>NC_090298.1:179186265-179794565 GCF_039906515.1 Pseudorca crassidens | reverse complement strand
AAACGTGTTCAAATGTGTCTCAGTTTTCGTCCCCTGGTACTCGGGTGCAACATTCCAGACGCTTTACTAACACTCTCCCCACTTGCAGAGTCACTGCCTTTAACCTCCTGTTTGGCCCAGTTTGCAATTTCAGCGGAAAATGAACAGGAATAGGGAGAACCAATGAGAGACTAGCTGGAGGTGTCTGGATGGGCAAATTTAACTCTCATTTCCCACCAGGAAGAGGAATTAACCAAAGGCTCAGCGTGCCATGCCGGAACCACACTAGGGCTTGAAGCAATCCTGCGGTGTTGCGGCCAGCTCACAAGAAAGCGAGTTGAAGAAAGGAGCTCAGGGGCACTGTAATTCACAAACCTGCAGAGTTAAAAATGACAGCTATCGTCCAAAAATATATTGAAGTAAGGCTGCCAAGAGGACTCGAAAGCGGGGCAGAATTGCAGGAATCCGATTTCAGGAGGTAGACTGGAATTGCATGTAAAGCATAGGAAAAGAGACAGAATGTCCACAATGATGCACTTGGACAAAAAGGGCGTATGCGTTTTTTCCTGAATATATTCAGGAAAAAACGCATACGCCCTTTTTGGCCAACCAAGCAAGCTTGCAAAGGAAATCTGCACTACAATGAAGTCTCACTGCCCCCCGGTCAAAAGGGCCATCTGAAAAAAGTGTAAAATCCAGAAAGGCAGGACTGGCCATGGAGAACTGGGAACCTTGTTATGCTGATGGGCGGGATGTAAATTGCCAACAGCCACTCTGGAGAAGTGTATGGTGTTTCCTGAAACATCTACAAAACAAAGCAACAGAGCCTAGGGCACTTCCACTTATGGTCCTATAGCTTAGGGAAATTAAAATCAAAAAGACACAGTCACCCCAAAGTTTGGGACAGCTCTGTTTACAAGAACCTCGTTTACAGTTCGAGTTCAATATCACAGAAAGCGAAAAATGGATAAAGAAGTTGTTGTAGGTACGTACAATGCAATATCACTCAGCAATGAAATCTATGTCATCAGGCCCATAGCAGCATAATGAGTGGATTCAGGTACGATGATTCTAAGTGAGATAAGTCACACAGAAAAAGAAACATCATAAGATATCACTAATACACGGAATGTAAACTTGGCTACACAGGAACAGAATTACAAAACAGAACAGGGTCTCAAATGTAGAAAACCAACTTATGCTTTCTTAAGGGGAAAGGTGAGTTGGGGTGCTGCATAAAACCAGAGATTGAAATTAGCACAGATACCGTTCCATAAGCCAAATATGTAATAGACAAGAGCTACTCCTTTCTCAACCAAGTGGAATCAACACCCCATATTAAACGCCTAAGAATATACCTGACTAGTAAGAATCTTAAAACCTATGGATTTCTATGTCTCCGAAAGAGAATCAAGCGTGTGTACAGTGGCATAAACGCAGCAGTGATAGGATTGGTGAGGTTCGGTGAGCAAATGCAGACCCTTTGAAGTCATATTGCATGGGACCCATTCCATGGGTCTCAACTCTCCAGGTTTAAGGGATTCTTCCTTCAGCTAAAACATGCATTTGGAACCCAGAGTATGATCCACCGTGTGATCGGGAAACGTGTTCAAATGTGTCTCAGGTTTCGTCCCCTGGTACTCGGGTGCAACATTCCAGACGCTTTACTAACACTCTCCCCACTTGGAGAGTCAGTGCCTTTAAACTCCTGTTTGGCCCAGTTTGCAATTTCTGCGGAAAATGAACAGGAATAGGGAGAACCAATGAGAGACTAGCTGGAGGTGTCTGGACGGGCAAATTTAACTCTCATTTCCCACCAGGAAGAGGAATTAACCAAAGGCTCAGCATGCCATTCCGGAACCACACTAGGGCCTGAAGCAATGCTGCGGTGTTGCGGCCAGCTCACAAGAAAGCGAGTTGAAGAAAGGAGCTCAGGGGCACTGTAATTCACAAACCTGCAGAGTTATAAATGACAGCTATTGTCCAAAAATATATTGAAGTAAGGCTGCCAAGAGGACTTGAAAGCGGGGCAGAATTGCAGGAAACCGGTTTCAGGAGGTAGACTGGAATTGCATGTAAAGCATAGGAAAAGAGGCAGAACGTCCACAATGATGCACTTGGCCAAAAAGGGCGTATGCGTTTTTTCCTGAATATATTCAGGAAAAAACGCATACGCCCTTTTTGGCCAACCAACCAAGCTTGCAAAGGAAATCTGCACTACAATGAAGTCTCACTGCCCCCCGGTCAAAAGGGCCATCTGAAAAAAGTGTAACATCCAGAAAGGCAGGACAGGCCATGGAGAACTGGGAGCCTTGTTATGCTGATGGGCGGGATGTAAATTGCCAACAGCCACTCTGGAGAAGTGTATGGTGTTTCCTGAAACATCTAAAAAACAAAGCAACAGAGCCTAGGGCACTTCCACTTATGGTCCTATAGCTTAGGGAAATTAAAATCAAAAAGACACAGCCACCCTAAAGTTTGGGACGGCTCTGTTTACAAGATCCTCGTTTACGGTACAAGTTCTATATCACAGAAAGCGAAAAATGGATAAAGAAGTTGTGGTACTTACGTACAATGCAATATCACTCAGCAATGAAATGTATGTCATCAGGCCCGTAACAGCATAATGAGTGGATTCAGGTACGATGATTCTAAGTAAGATAAGTCACACAGAAAAAGAAACATCATAAGATATCACTACTACACGGAATGTAAACTTGGCTACACAGGAACTGAATTACAAAACAGAACAGGGTGTCAAATGTAGAAAACCAACTTATGCTTGCTTAAGGGGAAAGGTGAGTTGGGGTGCTGCATAAAACCAGAGATTGAAATTAGCACAGATACCGTTCCACAAGCCAAATATGTAATACACAAGATCTACTCCTTGCTCAACGAAGAGGACACAACACCTCATATTAAACGCCTAAGAATATACCTGACTAGTAAGAATCTTAAAACCTATGGACTTATTTGTCTCCGAAAGAGAATCAAGCGTGTGTACAGCGGCATAAGCGCAGCAGTGATAGGATTGGTGACGTTCGGTGAGCAAATGCAGACCCTTTGAAGTCATATTGCGTGGTACCTATTCCTTGGGTCTCAACTTTCCAGGTTTAAGGGATTCTTCCTTCAGCTAAAACATGCATGTGGAACCCAGAGTATGATCCACCGTGTGATCGGAAAACGTGTTCAAATGTGTCAGTTTTCGTCCGCTGGTACTCGGGTGCAACATTCCAGATGCTTTACTAACACTCTCCCCACTTGGAGAGTCAGTGCCTTTAACCTCCTGTTTGGCCCAGTTTGCAATTTCTGCGGAAAATGAACAGGAATAGGGAGAACCAATGAGAGACTAGCTGGAGGTGTCTGGACGGGCAAATTTAACTCTCATTTCCCACCAGGAAGAGGAATTAACCAAAGGCTCAGCGTGCCATGCCGGAACCACACTAGGGCCTGAAGCCATGCTGCGGTGTTGCGGCCAGCTCACAAGAAAGCGAGTTGAAGAAAGGAGCTCAGGGGCACTGTAATTCACAAACCTGCAGAGTTATAAATGACAGCTATCGTCCAAAAATATATTGAAGTAAGGCTGCCAAGAGGACTTGAAAGCGGGGCAGAATTGCAGGAATCCGATTTCAGGAGGTAGACTGGAATTGCATGTAAAGCATAGGAAAAGAGGCAGAACGTCCACAATGATGCACTTGGCCAAAAAGGGCGTATGCGTTTTTTCCTGAATATATTCAGGAAAAAACGCATACGCCCTTTTTGGCCAACCAAGCAAGCTTGCAAAGAAATCTGCAGTACAATGAAGTCTCACTGCCCCCCAGTCAAAAGGGCCATCTGAAAAAAGTGTAAAATCCAGAAAGGCAGGACAGCTCATGGAGAATTGGGAGCCTTGTTATGCTGATGGGCGGGATGTAAATTGCCAACAGCCACTCTGGAGAAGTGTATGGTGTTTCCTGAAACATCTAAAAAACAAAGCAACAGAGCCTAGGGCACTTCCACTTATGGTCGTATAGCTTAGGGAAATTAAAATCAAAAAGACACAGCCACCCCAAAGTTTGGGACGGCTCTGTTTACAAGAACCTCGTTTACGGTACAAGTTCAATATCACAGAAAGCGAAAAATGGATAAAGAAGTTGTAGTACTTACGTACAATGCAATATCACTCAGCAATAAAATCTATGTCATCAGGCCCATAGCAGCATAATGAGTGGATTCAGGTACGATGATTCTAAGTGAGATAAGTCACACAGAAAAAGAAACATCATAAGATATCACTAATACACGGAATGTAAACTTGGCTACACAGGAACTGAATTACAAAACAGAACAAGGTCTCAAATGTAGAAAACCAACTTATGCTTGCTTAAGGGGAAAGGTGAGTTGGGGTGCTGCATAAAACCAGAGATTGAAATTAGCACAGATACCGTTCCATAAGCCAAATATGTAATAGACAAGAGCTACTCCTTGCTCAACGAAGAGGACTCAACACCCCATATTAAACGTCTAAGAATATACCTGACTAGTAAGAATCTTAAAATCTATGGATTTATATGTCTCCGAAAGAGAATCAAGCTTTTCTACAGAGGCATAAATGCAGCAGTAATAGGATTGGTGAGGTTCGGTGAGCCAATGCAGACCCTTTGAAGTCATATTGCATGGTACCCATTCCATGGGTCTCAACTCTCCAGGTTTAAGGGATTCTTCCTTCAGCTAAAACATGCATGTGGAACCCAGAGTATGATCCACCGTGTGATCGGGAAACGTGTTCAAATGTGTCAGATTTCGTCCCCTGGTACTCGGGTGCAACATTCCAGATGCTTTACTAACACTCTCCCCACTTGGAGAGTCAGTGCCTTTAACCTCCTGTTTGGCCCAGTTTGCAATTTCTGCGGAAAATGAACAGGAATAGGGAGAACCAATGAGAGACTAGATGGAGGTGTCTGGACGGGCAAATTTAACTCTCATTTCCCACCAGGAAGAGGAATTAACCAAAGGCTCAGCATGCCATGCCGGAACCACACTAGGGCCTGAAGCAATCCTGCGGTGTTGCGGCCAGCTCACAAGAAAGCGAGTTGAAGAAAGGAGCTCAGGGGCACTGTAATTCACAAACCTGCAGAGTTAAAAATGACAGCTATCGTCCAAAAATATATTGAAGTAAGGCTGCCAAGAGGACTTGAAAGCGGGGCAGAATTGCAGGAATCCGATTTCAGGAGGTAGACTGGAATTGCATGTAAAGCATAGGAAAAGAGGCAGAACGTCCACAATGATGCACTTGGCCAAAAAGGGCGTATGCGTTTTTTCCTGAATATATTCAGAAAAAAACGCATACGCGCTTTTTGGCCAACCAAGCAAGCTTGCAAAGGAAATCTGCACTACAATGAAGTCTCACTGCCCCCCAGTCAAAAGGGCCATCTGAAAAAAGTGTAAAATCCAGAAAGGCAGGACAGCTCATGGAGAATTGGGAGCCTTGTTATGCTGATGGGCGGGATGTAAATTGCCAACAGCCACTCTGGAGAAGTGTATGGTGTTTCCTGAAACATCTAAAAAACAAAGCAACAGAGCCTAGGGCACTTCCACTTATGGTCGTATAGCTTAGGGAAATTAAAATCAAAAAGACACAGCCACCCCAAAGTTTGGGACGGCTCTGTTTACAAGAACCTCGTTTACGGTACAAGTTCAATATCACAGAAAGCGAAAAATGGATAAAGAAGTTGTAGTACTTACGTACAATGCAATATCACTCAGCAATGAAATCTATGTCATCAGGCCCATAGCAGCATAATGAGTGGATTCAGGTACGATGATTCTAAGTGAGATAAGTCACACAGAAAAAGAAACATCATAAGATATCACTAATACACGGAATGTAAACTTGGCTACACAGGAACTGAATTACAAAACAGAACAAGGTCTCAAATGTAGAAAACCAACTTATGCTTGCTTAAGGGGAAAGGTGAGTTGGGGTGCTGCATAAAACCAGAGATTGAAATTAGCACAGATACCGTTCCATAAGCCAAATATGTAATAGACAAGAGCTACTCCTTGCTCAACGAAGAGGACTCAACACCCCATATTAAACGTCTAAGAATATACCTGACTAGTAAGAATCTTAAAATCTATGGATTTATATGTCTCCGAAAGAGAATCAAGCGTTTCTACAGAGGCATAAATGCAGCAGTAATAGGATTGGTGAGGTTCGGTGAGCCAATGCAGACCCTTTGAAGTCATATTGCATGGTACCCATTCCATGGGTCTCAACTCTCCAGGTTTAAGGGATTCTTCCTTCAGCTAAAACATGCATGTGGAACCCAGAGTATGATCCACCGTGTGATCGGGAAACGTGTTCAAATGTGTCTCAGTTTTTGTCCCCTGGTACTCGGGTGCAACATTCCAGACGCTTTACTAACACTCTCCCCACTTGGAGAGTCAGTGCCTTTAACCTCCTGTTTGGCCCAGTTTGCAATTTCTGCGGAAAATGAACAGGAATAGGGAGAACCAATGAGAGACTAACTGGAGGTGTCTGGACGGGCAAATTTAACTCTCATTTCCCACCAGGAAGAGGAATTAACCAAAGGCTCAGCGTGCCATGCCGGAACCACACTAGGGTCTGAAGCAATCCTGCGGTGTTGCGGCCAGCTCACAAGAAAGCGAGTTGAAGAAAGGAGCTCAGGGGCACTGTAATTCACAAACCTGCAGAGTTAAAAATGACAGCTATCGTCCAAAAATATATTGAAGTAAGGCTGCCAAGAGGACTTGAAAGCGGGGCAGAATTGCAGGAATCCGATTTCAGGAGGTAGACTGGAATTGCATGTAAAGCATAGGAAAAGAGGCAGAACGTCCACAATGATGCACTTGGCCAAAAAGGGCGTATGCGTTTTTTCCTGAATATATTCAGGAAAAAACGCATACGCCCTTTTTGGCCAACCAAGCAAGCTTGCAAAGGAAATCTGCACTACCATGAAGTCTCACTGCCCCCCGGCCAAAAGGGCCATCTGAAAAAAGTGTAAAATCCAGAAAGGCAGGACAGGCCATGGAGAACTGGGAGCCTTGTTATGCTGATGGGCGGGATGTAAATTGCCAACAGCCACTCTGGAGAAGTGTATGGTGTTTCCTGAAACATCTAAAAAACAAAGCAACAGAGCCTAGGGCACTTCCACTTATGGTCCTATAGCTTAGGGAAATTAAAATCAAAAAGACACAGCCACCCCAAAGTTTGGGACGGCTCTGTTTACAAGAACCTCATTTACAGTACAAATTCAATATCACAGAAGGTGAAAAATGGATAAAGAAGTTGTGGTACTTACGTACAATGCAATATCACTCAGCAATGAAATCTATATCATCAGGCCCGTAGCAGCATAATGAGTGGATTCAGGTACGATGATTCTAAGTGAGATAAGTCACACAGAAAAAGAAACATCATAAGATATCACTACTACACGGAATGTAAACTTGGCTACACAGAAACTGAATTACAAAACAGAACACGGTCTCAAATGTAGAAAACCAACTTATGCTTGCTTAAGGGGAAAGGTGAGTTGGGGTTCTGCATAAAACCAGAGATTGAAATTAGCACAGATACCATTCCATAAGCCAAATATGTAATAGACAAGAGCTACTCCTTGCTCAACGAAGTGGACTCTACACCCCATATTAAACGTCTAAGAATATACCTGACTAGTAAGAATCTTAAAATCTATGGATTTCTATGTCTCCGAAAGAGAATCAAGCGTGTGTACAGTGGCATAAGCGCAGCAGTGATAGGATTGGTGAGGTTCGGTGAGCCAATGCAGAACCTTTGAAGTCATATTGAATGGGACCCATTCCATGGGTCTCAACTCTCCAGGTTTAAGGGATTCTTCCTTCAGCTAAAACATGCATGTGGAACCCAGAGTATGATCCACCGTGTGATCGGGAAACGTGTTCAAATGTGTCTCAGTTTTTGTCCCCTGGTACTCGGGTGCAACATTCCAGACGCTTTACTAAAACTCTCCCCACTTGGAGAGTCAGTGCCTTTAACCTCCTGTTTGGCCCAGTTTGCAATTTCTGCGGAAAATGAACAGGAATAGGGAGAACCAATGAGAGACTAGCTGGAGGTGTCTGGACGGGCAAATTTAACTCTCATTTCCCACCAGGAAGAGGAATTAACCAAAGGCTCAGCGTGCCATACCGGAACCACACTAGGGCCTGAAGCAATCCTGCGGTGTTGCAGCCAGCTCACAAGAAAGCGAGTTGAAGAAAGGAGCTCAGGGGCACTGTAATTCACAAACCTGCAGAGTTATAAATGACAGCTATCGTCCAAAAATATATTGAAGTAAGGCTGCCAAGAGGACTTGAAAGCGGGGCAGGATTGCAGGAAACCGATTTCAGGAGGTAGACTGGAATTGCATGTAAAGCATAGGAAAAGAGGCAGAACGTCCACAATGATGCACTTGGCCAAAAAGGGCGTATGCGTTTTTTCCTGAATATATTCAGGAAAAAACGCATACGCCCTTTTTGGCCAACCAAGCAAGCTTGCAAAGGAAATCTGCACTACCATGAAGTCTCACTGCCCCCCGGTCAAAAGGGCCATCTGAAAAAAGTGTAAAATCCAGAAAGGCAGGACAGGCCATGGAGAACTGGGAGCCTTGTTATGCTGATGGGCGGGATGTAAATTGCCAACAGCCACTCTGGAGAAGTGTATGGTGTTTCCTGAAACATCTAAAAAACAAAGCAACAGAGCCTAGGGCACTTCCACTTATGGTCCTATAGCTTAGGGAAATTAAAATAAAAAAGACACAGCCACCCCAAAGTTTGGGACGGCTCTGTTTACAAGAACCTCATTTACAGTACAAATTCAATATCACAGAAGGTGAAAAATGGATAAAGAATTTGTGGTACTTACGTACAATGCAATATCACTCAGCAATGAAATCTATAACATCAGGCCCGTAGCAGCATAATGAGTGGATTCAGGTACGATGATTCTAAGTGAGATAAGTCACACAGAAAAAGAAACATCATAAGATATCACTACTACACGGAATGTAAACTTGGCTACACAGAAACTGAATTACAAAACAGAACACGGTCTCAAATGTAGAAAACCAACTTATGCTTGCTTAAGGGGAAAGGTGAGTTGGGGTGCTGCATAAAACCAGAGATTGAAATTAGCACAGATACCATTCCATAAGCCAAATATGTAATAGACAAGAGCTACTCCTTGCTCAACGAAGTGGACTCTACACCCCATATTAATCGCCTAAGAATATACCTGACTAGTAATAATCTTAAAACCTATGGATTTATATGTCTCCAAAAGAGAATCAAGCATGTGTACAGCGGCATAAACGCAGCAGTGATAGGATTGGTGAGGTTTGATGAGCAAATGCAGACCCTTTGAAGTCATATTGCATGGTACCCATTCCATGGGTCTCAACTCTCCAGGTTTAAGGGATTCTTCCTTCAGCTAAAACATGCATGTGGAACCCAGAGTATGATCCACCGTGTGATCGGGAAACGTGTTCAAATGTGTCTCAGTTTTCGTCCCCTGGTACTCGGGTGCAACATTCCAGACGCTTTACTAACACTCTCCCCACTTGGAGAGTCAGTGCCTTTAACCTCCTGTTTGGCCCAGTTTGCAATTTCTGCGGAAAATGAACAGGAATAGGGAGAACCAATGAGAGACTAGCTGGAGGTGTCTGGATGGGCAAATTTAACTCTCATTTCCCACCAGGAAGAGGAATTAACCAAAGGCTCAGCGTGCCATGCCGGAACCACACTAGGGCCTGAAGCAATCCTGCGGTGTTGCGGCCAGCTCACAAGAAAGCGAGTTGAAGAAAGGAGCTCAGGGACACTGTAATTCACAAACCTGCAGAGTTAAAAATGACAGCTATCGTCCAAAAATATATTGAAGTAAGGCTGCCAAGAGGACTCGAAAGCGGGGCAGGATTGCAGGAAACCGATTTCAGGAGGTAGACTGGAATTGCATGTAAAGCATAGGAAAAGAGGCAGAACGTCCACAATGATGCACTTGGCCAAAAAGGGCGTATGCGTTTTTTCCTGAATATATTCAGGAAAAAACGCATACGCGCTTTTTGGCCAACCAAGCAAGCTTGCAAAGGAAATCTGCACTACAATGAAGTCTCACTGCCCCCCGGTCAAAAGGGCCATCTGAAAAAAGTGTAAAATCCAGAAAGGCAGGATAGGCCATGGAGAACTGGGAGCCTTGTTATGCTGATGGGCGGGATGTAAATTGCCAACAGCCACTCTGGAGAAGTGTATGGTGTTTCCTGAAACATCTAGAAAACAAAGCAACAGAGCCTAGGGCACTTCCACTTATGGTCCTATAGCTTAGGGAAATTAAAATCAAAAAGACACAGCCACCCCAAAGTTTGGGACGGCTCTGTTTACAAGATCCTCGTTTACGGTACAAGTTCAATATCACAGAAAGCGAAAAATGGATAAAGAAGTTGTGGTACTTACGTACAATGCAATATCACTCAGCAATGAAATCTATGTCATCAGGCCCATAGCAGCATAATGAGTGGATTCAGGTACGATGATTCTAAGTGAGATAAGTCACACAGAAAAAGAAACATCATAAGATATCACTAATACACGGAATGTAAACTTGGCTACACAGGAACTGAATTACAAAACAGAACAGGATCTCAAATGTAGAAAACCAATTTATGCTTGCTTAAGGGGAAAGGTGAGTTGGGGTGCTGCATAAAACCAGAGATTGAAATTAGCACAGATACCATTCCATAAGCCAAATAGGTAATAGACAAGAGCTACTCCTTGCTCAACGAAGTGGACTCAACACCCCATATTAAATGCCTAAGAATATACCTGACTGGTAAGAATCTTAAAACCTATGGATTTATATGTCTCCGAAAGAGAATCAAGCGTGTGTACAGCGGCATAAATGCAGCAGTGATAGGATTGGTGAGGTTCGGTGAGCAAATGCAGACCCTTTGAAGTCATATTGCATGGTACCCATTCCATGGGTCTCAACTCTCCAGGTTTAAGGGATTCTTCCTTCACCTAAAACATGCATGTGGAACCCAGAGTATGATCCACTGTGTGATCGGGAAACGTGTTCAAATGTCTCACTTTTCGTCCCCTGGTACTCGGGTGCAACATTCCAGACGCTTTACTAACACTCTCCCCACTGGAGAGTCAGTGCCTTTAACCTCCTGTTTGGCCCAGTTTGCAATTTCTGTGGAAAATGAACAGGAATAGGGAGAACCAATGAGAGACTAGCTGGAGGTGTCTGGATGGGCAAATTTAACTCTCATTTCCCACCAGGAAGTGGAATTAACCAAAGGCTCAGCGTGCCATGCCGGAACCACACTAGGGCCTGAAGCAATCCTGCGGTGTTGCGGCCAGCTCACAAGAAAGTGAGTTGAAGAAAGGAGCTCAGGGGCACTGTAATTCACAAACCTGCAGAGTTAAAAATGACAGCTATCGTCCAAAAATATATTGAAGTAAGGCTGCCAAGAGGACTTGAAAGCGGGGCAGAATTGCAGGAAACCAATTTCAGGAGGTAGACTGGAATTGCATGTAAAGCATAGGAAAAGAGGCAGAACGTCCACAATGATGCACTTGGCCAAAAAGGGCGTATGCGTTTTTTCCTGAATATATTCAGGAAAAAACGCATACGCCCT
This sequence comes from Pseudorca crassidens, assembly GCF_039906515.1. Classification (NCBI taxonomy): domain Eukaryota; kingdom Metazoa; phylum Chordata; class Mammalia; order Artiodactyla; family Delphinidae; genus Pseudorca; species Pseudorca crassidens. Next base: position 179,782,935 of record NC_090298.1, on the reverse strand, counting down.
TTTTGGCCAACCAAGCAAGCTTGCAAAGGAAATCTGCACTACAATGAAGTCTCACTGCCCCCCGGGCAAAAGGACCATCTGAAAAAAGTGTAAAATCCAGAAAGGCAGGACAGGCCATGGAGAACTGGGAGCCTTGTTATGCTGATGGGCGGGATGTAAATTGCCAACAGCCACTCTGGAGAAGTGTATGGTGTTTCCTGAAACATCTAAAAAACAAAGCAACAGAGCCTAGGGCACTTCCACTTATGGTCCTATAGCTTAGGGAAATTAAAATAAAAAAGACACACTCACCCCAAAGTTTGGGACAGCTCTGTTTACAAGAACCTCATTTACAGTACAAATTCAATATCACAGAAGGTGAAAAATGGATAAAGAATTTGTGGTACTTACGTACAATGCAATATCACTCAGCAATGAAATCTATATCATCAGGCCCGTAGCAGCATAATGAGTGGATTCAGGTACGATGATTCTAAGTGAGATAAGTCACACAGAAAAAGAAACATCATAAGATATCACTACTACACGGAATGTAAACTTGGCTACACAGAAACTGAATTACAAAACAGAACACGGTCTCAAATGTAGAAAACCAACTTATGCTTGCTTAAGGGGAAAGGTGAGTTGGGGTGCTGCATAAAACCAGAGATTGAAATTAGCACAGATACCATTCCATAAGCCAAATATGTAATAGACAAGAGCTACTCCTTGCTCAACGAAGTGGACTCTACACCCCATATTAAACGCCTAAGAATATACCTGACTAGTAATAATCTTAAAACCTATGGATTTATATGTCTCCAAAAGAGAATCAAGCATGTGTACAGCGGCATAAACGCAGCAGTGATAGGATTGGTGAGGTTTGATGAGCAAATGCAGACCCTTTGAAGTCATATTGCATGGTAGCCATTCCATGGGTCTCAACTCTCCAGGTTTAAGGGATTCTTCCTTCAGCTAAAACATGCATGTGGAACCCAGAGTATGATCCACCGTGTGATCGGGAAACGTGTTCAAATGTGTCTCAGTTTTTGTCCCCTGGTACTCGGGTGCAACATTCCAGATGCTTTACTAACACTCTCCCCACTTGGAGAGTCAGTGCCTTTAACCTCCTGTTTGGCCCAGTTTGCAATTTCTGCGGAAAATGAACAGGAATAGGGAGAACCAATGAGAGACTAGCTGGAGGTGTCTGGATGGGCAAATTTAACTCTCATTTCCCACCAGGAAGAGGAATTAACCAAAGGCTCAGCGTGCCATGCCAGAACCACACTAGGGCCTGAAGCAATCCTGCGGTGTTGCGGCCAGCTCACAAGAAAGCGAGTTGAAGAAAGGAGCTCAGGGACACTGTAATTCACAAACCTGCAGAGTTAAAAATGACAGCTATCGTCCAAAAATATATTGAAGTAAGGCTGCCAAGAGGACTTGAAAGCGGGGCAGGATTGCAGGAAACCGATTTCAGGAGGTAGACTGGAATTGCATGTAAAGCATAGGAAAAGAGGCAGAACGTCCACAATGATGCACTTGGCCAAAAAGGGCGTATGCGTTTTTTCCTGAATATATTCAGGAAAAAACGCATACGCCCTTTTTGGCCAACCAAGCAAGCTTGCAAAGGAAATCTGCACTACAATGAAGTCTCACTGCCCCCCGGTCAAAAGGGCCATCTGAAAAAAGTGTAAAATCCAGAACGGCAGGATAGGCCATGGAGAACTGGGAGCCTTGTTATGCTGATGGGCGGGATGTAAATTGCCAACAGCCACTCTGGAGAAGTGTATGGTGTTTCCTGAAACATCTAAAAAACAAAGCAACAGAGCCTAGGGCACTTCCACTTATGGTCCTATAGCTTAGGGAAATTAAAATCAAAAAGACACAGCCACCCTAAAGTTTGGGACGGCTCTGTTTACAAGATCCTCGTTTACGGTACAAGTTCAATATCATAGAAAGCGAAAAATGGATAAAGAAGTTGTGGTACTTACGTACAATGCAATATCACTCAGCAATGAAATCTATGTCATCAGGCCCATAGCAGCATAATGAGTGGATTCAGGTACGATGATTCTAAGTGAGATAAGTCACACAGAAAAAGAAACATCATAAGATATCACTAATACACGGAATGTAAACTTGGCTACCCAGGAACTGAAATACAAAACAGAACAGGGTCTCAAATGTAGAAAACCAATTTATGCTTGCTTAAGGGGAAAGGTGAATTGGGGTGCTGCATAAAACCAGAGATTGAAATTAGCACAGATACCGTTCCATAAGCCAAATATGTAATAGACAAGAGCTACTCCTTGCTCAACGAAGAGGACTCAACACCCCATATTAAACGTCTAGGAATATACCTGACTAGTAAGAATCTTAAAACCTATGGATTTATATGTCTCCGAAAGGGAATCAAGCGTGTGTACAGTGGCATAAGCACAGCAGTGATAGGATTGGTGAGGTTCGGTGAGCCAATGCAGAACCTTTGAAGTCATATTGCATGGTACCCATTCCATGGGTCTCAACTCTCCAGGTTTAAGGGATTCTTCCTTCACCTAAAACATGCATGTGGAACCCAGAGTATGATCCACCGTGTGATCGGGAAACGTGTTGAAATGTGTCTCAGGTTTCGTCTCCTCGTACTCGGGTGCAACATTCCAGACGCTTTACTAACACTCTCCCCACTTGGAGAGTCAGTGCCTTTAACCTCCTGTTTGGCCCAGTTTGCAATTTCTGCGGAAAATAAACAGGAATAGGGAGAACCAATGAGAGACTAGCTGGAGGTGTCTGGACGGGCAAATTTAACTCTCATTTCCCACCAGGAACAGGAATTAACCAAAGGCTCAGCATGCCATGCCGGAACCACACTAGGGCCTGAAGCAATCCTGCGGTGTTGCGGCCAGCTCACAAGAAAGCGAGTTGAAGAAAGCAGCTCAGGGGCACTGTAATACACAAACCTGCAGAGTTAAAAATGACAGCTATCGTCCAAAAATATATTGAAGTAAGGCTGCCAAGAGGACTTGAAAGCGGGGCAGAATTGCAGGAAACCGATTTCAGGAGGTAGACTGGAATTGCATGTAAAGCATAGGAAAAGAGGCAGAACGTCCACAATGATGCACTTGGCCAAAAAGGGCGTATGCGTTTTTTCCTGAATATATTCAGGAAAAAACGCATACGCCCTTTTTGGCCAACCAAGCAAGCTTGCAAAGGAAATCTGCACTACAATGAAGTCTCACTGCCCCCCGGTCAAAAGGGCCATCTGAAAAAAGTATAAAATCCAGAAAGGCAGGACAGGCCATGGAGAACTGGGAGCCTTGTTATGCTGATGGGCAGGATGTAAATTGCCAACAGCCACTCTGGAGAAGTGTATGGTGTTTCCTGAAACATCTAAAAAACAAAGCAACAGAGCCTAGGGCACTTCCACTTATGGTCCTATAGCTTAGGGAAATTAAAATCAAATAGACACAGTCACCCCAAAGTTTGGGACAGCTCTGTTTACAAGAACCTCGTTTACAGTTCGAGTTCAATATCACAGAAAGTGAAAAATGGATAAAGAATTTGTGGTAGGTACGTACAATGCAATATCACTCAGCAATGAAATCTATGTCATCAGGCCCAGAGCAGCATAATGAGTGGATTCAGGTACGATGATTCTAAGTGAGATAAGTCACACAGAAAAAGAAACATCATAAGATATCACTAATACACGGAATGTAAACTTGGCTACACAGGAACAGAATTACAAACAGAACAGGGTCTCAAATGTAGAAAACCAACTTATGCTTTCTTAAGGGGAAAGGTGAGTTGGGGTGCTGCATAAAACCAGAGATTGAAATTAGCACAGATACCGTTCCATAAGCCAAATATGTAATAGACAAGAGCTACTCCTTGCTCAACGAAGTGGACTCAACACCCCATATTAAACGTCTAAGAATATACCTGACTAGTAAGAATCTTAAAACCTATGGATTTATATGTCTCCAAAAGAGAATCAAGCATGTGTACAGCGGCATAAACGCAGCAGTGATAGGATTGGTGAGGTTTGATGAGCAAATGCAGACCCTTTGAAGTCATATTGCATGGTAGCCATTCCATGGGTCTCAACTCTCCAGGTTTAAGGGATTCTTCCTTCACCTAAAACATGCATGTGGAACCCAGAGTATGATCCACTGTGTGATCGGGAAACGTGTTCAAATGTCTCACTTTTCGTCCCCTGGTACTCGGGTGCAACATTCCAGACGCTTTACTAAAACTCTCCCCACTTGGAGAGTCACTGCCTTTAACCTCCTGTTTGGCCCAGTTTGCAATTTCTGCGGAAAATGAACAGGAATAGGGAGAACCAATGAGAGACTAGCTGGAGGTGTCTGGACGGGCAAATTTAACTCTCATTTCCCACCAGGAAGAGGAATTAACCAAAGGCTCAGCGTGCCATGCCGGAACCACACTAGGGCCTGAAGCAATCCTGCAGTGTTGCGGCCAGCTCACAAGAAAGCGAGTTGAAGAAAGGAGCTCAGGGGCACTGTAATTCACAAACCTGCAGAGTTATAAATGACAGCTATCGTCCAAAAATATATTGAAGTAAGGCTGCCAAGAGGACTTGAAAGCGGGGCAGAATTGCAGGAAACCGATTTCAGGAGGTAGACTGGAATTGCATGTAAAGCATAGGAAAAGAGGCAGAACGTCCACAATGATGCACTTGGCCAAAAAGGGCGTATGCGTTTTTTCCTGAATATATTCAGGAAAAAACGCATACGCCCTTTTTGGCCAACCAAGCAAGCTTGCAAAGGAAATCTGCACTACAATGAAGTCTCACTGCCCCCCGGTCAAAAGGGCCATCTGAAAAAAGTGTAAAATCCAGAAAGGCAGGACAGGCCATGGAGAACTGGGAGCCTTGTTATGCTGATGGGCGGGATGTAAATTGCCAACAGCCACTCTGGAGAAGTGTATGGTGTTTCCTGAAACATCTAAAAAACAAAGCAACAGAGCCTAGGGCACTTCCACTTATGGTCCTATAGCTTAGGGAAATTAAAATCAAAAAGACACAGCCACCCCAAAGTTTGGGACGGCTCTGTTTACAAGAACCTCATTTACAGTACAAATTCAATATCACAGAAGGTGAAAAATGGATAAAGAATTTGTGGTACTTACGTACAATGCAATATCACTCAGCAATGAAATCTATATCATCAGGCCCGTAGCAGCATAATGAGTGGATTCAGGTACGATGATTCTAAGTGAGATAAGTCACACAGAAAAGGAAACATCATAAGATATCACTACTACACGGAATGTAAACTTGGCTACACAGAAACTGAATTACAAAACAGAACACGGTCTCAAATGTAGAAAACCAACTTATGCTTGCTTAAGGGGAAAGGTGAGTTGGGGTTCTGCATAAAACCAGAGATTGAAATTAACACAGATACCATTCCATAAGCCAAATAGGTAATAGACAAGATCTACTCCTTGCTCAATGAAGTGGACTCTACACCCCATATTAATCGCCTAAGAATATACCTGACTAATAATAATCTTAAAACCTATGGATTTATATGTCTCCAAAAGAGAATCAAGCATGTGTACAGCGGCATAAACGCAGCAGTGATAGGATTGGTGAGGTTTGATGAGCAAATGCAGACCCTTTGAAGTCATATTGCATGGTAGCCATTCCATGGGTCTCAACTCTCCAGGTTTAAGGGATTCTTCCTTCAGCTAAAACATGCATGTGGAACCCAGAGTATGATCCACCGTGTGATCGGGAAACGTGTTCAAATGTGTCTCAGTTTTCGTCCCCTGGTACTCGGGTGCAACATTCCAGACGCTTTACTAACACTCTCCCCACTTGGAGAGTCACTGCCTTTAACCTCCTGTTTGGCCCAGTTTGCAATTTCTGCGGAAAATGAACAGGAATAGGGAGAACCAATGAGAGACTAGCTGGAGGTGTCTGGATGGGCAAATTTAACTCTCATTTCCCACCAGGAAGAGGAATTAACCAAAGGCTCAGCGTGCCATGCCGGAACCACACTAGGGCCTGAAGCAATCCTGCGGTGTTGCGGCCAGCTCACAAGAAAGCGAGTTGAAGAAAGGAGCTCAGGGGCACTGTAATTCACAAACCTGCAGAGTTAAAAATGACAGCTATCGTCCAAAAATATATTGAAGTAAGGCTGCCAAGAGGACTCGAAAGCGGGGCAGAATTGCAGGAATCCGATTTCAGGAGGTAGACTGGAATTGCATGTAAAGCATAGGAAAAGAGACAGAATGTCCACAATGATGCACTTGGCCAAAAAGGGCGTATGCGTTTTTTCCTGAATATATTCAGGAAAAAACGCATACGCACTTTTTGGCCAACCAAGCAAGCTTGCAAAGGAAATCTGCACTACAATGAAGTCTCACTGCCCCCCAGTCAAAAGGGCCATCTGAAAAAAGTGTAAAATCCAGAAAGGCCGGACAGGCCATGGAGAACTGGGAGCCTTGTTATGCTGATGGGCGGGATGTAAATTGCCAACAGCCACTCTGGAGAAGTGTATGGTGTTTCCTGAAACATCTAAAAAACAAAGCAACAGAGCCTAGGGCACTTCCACTTATGGTCCTATAGCTTAGGGAAATTAAAATCAAAAAGAAACAGCCACCCCAAAGTTTGGGACGGCTCTGTTTACAAGAACCTCATTTACGGTACAAGTTCAATATCACAGAAAGCGAAAAATGGATAAAGAATTTGTGGTACTTACGTACAATGCAATATCACTCAGCAATGAAATGTATATCATCAGGCCCGTAGCAGCATAATGAGTGGATTCAGCTACGATGATTCTAAGTGAAATAAGTCACACAGGAAAAGAAACATCATAAGATATCCCTACTACACGGAATGTAAACTTGGCTACACAGGAACTGAAATACAAAACAGAACAGGGTCTCAAATGTAGAAAACCAATTTATGCTTGCTAAAGGGGAAAGGTGAATTGGGGTGCTGCATAAAACCAGAGATTGAAATTAGCACAGATACCGTTCCATAAGCCAAATATGTAATAGACAAGAGCTACTCCTTGCTCAACGAAGAGGACTCAACACCACATATTAAACGTCTAGGAATATACCTGACTAGTAAGAATCTTAAAACCTATGGATTTATATGTCTCCGAAAGGGAATCAAGCGTGTGTACAGTGGCATAAGCACAGCAGTGATAGGATTGGTGAGGTTCGGTGAGCCAATGCAGAACCTTTGAAGTCATATTGCATGGTACCCATTCCATGGGTCTCAACTCTCCAGGTTTAAGGGATTCTTCCTTCAGCTAAACCATGCATGTGGAACCCAGAGTATGATCCACCGTGTGATCGGGAAACGTGTTCAAATGTGTCTCAGATTTTCTCCGCTGGTACTCGGGTGCAACATTCCAGACGCTTTACTAAAACTCTCTCCACTTGGAGAGTCAGTGCCTTTAACCTCCTGTTTGGCCCAGTTTGCAATTTCTGCAGAAAATGAACAGGAATAGGGAGAACCAATGAGAGACTAGCTGGAGGTGTCTGGATGGGCAAATTTAACTCTCATTTCCCACCAGGAAGAGGAATTAACCAAAGGCTCAGCGTGCCATGCCGGAACGACACTAGGGCCTGAAGCAATCCTGCGGTGTTGCGGCCAGCTCACAAGAAAGCGAGTTGAAGAAAGGAGCTCAGGGGCACTGTAATTCACAAACCTGCAGAGTTATAAATGACAGATATCGTCCAAAAATATATTGAAGTAAGGCTGCCAAGAGGACTTGAAAGCGGGGCAGAATTGCAGGAAACCGATTTCAGGAGGTAGACTGGAATTGCATGTAAAGCATAGGAAAAGAGGCAGAACGTCCACAATGATGCACTTGGCCAAAAAGGGCATATGCGTTTTTTCCTGAATATATTCAGGAAAAAACCCATACGCCCTTTTTGGCCAACCAAGCAAGCTTGCAAAGGAAATCTGCACTACAATGAAGTCTCACTGCCCCCCAGTCAAAAGGGCCATCTGAAAAAAGTGTAAAATCCAGAAAGGCCGGACAGGCCATGGAGAACTGGGAGCCTTGTTATGCTGATAGGCGGGATGTAAATTGCCAACAGCCACTCTGGAGAAGTGTATGGTGTTTCCTGAAACATCTAAAAAACAAAGCAACAGAGCCTAGGGCACTTCCACTTATGGTCGTATAGCTTAGGGAAATTAAAATCAAAAAAACACAGCCATCCCAAAGTTTGGGACGGCTCTGTTTACAAGAACCTCGTTTATGGTACAAGTTCAATATCACAGAAAGCGAAAAATGGATAAAGAAGTTGTGGTACTTACGTACAATGCAATATCACTCAGCAATGAAATCTATGTCATCAGGCCCATAGCAGCATAATGAGTGGATTCAGGTACGATGATTCTAAGTGAGATAAGTCACACAGAAAAAGAAACATCATAAGATATCACTAATACACGGAATGTAAACTTGGCTACACAGGAACTGAATTACAAAAGAGAACAAGGTCTCAAATGTAGAAAACCAACTTATGCTTGCTTAAGGGGAAAGGTGAGTTGGGGTGCTGCATAAAACCAGAGATTGAAATTAGCACAGATACCGTTCCATAAGCCAAATATGTAATAGACAAGAGCTACTCCTTGCTCAACGAAGAGGACTCAACACCCCATATTAAACGTCTAAGAATATAGCTGACTAGTAAGAATCTTGAAACCTATGGATTTATATGTCTCCGAAAGAGAATCAAGCGTGTGTACAGTGGCATAAGCGCAGCAGTGATAGGATTGGTGAGGTTCGGTGAGCCAATGCAGAACCTTTGAAGTCATATTGCATGGTACCCATTCCATGGGTCTCAACTCTCCAGGTTTAAGGGATTCTTCCTTCAGCTAAAACATGCATGTAGAACCCAGAGTATGATCCACCGTGTGATCGGGAAACGTGTTCAAATGTGTCTCAGGTTTCGTCCCCTGGTACTCGGGTGCAACATTCCAGACGCTTTACTAAAACTCTCCCCACTTGGAGAGTCACTGCCTTTAACCTCCTGTTTGGCCCAGTTTGCAATTTCTGCGGAAAATGAACAGGAATAGGGAGAACCAATGAGGGACTAGCTGGAGGTGTCTGGACGGGCAAATTTAACTCTCATTTCCCACCAGGAAGAGGAATTAACCAAAGGCTCAGCGTGCCATGCCGGAACCACACTAGGGCCTGAAGCAATCCTGCGGTGTTGCGGCCAGCTCACAAGAAAGCGAGTTGAAGAAAGGAGCTCAGGGGCACTGTAATTCACAAACCTGCAGAGTTAAAAATGACAGCTATCGTCCAAAAATATATTGAAGTAAGGCTGCCAAGAGGACTTGAAAGCGGGGCAGAATTGCAGGAATCCGATTTCAGGAGGTAGACTGGAATTGCATGTAAAGCATAGGAAAAGAGGCAGAACGTCCACAATGATGCACTTGGCCAAAAAGGGCGTATGAGTTTTTTCCTGAATATATTCAGGAAAAAACGCATACGCCCTTTTTGGCCAACCAAGCAAGCTTGCAAAGGAAATCTGCAGTACAATGAAGTCTCACTGCCCCCCGGTCAAAAGGGCCATCTGAAAAAAGTATAAAATCCAGAAAGGCAGGACAGGCCATGGAGAACTGGGAGCCTTGTTATGCTGATGGGCGGGATGTAAATTGCCAACAGCCACTCTGGAGAAGTGTATGGTGTTTCCTGAAACATCTAAAAAACAAAGCAACAGAGCCTAGGGCACTTCCACTTATGGTCCTATAGCTTAGGGAAATTAAAATCAAAAAGACACAGCCACCCCAAAGTTTGGGCCGGCTCTGTTTACAAGAATCTCGTTTATGGTACAGGTTCAATATCGCAGAAAGTGAAAAATGGATAAAGAAGTTGTGGTACTTACGTACAATGCAATATCACTCAGGAATGAAATCTATGTCATCAGGCCCGTAGCAGCATAATGAGTGGATTCAGGTACGATGATTCTAAGTGAAATAAGTCACACAGAAAAAGAAACATCATAAGATATCACTAATACACGGAATGTAAACTTGGCTACACAGGAACTGAATTACAAAACAGAACAGGATCTCAAATGTAGAAAACCAACTTATGCTTGCTTAAGGGGAAAGGTGAGTTGGGGTGCTGCATAAAACCAGAGATTGAAATTAGCACAGATACCATTCCATAAGCCAAATAGGTAATAGACAAGAGCTACTCCTTGCTCAACAAAGTGGACTCAACACCCCATATTAAATGCCTAAGAATATACCTGACTAGTAAGAATCTTAAAACCTATGGATTTATATGTCTCCGAAAGAGAATCAAGCGTGTCTACAGAGGCATAAATGCAGCAGTAATAGGATTGGTGAGGTTCGGTGAGCAAATGCAGACCCTTTGAAGTCATATTGCATGGTACCCATTCCATGGGTCTCAACTCTCCAGGTTTAAGGGATTCTTCCTTCAGCTAAAACATGCATGTGGAACCCAGAGTATGATCCACCGTGTGATCGGGAAACGTGTTCAAATGTGTCAGATTTCGTCCCCTGGTACTCGGGTGCAACATTCCAGACGCTTTACTAACACTCTCTCCACTTGGAGAGTCAGTGCCTTTAACCTCCTGTTTGGCCCAGTTTGCAATTTCTGCGGAAAATGAACAGGAATAGGGAGAACCAATGAGAGACTAGATGGAGGTGTCTGGACGGGCAAATTTAACTCTCATTTCCCACCAGGAAGAGGAATTAACCAAAGGCTCAGCATGCCATGCCGGAACCACACTAGGGCCTGAAGCAATCCTGCGGTGTTGCGGCCAGCTCACAAGAAAGCGAGTTGAAGAAAGGAGCTCAGGGGCACTGTAATTCACAAACCTGCAGAGTTATAAATGACAGCTATCGTCCAAAAATATATTGAAGTAAGGCTGCCAAGAGGACTTGAAAGCGGGGCAGAATTGCAGGAAACCGATTTCAGGAGGTAGACTGGAATTGCATGTAAAGCATAGGAAAAGAGGCAGAACGTCCACAATGATGCACTTGGCCAAAAAGGGCATATGCGTTTTTTCCTGAATATATTCAGGAAAAAACGCATACGCACTTTTTGGCCAACCAAGCAAGCTTGCAAAGGAAATCTGCACTACAATGAAGTCTCACTGCCCCCCGGTCAAAAGGGCCATCTGAAAAAAGTGTAAAATCCAGAAAGGCCGGACAGGCCATGGAGAACTGGGAGCCTTGTTATGCTGATGGGCGGGATGTAAATTGCCAACAGCCACTCTGGAGAAGTGTATGGTGTTTCCTGAAACATCTAAAAAACAAAGCAACAGAGCCTAGGGCACTTCCACTTATGGTCCTATAGCTTAGGGAAATTAAAATCAAAAAGACACAGCCACCCCAAAGTTTGGGACGGCTCTGTTTACAAGAACCTCGTTTACGGTACAAGTTCAATATCACAGAAAGCGAAAAATGGATAAAGAAGTCGTGGTACTTACGTACAATGCAATATCACTCAGCAATGAAATCTATGTCATCAGGCCCATAGCAGCATAATGAGTGGATTCAGGTACGATGATTCTAAGTGAGATAAGTCACACAGAAAAAGAAACATCATAAGATATCACTAATACACGGAATGTAAACTTGGCTACACAGGAACTGAATTACAAAACAGAACAAGGTCTCAAATGTAGAAAACCAACTTATGCTTGCTTAAGGGGAAAGGTGAGTTGGGGTGCTGCATAAAACCAGAGATTGAAATTAGCACAGATACCGTTCCATAAGCCAAATATGTAATAGACAAGAGCTACTCCTTGCTCAACGAAGAGGACTCAACACCCCATATTAAACGTCTAAGAATATAGCTGACTAGTAAGAATCTTAAAACCTATGGATTTATATGTCTCCGAAAGAGAATCAAGCGTGTGTACAGTGGCATAAGCGCAGCAGTGATAGGATTGGTGAGGTTCGGTGAGCCAATGCAGACCCTTTGAGGTCATATTGCATGGTACCCATTCCATGGGTCTCAACTCTCCAGGTTTAAGGGATTCTTCCTTCAGCTAAAACATGCATGTAGAACCCAGAGTATGATCCACCGTGTGATCGGGAAACGTGTTCAAATGTGTCTCAGGTTTCGTCCCCTGGTACTCGGGTGCAACATTCCAGACGCTTTACTAAAACTCTCCCCACTTGGAGAGTCACTGCCTTTAACCTCCTGTTTGGCCCAGTTTGCAATTTCTGCGGAAAATGAACAGGAATAGGGAGAACCAATGAGGGACTAGCTGGAGGTGTCTGGACGGGCAAATTTAACTCTCATTTCCCACCAGGAAGAGGAATTAACCAAAGGCTCAGCGTGCCATGCCGGAACCACACTAGGGCCTGAAGCAATCCTGCGGTGTTGCGGCCAGCTCACAAGAAAGCGAGTTGAAGAAAGGAGCTCAGGGGCACTGTAATTCACAAACCTGCAGAGTTAAAAATGACAGCTATCGTCCAAAAATATATTGAAGTAAGGCTGCCAAGAGGACTTGAAAGCGGGGCAGAATTGCAGGAATCCGATTTCAGGAGGTAGACTGGAATTGCATGTAAAGCATAGGAAAAGAGGCAGAACGTCCACAATGATGCACTTGGCCAAAAAGGGCGTATGAGTTTTTTCCTGAATATATTCAGGAAAAAACGCATACGCCCTTTTTGGCCAACCAAGCAAGCTTGCAAAGGAAATCTGCAGTACAATGAAGTCTCACTGCCCCCCGGTCAAAAGGGCCATCTGAAAAAAGTATAAAATCCAGAAAGGCAGGACAGGCCATGGAGAACTGGGAGCCTTGTTATGCTGATGGGCGGGATGTAAATTGCCAACAGCCACTCTGGAGAAGTGTATGGTGTTTCCTGAAACATCTAAAAAACAAAGCAACAGAGCCTAGGGCACTTCCACTTATGGTCGTATAGCTTAGGGAAATTAAAATCAAAAAGACACAGCCACCCCAAAGTTTGGGACGGCTCTGTTTACAAGAACCTCGTTTACGGTACAAGTTCAATATCACAGAAAGCGAAAAATGGATAAAGAAGTCGTGGTACTTACGTACAATGCAATATCACTCAGCAATGAAATCTATGTCATCAGGCCCATAGCAGCATAATGAGTGGATTCAGGTACGATGATTCTAAGTGAGATAAGTCACACAGAAAAAGAAACATCATAAGATATCACTAATACACGGAATGTAAACTTGGCTACACAGGAACTGAATTACAAAACAGAACAAGGTCTCAAATGTAGAAAACCAACTTATGCTTGCTTAAGGGGAAAGGTGAGTTGGGGTGCTGCATAAAACCAGAGATTGAAATTAGCACAGATACCGTTCCATAAGCCAAATATGTAATAGACAAGAGCTACTCCTTGCTCAACGAAGAGGACTCAACACCCCATATTAAACGTCTAAGAATATAGCTGACTAGTAAGAATCTTAAAACCTATGGATTTATATGTCTCCGAAAGAGAATCAAGCGTGTGTACAGTGGCATAAGCGCAGCAGTGATAGGATTGGTGAGGTTCGGTGAGCCAATGCAGACCCTTTGAGGTCATATTGCATGGTACCCATTCCATGGGTCTCAACTCTCCAGGTTTAAGGGATTCTTCCTTCAGCTAAAACATGCATGTAGAACCCAGAGTATGATCCACCGTGTGATCGGGAAACGTGTTCAAATGTGTCTCAGGTTTCGTCCCCTGGTACTCGGGTGCAACATTCCAGACGCTTTACTAAAACTCTCCCCACTTGGAGAGTCACTGCCTTTAACCTCCTGTTTGGCCCAGTTTGCAATTTCTGCGGAAAATGAACAGGAATAGGGAGAACCAATGAGGGACTAGCTGGAGGTGTCTGGACGGGCAAATTTAACTCTCATTTCCCACCAGGAAGAGGAATTAACCAAAGGCTCAGCGTGCCATGCCGGAACCACACTAGGGCCTGAAGCAATCCTGCGGTGTTGCGGCCAGCTCACAAGAAAGCGAGTTGAAGAAAGGAGCTCAGGGGCACTGTAATTCACAAACCTGCAGAGTTAAAAATGACAGCTATCGTCCAAAAATATATTGAAGTAAGGCTGCCAAGAGGACTTGAAAGCGGGGCAGAATTGCAGGAATCCGATTTCAGGAGGTAGACTGGAATTGCATGTAAAGCATAGGAAAAGAGGCAGAACGTCCACAATGATGCACTTGGCCAAAAAGGGCGTATGAGTTTTTTCCTGAATATATTCAGGAAAAAACGCATACGCCCTTTTTGGCCAACCAAGCAAGCTTGCAAAGGAAATCTGCAGTACAATGAAGTCTCACTGCCCCCCGGTCAAAAGGGCCATCTGAAAAAAGTATAAAATCCAGAAAGGCAGGACAGGCCATGGAGAACTGGGAGCCTTGTTATGCTGATGGGCGGGATGTAAATTGCCAACAGCCACTCTGGAGAAGTGTATGGTGTTTCCTGAAACATCTAAAAAACAAAGCAACAGAGCCTAGGGCACTTCCACTTATGGTCCTATAGCTTAGGGAAATTAAAATCAAAAAGACACAGCCACCCCAAAGTTTGGGCCGGCTCTGTTTACAAGAATCTCGTTTATGGTACAGGTTCAATATCGCAGAAAGTGAAAAATGGATAAAGAAGTTGTGGTACTTACGTACAATGCAATATCACTCAGGAATGAAATCTATGTCATCAGGCCCGTAGCAGCATAATGAGTGGATTCAGGTACGATGATTCTAAGTGAAATAAGTCACACAGAAAAAGAAACATCATAAGATATCACTAATACACGGAATGTAAACTTGGCTACACAGGAACTGAATTACAAAACAGAACAGGATCTCAAATGTAGAAAACCAACTTATGCTTGCTTAAGGGGAAAGGTGAGTTGGGGTGCTGCATAAAACCAGAGATTGAAATTAGCACAGATACCATTCCATAAGCCAAATAGGTAATAGACAAGAGCTACTCCTTGCTCAACAAAGTGGACTCAACACCCCATATTAAATGCCTAAGAATATACCTGACTAGTAAGAATCTTAAAACCTATGGATTTATATGTCTCCGAAAGAGAATCAAGCGTGTCTACAGAGGCATAAATGCAGCAGTAATAGGATTGGTGAGGTTCGGTGAGCAAATGCAGACCCTTTGAAGTCATATTGCATGGTACCCATTCCATGGGTCTCAACTCTCCAGGTTTAAGGGATTCTTCCTTCAGCTAAAACATGCATGTGGAACCCAGAGTATGATCCACCGTGTGATCGGGAAACGTGTTCAAATGTGTCAGATTTCGTCCCCTGGTACTCGGGTGCAACATTCCAGACGCTTTACTAACACTCTCTCCACTTGGAGAGTCAGTGCCTTTAACCTCCTGTTTGGCCCAGTTTGCAATTTCTGCGGAAAATGAACAGGAATAGGGAGAACCAATGAGAGACTAGATGGAGGTGTCTGGACGGGCAAATTTAACTCTCATTTCCCACCAGGAAGAGGAATTAACCAAAGGCTCAGCATGCCATGCCGGAACCACACTAGGGCCTGAAGCAATCCTGCGGTGTTGCGGCCAGCTCACAAGAAAGCGAGTTGAAGAAAGGAGCTCAGGGGCACTGTAATTCACAAACCTGCAGAGTTAAAAATGACAGCTATCGTCCAAAAATATATTGAAGTAAGGCTGCCAAGAGGACTTGAAAGCGGGGCAGGATTGCAGGAAACCGATTTCAGGAGGTAGACTGGAATTGCATGTAAAGCATAGGAAAAGAGGCAGAACGTCCACAATGATGCACTTGGCCAAAAAGGGCGTATGCGTTTTTTCCTGAATATATTCAGGAAAAAACGCATACGCCCTTTTTGGCCAACCAAGCAAGCTTGCAAAGGAAATCTGCACTACAATGAAGTCTCACTGCCCCCCGGTCAAAAGGGCCATCTGAAAAAAGTGTAAAATCCAGAAAGGCAGGACAGGCCATGGAGAACTGGGAGCCTTGTTATGCTGATGGGCGGGATGTAAATTGCCAACAGCCACTCTGGAGAAGTGTATGGTGCTTCCTGAAACATCTAAAAAACAAAGCAACAGAGCCTAGGGCACTTCCACTTATGGTCCTATAGCTTAGGGAAATTAAAATCAGTAAGACACAGCCACCCCAAAGTTTGGGACGGCTCTGTTTACAAGAACCTCGTTTACGGTACAAGTTCAATATCACAGAAAGCGAAAAATGGATAAAGAAGTCGTGGTACTTACGTACAATGCAATATCACTCAGCAATGAAATCTATGTCATCAGGCCCATAGCAGCATAATGAGTGGATTCAGGTACGATGATTCTAAGTGAGATAAGTCACACAGAAAAAGAAACATCATAAGATATCACTAATACACGGAATGTAAACTTGGCTACACAGGAACTGAATTACAAAACAGAACAAGGTCTCAAATGTAGAAAACCAACTTATGCTTGCTTAAGGGGAAAGGTGAGTTGGGGTGCTGCATAAAACCAGAGATTGAAATTAGCACAGATACCGTTCCATAAGCCAAATATGTAATAGACAAGAGCTACTCCTTGCTCAACGAAGAGGACTCAACACCCCATATTAAACGTCTAAGAATATAGCTGACTAGTAAGAATCTTAAAACCTATGGATTTATATGTCTCCGAAAGAGAATCAAGCGTGTGTACAGTGGCATAAGCGCAGCAGTGATAGGATTGGTGAGGTTCGGTGAGCCAATGCAGACCCTTTGAGGTCATATTGCATGGTACCCATTCCATGGGTCTCAACTCTCCAGGTTTAAGGGATTCTTCCTTCAGCTAAAACATGCATGTAGAACCCAGAGTATGATCCACCGTGTGATCGGGAAACGTGTTCAAATGTGTCTCAGGTTTCGTCCCCTGGTACTCGGGTGCAACATTCCAGACGCTTTACTAAAACTCTCCCCACTTGGAGAGTCACTGCCTTTAACCTCCTGTTTGGCCCAGTTTGCAATTTCTGCGGAAAATGAACAGGAATAGGGAGAACCAATGAGGGACTAGCTGGAGGTGTCTGGACGGGCAAATTTAACTCTCATTTCCCACCAGGAAGAGGAATTAACCAAAGGCTCAGCGTGCCATGCCGGAACCACACTAGGGCCTGAAGCAATCCTGCGGTGTTGCGGCCAGCTCACAAGAAAGCGAGTTGAAGAAAGGAGCTCAGGGGCACTGTAATTCACAAACCTGCAGAGTTAAAAATGACAGCTATCGTCCAAAAATATATTGAAGTAAGGCTGCCAAGAGGACTTGAAAGCGGGGCAGAATTGCAGGAATCCGATTTCAGGAGGTAGACTGGAATTGCATGTAAAGCATAGGAAAAGAGGCAGAACGTCCACAATGATGCACTTGGCCAAAAAGGGCGTATGAGTTTTTTCCTGAATATATTCAGGAAAAAACGCATACGCCCTTTTTGGCCAACCAAGCAAGCTTGCAAAGGAAATCTGCAGTACAATGAAGTCTCACTGCCCCCCGGTCAAAAGGGCCATCTGAAAAAAGTATAAAATCCAGAAAGGCAGGACAGGCCATGGAGAACTGGGAGCCTTGTTATGCTGATGGGCGGGATGTAAATTGCCAACAGCCACTCTGGAGAAGTGTATGGTGTTTCCTGAAACATCTAAAAAACAAAGCAACAGAGCCTAGGGCACTTCCACTTATGGTCCTATAGCTTAGGGAAATTAAAATCAAAAAGACACAGCCACCCCAAAGTTTGGGCCGGCTCTGTTTACAAGAATCTCGTTTATGGTACAGGTTCAATATCGCAGAAAGTGAAAAATGGATAAAGAAGTTGTGGTACTTACGTACAATGCAATATCACTCAGGAATGAAATCTATGTCATCAGGCCCGTAGCAGCATAATGAGTGGATTCAGGTACGATGATTCTAAGTGAAATAAGTCACACAGAAAAAGAAACATCATAAGATATCACTAATACACGGAATGTAAACTTGGCTACACAGGAACTGAATTACAAAACAGAACAGGATCTCAAATGTAGAAAACCAACTTATGCTTGCTTAAGGGGAAAGGTGAGTTGGGGTGCTGCATAAAACCAGAGATTGAAATTAGCACAGATACCATTCCATAAGCCAAATAGGTAATAGACAAGAGCTACTCCTTGCTCAACAAAGTGGACTCAACACCCCATATTAAATGCCTAAGAATATACCTGACTAGTAAGAATCTTAAAACCTATGGATTTATATGTCTCCGAAAGAGAATCAAGCGTGTCTACAGAGGCATAAATGCAGCAGTAATAGGATTGGTGAGGTTCGGTGAGCAAATGCAGACCCTTTGAAGTCATATTGCATGGTACCCATTCCATGGGTCTCAACTCTCCAGGTTTAAGGGATTCTTCCTTCAGCTAAAACATGCATGTGGAACCCAGAGTATGATCCACCGTGTGATCGGGAAACGTGTTCAAATGTGTCAGATTTCGTCCCCTGGTACTCGGGTGCAACATTCCAGACGCTTTACTAACACTCTCTCCACTTGGAGAGTCAGTGCCTTTAACCTCCTGTTTGGCCCAGTTTGCAATTTCTGCGGAAAATGAACAGGAATAGGGAGAACCAATGAGAGACTAGATGGAGGTGTCTGGACGGGCAAATTTAACTCTCATTTCCCACCAGGAAGAGGAATTAACCAAAGGCTCAGCATGCCATGCCGGAACCACACTAGGGCCTGAAGCAATCCTGCGGTGTTGCGGCCAGCTCACAAGAAAGCGAGTTGAAGAAAGGAGCTCAGGGGCACTGTAATTCACAAACCTGCAGAGTTAAAAATGACAGCTATCGTCCAAAAATATATTGAAGTAAGGCTGCCAAGAGGACTTGAAAGCGGGGCAGGATTGCAGGAAACCGATTTCAGGAGGTAGACTGGAATTGCATGTAAAGCATAGGAAAAGAGGCAGAACGTCCACAATGATGCACTTGGCCAAAAAGGGCGTATGCGTTTTTTCCTGAATATATTCAGGAAAAAACGCATACGCCCTTTTTGGCCAACCAAGCAAGCTTGCAAAGGAAATCTGCACTACAATGAAGTCTCACTGCCCCCCGGTCAAAAGGGCCATCTGAAAAAAGTGTAAAATCCAGAAAGGCAGGACAGGCCATGGAGAACTGGGAGCCTTGTTATGCTGATGGGCGGGATGTAAATTGCCAACAGCCACTCTGGAGAAGTGTATGGTGTTTCCTGAAACATCTAAAAAACAAAGCAACAGAGCCTAGGGCACTTCCACTTATGGTCCTATAGCTTAGGGAAATTAAAATCAGTAAGACACAGCCACCCCAAAGTTTGGGACGGCTCTGTTTACAAGAACCTCATTTACAGTACAAATTCAATATCACAGAAGGTGAAAAATGGATAAAGAATTTGTGGTACTTACGTACAATGCAATATCACTCAGCAATGAAATCTATATCATCAGGCCCGTAGCAGCATAATGAGTGGATTCAGGTACGATGATTCTAAGTGAGATAAGTCACACAGAAAAAGAAACATCATAAGATATCACTACTACACGGAATGTAAACTTGGCTACACAGAAACTGAATTACAAAACAGAACACGGTCTCAAATGTAGAAAACCAACTTATGCTTGCTTAAGGGGAAAGGTGAGTTGGGGTTCTGCATAAAACCAGAGATTGAAATTAGCACAGATACCATTCCATAAGCCAAATATGTAATAGACAAGAGCTACTCCTTGCTCAACGAAGTGGACTCTACACCCCATATTAATCGCCTAAGAATATACCTGACTAGTAATAATCTTAAAACCTATGGATTTATATGTCTCCAAAAGAGAATCAAGCATGTGTACAGCGGCATAAACGCAGCAGTGATAGGATTGGTGAGGATGGATGAGCAAATGCAGACCCTTTGAAGTCATATTGCATGGTAGCCATTCCATGGGTCTCAACTCTCCAGGTTTAAGGGATTCTTCCTTCACCTAAAACATGCATGTGGAACCCAGAGTATGATCCACCGTGTGATCGGGAAACGTGTTCAAATGTGTCTCAGTTTTTGTCCCCTGGTACTCGGGTGCAACATTCCATACGCTTTACTAACACTCTCCCCACTTGGAGAGTCAGTGCCTTTAACCTCCTGTTTGGCCCAGTTTACAATTTCTGCGGAAAATGAACAGGAATAGGGAGAACCAATGAGAGACTAGATGGAGGTGTCTGGATGGGCAAATTTAACTCTCATTTCCCACCAGGAAGAGGAATTAACCAAAGGCTCAGCGTGCCATGCCGGAACCACACTAGGGCCTGAAGCAATCCTGCGGTGTTGCGGCCAGCTCACAAGAAAGCGAGTTGAAGAAAGGAGCTCAGGGGCACTGTAATTCACAAACCTGCAGAGTTATAAATGACAGCTATCGTCCAAAAATATATTGAAGTAAGGCTGCGAAGAGGACTCGAAAGCGGGGCAGAATTGAAGGAATCCGATTTCAGGAGGTAGACTGGAATTGCATGTAAAGCATAGGAAAAGAGACAGAATGTCCACAATGATGCACTTGGCCAAAAAGGGCGTATGCGTTTTTTCCTGAATATATTCAGGAAAAAACGCATACGCCCTTTTTGGCCAACCAAGCAAGCTTGCAAAGGAAATCTGCACTACAATGAAGTCTCACTGCTCCCCAGTCAAAAGGGCCATCTGAAAAAAGTGTAAAATCCAGAAAGGCCGGACAGGCTATGGAGAACTGGGAGCCTTGTTATGCTGATGGGCGGGATGTAAATTGCCAACAGCCACTCTGGAGAAGTGTATGGTGTTTCCTGAAACATCTAAAAAACAAAGCAACAGAGCCTACGGCACTTCCACTTATGGTCCTATAGCTTAGGGAAATTAAAATCAAAAAGACACAGCCACCCCAAAGTTTGGGACGGCTCTGTTTACAAGACCCTCGTTTACGGTACAAGTTCAATATCACAGAAAGTGAAAAATGGATAAAGAAGTTGTGGTACTTACGTACAATGCAATATCACTCAGGAATGAAATCTATGTCATCAGGCCCGTAGCAGCATAATGAGTGGATTCAGGTACGATGATTCTAAGTGAAATAAGTCACACAGAAAAAGAAACATCATAAGATATCACTACTACACGGAATGTAAACTTGGCTACACAGGAACTGAATTACAAAACAGAACAGGATCTCAAATGTAGAAAACCAACTTATGCTTGCTTAAGGGGAAAGGTGAGTTGGGGTGCTGCATAAAACCAGAGATTGAAATTAGCACAGATACCATTCCATAAGCCAAATAGGTAATAGACAAGAGCTACTCCTTGCTCAACGAAGTGGACTCAACACCCCATATTAAATGCCTAAGAATATACCTGACTAGTAAGAATCTTAACACCTATGGATTTATATGTCTCCGAAAGAGAATCAAGCGTGTGTACAGCGGCATAAATGCAGCAGTGATAGGATTGGTGAGGTTTGGTGAGCAAATGCAGACCCTTTGAAGTCATATTGCATGGTACCCATTCCATGGGTCTCAACTCTCCAGGTTTAAGGGATTCTTCCTTCAGCTAAAACATGCATGTGGAACCCAGAGTATGATCCACCGTGTGATCGGAAAACGTGTTCAAATGTGTCTCAGTTTTCGTCCCCTGGTACTCGGGTGCAACATTCCAGTCGCTTTACTAACACTCTCCCCACTTGGAGAGTCAGTGCCTTTAACCTCCTGTTTGGCCCAGTTTGCAATTTCTGCGGAAAATGAACAGGAATAGGGAGAACCAATGAGAGACTAGCTGGAGGTGTCTGGACGGGCAAATTTAACTCTCATTTCCCACCAGGAAGAGGAATTAACCAAAGGCTCAGCGTGCCATGCCAGAACCACACTAGGGCCTGAAGCCATGCTGCGGTGTTGCGGCCAGCTCACAAGAAAGCGAGTTGAAGAAAGGAGCTCAGGGGCACTGTAATTCACAAACCTGCAGAGTTATAAATGACAGCTATCGTCCAAAAATATATTGAAGTAAGGCTGCCAAGAGGATTTGAAAGCGGGGCAGAATTGCAGGAAACCGATTTCAGGAGGTAGACTGGAATTGCATGTAAAGCATAGGAAAAGAGGCAGAACGTCCACAATGATGCACTTGGCCAAAAAGGGCGTATGCGTTTTTTCCTGAATATATTCAGGAAAAAACGCATACGCCCTTTTTGGCCAACCAAGCAAGCTTGCAAAGGAAATCTGCACTACAATGAAGTCTCACTGCCCCCCGGTCAAAAGGGCCATCTGAAAAAAGTATAAAATCCAGAAAGGCAGGACAGGCCATGGAGAACTGGGAGCCTTGTTATGCTGATGGGCGGGATGTAAATTGCCAATAGCCTCTCTGGAGAAGTGTATGGTGTTTCCTGAAACATCTACAAAACAAAGCAACAGAGCCTAGGGCACTTCCACTTATGGTCCTATAGCTTAGGGAAATTAAAATCAAAAAGACACAGCCATCATAAAGTTTGGGATGGCTCTGTTTACAAGAACCTCGTTTACGGTACAAGTTCAATATCACAGAAAGCCAAGAATGGATAAAGAATTTGTGGTACTTACGTACAATGCAATATCACTCAGCAATGAAATGTATATCATCAGGCCCGTAGCAGCATAATGAGTGGATTCAGGTACGATGATTCTAAGTGAAATAAGTCACACAGAAAAAGAAACATCATAAGATATCACTACTACATGGAATGTAACCTTGGCTACACAGGAACTGAATTACAAAACAGAACAGGGTCTCAAATGTAGAAAACCAACTTATGCTTGCTTAAGGGGAAAGGTGAGTTGGGGTGCTGCATAAAACCAGAGATTGAAATTAGCACAGATACCGTTCCATAAGCCAAATATGTAGTAGACAAGAGCTACTCCTTGCTCAGCGAAGAGGACTCAACACCCCATATTAAACGTCTAAGAATATACCTGACTAGTAAGAATCTTAAAATCTATGGATTTATAAGTCTCCGAAAGAGAATCAAGCGTGTGTACAGAGGCATAAGCGCACCAGTGATAGGATTGGTGAGGTTCGGTGAGCCAATGCAGAACCTTTGAAGACATATTGCATGGTACCCATTCCATGGGTCTCAACTCTCCAGGTTTAAGGGATTCTTCCTTCAGCTAAAACATGCATGTGGAACCAAGAGTATGATCCACCGTATGATCGGGAAACGTGTTCAAATGTCTCACTTTTCGTCCCCTGGTACTCGGGTGCAACATTCCAGACGCTTTACTAACACTCTCCCCACTTGGAGAGTCAGTGCCTTTAACCTCCTGTTTGGCCCAGTTTGCAATTTCTGCGGAAAATGAACAGGAATAGGGAGAACCAATGAGAGACTAGCTGGTGGTGTCTGGACGGGCAAATTTAACTCTCATTTCCCACCAGGAAGAGGAATTAACCAAAGGCTCAGCGTGCCATGCCGGAACCACACTAGGGCCTGAAGCAATCCTGCGGTGTTGCGGCCAGCTCACAAGAAAGCGAGTTGAAAAAAGGAGCTCAGGGGCACTGTAATTCACAAACCTGCAGAGTTAAAAATGACAGCTATCGTCCAAAAATATATTGAAGTAAGGCTGCCAAGAGGACTTGAAAGCGGGGCAGAATTGCAGGAAACCGATTTCAGGAGGTAGACTGGAATTGCATGTAAAGCATAGGAAAAGAGGCAGAACGTCCACAATGATGCACTTGGCCAAAAAGGGCATATGCGTTTTTTCCTGAATATATTCAGGAAAAAACGCATACGCACTTTTTGGCCAACCAAGCAAGCTTGCAAAGGAAATCTGCACTACAATGAAGTCTCACTGCCCCCCAGTCAAAAGGGCCATCTGAAAAAAGTGTAAAATCCAGAAAGGCCGGACAGGCCATGGAGAACTGGGAGCCTTGTTATGCTGATGGGCGGGATGTAAATTGCCAACAGCCACTCTGGAGAAGTGTATGGTGTTTCCTGAAACATCTAAAAAACAAAGCAACAGAGCCTAGGGCACTTCCACTTATGGTCGTATAGCTTAGGGAAATTAAAATCAAAAAGACACAGCCACCCCAAAGTTTGGGACGGCTCTGTTTACAAGAACCTCGTTTACGGTACAAGTTCAATATCACAGAAAGCGAAAAATGGATAAAGAAGTCGTGGTACTTACGTACAATGCAATATCACTCAGCAATGAAATCTATGTCATCAGGCCCATAGCAGCATAATGAGTGGATTCAGGTACGATGATTCTAAGTGAGATAAGTCACACAGAAAAAGAAACATCATAAGATATCACTAATACACGGAATGTAAACTTGGCTACACAGGAACTGAATTACAAAACAGAACAAGGTCTCAAATGTAGAAAACCAACTTATGCTTGCTTAAGGGGAAAGGTGAGTTGGGGTGCTGCATAAAACCAGAGATTGAAATTAGCACAGATACCGTTCCATAAGCCAAATATGTAATAGACAAGAGCTACTCCTTGCTCAACGAAGAGGACTCAACACCCCATATTAAACGTCTAAGAATATAGCTGACTAGTAAGAATCTTAAAACCTATGGATTTATATGTCTCCGAAAGAGAATCAAGCGTGTGTACAGTGGCATAAGCGCAGCAGTGATAGGATTGGTGAGGTTCGGTGAGCCAATGCAGACCCTTTGAGGTCATATTGCATGGTACCCATTCCATGGGTCTCAACTCTCCAGGTTTAAGGGATTCTTCCTTCAGCTAAAACATGCATGTGGAACCCAGAGTATGATCCACCGTGTGATCGGGAAACGTGTTCAAATGTGTCTCAGGTTTCGTCCCCTGGTACTCGGGTGCAACATTCTAGATGCTTTACTAACACTCTCCCCACTTGGAGAGTCAGTGCCTTTAACCTCCTGTTTGGCCCAGTTTGCAATTTTTGCGGAAGATGAACAGGAATAGGGAGAACCAGTGAGAGACTAGCTGGAGGTGTCTGGATGGGCAAATTTAACTCTCATTTCCCACCAGGAAGAGGAATTAACCAAAGGCTCAGCGTGCCATGCCGGAACCACACTAGGGCCTGACGCAATCCTGCGGTGTTGCGGCCAGCTCACAAGAAAGCGAGTTGAAGAAAGGAGCTCAGGGGCACTGTAATTCACAAACCTGCAGAGTTATAAATGACAGCTATCGTCCAAAAATATATTGAAGTAAGGCTGCCAAGAGGACTTGAAAGCGGGGCAGAATTGCAGGAAACCGATTTCAGGAGGTAGACTGGAATTGCATGTAAAGCATAGGAAAAGAGGCAGAACGTCCACAATGATGCACTTGGCCAAAAAGGGCGTATGCGTTTTTTCCTGAATATATTCAGGAAAAAACGCATACGCCCTTTTTGGCCAACCAAGCAAGCTTGCAAAGGAAATCTGCACTACAATGAAGTCTCACTGCCCCCCGGTCAAAAGGGCCATCTGAAAAAAGTGTAAAATCCAGAAAGGCAGGACAGGCCATGGAGAACTGGGAGCCTTGTTATGCTGATGGGCGGGATGTAAATTGCCAACAGCCACTCTGGAGAAGTGTATGGTGTTTCCTGAAACATCTAAAAAACAAAGCAACAGAGCCTAGGGCACTTCCACTTATGGTCCTATAGCTTAGGGAAATTAAAATCAAAAAGACACAGCCACCCCAAAGTTTGGGATGGCTCTGTTTACAAGAACCTCATTTACAGTACAAATTCAATATCACAGAAGGTGAAAAATGGATAAAGAATTTGTGGTACTTACGTACAATGCAATATCACTCAGCAATGAAATCTATATCATCAGGCCTGTAGCAGCATAATGAGTGGATTCAGGTACGATGATTCTAAGTGAGATAAGTCACACAGAAAAGGAAACATCATAAGATATCACTACTACACGGAATGTAAACTTGGCTACACAGGAACAGAATTACAAAACAGAACAGGGTGTCAAAAGTAGAAAACCAACTTATGCTTGCTTAAGGGGAAAGGTGAGTTGGGGTGCTGCATAAAACCAGAGATTGAAATTAGCACAGATACCGTTCCACAAGCCAAATATGTAATAGACAAGATCTACTCCTTGCTCAACGAAGAGGACACAACACCCCATATTAAACGCCTAAGAATATACCTGACTAGTAAGAATCTTAAAACCTATGGACTTATTTGTCTCCGAAAGAGAATCAAGCGTGTGTACAGCGGCATAAATGCAGCAGTGATAGGATTGGTGAGGTTCGGTGAGCAAATGCAGACCCTTTGAAGTCATATTGCATGGTACCCATTCCATGGGTCTCAACTCTCCAGGTTTAAGGGATTCTTCCTTCAGCTAAAACATGCATGTGGAACCCAGAGTATGATCAACCGTGTGATCGGGAAACGTGTTCAAATGTGTCTCAGTTTTTGTCCCCTGGTACTCGGGTGCAACATTCCAGACGCTTTACTAACACTCTCCCCACTTGGAGAGACAGTGCCTTTAACCTCCTGTTTGGCCCAGTTTGCAATTTCTGCGGAAAATGAACAGGAATAGGGAGAACCAATGAGAGACTAGCTGGAGGTGTCTGGATGGGCAAATTTAACTCTCATTTCCCACCAGGAAGAGGAATTAACCAAAGGCTCAGCGTGCCATGCCGGAACCACACTAGGGCCTGAAGCAATCCTGCGGTGTTGCGGCCAGCTCACAAAAAAGCGAGTTGAAGAAAGGAGCTCAGGGGCACTGTAATTCACAAACCTGCAGAGTTAAAAATGACAGCTATCGTCCAAAAATATATTGAAGTAAGGCTGCCAAGAGGAGTTGAAAGCGGGGCAGAATTGGAGGAAACCGATTTCAGGAGGTAGACTGGAATTGCATGTAAAGCATAGGAAAAGAGGCAGAACGTCCACAATGATGCACTTGGCCAAAAAGGGCGTATGCGTTTTTTCCTGAATATATTCAGGAAAAAACGCATACGCCCTTTTTGGCCAACCAAGCAAGCTTGCAAAGGAAATCTGCACTACAATGAAGTCTCACTGCCCCCCGGTCAAAAGGGCCATCTGAAAAAAGTATAACATCCAGAAAGGCAGGACAGGCCATGGAGAACTGGGAGCCTTGTTATGCTGATGGGCGGGATGTAAATTGCCAACAGCCACTCTGGAGAAGTGTATGGTGTTTCCTGAAACATCTACAAAACAAAGCAACAGAGCCTAGGGCACTTCCACTTATGGTCCTATAGCTTAGGGAAATTAAAATCAAAAAGACACAGCCACCCCAAAGTTTGGGCCGGCTCTGTTTACAAGAATCTCGTTTATGGTACAAGTTCAATATCGCAGAAAGTGAAAAATGGATAAAGAAGTTGTGGTACTTACGTACAATGCAATATCACTCAGGAATGAAATCTATGTCATCAGGCCCATAGCAGCATAATGAGTGGATTCAGGTACGATGATTCTAAGTGAAATAAGTCACACAGAAAAAGAAACATCATAAGATATCACTACTACACGGAATGTAAACTTGGCTACACAGGAACTGAATTACAAAACAGAACAGGATCTCAAATGTAGAAAACCAACTTATGCTTGCTTAAGGGGAAAGGTGAGTTGGGGTTCTGCATAAAACCAGAGATTGAAATTAGCACAGATACCATTCCATAAGCCAAATAGGTAATAGACAAGAGCTACTCCTTGCTCAACGAAGTGGACTCAACACCCCATATTAAATGCCTAAGAATATACCTGACTAGTAAGAATCTTAACACCTATGGATTTATATGTCTCCGAAAGAGAATCAAGCGTGTGTACAGCGGCATAAATGCAGCAGTGATAGGATTGGTGAGGTTCGGTGAGCAAATGCAGACCCTTTGAAGTCATATTGCATGGTACCCATTCCATGGGTCTCAACTCTCCAGGTTTAAGGGATTCTTCCTTCAGCTAAAACATGCATGTGGAACCCAGAGTATGATCCACCGTGTGATCGGGAAACGTGTTCAAATGTGTCTCAGTTTTTGTCCCCTGGTACTCGGGTGCAACATTCCAGTCGCTTTACTAACACTCTCCCCACTTGGAGAGTCAGTGCCTTTAACCTCCTGTTTGGCCCAGTTTGCAATTTCTGCGGAAAATGAACAGAAATAGGGAGAACCAATGAGAGACTAGCTGGAGGTGTCTGGACGGGCAAATTTAACTCTCATTTCCCACCAGGAAGAGGAATTAACCAAAGGCTCAGCGTGCCATGCCGGAACCACACTAGGGCCTGAAGCCATGCTGCGGTGTTGCGGCCAGCTCACAAGAAAGCGAGTTGAAGAAAGGAGCTCAGGGGCACTGTAATTCACAAACCTGCAGAGTTATAAATGACAGCTATCGTCCAAAAATATATTGAAGTAAGGCTGCCAAGAGGACTTGAAAGCGGGGCAGAATTGCAGGAAACCGATTTCAGGAGGTAGACTGGAATTGCATGTAAAGCATAGGAAAAGAGGCAGAACGTCCACAATGATGCACTTGGCCAAAAAGGGCGTATGCGTTTTTTCCTGAATATATTCAGGAAAAAACGCATACGCCCTTTTTGGCCAACCAAGCAAGCTTGCAAAGGAAATCTGCACTACAATGAAGTCTCACTGCCCCCCGGTCAAAAGGGCCATCTGAAAAAAGTATAACATCCAGAAAGGCAGGACAGGCCATGGAGAACTGGGAGCCTTGTTATGCTGATGGGCGGGATGTAAATTGCCAACAGCCACTCTGGAGAAGTGTATGGTGTTTCCTGAAACATCTAAAAAACAAAGCAACAGAGCCTAGGGCACTTCCACTTATGGTCCTATAGCTTAGGGAAATTAAAATCAAAAAGACACAGCCACCCCAAAGTTTGGGCCGGCTCTGTTTACAAGAATCTCGTTTATGGTACAAGTTCAATATCGCAGAAAGTGAAAAATGGATAAAGAAGTTGTGGTACTTACGTACAATGCAATATCACTCAGGAATGAAATCTATGTCATCAGGCCCATAGCAGCATAATGAGTGGATTCAGGTACGATGATTCTAAGTGAAATAAGTCACACAGAAAAAGAAACATCATAAGATATCACTAATACACGGAATGAAAACTTGGCTACACAGGAACTGAATTACAAAACAGAACAGGATCTCAAATGTAGAAAACCAACTTATGCTTGCTTAAGGGGAAAGGTGAGTTGGGGTTCTGCATAAAACCAGAGATTGAAATTAGCACAGATACCATTCCATAAGCCAAATAGGTAATAGACCAGAGCTACTCCTTGCTCAACGAAGTGGACTCAACACCCCATATTAAATGCCTAAGAATATACCTGACTAGTAAGAATCTTAACACCTATGGATTTATATGTCTCCGAAAGAGAATCAAGCGTGTGTACAGCGGCATAAATGCAGCAGTGATAGGATTGGTGAGGTTCGGTGAGCAAATGCAGACCCTTTGAAGTCATATTGCATGGTACCCATTCCATGGGTCTCAACTCTCCAGGTTTAAGGGATTCTTCCTTCAGCTAAAACATGCATGTGGAACCCAGAGTATGATCAACCGTGTGATAGGGAAATGTGTTCAAATGTGTCTCAATTTTTGTCCCCTGGTACTCGGGTGCAACATTCCAGACGCTTTAATAACACTCTCCCCACTTGGAGAGACAGTGCCTTTAACCTCCTGTTTGGCCCAGTTTGCAATTTCTGCGGAAAATGAACAGGAATAGGGAGAACCAATGAGAGACTAGATGGAGGTGTCTGGATGGGCAAATTTAACTCTCATTTCCCACCAGGAAGAGGAATTAACCAAAGGCTCAGCGTGCCATGCCGGAACCACACTAGGGCCTGAAGCAATGCTGCGGTGTTGCGGCCAGCTCACAAAAAAGCGAGTTGAAGAAAGGAGCTCAGGGGCACTGTAATTCACAAACCTGCAGAGTTAAAAATGACAGCTATCGTCCAAAAATATATTGAAGTAAGGCTGCCAAGAGGACTTGAAAGCGGGGCAGAATTGCAGGAAACCGATTTCAGGAGGTAGACTGGAATTGCATGTAAAGCATAGGAAAAGAGGCAGAACGTCCACAATGATGCACTTGGCCAAAAAGGGCGTATGCGTTTTTTCCTGAATATATTCAGGAAAAAACGCATACGCCCTTTTTGGCCAACCAAGCAAGCTTGCAAAGGAAATCTGCACTACAATGAAGTCTCACTGCCCCCCGGTCAAAAGGGCCATCTGAAAAAAGTATAACATCCAGAAAGGCAGGACAGGCCATGGAGAACTGGGAGCCTTGTTATGCTGATGGGCGGGATGTAAATTGCCAACAGCCACTCTGGAGAAGTGTATGGTGTTTCCTGAAACATCTAAAAAACAAAGCAACAGAGCCTAGGGCACTTCCACTTATGGTCCTATAGCTTAGGGAAATTAAAATCAAAAAGACACAGCCACCCCAAAGTTTGGGCCGGCTCTGTTTACAAGAATCTCGTTTATGGTACAAGTTCAATATCGCAGAAAGTGAAAAATGGATAAAGAAGTTGTGGTACTTACGTACAATGCAATATCACTCAGGAATGAAATCTATGTCATCAGGCCCGTAGCAGCATAATGAGTGGATTCAGGTACGATGATTCTAAGTGAAATAAGTCACACAGAAAAAGAAACATCATAAGATATCACTAATACACGGAATGTAAACTTGGCTACACAGGAACAGAATTACAAAACAGAACAGGATCTCAAATGTAGAAAACCAACTTATGCTTGCTTAAGGGGAAAGGTGAGTTGGGGTGCTGCATAAAACCAGAGATTGAAATTAGCACAGATACCATTCCATAAGCCAAATAGGTAATAGACAAGAGCTACTCCTTGCTCAACGAAGTGGACTCAACACCCCATATTAAATGCCTAAGAATATACCTGACTAGTAAGAATCTTAACACCTATGGATTTATATGTCTCCGAAAGAGAATCAAGCGTGTGTACAGCGGCCTAAATGCAGCAGTGATAGGATTGGTGAGGTTCGGTGAGCAAATGCAGACCCTTTGAAGTCATATTGCATGGTACCCATTCCATGGGTCTCAACTCTCCAGGTTTAAGGGATTCTTCCTTCAGCTAAAACATGCATGTGGAACCCAGAGTATGATCCACCGTGTGATCGGGAAACGTGTTCAAATGTGTCTCAGTTTTCGTCCCCTGGTACTCGGGTGCAACATTCCAGTCGCTTTACTAACACTCTCCCCACTTGGAGAGTCAGTGCCTTTAACCTCCTGTTTGGCCCAGTTTGCAATTTCTGCGGAAAATGAACAGAAATAGGGAGAACCAATGAGAGACTAGCTGGAGGTGTCTGGACGGGCAAATTTAACTCTCATTTCCCACCAGGAAGAGGAATTAACCAAAGGCTCAGCGTGCCATGCCGGAACCACACTAGGGCCTGAAGCCATGCTGCGGTGTTGCGGCCAGCTCACAAGAAAGCGAGTTGAAGAAAGGAGCTCAGGGGCACTGTAATTCACAAACCTGCAGAGTTATAAATGACAGCTATCGTCCAAAAATATATTGAAGTAAGGCTGCCAAGAGGACTTGAAAGCGGGGCAGAATTGCAGGAAACCGATTTCAGGAGGTAGACTGGAATTGCATGTAAAGCATAGGAAAAGAGGCAGAACGTCCACAATGATGCACTTGGCCAAAAAGGGCGTATGCGTTTTTTCCTGAATATATTCAGGAAAAAACGCATACGCCCTTTTGGGCCAACCAAGCAAGCTTGCAAAGGAAATCTGCACTACAATGAAGTCTCACTGCCCCCCGGTCAAAAGGGCCATCTGAAAAAAGTATAAAATCCAGAAAGGCAGGACAGGCCATGGAGAACTGGGAGCCTTGTTATGCTGATGGGCGGGATGTAAATTGCCAACAGCCACTCTGGAGAAGTGTATGGTGTTTCCTGAAACATCTAAAAAACAAAGCAACAGAGCCTAGGGCACTTCCACTTATGGTCCTATAGCTTAGGGAAATTAAAATCAAAAAGACACAGCCACACCAAAGTTTGGGCCGGCTCTGTTTACAAGAATCTCTTTTATGGTACAAGTTCAATATCGCAGAAAGTGAAAAATGGATAAAGAAGTTGTGGTACTTACGTACAATGCAATATCACTCAGGAATGAAATCTATGTCATCAGGCCCGTAGCAGCATAATGAGTGGATTCAGGTACGATGATTCTAAGTGAAATAAGTCACACAGAAAAAGAAACATCATAAGATATCACTAATACACGGAATGTAAACTTGGCTACACAGGAACTGAATTACAAAACAGAACAGGATCTCAAATGTAGAAAACCAACTTATGCTTGCTTAAGGGGAAAGGTGAGTTGGGGTGCTGCATAAAACCAGAGATTGAAATTAGCACAGATACCTTTCCATAAGCCAAATATGTAATAGACAAGAGCTACTCCTTGCTCAACGAAGAGGACTCAACACCCCATATTAAACGTCTAAGAATATACCTGACTAGTAAGAATCTTAAAATCTATGGATTTATATGTCTCCGAAAGAGAATCAAGCGTGTGTACAGTGGCATAAGCGCAGCAGTGATAGGAGTGGTGAGGTTCGGTGAGCCAATGCAGAACCTTTGAAGTCATATTGAATGGTACCCATTCCATAGGTCTCAACTCTCCAGGTTTAAGGGATTCTTCCTTCAGCTAAAACATGCATGTGGAACCCAGAGTATGATCAACCGTGTGATCGGGAAACGTGTTCAAATGTGTCTCAGTTTTTGTCCCTTGGTACTCGGGTGCAACATTCCAGACGCTTTACTAACACTCTCCCCACTTGGAGAGACAGTGCCTTTAACCTCCTGTGTGGCCCAGTCTGCAATTTCTGCGGAAAATGAACAGGAATAGGGAGAACCAATGAGAGACTAGCTGGAGGTGTCTGGATGGGCAAATTTAACTCTCATTTCCCACCAGGAAGAGGAAT
Organism: Pseudorca crassidens; assembly: GCF_039906515.1. Taxonomy (NCBI): domain Eukaryota; kingdom Metazoa; phylum Chordata; class Mammalia; order Artiodactyla; family Delphinidae; genus Pseudorca; species Pseudorca crassidens. Next base: position 179,750,115 of record NC_090298.1, on the reverse strand, counting down.
TAACCAAAGGCTCAGCGTGCCATGCCGGAACCACACTAGGGCCTGAAGCAATGCTGCGGTGTTGCGGCCAGCTCACAAAAAAGCGAGTTGAAGAAAGGAGCTCAGGGGCACTGTAATTCACAAACCTGCAGAGTTAAAAATGACAGCTATCGTCCAAAAATATATTGAAGTAAGGCTGCCAAGAGGACTTGAAAGCGGGGCAGAATTGCAGGAAACCGATTTCAGGAGGTAGACTGGAATTGCATGTAAAGCATAGGAAAAGAGGCAGAACGTCCACAATGATGCACTTGGCCAAAAAGGGCGTATGCGTTTTTTCCTGAATATATTCAGGAAAAAACGCATACGCCCTTTTTGGCCAACCAAGCAAGCTTGCAAAGGAAATCTGCACTACAATGAAGTCTCACTGCCCCCCGGTCAAAGGGGCCATCTGAAAAAAGTATAACATCCAGAAAGGCAGGACAGGCCATGGAGAACTGGGAGCCTTGTTATGCTGATGGGCGGGATGTAAATTGCCAACAGCCACTCTGGAGAAGTGTATGGTGTTTCCTGAAACATCTAAAAAACAAAGCAACAGAGCCTAGGGCACTTCCACTTATGGTCCTATAGCTTAGGGAAATTAAAATCAAAAAGACACAGCCACCCCAAAGTTTGGGCCGGCTCTGTTTACAAGAATCTCGTTTATGGTACAAGTTCAATATCGCAGAAACTGAAAAATGGATAAAGAAGTTGTGGTACTTAACGTACAATGCAATATCACTCAGCAATGAAATCTATGTCATCAGGCCCGTAGCAGCATAATGAGTGGATTCAGGTACGATGATTCTAAGTGAGATAAGTCACACAGAAAAAGAAACATCATAAGATATCACTACTACACGGAATGTAAACTTGGCTACACAGGAACTGAATTACAAAACAGAACAGGGTCTCAAATGTAGAAAACCAACTTATGCTTGCTTAAGGGGAAAGGTGAGTTGGGGTGCTGCATAAAACCAGAGATTGAAATTAGCACAGATACCGTTCCATAAGCCAAATATGTAATAGACAAGAGCTACTCCTTGCTCAACGAAGAGGACTCAACACCCCATATTAAACGTCGAAGAATATACCTGACTAGGAAGAATCTTAAAATCTATGGATTTATATGTCTCCGAAAGAGAATCAAGTGTGTGTACAGTGGCATAAGCGCAGCAGTGATAGGACTGGTGATGTTCGGTGAGCCAATGCAGAACCTTTGAAGTCATATTGCATGGTACCCATTCCATGGGTCTCAACTCTCCAGGTTTAAGGGATTCTTCCTTCAGCTAAAACATGCATGTGGAACCCAGAGTATGATCCACTGTGTGATCGGGAAACGTGTTCAAATGTGTCTCAGTTTTTGTCCCCTGGTACTCGGGTGCAACATTCCAGACGCTTTACTAAAACTCTCTCCACTTGGAGAGTCAGTGCCTTTAACCTCCTGTTTGGCCCAGTGTGCAATTTCTGCGGAAAATGAACAGGAATAGGGAGAACCAATGAGAGACTAGCTGGAGGTGTCTGGACGGGCAAATTTAACTCTCATTTCCCACCAGGAAGAGGAATTAACCAAAGGCTCAGCGTGCCATGCCGGAACCACACTAGGGCCTGAAGCAATGCTGCGGTGTTGCGGCCAGCTCACAAGAAAGCGAGTTGAAGAAAGGAGCTCAGGGGCACTGTAATTCACAAACCTGCAGAGTTATAAATGACAGCTATCGTCCAAAAATATATTGAAGTAAGGCTGCCAAGAGGACTCGAAAGCGGGGCAGAATTGCAGGAATCCGATTTCAGGAGGTAGACTGGAATTACATGTAAAGCATAGGAAAAGAGGCAGAACGTCCACAATGATGCACTTGGCCAAAAAGGGCGTATGCGTTTTTTCCTGAATATATTCAGGAAAAAACGCATACGCCCTTTTTGGCCAACCAAGCAAGCTTGCAAAGGAAATCTGCACTACAATGAAGTCTCACTGCCCCCCGGTCAAAAGGGCCATCTGAAAAATGTGTAAAATCCAGAAAGGCAGGACAGGCCATGGAGAATTGGGAGCCTTGTTATGCTGATGGGCGGGATGTAAATTGCCAACAGCCACTCTGGAGAAGTGTATGGTGTTTCCTGAAACATCTAAAAAACAAAGCAACAGAGCCTAGGGCACTTCCACTTATGGTCCTATAGCTTAGGGAAATTAAAATCAAAAAGACACAGCCACCCCAAAGTTTGGGCCGGCTCTGTTTACAAGAATCTCGTTTATGGTACAAGTTCAATATCGCAGAAAGTGAAAAATGGATAAAGAAGTTGTGGTACTTACGTACAATGCAATATCACTCAGGAATGAAATCTATGTCATCAGGCCCGTAGCAGCATAATGAGTGGATTCAGGTACGATGATTCTAAGTGACATAAGTCACACAGAAAAAGAAACATCATAAGATATCACTAATACATGGAATGTAAACTTGGCTACACAGGAACTGAATTACAAAACAGAACAGGATCTCAAATGTAGAAAACCAACTTATGCTTGCTTAAGGGGAAAGGTGAGTTGGGGTGCTGCATAAAACCAGAGATTGAAATTAGCACAGATACCGTTCCATAAGCCAAATAGGTAATAGACAAGAGCTACTCCTTGCTCAACGAAGTGGACTCAACACCCCATATTAAACGTCTAAGAATATACCTGACTAGTAAGAATCTTAAAACCTATGGATTTATATGTCTCCGAAAGAGAAACAAGCGTGTCTACAGCGGCATAAATACAGCAGTGATAGGATTGGTGAGGTTCGGTGAGCAAATGCAGACCCTTTGAAGTCATATTGCATGGTACCCATTCCATGGGTCTCAACTCTCCAGGTTTAAGGGATTCTTCCTTCAACTAAAACATGCATGTGGAACCCAGAGTATGATCCACCGTGTGATCGGGAAACGTGTTCAAATGTGTCAGATTTCGTCCCCTTGTACTCAGGTGCAACATTCCAGACGCTTTACTAACACTCTCCCCACTTGGAGAGTCAGTGCCTTTAACCTCCTGTTTGGCCCAGTTTGCAATTTCTGCGGAAAATGAACAGGAATAGGGAGAACCAATGAGAGACTAGCTGGAGGTGTCTGGACGGGCAAATTTAACTCTCATTTCCCACCAGGAAGAGGAATTAACCTAATGCTCAGCGTGCCATGCCGGAACCACACTAGGGCCTGAAGCAATCCTGCGGTGTTGCGGCCAGCTCACAAGAAAGCGAGTTGAAGAAAGGAGCTCAGGGGCACTGTAATTCACAAACCTGCAGAGTTAAAAATGACAGCTATCGTCCAAAAATATATTGAAGTAAGGCTGCCAAGAGGACTTCAAAGCAGGGCAGGATTGCAGGAAACCGATTTCAGGAGGTAGACTGGAATTGCATGTAAAGCATAGGAAAAGAGGCAGAACGTCCACAATGATGCACTTGGCCAAAAAGGGCGTATGCGTTTTTTCCTGAATATATTCAGGAAAAAACGCATACGCCCTTTTTGGCCAACCAAGCAAGCTTGCAAAGGAAATCTGCACTACAATGAAGTCTCACTGCCCCCCGGTCAAAAGGGCCATCTGAAAAAAGTGTAAAATCCAGAAAGGCAGGACAGGCCATGGAGACCTGGGAGCCTTGTTATGCTGATGGGCGGGATGTAAATTGCCAACAGCCACTCTGGAGAAGTGTATGGTGTTTCCTGAAACATCTAAAAAACAAAGCAACAGAGCCTAGGGCACTTCCACTTATGGTCCTATAGCTTAGGGAAATTAAAATCAAAAAGACACAGCCACCCCAAAGTTTGGGACGGCTCTGTTTACAAGAACCTCATTTACAGTACAAATTCAATATCACAGAAGGTGAAAAATGGATAAAGAATTTGTGGTACTTACGTACAATGCAATATCACTCAGCAATGAAATCTATATCATCAGGCCCGTAGCAGCATAATGAGTGGATTCAGGTACGATGATTCTAAGTGAGATAAGTCACACAGAAAAAGAAACATCATAAGATATCACTACTACACGGAATGTAAACTTGGCTACACAGAAACTGAATTACAAAACAGAACACGGTCTCAAATGTAGAAAACCAACTTATGCTTGCTTAAGGGGAAAGGTGAGTTGGGGTTCTGCATAAAACCAGAGATTGAAATTAGCACAGATACCATTCCATAAGCCAAATATGTAATAGACAAGAGCTACTCCTTGCTCAACGAAGTGGACTCTACACCCCATATTAATCGCCTAAGAATATACCTGACTAGTAATAATCTTAAAACCTATGGATTTATATGTCTCCAAAAGAGAATCAAGCATGTGTACAGCGGCATAAACGCAGCAGTGATAGGATTGGTGAGGTTTGATGAGCAAATGCAGACCCTTTGAAGTCATATTGCATGGTAGCCATTCCATGGGTCTCAACTTTCCAGGTTTAAGGGATTCTTCCTTCAGCTAAAACATGCATGTGGAACCCAGAGTATGATCCACCGTGTGATCGGGAAACGTGTTCAAATGTGTCTCAGTTTTTGTCCCCTGGTACTCGGGTGCAACATTCCAGATGCTTTACTAACACTCTCCCCACTTGGAGAGTCAGTGCCTTTAACCTCCTGTTTGGCCCAGTTTGCAATTTCTGCGGAAAATGAACAGGAATAGGGAGAACCAATGAGAGACTAGCTGGAGGTGTCTGGATGGGCAAATTTAACTCTCATTTCCCACCAGGAAGAGGAATTAACCAAAGGCTCAGCGTGCCATGCCGGAACCACACTAGGGCCTGAAGCAATCCTGCGGTGTTGCGGCCAGCTCACAAGAAAGTGAGTTGAAGAAAGGAGCTAAGGGGCACTGTAATTCACAAACCTGCAGAGTTAAAAATGACAGCTATCGTCCAAAAATATATTGAAGTAAGGCTGCCAAGAGGACTTGAAAGCGGGGCAGAATTGCAGGACACCGATTTCAGGAGGTAGACTGGAATTGCATGTAAAGCATAGGAAAAGAGGCAGAACGTCCACAATGATGCACTTGGCCAAAAAGGGCGTATGCGTTTTTTCCTGAATATATTCAGGAAAAAACACATACGCCCTTTTGCGCCAACCAAGCAAGCTTGCAAAGGAAATCTGCACTACAATGAAGTCTCACTGCCCCCCGGTCAAAAGGGCCATCTGAAAAAAGTATAAAATCCAGAAAGGCAGGACAGGCCATGGAGAACTGGGAGCCTTGTTATGCTGATGGGCGGGATGTAAATTGCCAACAGCCACTCTGGAGAAGTGTATGGTGTTTCCTGAAACATCTAAAAAACAAAGCAACAGAGCCTAGGGCACTTCCACTTATGGTCCTATAGCTTAGGGAAATTAAAATCAAAAAGACACAGCCACCCCAAAGTTTGGGACGGCTCTGTTTACAAGAACCTCGTTTACGGTACAAGTTCAATATCACAGAAAGCGAAAAATGGATAAAGAAGTTGTGGTACTTACGTACAATGCAATATCACTCAGCAATGAAATCTATGTCATCAGGCCCATAGCAGCATAATGAGTGGATTCAGGTACGATGATTCTAAGTGAGATAAGTCACACAGAAAAAGAAACATCATAAGATATCACTACTACACGGAATGTAAACTTGGCTACACAGGAACTGAATTACAAAACAGAACAAGGTCTCAAATGTAGAAAACCAACTTATGCTTGCTTAAGGGGAAAGGTGAGTTGGGGTGCTGCATAAAACCAGAGATTGAAATTAGCACAGATACCGTTCCATAAGCCAAATATGTAATAGACAAGAGCTACTCCTTGCTCAACGAAGAGGACTCAACACCCCATATTAAACGTCTAAGAATATACCTGACTAGTAAGAATCTTAAAATCTATGGATTTATATGTCTCCGAAAGAGAATCAAGCGTGTGTACAGTGGCATAAGCGCAGCAGTGATAGGATTGGTGAGGTTCGGTGAGCCAATGCAGAACCTTTGAAGTCATATTGAATGGTACCCATTCCATGGGTCTCAACTCTCCAGGTTTAAGGGATTCTTCCTTCAGCTAAAACATGCATGTGGAACCCAGAGTATGATCCACCGTGTGATCGGGAAACGTGTTCAAATGTGTCTCAGTTTTTGTCCCCTGGTACTCGGGTGCAACATTCCAGACGCTTTACTAAAACTCTCCCCACTTGGGGAGTCACTGCCTTTAACCTCCTGTTTGGCCCAGTTTGCAATTTCTGCGGAAAATGAACAGGAATAGGGAGAACCAATGAGAGACTAGCTGGAGGTGTCTGGACGGGCAAATTTAACTCTCATTTCCCACCAGGAAGAGGAATTAACCAAAGGCTCAGCGTGCCATGCCGGAACCACACTAGGGCCTGAAGCAATGCTGCGGTGTTGCGGCCAGCTCACAAAAAAGCGAGTTGAAGAAAGGAGCTCAGGGGCACTGTAATTCACAAACCTGCAGAGTTAAAAATGACAGCTATCGTCCAAAAATATATTGAAGTAAGGCTGCCAAGAGGACTTGAAAGCGGGGCAGAATTGCAGGAAACCGATTTCAGGAGGTAGACTGGAATTGCATGTAAAGCATAGGAAAAGAGGCAGAACGTCCACAATGATGCACTTGGCCAAAAAGGGCGTATGCGTTTTTTCCTGAATATATTCAGGAAAAAACGCATACGCCCTTTTTGGCCAACCAAGCAAGCTTGCAAAGGAAATCTGCACTACAATGAAGTCTCACTGCCCCCCGGTCAAAAGGGCCATCTGAAAAAAGTATAACATCCAGAAAGGCAGGACAGGCCATGGAGAACTGGGAGCCTTGTTATGCTGATGGGCGGGATGTAAATTGCCAACAGCCACTCTGGAGAAGTGTATGGTGTTTCCTGAAACATCTAAAAAACAAAGCAACAGAGCCTAGGGCACTTCCACTTATGGTCCTATAGCTTAGGGAAATTAAAATCAAAAAGACACAGCCACCCCAAAGTTTGGGCCGGCTCTGTTTACAAGAATCTCGTTTATGGTACAAGTTCAATATCGCAGAAACTGAAAAATGGATAAAGAAGTTGTGGTACTTAACGTACAATGCAATATCACTCAGCAATGAAATCTATGTCATCAGGCCCGTAGCAGCATAATGAGTGGATTCAGGTACGATGATTCTAAGTGAGATAAGTCACACAGAAAAAGAAACATCATAAGATATCACTATTACACGGAATGTAAACTTGGCTACACAGGAACTGAATTACAAAACAGAACAGGGTCTCAAATGTAGAAAACCAACTTATGCTTGCTTAAGGGGAAAGGTGAGTTGGGGTGCTGCATAAAACCAGAGATTGAAATTAGCACAGATACCGTTCCATAAGCCAAATATGTAATAGACAAGAGCTACTCCTTGCTCAACGAAGAGGACTCAACACCCCATATTAAACGTCTAAGAATATACCTGACTAGGAAGAATCTTAAAATCTATGGATTTATATGTCTCCGAAAGAGAATCAAGCGTGTGTACAGTGGCATAAGCGCAGCAGTGATAGGACTGGTGAGGTTCGGTGAGCCAATGCAGAACCTTTGAAGTCATATTGCATGGTACCCATTCCATGGGTCTCAACTCTCCAGGTTTAAGGGATTCTTCCTTCAGCTAAAACATGCATGTGGAACCCAGAGTATGATCCACTGTGTGATCGGGAAACGTGTTCAAATGTGTCTCAGTTTTTGTCCCCTGGTACTCGGGTGCAACATTCCAGACGCTTTACTAAAACTCTCTCCACTTGGAGAGTCAGTGCCTTTAACCTCCTGTTTGGCCCAGTTTGCAATTTCTGCGGAAAATGAACAGGAATAGGGAGAACCAATGAGAGACTAGCTGGAGGTGTCTGGACGGGCAAATTTAACTCTCATTTCCCACCAGGAAGAGGAATTAACCAAAGGCTCAGCGTGCCATGCCGGAACCACACTAGGGCCTGAAGCAATGCTGCGGTGTTGCGGCCAGCTCACAAGAAAGCGAGTTGAAGAAAGGAGCTCAGGGGCACTGTAATTCACAAACCTGCAGAGTTATAAATGACAGCTATCGTCCAAAAATATATTGAAGTAAGGCTGCCAAGAGGACTCGAAAGCGGGGCAGAATTGCAGGAATCCGATTTCAGGAGGTAGACTGGAATTACATGTAAAGCATAGGAAAAGAGGCAGAACGTCCACAATGATGCACTTGGCCAAAAAGGGCGTATGCGTTTTTTCCTGAATATATTCAGGAAAAAACGCATACGCCCTTTTTGGCCAACCAAGCAAGCTTGCAAAGGAAATCTGCACTACAATGAAGTCTCACTGCCCCCCGGTCAAAAGGGCCATCTGAAAAATGTGTAAAATCCAGAAAGGCAGGACAGGCCATGGAGAATTGGGAGCCTTGTTATGCTGATGGGCGGGATGTAAATTGCCAACAGCCACTCTGGAGAAGTGTATGGTGTTTCCTGAAACATCTAAAAAACAAAGCAACAGAGCCTAGGGCACTTCCACTTATGGTCCTATAGCTTAGGGAAATTAAAATCAAAAAGACACAGCCACCCCAAAGTTTGGGCCGGCTCTGTTTACAAGAATCTCGTTTATGGTACAAGTTCAATATCGCAGAAAGTGAAAAATGGATAAAGAAGTTGTGGTACTTACGTACAATGCAATATCACTCAGGAATGAAATCTATGTCATCAGGCCCGTAGCAGCATAATGAGTGGATTCAGGTACGATGATTCTAAGTGACATAAGTCACACAGAAAAAGAAACATCATAAGATATCACTAATACATGGAATGTAAACTTGGCTACACAGGAACTGAATTACAAAACAGAACAGGATCTCAAATGTAGAAAACCAACTTATGCTTGCTTAAGGGGAAAGGTGAGTTGGGGTGCTGCATAAAACCAGAGATTGAAATTAGCACAGATACCATTCCATAAGCCAAATAGGTAATAGACAATAGCTACTCCTTGCTCAACGAAGTGGACTCAACACCCCATATTAAATGCCTAAGAATATACCTGACTAGTAAGAATCTTAAAACCTATGGATTTATATGTCTCCGAAAGAGAATCAAGCGTGTCTACAGCGGCATAAATACAGCAGTGATAGGATTGGTGAGGTTCGGTGAGCAAATGCAGACCCTTTGAAGTCATATTGAATGGTACCCATTCCATGGGTCTCAACTCTCCAGGTTTAAGGGATTCTTCCTTCAGCTAAAACATGCATGTGGAACCCAGAGTATGATCCACCATGTGATCGGGAAACGTGTTCAAATGTGTCTCAGTTTTTGTCCCCTGGTACTCAGGTGCAACATTCCAGACGCTTTACTAACACTCTCCCCACTTGGAGAGTCAGTGCCTTTAACCTCCTGTTTGGCCCAGTTTGCAATTTCTGTGGAAAATGAACAGGAATAGGGAGAACCAATGAGAGACTAGCTGGAGGTGTCTGGATGGGCAAATTTAACTCTCATTTCCCACCAGGAAGTGGAATTAACCAAAGGCTCAGCGTGCCATGCCGGAACCACACTAGGGCCTGAAGCAATCCTGCAGTGTTGCGGCCAGCTCACAAGAAAGTGAGTTGAAGAAAGGAGCTCAGGGGCACTGTAATTCACAAACCTGCAGAGTTAAAAATGACAGCTATCGTCCAAAAATATATTGAAGTAAGGCTGCCAAGAGGACTTGAAAGCGGGGCAGGATTGCAGGAAACCGATTTCAGGAGGTAGACTGGAATTGCATGTAAAGCATAGGAAAAGAGGCAGAACATCCACAATGATGCACTTGGCCAAAAAAGGCGTATGCGTTTTTTCCTGAATATATTCAGGAAAAAACGCATACGCCCTTTTTGGCCAACCAAGCAAGCTTGCAAAGGAAATCTGCACTACCATGAAGTCTCACTGCCCCCCGGTCAAAAGGGCCATCTGAAAAAAGTGTAAAATCCAGAAAGGCAGGACAGGCCATGGAGGACTGGGAGCCTTGTTATGCTGATGGGCGGGATGTAAATTGCCAACAGCCACTCTGGAGAAGTGTATGGTGTTTCCTGAAACATCTAAAAAACAAAGCAACAGAGCCTAGGGCACTTCCACTTATGGTCCTATAGCTTAGGGAAATTAAAATCAAAAAGACACAGCCACCCCAAAGTTTGGGACGGCTCTGTTTACAAGAACCTCATTTACAGTACAAATTCAATATCACAGAAGGTGAAAAATGGATAAAGAATTTGTGGTACTTACGTACAATGCAATATCACTCAGCAATGAAATCTATATCATCAGGCCCGTAGCAGCATAATGAGTGGATTCAGGTACGATGATTCTAAGTGAGATAAGTCACACAGAAAAAGAAACATCATAAGATATCACTACTACACGGAATGTAAACTTGGCTACACAGAAACTGAATTACAAAACAGAACACGGTCTCAAATGTAGAAAACCAACTTATGCTTGCTTAAGGGGAAAGGTGAGTTGGGGTTCTGCATAAAACCAGAGATTGAAATTAGCACAGATACCATTCCATAAGCCAAATATGTAATAGACAAGAGCTACTCCTTGCTCAACGAAGAGGACTCAACACCCCATATTAAACGTCTAAGAATATACCTGACTAGTAAGAATCTTAAAATCTATGGATTTATATGTCTCCGAAAGAGAATCAAGCGTGTGTACAGTGGCATAAGCGCAGCAGTGATAGGATTGGTGAGGTTCGGTGAGCCAATGCAGAACATTTGAAGTCATATTGAATGGTACCCATTCCATGGGTCTCAACTCTCCAGGTTTAAGGGATTCTTCCTTCAGCTAAAACATGCATGTGGAACCCAGAGTATGATCAACCGTGTGATCGGGAAACGTGTTCAAATGTGTCTCAGTTTTTGTCCCCTGGTACTCGGGTGCAACATTCCAGACGCTTTACTAAAACTCTCCCCACTTGGAGAGTCATTGCCTTTAACCTCCTGTTTGGCCCAGTTTGCAATTTCTGCGGAAAATGAACAGGAATAGGGAGAACCAATGAGAGACTAGCTGGAGGTGTCTGGATGGGCAAATTTAACTCTCATTTCCCACCAGGAAGAGGAATTAACCAAAGGCTCAGCGTGCCATGCCGGAACCACACTAGGGCCTGAAGCAATCCTGCGGTGTTGCGGCCAGCTCACAAGAAAGCGAGTTGAAGAAAGGAGCTCAGGGGCACTGTAATTCACAAACCTGCAGAGTTAAAAATGACAGCTATCGTCCAAAAATATATTGAAGTAAGGCTGCCAAGAGGACTTGAAAGCGGGGCAGAATTGCAGGAATCCGATTTCAGGAGGTAGACTGGAATTGCATGTAAAGCATAGGAAAAGAGGCAGAACGTCCACAATGATGCACTTGGCCAAAAAGGGCATATGCGTTTTTTCCTGAATATATTCAGGAAAAAACGCATACGCCCTTTTTGGCCAACCAAGCAAGCTTGCAAAGGAAATCTGCAGTACAATGAAGTCTCACTGCCCCCCGGTCAAAAGGGCCATCTGAAAAAAGTATAAAATCCAGAAAGGCAGGACAGGCCATGGAGAACTGGGAGCCTTGTTATGCTGATGGGCGGGATGTAAATTGCCAACAGCCACTCTGGAGAAGTGTATGGTGTTTCCTGAAACATCTAAAAAACAAAGCAACAGAGCCTAGGTCACTTCCACTTATGGTCCTATAGCTTAGGGAAATTAAAATCAAAAAGACACAGCCACCCCAAAGTTTGGGCCGGCTCTGTTTACAAGAATCTCTTTTATGGTACAAGTTCAATATCGCAGAAAGTGAAAAATGGATAAAGAAGTTGTGGTACTTACGTACAATGCAATATCACTCAGGAATGAAATCTATGTCATCAGGCCCGTAGCAGCATAATGAGTGGATTCAGGTACGATGATTCTAAGTGACATAAGTCACACAGAAAAAGAAACATCATAAGATATCACTAATACACGGAATGTAAACTTGGCTACACAGGAACTGAATTACAAAACAGAACAGGATCTCAAATGTAGAAAACCAACTTATGCTTGCTTAAGGGGAAAGGTGAGTTGGGGTGCTGCATAAAACCAGAGATTGAAATTAGCACAGATACCATTCCATAAGCCAAATAGGTAATAGACAATAGCTACTCCTTGCTCAACAAAGTGGACTCTACACCCCATATTAATCGCCTAAGAATATACCTGACTAGTAATAATCTTAAAACCTATGGATTTATATGTCTCCAAAAGAGAATCAAGCATGTGTACAGCGGCATAAACGCAGCAGTAATAGGATTGGTGAGGTTCGGTGAGCCAATGCAGACCCTTTGAAGTCATATTGCATGGTACCCATTCCATGGGTCTCAACTCTCCAGGTTTAAGGGATTCTTCCTTCAGCTAAAACATGCATGTGGAACCCAGAGTATGATCCACCGTGTGATCGGGAAACGTGTTCAAATGTGTCAGATTTCGTCCCCTTGTACTCAGGTGCAACATTCCAGACGCTTTACTAACACTCTCCCCACTTGGAGAGTCACTGCCTTTAACCTCCTGTTTGGCCCAGTTTGCAATTTCTGCGGAAAATGAACAGGAATAGGGAGAACCAATGAGAGACTAGCTGGAGGTGTCTGGATGGGCAAATTTAACTCTCATTTCCCACCAGGAAGAGGAATTAACCAAAGGCTCAGCGTGCCATGCCGGAACCACACTACGGCCTGAAGCAATCCTGCGGTGTTGCGGCCAGCTCACAAGAAAGCGAGTTGAAGAAAGGAGCTCAGGGGCACTGTAATTCACAAACCTGCAGAGTTAAAAATGACAGCTATCGTCCAAAAATATATTGAAGTAAGGCTGCCAAGAGGACTTGAAAGCGGGGCAGAATTGCAGGAAACCGATTTCAGGAGGTAGACTGGAATTGCATGTAAAGCATAGGAAAAGAGGCAGAACGTCCACAATGATGCACTTGGCCAAAAAGGGCGTATGCGTTTTTTCCTGAATATATTCAGGAAAAAACGCATACGCCCTTTTTGGCCAACCAAGCAAGCTTGCAAAGGAAATCTGCAGTACAATGAAGTCTCACTGCCCCCCGGTCAAAAGGGCCATCTGAAAAATGTGTAAAATCCAGAAAGGCAGGACAGGCCATGGAGAATTGGGAGCCTTGTTATGCTGATGGGCGGGATGTAAATTGCCAACAGCCACTCTGGAGAAGTGTATGGTGTTTCCTGAAACATCTAAAAAACAAAGCAACAGAGCCTAGGGCACTTCCACTTATGGTCCTATAGCTTAGGGAAATTAAAATCAAAAAGACACAGCCACCCCAAAGTTTGGGCCGGCTCTGTTTACAAGAATCTCGTTTATGGTACAAGTTCAATATCGCAGAAAGTGAAAAATGGATAAAGAAGTTGTGGTACTTACGTACAATGCAATATCACTCAGGAATGAAATCTATGTCATCAGGCCCGTAGCAGCATAATGAGTGGATTCAGGTACGATGATTCTAAGTGACATAAGTCACACAGAAAAAGAAACATCATAAGATATCACTAATACATGGAATGTAAACTTGGCTACACAGGAACTGAATTACAAAACAGAACAGGATCTCAAATGTAGAAAACCAACTTATGCTTGCTTAAGGGGAAAGGTGAGTTGGGGTGCTGCATAAAACCAGAGATTGAAATTAGCACAGATACCATTCCATAAGCCAAATATGTAATAGACAAGAGCTACTCCTTGCTCAACGAAGTGGACTCAACACCCCATATTAAACGTCTAAGAATATACCTGACTAGTAAGAATCTTGAAACCTATGGATTTATATGTCTCCAAAAGAGAATCAAGCGTGTGTACAGCGGCATAAATGCAGCAGTGATAGGATTGGTGAGGTTTGATGAGCAAATGCAGACCCTTTGAAGTCATATTGCATGGTAGCCATTCCATGGGTCTCAAATCTCCAGGTTTAAGGGATTCTTCCTTCAGCTAAAACATGCATGTGGAACCCAGAGTATGATCCACCGTGTGATCGGGAAACGTGTTCAAATGTGTCTCAGGTTTTGTCCCCTGGTACTCGGGTGCAACATTCCAGACGCTTTACTAACACTCTCCCCACTTGGAGAGTCAGTGCCTTTAACCTCCTGTTTGGCCCAGTTTGCAATTTCTGTGGAAAATGAACAGGAATAGGGAGAACCAATGAGAGACTAGCTGGAGGTGTCTGGATGGGCAAATTTAACTCTCATTTCCAACCAGGAAGAGGAATTAACCAAAGGCTCAGCGTGCCATGCCAGAACCACACTAGGGCCTGAAGCAATCCTGCGGTGTTGCGGCCAGCTCACAAGAAAGTGAGTTGAAGAAAGGAGCTCAGGGGCATTGTAATTCACAAACCTGCAGAGTTAAAAATGACAGCTATCGTCCAAAAATATATTGAAGTAAGGCTGCCAAGAGGACTTGAAAGCGGGGCAGGATTGCAGGAAACCGATTTCAGGAGGTAGACTGGAATTGCATGTAAAGCATAGGAAAAGAGGCAGAACGTCCACAATGATGCACTTGGCCAAAAAGGGCGTATGCGTTTTTTCCTGAATATATTCAGGAAAAAACGCATACGCCCTTTTTGGCCAACCAAGCAAGCTTGCAAAGGAAATCTGCACTACAATGAAGTCTCACTGCCCCCGGTCAAAAGGGCCATCTGAAAAAAGTGTAAAATCCAGAATGGCAGGACAGGCCATGGAGAACTGGGAGCCTTGTTATGCTGATGGGCGGGATGTAAATTGCCAACAGCCACTCTGGAGAAGTGTATGGTGTTTCCTGAAACATCTAAAAAACAAAGCAACAGAGCCTAAGGCACTTCCACTTATGGTCCTATAGCTTAGGGAAATTAAAATCAAAAAGACACAGCCACCCCAAAGTTTGGGACGGCTCTGTTTACAAGAACCTCATTTACAGTACAAATTCAATATCACAGAAGGTGAAAAATGGATAAAGAATTTGTGGTACTTACGTACAATGCAATATCACTCAGCAATGAAATCTATATCATCAGGCCCGTAGCAGCATAATGAGTGGATTCAGGTACGATGATTCTAAGTGAGATAAGTCACACAGAAAAAGAAACATCATAAGATATCACTACTACACGGAATGTAAACTTGGCTACACAGAAACTGAATTACAAAACAGAACACGGTCTCAAATGTAGAAAACCAACTTATGCTTGCTTAAGGGGAAAGGTGAGTTGGGGTTCTGCATAAAACCAGAGATTGAAATTAGCACAGATACCATTCCATAAGCCAAATATGTAATAGACAAGAGCTACTCCTTGCTCAACGAAGTGGACTCTACACCCCATATTAATCGCATAAGAATATACCTGACTAGTAATAATCTTAAAACCTATGGATTTATATGTCTCCAAAAGAGAATCAAGCATGTGTACAGCGGCATAAACGCAGCAGTGATAAGATTGGTGAGGTTTGATGAGCAAATGCAGACCCTTTGAATTCATATTGCATGCTAGCCATTCCATGGGTCTCAACTCTCCAGGTTTAAGGGATTCTTCCTTCAGCTAAAACATGCATGTGGAACCCAGAGTATGATCCACCATGTGATCAGGAAACGTGTTCAAATGTGTCTCAGATTTTCTCCGCTGGTACTTGGGTGCAACATTCCAGACGCTTTACTAAAACTCTCCCCACTTGGAGAGTCAGTGCCTTTAACCTCCTGTTTGGCCCAGTTTGCAATTTCTGCGGAAAATGAACAGGAATAGGGAGAACCAATGAGAGACTAGCTGGAGGTGTCTGGACGGGCAAATGTAACTCTCATTTCCCACCAGGAAGAGGAATTAACCAAAGGCTCAGCGTGCCATGCCGGAACCACACTAGGGCCTGAAGCAATCCTGCGGTGTTGCGGCCAGCTCACAAGAAAGCGAGTTGAAGAAAGGAGCTCAGGGGCACTGTAATTCACAAACCTGCAGAGTTAAAAATGACAGCTATCGTCCAAAAATATATTGAAGTAAGGCTGCCAAGAGGACTTGAAAGCGGGGCAGAATTGCAGGAAACCGATTTCAGGAGGTAGACAGAAATTGCATGTAAAGCATACGAAAAGAGGCAGAACGTCCACAATGATGCACTTGGCCAAAAAGGGCGTATGCGTTTTTTTCTGAATATATTCAGGAAAAAACGCATACGCCCTTTTTGGCCAACCAAGCAAGCTTGCAAAGGAAATCTGCACTACAATGAAGTCTCACTGCCCCCCGGTCAAAAGGGCCATCTGAAAAAAGTGTAAAATCCAGAAAGGCAGGACAGGCCATGGAGAACTGGGAGCCTTGTTATGCTGATGGGCGGGATGTAAATTGCCAACAGCCACTCTGGAGAAGTGTATGGTGTTTCCTGAAACATCTAAAAAACAAAGCAACAGAGCCTAGGGCACTTCCACTTATGGTCCTATAGCTTAGGGAAATTAAAATCAAAAAGACACAGCCACCCCAAAGTTTGGGACGGCTCTGTTTACAAGAACCTCATTTACAGTACAAATTCAATATCACAGAAGGTGAAAAATGGATAAAGAATTTGTGGTACTTACGTACAATGCAATATCACTCAGCAATGAAATCTATATCATCAGGCCCGTAGCAGCATAATGAGTGGATTCAGGTACGATGATTCTAAGTGAGATAAGTCACACAGAAAAAGAAACATCATAAGATATCACTACTACACGGAATGTAAACTTGGCTACACAGAAACTGAATTACAAAACAGAACACGGTCTCAAATGTAGAAAACCAACTTATGCTTGCTTAAGGGGAAAGGTGAGTTGGGGTTCTGCATAAAACCAGAGATTGAAATTAGCACAGATACCATTCCATAAGCCAAATATGTAATAGACAAGAGCTACTCCTTGCTCAACGAAGTGGACTCTACACCCCATATTAATCGCCTAAGAATATACCTGACTAGTAATAATCTTAAAACCTATGGATTTATATGTCTCCAAAAGAGAATCAAGCATGTGTACAGCAGCATAAACGCAGCAGTGATAGGATTGGTGAGGTTTGATGAGCAAATGCAGACCCTTTGAAGTCATATTGCATGCCAGCCATTCCATGGGTCTCAACTCTCCAGGTTTAAGGGATTCTTCCTTCAGCTAAAACATGCATGTGGAACCCAGAGTATGATCCACCGTGTGATCGGGAAACGTGTTCAAATGTGTCTCAGATTTTCTCCGCTGGTACTTGGGTGCAACATTCCAGACGCTTTACTAAAACTCTCCCCACTTGGAGAGTCAGTGCCTTTAACCTCCTGTTTGGCCCAGTTTGCAATTTCTGCGGAAAATGAACAGGAATAGGGAGAACAAATGAGAGACTAGCTGGAGGTGTCTGGATTGGCAAATTTAACTCTCATTTCCCACCAGGAAGAGGAATTAACCAAAGGCTCAGCGTGCCATGCCGGAACCACACTAGGGCCTGAAGCAATCCTGCAGTGTTGCGGCCAGCTCACAAGAAAGCGAGTTGAAGAAAGGAGCTCAGGGGCACTGTAATTCACAAACCTGCAGAGTTATAAATGACAGCTATCGTCCAAAAATATATTGAAGTAAGGCTGCCAAGAGGACTTGAAAGCGGGGCAGAATTGCAGGAAACCGATTTCAGGAGGTAGACTGGAATTGCATGTAAAGCATAGGAAAAGAGGCAGAACGTCCACAATGATGCACTTGGCCAAAAAGGGCGTATGCGTTTTTTCCTGAATATATTCAGGAAAAAACGCATACGCCCTTTTTGGCCAACCAAGCAAGCTTGCAAAAGAAATCTGCACTACAATGAAGTCTCACTGCCCCCCAGTCAAAAGGGCCATCTGAAAAAAGTGTAAAATCCAGAAAGTCCGGACAGGCCATGGAGAACTGGGAGACTTGTTATGCTGATGGGCGGGATGTAAATTGCCAACAGCCACTCTGGAGAAGTGTATGGTGTTTCCTGAAACATCTAAAAAACAAAGCATCAGAGCCTAGGGCACTTCCACTTATGGTCCTATAGCTTAGGGAAATTAAAATCAAAAAAACACAGCCACCCCAAAGTTTGGGACGGCTCTGTTTACAAGAACCTCGTTTACGGTACAAGTTCAATATCACAGAAAGCGAAAAATGGATAAAGAAGTTGTGGTACTTACGTACAATGCAATATCACTCAGCAATGAAATCTATGTCATCAGGCCCATAGCAGCATAATGAGTGGATTCAGGTACGATGATTCTAAGTGAGATAAGTCACACAGAAAAAGAAACATCATAAGATATCACTAATACACGGAATGTAAACTTGGCTACACAGGAACTGAATTACAAAACAGAACAAGGTCTCAAATGTAGAAAACCAACTTATGCTTGCTTAAGGGGAAAGGTGAGTTGGGGTGCTGCATAAAACCAGAGATTGAAATTAGCACAGATACCGTTCCATAAGCCAAATATGTAATAGACAAGAGCTACTCCTTGCTCAACGAAGAGGACTCAACACCCCATATTAAACGTCTAAGAATATACCTGACTAGGAAGAATCTTAAAACCTATGGATTTATATGTCTCCGAAAGAGAATCAAGGGTGTGTACAGTGGCATAAGCGCAGCAGTGATAGGATTGGTGAGGTTCGGTGAGCCAATGCAGAACCTTTGAAGTCATATTGCATGGTACCCATTCCATGGGTCTCAACTCTCCAGGTTTAAGGGATTCTTCCTTCAGCTAAAACATGCATGTGGAACCCAGAGTATGATCCACTGTGTGATCGGGAAACGTGTTCAAATGTGTCTCAGTTTTTGTCCCCTGGTACTCGGGTGCAACATTCCAGACGCTTTACTAAAACTCTCTCCACTTGGAGAGTCAGTGCCTTTAACCTCCTGTTTGGCCCAGTGTGCAATTTCTGCGGAAAATGAACAGGAATAGGGAGAACCAATGAGAGACTAGCTGGAGGTGTCTGGATGGGCAAATTTAACTCTCATTTCCCACCAGGAAGAGGAATTAACCAAAGGCTCAGCGTGCCATGCCGGAACCACACTAGGGCCTGAAGCAATGCTGCGGTGTTGCGGCCAGCTCACAAGAAAGCGAGTTGAAGAAAGGAGCTCAGGGGCACTGTAATTCACAAACCTGCAGAGTTATAAATGACAGCTATCGTCCAAAAATATATTGAAGTAAGGCTGCCAAGAGGACTCGAAAGCGGGGCAGAATTGCAGGAATCCGATTTCAGGAGGTAGACTGGAATTACATGTAAAGCATAGGAAAAGAGGCAGAACGTCCACAATGATGCACTTGGCCAAAAAGGGCGTATGCGTTTTTTCCTGAATATATTCAGGAAAAAACGCATACGCCCTTTTTGGCCAACCAAGCAAGCTTGCAAAGGAAATCTGCACTACAATGAAGTCTCACTGCCCCCCGGTCAAAAGGGCCATCTGAAAAATGTGTAAAATCCAGAAAGGCAGGACAGGCCATGGAGAATTGGGAGCCTTGTTATGCTGATGGGCGGGATGTAAATTGCCAACAGCCACTCTGGAGAAGTGTATGGTGTTTCCTGAAACATCTAAAAAACAAAGCAACAGAGCCTAGGGCACTTCCACTTATGGTCCTATAGCTTAGGGAAATTAAAATCAAAAAGACACAGCCACCCCAAAGTTTGGGCCGGCTCTGTTTACAAGAATCTCGTTTATGGTACAAGTTCAATATCGCAGAAAGTGAAAAATGGATAAAGAAGTTGTGGTACTTACGTACAATGCAATATCACTCAGGAATGAAATCTATGTCATCAGGCCCGTAGCAGCATAATGAGTGGATTCAGGTACGATGATTCTAAGTGACATAAGTCACACAGAAAAAGAAACATCATAAGATATCACTAATACATGGAATGTAAACTTGGCTACACAGGAACTGAATTACAAAACAGAACAGGATCTCAAATGTAGAAAACCAACTTATGCTTGCTTAAGGGGAAAGGTGAGTTGGGGTGCTGCATAAAACCAGAGATTGAAATTAGCACAGATACCGTTCCATAAGCCAAATAGGTAATAGACAAGAGCTACTCCTTGCTCAACGAAGTGGACTCAACACCCCATATTAAACGTCTAAGAATATACCTGACTAGTAAGAATCTTAAAACCTATGGATTTATATGTCTCCGAAAGAGAAACAAGCGTGTCTACAGCGGCATAAATACAGCAGTGATAGGATTGGTGAGGTTCGGTGAGCAAATGCAGACCCTTTGAAGTCATATTGCATGGTACCCATTCCATGGGTCTCAACTCTCCAGGTTTAAGGGATTCTTCCTTCAACTAAAACATGCATGTGGAACCCAGAGTATGATCCACCGTGTGATCGGGAAACGTGTTCAAATGTGTCAGATTTCGTCCCCTTGTACTCAGGTGCAACATTCCAGACGCTTTACTAACACTCTCCCCACTTGGAGAGTCAGTGCCTTTAACCTCCTGTTTGGCCCAGTTTGCAATTTCTGCGGAAAATGAACAGGAATAGGGAGAACCAATGAGAGACTAGCTGGAGGTGTCTGGACGGGCAAATTTAACTCTCATTTCCCACCAGGAAGAGGAATTAACCTAATGCTCAGCGTGCCATGCCGGAACCACACTAGGGCCTGAAGCAATCCTGCGGTGTTGCGGCCAGCTCACAAGAAAGCGAGTTGAAGAAAGGAGCTCAGGGGCACTGTAATTCACAAACCTGCAGAGTTAAAAATGACAGCTATCGTCCAAAAATATATTGAAGTAAGGCTGCCAAGAGGACTTCAAAGCAGGGCAGGATTGCAGGAAACCGATTTCAGGAGGTAGACTGGAATTGCATGTAAAGCATAGGAAAAGAGGCAGAACGTCCACAATGATGCACTTGGCCAAAAAGGGCGTATGCGTTTTTTCCTGAATATATTCAGGAAAAAACGCATACGCCCTTTTTGGCCAACCAAGCAAGCTTGCA
Organism: Pseudorca crassidens; assembly: GCF_039906515.1. Taxonomy (NCBI): domain Eukaryota; kingdom Metazoa; phylum Chordata; class Mammalia; order Artiodactyla; family Delphinidae; genus Pseudorca; species Pseudorca crassidens. Next base: position 179,729,206 of record NC_090298.1, on the reverse strand, counting down.
AAGGAAATCTGCACTACAATGAAGTCTCACTGCCTCCCGGTCAAAAGGGCCATCTGAAAAAAGTGTAAAATCCAGAAAGGCAGGACAGGCCATGGAGACCTGGGAGCCTTGTTATGCTGATGGGCGGGATGTAAATTGCCAACAGCCACTCTGGAGAAGTGTATGGTGTTTCCTGAAACATCTAAAAAACAAAGCAACAGAGCCTAGGGCACTTCCACTTATGGTCCTATAGCTTAGGGAAATTAAAATCAAAAAGACACAGCCACCCCAAAGTTTGGGACGGCTCTGTTTACAAGAACCTCATTTACAGTACAAATTCAATATCACAGAAGGTGAAAAATGGATAAAGAATTTGTGGTACTTACGTACAATGCAATATCACTCAGCAATGAAATCTATATCATCAGGCCCGTAGCAGCATAATGAGTGGATTCAGGTACGATGATTCTAAGTGAGATAAGTCACACAGAAAAAGAAACATCATAAGATATCACTACTACACGGAATGTAAACTTGGCTACACAGAAACTGAATTACAAAACAGAACACGGTCTCAAATGTAGAAAACCAACTTATGCTTGCTTAAGGGGAAAGGTGAGTTGGGGTTCTGCATAAAACCAGAGATTGAAATTAGCACAGATACCATTCCATAAGCCAAATATGTAATAGACAAGAGCTACTCCTTGCTCAACGAAGTGGACTCTACACCCCATATTAATCGCCTAAGAATATACCTGACTAGTAATAATCTTAAAACCTATGGATTTATATGTCTCCAAAAGAGAATCAAGCATGTGTACAGCGGCATAAACGCAGCAGTGATAGGATTGGTGAGGTTTGATGAGCAAATGCAGACCCTTTGAAGTCATATTGCATGGTAGCCATTCCATGGGTCTCAACTTTCCAGGTTTAAGGGATTCTTCCTTCAGCTAAAACATGCATGTGGAACCCAGAGTATGATCCACCGTGTGATCGGGAAACGTGTTCAAATGTGTCTCAGTTTTTGTCCCCTGGTACTCGGGTGCAACATTCCAGATGCTTTACTAACACTCTCCCCACTTGGAGAGTCAGTGCCTTTAACCTCCTGTTTGGCCCAGTTTGCAATTTCTGCGGAAAATGAACAGGAATAGGGAGAACCAATGAGAGACTAGCTGGAGGTGTCTGGATGGGCAAATTTAACTCTCATTTCCCACCAGGAAGAGGAATTAACCAAAGGCTCAGCGTGCCATGCCGGAACCACACTAGGGCCTGAAGCAATCCTGCGGTGTTGCGGCCAGCTCACAAGAAAGTGAGTTGAAGAAAGGAGCTAAGGGGCACTGTAATTCACAAACCTGCAGAGTTAAAAATGACAGCTATCGTCCAAAAATATATTGAAGTAAGGCTGCCAAGAGGACTTGAAAGCGGGGCAGAATTGCAGGACACCGATTTCAGGAGGTAGACTGGAATTGCATGTAAAGCATAGGAAAAGAGGCAGAACGTCCACAATGATGCACTTGGCCAAAAAGGGCGTATGCGTTTTTTCCTGAATATATTCAGGAAAAAACACATACGCCCTTTTGCGCCAACCAAGCAAGCTTGCAAAGGAAATCTGCACTACAATGAAGTCTCACTGCCCCCCGGTCAAAAGGGCCATCTGAAAAAAGTATAAAATCCAGAAAGGCAGGACAGGCCATGGAGAACTGGGAGCCTTGTTATGCTGATGGGCGGGATGTAAATTGCCAACAGCCACTCTGGAGAAGTGTATGGTGTTTCCTGAAACATCTAAAAAACAAAGCAACAGAGCCTAGGGCACTTCCACTTATGGTCCTATAGCTTAGGGAAATTAAAATCAAAAAGACACAGCCACCCCAAAGTTTGGGACGGCTCTGTTTACAAGAACCTCGTTTACGGTACAAGTTCAATATCACAGAAAGCGAAAAATGGATAAAGAAGTTGTGGTACTTACGTACAATGCAATATCACTCAGCAATGAAATCTATGTCATCAGGCCCATAGCAGCATAATGAGTGGATTCAGGTACGATGATTCTAAGTGAGATAAGTCACACAGAAAAAGAAACATCATAAGATATCACTACTACACGGAATGTAAACTTGGCTACACAGGAACTGAATTACAAAACAGAACAAGGTCTCAAATGTAGAAAACCAACTTATGCTTGCTTAAGGGGAAAGGTGAGTTGGGGTGCTGCATAAAACCAGAGATTGAAATTAGCACAGATACCGTTCCATAAGCCAAATATGTAATAGACAAGAGCTACTCCTTGCTCAACGAAGAGGACTCAACACCCCATATTAAACGTCTAAGAATATACCTGACTAGTAAGAATCTTAAAATCTATGGATTTATATGTCTCCGAAAGAGAATCAAGCGTGTGTACAGTGGCATAAGCGCAGCAGTGATAGGATTGGTGAGGTTCGGTGAGCCAATGCAGAACCTTTGAAGTCATATTGAATGGTACCCATTCCATGGGTCTCAACTCTCCAGGTTTAAGGGATTCTTCCTTCAGCTAAAACATGCATGTGGAACCCAGAGTATGATCCACCGTGTGATCGGGAAACGTGTTCAAATGTGTCTCAGTTTTTGTCCCCTGGTACTCGGGTGCAACATTCCAGACGCTTTACTAAAACTCTCCCCACTTGGGGAGTCACTGCCTTTAACCTCCTGTTTGGCCCAGTTTGCAATTTCTGCGGAAAATGAACAGGAATAGGGAGAACCAATGAGAGACTAGCTGGAGGTGTCTGGACGGGCAAATTTAACTCTCATTTCCCACCAGGAAGAGGAATTAACCAAAGGCTCAGCGTGCCATACCGGAACCACACTAGGGCCTGAAGCAATGCTGCGGTGTTGCGGCCAGCTCACAAAAAAGCGAGTTGAAGAAAGGAGCTCAGGGGCACTGTAATTCACAAACCTGCAGAGTTAAAAATGACAGCTATCGTCCAAAAATATATTGAAGTAAGGCTGCCAAGAGGACTTGAAAGCGGGGCAGAATTGCAGGAAACCGATTTCAGGAGGTAGACTGGAATTGCATGTAAAGCATAGGAAAAGAGGCAGAACGTCCACAATGATGCACTTGGCCAAAAAGGGCGTATGCGTTTTTTCCTGAATATATTCAGGAAAAAACGCATACGCCCTTTTTGGCCAACCAAGCAAGCTTGCAAAGGAAATCTGCACTACAATGAAGTCTCACTGCCCCCCGGTCAAAAGGGCCATCTGAAAAAAGTATAACATCCAGAAAGGCAGGACAGGCCATGGAGAACTGGGAGCCTTGTTATGCTGATGGGCGGGATGTAAATTGCCAACAGCCACTCTGGAGAAGTGTATGGTGTTTCCTGAAACATCTAAAAAACAAAGCAACAGAGCCTAGGGCACTTCCACTTATGGTCCTATAGCTTAGGGAAATTAAAATCAAAAAGACACAGCCACCCCAAAGTTTGGGCCGGCTCTGTTTACAAGAATCTCGTTTATGGTACAAGTTCAATATCGCAGAAACTGAAAAATGGATAAAGAAGTTGTGGTACTTAACGTACAATGCAATATCACTCAGCAATGAAATCTATGTCATCAGGCCCGTAGCAGCATAATGAGTGGATTCAGGTACGATGATTCTAAGTGAGATAAGTCACACAGAAAAAGAAACATCATAAGATATCACTATTACACGGAATGTAAACTTGGCTACACAGGAACTGAATTACAAAACAGAACAGGGTCTCAAATGTAGAAAACCAACTTATGCTTGCTTAAGGGGAAAGGTGAGTTGGGGTGCTGCATAAAACCAGAGATTGAAATTAGCACAGATACCGTTCCATAAGCCAAATATGTAATAGACAAGAGCTACTCCTTGCTCAACGAAGAGGACTCAACACCCCATATTAAACGTCTAAGAATATACCTGACTAGGAAGAATCTTAAAATCTATGGATTTATATGTCTCCGAAAGAGAATCAAGCGTGTGTACAGTGGCATAAGCGCAGCAGTGATAGGACTGGTGAGGTTCGGTGAGCCAATGCAGAACCTTTGAAGTCATATTGCATGGTACCCATTCCATGGGTCTCAACTCTCCAGGTTTAAGGGATTCTTCCTTCAGCTAAAACATGCATGTGGAACCCAGAGTATGATCCACTGTGTGATCGGGAAACGTGTTCAAATGTGTCTCAGTTTTTGTCCCCTGGTACTCGGGTGCAACATTCCAGACGCTTTACTAAAACTCTCTCCACTTGGAGAGTCAGTGCCTTTAACCTCCTGTTTGGCCCAGTTTGCAATTTCTGCGGAAAATGAACAGGAATAGGGAGAACCAATGAGAGACTAGCTGGAGGTGTCTGGACGGGCAAATTTAACTCTCATTTCCCACCAGGAAGAGGAATTAACCAAAGGCTCAGCGTGCCATGCCGGAACCACACTAGGGCCTGAAGCAATGCTGCGGTGTTGCGGCCAGCTCACAAGAAAGCGAGTTGAAGAAAGGAGCTCAGGGGCACTGTAATTCACAAACCTGCAGAGTTATAAATGACAGCTATCGTCCAAAAATATATTGAAGTAAGGCTGCCAAGAGGACTCGAAAGCGGGGCAGAATTGCAGGAATCCGATTTCAGGAGGTAGACTGGAATTACATGTAAAGCATAGGAAAAGAGGCAGAACGTCCACAATGATGCACTTGGCCAAAAAGGGCGTATGCGTTTTTTCCTGAATATATTCAGGAAAAAACGCATACGCCCTTTTTGGCCAACCAAGCAAGCTTGCAAAGGAAATCTGCACTACAATGAAGTCTCACTGCCCCCCGGTCAAAAGGGCCATCTGAAAAATGTGTAAAATCCAGAAAGGCAGGACAGGCCATGGAGAATTGGGAGCCTTGTTATGCTGATGGGCGGGATGTAAATTGCCAACAGCCACTCTGGAGAAGTGTATGGTGTTTCCTGAAACATCTAAAAAACAAAGCAACAGAGCCTAGGGCACTTCCACTTATGGTCCTATAGCTTAGGGAAATTAAAATCAAAAAGACACAGCCACCCCAAAGTTTGGGCCGGCTCTGTTTACAAGAATCTCGTTTATGGTACAAGTTCAATATCGCAGAAAGTGAAAAATGGATAAAGAAGTTGTGGTACTTACGTACAATGCAATATCACTCAGGAATGAAATCTATGTCATCAGGCCCGTAGCAGCATAATGAGTGGATTCAGGTACGATGATTCTAAGTGACATAAGTCACACAGAAAAAGAAACATCATAAGATATCACTAATACATGGAATGTAAACTTGGCTACACAGGAACTGAATTACAAAACAGAACAGGATCTCAAATGTAGAAAACCAACTTATGCTTGCTTAAGGGGAAAGGTGAGTTGGGGTGCTGCATAAAACCAGAGATTGAAATTAGCACAGATACCATTCCATAAGCCAAATAGGTAATAGACAATAGCTACTCCTTGCTCAACGAAGTGGACTCAACACCCCATATTAAATGCCTAAGAATATACCTGACTAGTAAGAATCTTAAAACCTATGGATTTATATGTCTCCGAAAGAGAATCAAGCGTGTCTACAGCGGCATAAATACAGCAGTGATAGGATTGGTGAGGTTCGGTGAGCAAATGCAGACCCTTTGAAGTCATATTGAATGGTACCCATTCCATGGGTCTCAACTCTCCAGGTTTAAGGGATTCTTCCTTCAGCTAAAACATGCATGTGGAACCCAGAGTATGATCCACCATGTGATCGGGAAACGTGTTCAAATGTGTCTCAGTTTTTGTCCCCTGGTACTCAGGTGCAACATTCCAGACGCTTTACTAACACTCTCCCCACTTGGAGAGTCAGTGCCTTTAACCTCCTGTTTGGCCCAGTTTGCAATTTCTGTGGAAAATGAACAGGAATAGGGAGAACCAATGAGAGACTAGCTGGAGGTGTCTGGATGGGCAAATTTAACTCTCATTTCCCACCAGGAAGTGGAATTAACCAAAGGCTCAGCGTGCCATGCCGGAACCACACTAGGGCCTGAAGCAATCCTGCAGTGTTGCGGCCAGCTCACAAGAAAGTGAGTTGAAGAAAGGAGCTCAGGGGCACTGTAATTCACAAACCTGCAGAGTTAAAAATGACAGCTATCGTCCAAAAATATATTGAAGTAAGGCTGCCAAGAGGACTTGAAAGCGGGGCAGGATTGCAGGAAACCGATTTCAGGAGGTAGACTGGAATTGCATGTAAAGCATAGGAAAAGAGGCAGAACATCCACAATGATGCACTTGGCCAAAAAAGGCGTATGCGTTTTTTCCTGAATATATTCAGGAAAAAACGCATACGCCCTTTTTGGCCAACCAAGCAAGCTTGCAAAGGAAATCTGCACTACCATGAAGTCTCACTGCCCCCCGGTCAAAAGGGCCATCTGAAAAAAGTGTAAAATCCAGAAAGGCAGGACAGGCCATGGAGGACTGGGAGCCTTGTTATGCTGATGGGCGGGATGTAAATTGCCAACAGCCACTCTGGAGAAGTGTATGGTGTTTCCTGAAACATCTAAAAAACAAAGCAACAGAGCCTAGGGCACTTCCACTTATGGTCCTATAGCTTAGGGAAATTAAAATCAAAAAGACACAGCCACCCCAAAGTTTGGGACGGCTCTGTTTACAAGAACCTCATTTACAGTACAAATTCAATATCACAGAAGGTGAAAAATGGATAAAGAATTTGTGGTACTTACGTACAATGCAATATCACTCAGCAATGAAATCTATATCATCAGGCCCGTAGCAGCATAATGAGTGGATTCAGGTACGATGATTCTAAGTGAGATAAGTCACACAGAAAAAGAAACATCATAAGATATCACTACTACACGGAATGTAAACTTGGCTACACAGAAACTGAATTACAAAACAGAACACGGTCTCAAATGTAGAAAACCAACTTATGCTTGCTTAAGGGGAAAGGTGAGTTGGGGTTCTGCATAAAACCAGAGATTGAAATTAGCACAGATACCATTCCATAAGCCAAATATGTAATAGACAAGAGCTACTCCTTGCTCAACGAAGAGGACTCAACACCCCATATTAAACGTCTAAGAATATACCTGACTAGTAAGAATCTTAAAATCTATGGATTTATATGTCTCCGAAAGAGAATCAAGCGTGTGTACAGTGGCATAAGCGCAGCAGTGATAGGATTGGTGAGGTTCGGTGAGCCAATGCAGAACATTTGAAGTCATATTGAATGGTACCCATTCCATGGGTCTCAACTCTCCAGGTTTAAGGGATTCTTCCTTCAGCTAAAACATGCATGTGGAACCCAGAGTATGATCAACCGTGTGATCGGGAAACGTGTTCAAATGTGTCTCAGTTTTTGTCCCCTGGTACTCGGGTGCAACATTCCAGACGCTTTACTAAAACTCTCCCCACTTGGAGAGTCATTGCCTTTAACCTCCTGTTTGGCCCAGTTTGCAATTTCTGCGGAAAATGAACAGGAATAGGGAGAACAAATGAGAGACTAGCTGGAGGTGTCTGGATGGGCAAATTTAACTCTCATTTCCCACCAGGAAGAGGAATTAACCAAAGGCTCAGCGTGCCATGCCGGAACCACACTAGGGCCTGAAGCAATCCTGCGGTGTTGCGGCCAGCTCACAAGAAAGCGAGTTGAAGAAAGGAGCTCAGGGGCACTGTAATTCACAAACCTGCAGAGTTAAAAATGACAGCTATCGTCCAAAAATATATTGAAGTAAGGCTGCCAAGAGGACTTGAAAGCGGGGCAGAATTGCAGGAATCCGATTTCAGGAGGTAGACTGGAATTGCATGTAAAGCATAGGAAAAGAGGCAGAACGTCCACAATGATGCACTTGGCCAAAAAGGGCATATGCGTTTTTTCCTGAATATATTCAGGAAAAAACGCATACGCCCTTTTTGGCCAACCAAGCAAGCTTGCAAAGGAAATCTGCAGTACAATGAAGTCTCACTGCCCCCCGGTCAAAAGGGCCATCTGAAAAAAGTATAAAATCCAGAAAGGCAGGACAGGCCATGGAGAACTGGGAGCCTTGTTATGCTGATGGGCGGGATGTAAATTGCCAACAGCCACTCTGGAGAAGTGTATGGTGTTTCCTGAAACATCTAAAAAACAAAGCAACAGAGCCTAGGTCACTTCCACTTATGGTCCTATAGCTTAGGGAAATTAAAATCAAAAAGACACAGCCACCCCAAAGTTTGGGCCGGCTCTGTTTACAAGAATCTCTTTTATGGTACAAGTTCAATATCGCAGAAAGTGAAAAATGGATAAAGAAGTTGTGGTACTTACGTACAATGCAATATCACTCAGGAATGAAATCTATGTCATCAGGCCCGTAGCAGCATAATGAGTGGATTCAGGTACGATGATTCTAAGTGACATAAGTCACACAGAAAAAGAAACATCATAAGATATCACTAATACACGGAATGTAAACTTGGCTACACAGGAACTGAATTACAAAACAGAACAGGATCTCAAATGTAGAAAACCAACTTATGCTTGCTTAAGGGGAAAGGTGAGTTGGGGTGCTGCATAAAACCAGAGATTGAAATTAGCACAGATACCATTCCATAAGCCAAATAGGTAATAGACAAGAGCTACTCCTTGCTCAACAAAGTGGACTCTACACCCCATATTAATCGCCTAAGAATATACCTGACTAGTAATAATCTTAAAACCTATGGATTTATATGTCTCCAAAAGAGAATCAAGCATGTGTACAGCGGCATAAACGCAGCAGTAATAGGATTGGTGAGGTTCGGTGAGCCAATGCAGACCCTTTGAAGTCATATTGCATGGTACCCATTCCATGGGTCTCAACTCTCCAGGTTTAAGGGATTCTTCCTTCAGCTAAAACATGCATGTGGAACCCAGAGTATGATCCACCGTGTGATCGGGAAACGTGTTCAAATGTGTCAGATTTCGTCCCCTTGTACTCAGGTGCAACATTCCAGACGCTTTACTAACACTCTCCCCACTTGGAGAGTCACTGCCTTTAACCTCCTGTTTGGCCCAGTTTGCAATTTCTGCGGAAAATGAACAGGAATAGGGAGAACCAATGAGAGACTAGCTGGAGGTGTCTGGATGGGCAAATTTAACTCTCATTTCCCACCAGGAAGAGGAATTAACCAAAGGCTCAGCGTGCCATGCCGGAACCACACTACGGCCTGAAGCAATCCTGCGGTGTTGCGGCCAGCTCACAAGAAAGCGAGTTGAAGAAAGGAGCTCAGGGGCACTGTAATTCACAAACCTGCAGAGTTAAAAATGACAGCTATCGTCCAAAAATATATTGAAGTAAGGCTGCCAAGAGGACTTGAAAGCGGGGCAGAATTGCAGGAAACCGATTTCAGGAGGTAGACTGGAATTGCATGTAAAGCATAGGAAAAGAGGCAGAACGTCCACAATGATGCACTTGGCCAAAAAGGGCGTATGCGTTTTTTCCTGAATATATTCAGGAAAAAACGCATACGCCCTTTTTGGCCAACCAAGCAAGCTTGCAAAGGAAATCTGCAGTACAATGAAGTCTCACTGCCCCCCGGTCAAAAGGGCCATCTGAAAAATGTGTAAAATCCAGAAAGGCAGGACAGGCCATGGAGAATTGGGAGCCTTGTTATGCTGATGGGCGGGATGTAAATTGCCAACAGCCACTCTGGAGAAGTGTATGGTGTTTCCTGAAACATCTAAAAAACAAAGCAACAGAGCCTAGGGCACTTCCACTTATGGTCCTATAGCTTAGGGAAATTAAAATCAAAAAGACACAGCCACCCCAAAGTTTGGGCCGGCTCTGTTTACAAGAATCTCGTTTATGGTACAAGTTCAATATCGCAGAAAGTGAAAAATGGATAAAGAAGTTGTGGTACTTACGTACAATGCAATATCACTCAGGAATGAAATCTATGTCATCAGGCCCGTAGCAGCATAATGAGTGGATTCAGGTACGATGATTCTAAGTGACATAAGTCACACAGAAAAAGAAACATCATAAGATATCACTAATACATGGAATGTAAACTTGGCTACACAGGAACTGAATTACAAAACAGAACAGGATCTCAAATGTAGAAAACCAACTTATGCTTGCTTAAGGGGAAAGGTGAGTTGGGGTGCTGCATAAAACCAGAGATTGAAATTAGCACAGATACCATTCCATAAGCCAAATATGTAATAGACAAGAGCTACTCCTTGCTCAACGAAGTGGACTCAACACCCCATATTAAACGTCTAAGAATATACCTGACTAGTAAGAATCTTGAAACCTATGGATTTATATGTCTCCAAAAGAGAATCAAGCGTGTGTACAGCGGCATAAATGCAGCAGTGATAGGATTGGTGAGGTTTGATGAGCAAATGCAGACCCTTTGAAGTCATATTGCATGGTAGCCATTCCATGGGTCTCAAATCTCCAGGTTTAAGGGATTCTTCCTTCAGCTAAAACATGCATGTGGAACCCAGAGTATGATCCACCGTGTGATCGGGAAACGTGTTCAAATGTGTCTCAGGTTTTGTCCCCTGGTACTCGGGTGCAACATTCCAGACGCTTTACTAACACTCTCCCCACTTGGAGAGTCAGTGCCTTTAACCTCCTGTTTGGCCCAGTTTGCAATTTCTGTGGAAAATGAACAGGAATAGGGAGAACCAATGAGAGACTAGCTGGAGGTGTCTGGATGGGCAAATTTAACTCTCATTTCCAACCAGGAAGAGGAATTAACCAAAGGCTCAGCGTGCCATGCCAGAACCACACTAGGGCCTGAAGCAATCCTGCGGTGTTGCGGCCAGCTCACAAGAAAGTGAGTTGAAGAAAGGAGCTCAGGGGCATTGTAATTCACAAACCTGCAGAGTTAAAAATGACAGCTATCGTCCAAAAATATATTGAAGTAAGGCTGCCAAGAGGACTTGAAAGCGGGGCAGGATTGCAGGAAACCGATTTCAGGAGGTAGACTGGAATTGCATGTAAAGCATAGGAAAAGAGGCAGAACGTCCACAATGATGCACTTGGCCAAAAAGGGCGTATGCGTTTTTTCCTGAATATATTCAGGAAAAAACGCATACGCCCTTTTTGGCCAACCAAGCAAGCTTGCAAAGGAAATCTGCACTACAATGAAGTCTCACTGCCCCCGGTCAAAAGGGCCATCTGAAAAAAGTGTAAAATCCAGAATGGCAGGACAGGCCATGGAGAACTGGGAGCCTTGTTATGCTGATGGGCGGGATGTAAATTGCCAACAGCCACTCTGGAGAAGTGTATGGTGTTTCCTGAAACATCTAAAAAACAAAGCAACAGAGCCTAAGGCACTTCCACTTATGGTCCTATAGCTTAGGGAAATTAAAATCAAAAAGACACAGCCACCCCAAAGTTTGGGACGGCTCTGTTTACAAGAACCTCATTTACAGTACAAATTCAATATCACAGAAGGTGAAAAATGGATAAAGAATTTGTGGTACTTACGTACAATGCAATATCACTCAGCAATGAAATCTATATCATCAGGCCCGTAGCAGCATAATGAGTGGATTCAGGTACGATGATTCTAAGTGAGATAAGTCACACAGAAAAAGAAACATCATAAGATATCACTACTACACGGAATGTAAACTTGGCTACACAGAAACTGAATTACAAAACAGAACACGGTCTCAAATGTAGAAAACCAACTTATGCTTGCTTAAGGGGAAAGGTGAGTTGGGGTTCTGCATAAAACCAGAGATTGAAATTAGCACAGATACCATTCCATAAGCCAAATATGTAATAGACAAGAGCTACTCCTTGCTCAGCGAAGTGGACTCTACACCCCATATTAATCGCATAAGAATATACCTGACTAGTAATAATCTTAAAACCTATGGATTTATATGTCTCCAAAAGAGAATCAAGCATGTGTACAGCGGCATAAACGCAGCAGTGATAGGATTGGTGAGGTTTGATGAGCAAATGCAGACCCTTTGAATTCATATTGCATGCTAGCCATTCCATGGGTCTCAACTCTCCAGGTTTAAGGGATTCTTCCTTCAGCTAAAACATGCATGTGGAACCCAGAGTATGATCCACCATGTGATCAGGAAACGTGTTCAAATGTGTCTCAGATTTTCTCCGCTGGTACTTGGGTGCAACATTCCAGACGCTTTACTAAAACTCTCCCCACTTGGAGAGTCAGTGCCTTTAACCTCCTGTTTGGCCCAGTTTGCAATTTCTGCGGAAAATGAACAGGAATAGGGAGAACCAATGAGAGACTAGCTGGAGGTGTCTGGACGGGCAAATGTAACTCTCATTTCCCACCAGGAAGAGGAATTAACCAAAGGCTCAGCGTGCCATGCCGGAACCACACTAGGGCCTGAAGCAATCCTGCGGTGTTGCGGCCAGCTCACAAGAAAGCGAGTTGAAGAAAGGAGCTCAGGGGCACTGTAATTCACAAACCTGCAGAGTTAAAAATGACAGCTATCGTCCAAAAATATATTGAAGTAAGGCTGCCAAGAGGACTTGAAAGCGGGGCAGAATTGCAGGAAACCGATTTCAGGAGGTAGACAGGAATTGCATGTAAAGCATACGAAAAGAGGCAGAACGTCCACAATGATGCACTTGGCCAAAAAGGGCGTATGCGTTTTTTTCTGAATATATTCAGGAAAAAACGCATACGCCCTTTTTGGCCAACCAAGCAAGCTTGCAAAGGAAATCTGCACTACAATGAAGTCTCACTGCCCCCCGGTCAAAAGGGCCATCTGAAAAAAGTGTAAAATCCAGAAAGGCAGGACAGGCCATGGAGAACTGGGAGCCTTGTTATGCTGATGGGCGGGATGTAAATTGCCAACAGCCACTCTGGAGAAGTGTATGGTGTTTCCTGAAACATCTAAAAAACAAAGCAACAGAGCCTAGGGCACTTCCACTTATGGTCCTATAGCTTAGGGAAATTAAAATCAAAAAGACACAGCCACCCCAAAGTTTGGGACGGCTCTGTTTACAAGAACCTCATTTACAGTACAAATTCAATATCACAGAAGGTGAAAAATGGATAAAGAATTTGTGGTACTTACGTACAATGCAATATCACTCAGCAATGAAATCTATATCATCAGGCCCGTAGCAGCATAATGAGTGGATTCAGGTACGATGATTCTAAGTGAGATAAGTCACACAGAAAAAGAAACATCATAAGATATCACTACTACACGGAATGTAAACTTGGCTACACAGAAACTGAATTACAAAACAGAACACGGTCTCAAATGTAGAAAACCAACTTATGCTTGCTTAAGGGGAAAGGTGAGTTGGGGTTCTGCATAAAACCAGAGATTGAAATTAGCACAGATACCATTCCATAAGCCAAATATGTAATAGACAAGAGCTACTCCTTGCTCAACGAAGTGGACTCTACACCCCATATTAATCGCCTAAGAATATACCTGACTAGTAATAATCTTAAAACCTATGGATTTATATGTCTCCAAAAGAGAATCAAGCATGTGTACAGCAGCATAAACGCAGCAGTGATAGGATTGGTGAGGTTTGATGAGCAAATGCAGACCCTTTGAAGTCATATTGCATGCCAGCCATTCCATGGGTCTCAACTCTCCAGGTTTAAGGGATTCTTCCTTCAGCTAAAACATGCATGTGGAACCCAGAGTATGATCCACCGTGTGATCGGGAAACGTGTTCAAATGTGTCTCAGATTTTCTCCGCTGGTACTTGGGTGCAACATTCCAGACGCTTTACTAAAACTCTCCCCACTTGGAGAGTCAGTGCCTTTAACCTCCTGTTTGGCCCAGTTTGCAATTTCTGCGGAAAATGAACAGGAATAGGGAGAACAAATGAGAGACTAGCTGGAGGTGTCTGGATTGGCAAATTTAACTCTCATTTCCCACCAGGAAGAGGAATTAACCAAAGGCTCAGCGTGCCATGCCGGAACGACACTAGGGCCTGAAGCAATCCTGCAGTGTTGCGGCCAGCTCACAAGAAAGCGAGTTGAAGAAAGGAGCTCAGGGGCACTGTAATTCACAAACCTGCAGAGTTATAAATGACAGCTATCGTCCAAAAATATATTGAAGTAAGGCTGCCAAGAGGACTTGAAAGCGGGGCAGAATTGCAGGAAACCGATTTCAGGAGGTAGACTGGAATTGCATGTAAAGCATAGGAAAAGAGGCAGAACGTCCACAATGATGCACTTGGCCAAAAAGGGCGTATGCGTTTTTTCCTGAATATATTCAGGAAAAAACGCATACGCCCTTTTTGGCCAACCAAGCAAGCTTGCAAAAGAAATCTGCACTACAATGAAGTCTCACTGCCCCCCAGTCAAAAGGGCCATCTGAAAAAAGTGTAAAATCCAGAAAGTCCGGACAGGCCATGGAGAACTGGGAGACTTGTTATGCTGATGGGCGGGATGTAAATTGCCAACAGCCACTCTGGAGAAGTGTATGGTGTTTCCTGAAACATCTAAAAAACAAAGCATCAGAGCCTAGGGCACTTCCACTTATGGTCCTATAGCTTAGGGAAATTAAAATCAAAAAAACACAGCCACCCCAAAGTTTGGGACGGCTCTGTTTACAAGAACCTCGTTTACGGTACAAGTTCAATATCACAGAAAGCGAAAAATGGATAAAGAAGTTGTGGTACTTACGTACAATGCAATATCACTCAGCAATGAAATCTATGTCATCAGGCCCATAGCAGCATAATGAGTGGATTCAGGTACGATGATTCTAAGTGAGATAAGTCACACAGAAAAAGAAACATCATAAGATATCACTAATACACGGAATGTAAACTTGGCTACACAGGAACTGAATTACAAAACAGAACAAGGTCTCAAATGTAGAAAACCAACTTATGCTTGCTTAAGGGGAAAGGTGAGTTGGGGTGCTGCATAAAACCAGAGATTGAAATTAGCACAGATACCGTTCCATAAGCCAAATATGTAATAGACAAGAGCTACTCCTTGCTCAACGAAGAGGACTCAACACCCCATATTAAACGTCTAAGAATATACCTGACTAGGAAGAATCTTAAAACCTATGGATTTATATGTCTCCGAAAGAGAATCAAGGGTGTGTACAGTGGCATAAGCGCAGCAGTGATAGGATTGGTGAGGTTCGGTGAGCCAATGCAGAACCTTTGAAGTCATATTGCATGGTACCCATTCCATGGGTCTCAACTCTCCAGGTTTAAGGGATTCTTCCTTCAGCTAAAACATGCATGTGGAACCCAGAGTATGATCCACCATGTGATCGGGAAACGTGTTCAAATGTGTCTCAGGTTTTGTCCCCTGGTACTCGGGTGCAACATTCCAGACGCTTTACTAACACTCTCCCCACTTGGAGAGTCAGTGCCTTTAACCTCCTGTTTGGCCCAGTTTGCAATATTTGCGGAAGATGAACAGGAATAGGGAGAACCAGTGAGAGACTAGCTGGAGGTGCCTGGACGGGCAAATATAACTCTTATTTCCGACCAGGAAGAGGAATTAACCAAAGGCTCAGCGTGCCATGCCGGAACGACACTAGGGCCTGAAGCAATCCTGCGGTGTTGCGGCCAGCTCACAAGAAAGCGAGTTGAAGAAAGGAGCTCAGGGGCACTGTAATTCACAAACCTGCAGAGTTATAAATGACAGCTATCGTCCAAAAATATATTGAAGTAAGGCTGCCAAGAGGACTTGAAAGCGGGGCAGAATTGCAGGAAACCGATTTCAGGAGGTAGACTGGAATTGCATGTAAAGCATAGGAAAAGAGGCAGAACGTCCACAATGATGCACTTGGCCAAAAAGGGCGTATGCGTTTTTTCCTGAATATATTCAGGAAAAAACGCATACGCCCTTTTTGGCCAACCAAGCAAGCTTGCAAAGGGAATCTGCAGTACAATGAAGTCTCACTGCCCCCCAGTCAAAAGGGCCATCTGAAAAAAGTTTAAAATCCAGAAAGCCCGGACAGGCCATGGAGAACTGGGAGCCTTGTTATGCTGATGGGCGGGATGTAAATTGCCAACAGCCACTCTGGAGAAGTGTATGGTGTTTCCTGAAACATCTAAAAAACAAAGCAACAGAGCCTAGGGCACTTCCACTTATGGTCCTATAGCTTAGGGAAATTAAAATCAAAAAGACACAGCCACCCCAAAGTTTGGGATGGCTCTGTTTACAAGAACCTCATTTACAGTACAAATTCAATACCACAGAAGGTGAAAAATGGATAAAGAATTTGTGGTACTTACGTACAATGCAATATCACTCAGCAATGAAATCTATATCATCAGGCCCGTAGCAGCATAATGAGTGGATTCAGGTACGATGATTCTAAGTGAGATAAGTCACACAGAAAAAGAAACATCATAAGATATCACTACTACACGGAATGAAAACTTGGCTACACAGAAACTGAATTACAAAACAGAACACGGTCTCAAATGTAGAAAACCAACTTATGCTTTCTTAAGGGGAAAGGTGAGTTGGGGTTCTGCATAAAACCAGAGATTGAAATTAGCACAGATACCATTCCATAAGCCAAATATGTAATAGACAAGAGCTACTCCTTGCTCAACGAAGTGGACTCTACACCCCATATTAATCGCCTAAGAATATACCTGACTAGTAATAATCTTAAAACCTATGGATTTATATGTCTCCAAAAGAGAATCAAGCATGTGTACAGCGGCATAAACGCAGCAGTGATAGGATTGGTGAGGTTTGATGAGCAAATGCAGACCCTTTGAAGTCAAACTGCATGGTACCCATTCCATGGGTCTCAACTCTCCAGGTTTAAGGGATTCTTCCTTCAGCTAAAACATGCATGTGGAACCCAGAGTATGATCTACCGTATGATCGGGAAACGTGTTCAAATGTGTCTCAGGTTTCGTCCCCTGGTACTTGGGTGCAACATTCCAGACGCTTTACAAACACTCTCCCCAATTGGAGAGTCAGTGCCTTTAAACTCCTGTTTGGCCCAGTTTGCCATTTCTGCGGAAAATGAACAGGAATAGGGAGAACCAATGAGAGACTAGCTGGAGGTGTCTGGACGGGCAAATTTAACTCTCATTTCCCACCAGGAAGAGGAATTAACCAAAGGCTCAGCGTGCAATGCCGGAACCACACTAGGGCCTGAAGCAATCCTGCGGTGTTGCGGCCAGCTCACAAGAAAACGAGTTGAAGAAAGGAGCTCAGGGGCACTGTAATTCAAAAACCTGCAGAGTTATAAATGACAGCTATCGTCCAAAAATATATTGAAGTAAGGCTGCCAAGAGGACTCGAAAGCGGGGTAGAATTGCAGGAATCCGATTTCAGGAGGTAGACTGGAATTGCATGTAAAGCATAGGAAAAGAGGCCGAACATCCACAATGATGCACTTGGCCAAAAAGGGAGTATGGGTTTTTTCCTGAATATATTCAGGAAAAAACGCATACCCACTTTTTGGCCAACCAAGCAAGCTTGAAATGGAAATCTGCACTACAATGAAGTCTCACTGCCCCCCAGTCAAAAGGGCCATCTGAAAAAAGTGTAAAATCCAGAAAGGCCGGACAGGCCATGGAGAACTGGGAGCCTTGTTATGCTGATGGGCGGGATGTAAATTGCCAACAGCCACTCTGGTGAAGTGTATGGTGTTTCCTGAAACATCTAAAAAACAAAGCAACAGAGCCTAGGGCACTTCCACTTATGGTCCTATAGCTTAGGGAAATTAAAATCAAAAAGACACAGCCACCCAAAGTTTGGGACGGCTCTGTTTACAAGAACCTCGTTTACGGTACAAGTTCAATATCACAGAAAGCGAAAAATGGATAAAGAATTTGTGGTACTTACGTACAATGCAATATCACTCAGCAATGAAATGTATATCATCAGGCCCGTAGCAGCATAATGAGTGGATTCAGGTACGATGATTCTAAGTGAAATAAGTCACACAGAAAAAGAAACATCATAAGATATCACTACTACACGGAATGTAAACTTGGCTACACAGGAACTGAATTACAAAACAGAACAGGGTCTCAAATGTAGAAAACCAACTTATGCTTGCTTAAGGGGAAAGGTGAGTTGGGGTGCTGCATAAAACCAGAGATTGAAATTAGCACAGATACCGTTCCATAAGCCAAATATGTAATAGACAAGAGCTACTCCTTGCTCAACGAAGTGGACTCTACATCTCATATTAAACGCCTAAGAATACACCTGACTAGTAAGAATCTTAAATCCTATGGATTTATATGTCTCCAAAAGAGAATCAAGCGTGTGTACAGCGGCATAAACGCAGCAGTGATAGGATTGGTGAGGTTCGGTGAGCAAATGCAGACCCTTTGAAGTCATATTTCATGGTACCCATTCCATGGGTCTCAACTCTCCAGGTTTAAGGGATTCTTCCTTCACCTAAAACATGCATGTGGAACCCAGAGTATGATCCACCGTGTGATCGGGAAACGTGTTCAAATGTGTCTCAGTTTTCGTCCCCTGGTACTCGGGTGCAACATTCCAGACGCTTTACTAAAACTATCCCCACTTGGAGAGTCAGTGCCTTTAAACTCCTGTTTGGCCCAGTTTGCAATTTCTGCGGTAAAGGAACAGAAATAGGGAGAACCAATGAGAGACTAGCTGGAGGTGTCTGGACGGGAAATTTAACGCTCATTTCCCACCAGGAAGAGGAATTAACCAAAGGCTCAGCGTTCCATGCCGGAACCACACTAGGGCCTGAAGCAATCCTGCGGTCTTGCGGCCAGCTCACAAGAAAGCGAGTTGAAGAAAGGAGCTCAGGGGCACTGTAATTCACAAACCTGCAGAGTTAAAAATGACAGCTATCGTCCAAAAATATATTGAAGTAAGGCTGCCAAGAGGACTTGAAAGCGGGGCAGAATTGCAGGAAACCGGTTTCAGGAGGTAGACTGGAATTGCATGTAAAGCATAGGAAAAGAGGCAGAACGTCCACAATGATGCACTTGGCCAAAAAGGGCGTATGCGTTTTTTCCTGAATATATTCAGGAAAAAACGCATACGCCCTTTTTGGCCAACCAAGCAAGCTTGCAAAGGAAATCTGCACTACAATGAAGTGTCACTGCCCCCCGGTCAAAAGGGCCATCTGAGAAATGTATAAAATCCAGAAAGGCAGGACAGGCCATGGAGAACTGGGAGCCTTGTTATGCTGATGGGCGGGATGTAAATTGCCAACAGCCACTCTGGAGAAGTGTATGGTGTTTCCTGAAACATCTAAAAAACAAAGCAACAGAGCCTAGGGCACTTCCACTTATGGTCCTATAGCTTAGGGAAATTAAAATCAAAAAGACACAGCCACCCCAAAGTTTGGGACGGCTCTGTTTACAAGAACCTCGTTTACGGTACAAGTTCAATAACACAGAAAGTGAAAAATGGATAAAGAAGTTGTGGTACTTACGTACAATGCAATATCACTCAGCAATGAAATCTATATCATCAGGCCCGTAGCAGCATAATGAGTGGATTCAGGTACGATGATTCTAAGTGAAATAAGTCACACAGAAAAAGAAACATCATAAGATATCACTACTACAAGGAATGTAAACTTGCCTACACAGAAACTGAATTACAAAACAGAACAGGGTCTCAAATGTAGAAAACCAACTTATGCTTGCTTAAGGGGAAAGGTGAGTTGGGGTGCTGCATAAAACCAGAGATTTAAATTAGCACAGATACCGTTCCATAAGCCAAATATGTAATAGACAAGAGCTACTCCTTGCTCAACGAAGTGGACTCTACATCTCATATTAAACGCCTAAGAATACACCTGACTAGTAAGAATCTTAAATCCTATGGATTTATATGTCTCCAAAAGAGAATCAAGCGTGTGTACAGCGGCATAAACGCAGCAGTGATAGGATTGGTGAGGTTCGGTGAGCAAATGCAGACCCTTTGAAGTCATATTTCATGGTACCCATTCCATGGGTCTCAACTCTCCAGGTTTAAGGGATTCTTCCTTCAGCTAAAACATGCATGTGGAACCCAGAGTATGATCCACCGTGTGATCGGGAAACGTGTTCAAATGTGTCTCAGTTTTCGTCCCCTGGTACTCGGGTGCAACATTCCAGACGCTTTACTAAAACTCTCCCCACTTGGAAAGTCAGTGCCTTTAAACTCCTGTTTGGCCCAGTTTGCAATTTCTGCGGAAAAGGAACAGAAATAGGGAGAACCAATGAGAGACTAGCTGGAGGTGTCTGGACGGGCAAATTTAACTCTCATTTCCCACCAGGAAGAGGAATTAACCAAAGGCTCAGCGTGCCATGCCGGAACCACACTAGGGCCTGAAGCAATCCTGCGGTCTTGCGGCCAGCTCACAAGAAAGCGAGTTGAAGAAAGGAGCTCAGGGGCACTGTAATTCACAAACCTGCAGAGTTAAAAATGACAGCTATCGTCCAAAAATATATTGAAGTAAGGCTGCCAAGAGGACTTGAAAGCGGGGCAGAATTGCAGGAAACCGGTTTCAGGAGGTAGACTGGAATTGCATGTAAAGCATAGGAAAAGAGGCAGAACGTCCACAATGATGCACTTGGCCAAAAAGGGCGTATGCGTTTTTTCCTGAATATATTCAGGAAAAAACGCATACGCACTTTTTGGCCAACCAAGCAAGCTTGCAAAGGAAATCTGCACTACAATGAAGTCTCACTGCCCCCCGGTCAAAAGGGCCATCTGAAAAAAGTGTAAAATCCAGAAAGGCAGGACAGGCCATGGAGAACTGGGAGCCTTATTATGCTGATGGGCGAGATGTAAATTGCCAACAGCCACTCTGGAGAAGTGTATGGTGTTTCCTGAAACATCTACAAAACACAGCAACAGAGCCTAGGGCACTTCCACTTATGGTCCTATAGCTTAGGGAAATTAGAATCAAAAAGGCACAGCCACCCCAAAGTTTGGGATGGCTCTGTTTACAAGAACCTCGTTTACGGTACAAGTTCAATATCACAGAAAGCGAAAAATGGATAAAGAATTTGTGGCACCTACGTACAATGCAATATCACTCAGCAATGAAATCTATATCATCAGGCCAGTAGCAGCATAATGAGTGGATTCAGGTACGATGATTCTAAGTGAAATAAGTCACACAGAAAAAGAAACATCATAAGATATCACTACTACACGGAATGTAAACTTGGCTACACAGGAACTGAATTACAAAACAGAACAGGGTCTCAAATGTAGAAAACCAACTTATGCTTGCTTAAGGGGAAAGCTGAGTTGGGGTGCTGCATAAAACCAGAGATTGAAATTAGCACAGATACCGTTCCATAAGCCAAATATGTAATAGACAAGAGCTACTCCTTGCTCAACGAAGTGGACTCTACATCTCATATTAAACGCCTAAGAATACACCTGACTAGTAAGAATCTTAAATCCTATGGATTTATATGTCTCCAA
This sequence comes from Pseudorca crassidens, assembly GCF_039906515.1. NCBI lineage: Eukaryota > Metazoa > Chordata > Mammalia > Artiodactyla > Delphinidae > Pseudorca > Pseudorca crassidens. Next base: position 179,707,891 of record NC_090298.1, on the reverse strand, counting down.
AAGAGAATCAAACGTGTGTACAGTGGCATAAACGCAGCAGTGATAGGATTGGTGAGGTTCGGTGAGCAAATGCAGACCCTTTGAAGTCATATTTCATGGTACCCATTCCATGGGTCTCAACTCTCCAGGTTTAAGGGATTCTTCCTTCACCTAAAACATGCATGTGGAACCCAGAGTATGATCCACCGTGTGATCGGGAAACGTGTTCAAATGTGTCTCAGTTTTCGTCCCCTGGTACTCGGGTGCAACATTCCAGACGCTTTACTAAAACTCTCCCCACTTGGAGAGTCAGTGCCTTTAAACTCCTGTTTGGCCCGGTTTGCAATTTCTGCGGAAAAGGAACAGGAATAGGGAGAACCAATGAGAGACTAGCTGGAGGTGTCTGGACGGGCAAATTTAACTCTCATTTCCCACCAGGAAGAGGAATTAACCAAAGGCTCAGCGTGCCATGCCGGAACCACACTAGGGCCTGAAGCAAGGCTGCGGTGTTGCGGCCAGCTCACAAGAAAGTGAGTTGAAGAAAGGAGCTCAGGGGCACTGTAATTCACAAACCTGCAGAGTTATAAATGACAGCTATCGTCCAAAAATATATTGAAGTAAGGCTGCCAAGAGGACTTGAAAGCGGGGCAGAATTGTAGGAAACCGATTTCAGGAGGTAGACTGGAATTACATGTAAAGCATAGGAAAAGAGGCAGAACGTCCACAATGATGCACTTGGCCAAAAAGGGCGTATGCGTTTTTTCCTGAATATATTCAGGAAAAAACGCATACGCACTTTTTGGTCAACCAAGCAAGCTTGCAAAGGAAATCTGCACTACAATGAAGTCTCACTGCCCCCTGGTCAAAATGGCCATCGGAAAATAGTGTAAAATCCAGAAAGGCAGGACAGGCCATGGAGAACTGGGAGCCTTATTATGCTGATGGGCGAGATGTAAATTGCCAACAGCCACTCTGGAGAAGTGTATGGTGTTTCCTGAAACATCTACAAAACAAAGCAACAGAGCCTAGGGCACTTCCACTTATGGTCCTATAGCTTAGGCAAATTAGAATCAAAAAGGCACAGCCACCCCAAAGTTTGGGACAGCTCTGTTTACAAGAACCTCGTTTACAGTACGAGTTCAATATCACAGAAAGTGAAAAATGGATAAAGAAGTTGTGGTAGGTACATACAATGCAATATCACTCAGCAATGAAATCTATGTCATCAGGCCCGTAGCAGCATAATGAGTGGATTCAGGTACGATGATTCTAAGTGAAATAAGTCACACAGAAAAAGAAACATCATAAGATATCACTACTACACGGAATGTAAACTTGGCTACACAGGAACAGAATTACAAAACAGAACAGGGTCTCAAATGTAGAAAACCAACTTATGCTTGCTTAAGGGGAAAGGTGAGTTGGGGTGCTGCATAAAACCAGAGATTGAAATTAGCACAGATACCGTTCCATAAGCCAAATATGTAATAGACAAGAGCTAGTCTTTGCTCAACGAAGAGGACTGAATACCCCATATTAAACGTCTAAGAATATACCTGACTAGTAAGAATCTTAAAATCTATGGATTTATATGTCTCCAAAAGAGAATCAAGCGTGTGTACAGTGGCAAAAGCGCAGCAGTGATAAGATTGGTGAGGTTCGGTGAGCCAATGCAGAACCTTTGAATTTATATTGCATGGTACCCATTCCATGGGTCTCAACTCTCCAGGTTTAAGGGATTCTTCCTTCAGCTAAAACATGCATGTGGAACCCAGAGTATGATCCACCGTGTGATTGGGAAACGTGTTCAAATGTGTCTCAGGTTTCGTCCCCTGGTACTCGGGTGCAACATTCCAGACGCTTTACTAACACTCTCCCCACTTGGAGAGTCAGTGCCTTTAACCTCCTGTTTGGCCCAGTTTGCCATTTCTGCGGAAAATGAACAGGAATAGGGAGAACCAATGAGAGACTAGCTGGAGGTGCCTGGACGGGCAAATTTAACTCTCATTTCCCACCAGGAAGAGGAATTAACCAAAGGCTCAGCGTGCCATGCCGGAACCACACTAGGGCCTGAAGCAATGCTGCGGTGTTGCAGCCAGCTCACAAGAAAGCGAGTTGAAGAAAGGAGCTCAGAGGCACTGTAATTCACAAACCTGCAGAGTTATAAATGACAGCTATCGTCCAAAAATATATTGAAGTAAGGCTGCCAAGAGGACTTGAAAGCGGGGCAGAATTGCAGGAAACCGATTTCAGGAGGTAGACTGGAATTGCATGTAAAGCATAGGAAAAGAGGCAGAACGTCCACAATGATGCACTTGGCCAAAAAGGGCGTATGCGTTTTTTCCTGAATATATTCAGGAAAAAACGCATACGCCCTTTTTGGCCAACCAAGCAAGCTTGCAAATGAAATCTGCATTACAATGAAGTCTCACTGCCCCCCAGTCAAAAGGGCCATCTGAAAAAAGTGTAAAATCCAGAAAGGCAGGACAGGCCATGGAGCATTGGGAGCCTTGTTATGCTGATGGGCGGGATGTAAATTGCCAACAGCCACTCTGGAGAAGTGTATGGTGTTTCCTGAAACATCTAAAAAACAAAGCAACAGAGCCTAGGGCACTTCCACTTACGGTTCTATAGCTTAGGGAAATTAAAATCAAAAAGACACAGCCACCCCAAAGTTTGGGACGGCTCTGTTTACAAGAACCTCGTTTACAGTACAAGTTCAATATCACAGAAAGTGAAAAATGGATAAAGAAGTTGTGGTACTTACGTACAATGCAATATCACTCAGCAATGAAATGTATATCATCAGGCCCGTAGCAGCATAATGAGTGGATTCAGGTACGATGATTCTAAGTGAAATAAGTCACACAGAAAAAGAAACATCATAAGATATCACTACTACACGGAATGTAAACTTGGCTACACAGGAACTGAATTACAAAACAGAACAGGGTCTCAAATGTAGAAAACCAACTTATGCTTGCTTAAGGGGAAAGGTGAGTTGGGGTGCTGTATAAAACCAGAGATTGAAATTAGCACAGATACCGTTCCATAAGCCAAATATGTAATAGACAAGAGCTACTCCTTGCTCAACGAAGTGGACTCTACACCCCATATTAAACGCCTAAGAATATACCTGACCAGTAAGAATCTTAAAACCTATAGATTTCTATGTCTCCGAAAGAGAATCAAGCGTGTGTACAGCGGCATAAACGCAGCAGTGATAGGATGGGTGAGGTTCGGTGAGCAAATGCAGACCCTTTGAGGTCATATTGCATGGTACCCATTCCATGGGTCTCAACTCTCCAGGTTTAAGGGATTCTTCCTTCAGCTAAAACATGCATGTGGAACCCAGAGTATGATCCACCATGTGATCGGGAAACGTGTTCAAATGCGTCTCAGTTTTCGTACCCTGGTACTCGGGTGCAACATTCCAGTCGCTTTACTAACACTCTCCCCACTTGGAGAGTCAGTGCCTTTAACCTCCTGTTTGGCCCAGTTTGCCATTTCTGCGGAAAATGAACAGGAATAAGGAGAACCAATGAGAGACTAGCTGGAGGTGTCTGGACGGGCAAATTTAACTCTCATTTCCCACCAGGAAGAGGAATTAACCAAAGGCTCAGTGTGCCATGCCGGAACCACACTAGGGCCTGAAGCAATCCTGCGGTGTTGCGGCCAGCTCACAAGAAAGCGAGTTGAAGAAAGGAGCTCAGGGGCACTGTAATTCACAAACCTGCAGAGTTATAAATGACAGCTATCGTCCAAAAATATATTGAAATAAGGCTGCCAAGAGGACTTGAAAGCGGGGCAGAATTGCAGGAAACCAATTTCAGGAGGTAGACTGGAATTGCATGTAAAGCATAGGAAAAGAGGCAGAACGTCCACAATGATGCACTTGGCCAAAAAGGGCGTATGCGTTTTTTCCTGAATATATTCAAGAAAAAACGCATACGCCCTTTATGGCCAACCAAGCAAGCTTGCAAAGGAAATCTGCACTACAATGAAGTCTCACTGCTCCCCAGTCAAAAGGGCCATCTGAAAAATGTATAAAATCCAGAAATGCAGGACAGGCCATGGAGAACTGGGAGCCTTGTTATGCTGATGGGCGGGATGTAAATTGCCAACAGCCACTCTGGAGAAGTGTATGGTGTTTCCTGAAACATCTAAAAAACAAAGCAACAGAGCCTAGGGCACTTCCACTTATGGTCCTATAGCTTAGGGAAATTAAAATCAAAAAGACACAGCCACCCCAAAGTTTGGGACAGCTCTGTTTACAAGAACCTCGTTTACGGTACAAGTTCAATAACACAGAAAGTGAAAAATGGATAAAGAAGTTGTGGTACTTACGTAAAATGCAATATCACTCAGCAATGAAATGTATATCATCAGGCCCGTAGCAGCATAATGAGTGGATTCAGGTACGATGATTCTAAGTGAAATAAGTCACACAGAAAAAGAAACATCATAAGATATCACTACTACACGGAATGTAAACTTGGCTACACAGGAACTGAATTACAAAACAGAACAGGGTCTCAAAAGTAGAAAACCAACTTATGCTTGCTTAAGGGGAAAGGTGAGTTGGGGTGCTGCATAAAACCAGAGATTGAAATTAGCACAGATACCGTTCCATAAGCCAAATATGTAATAGACAAGAGCTACTCCTTGCTCAACGAAGTGGACTCTACATCTCATATTAAACGCCTAAGAATACACCTGACTAGTAAGAATCTTAAATCCTATGGATTTATATGTCTCCAAAAGAGAATCAAGCGTGTGTACAGCGGCATAAACGCAGCAGTGATAGGATTGGTGAGGTTCGGTGAGCAAATGCAGACCCTTTGAAGTCATATTTCATGGTACCCATTCCATGGGTCTCAACTCTCCTGGTTTAAGGGATTCTTCCTTCACCTAAAACATGCATGTGGAACCTACAGTATGTTCCACCGTGTGATCGGGAAACGTGTTCAAATGTGTCTCAGTTTTCGTCCCCTGGTACTCGGGTGCAACATTCCAGACGCTTTACTAAAACTCTCCCCACTTGGAGAGTCAGTGCCTTTAAACTCCTGTTTGGCCCGGTTTGCAATTTCTGTGGAAAAGGAACAGGAATAGGGAGAACCAATGAGAGACTAGCTGGAGGTGTCTGGACGGGCAAATTTAACTCTCATTTCCCACCAGGAAGAGGAATTAAACAAAGGCTCAGCGTGCCATGCCGGAGCAACACTAGGGCCTGAAGCAAGGCTGCGGTGTTGCGGCCAGCTCACAAGAAAGCGAGTTGAAGAAAGGAGCTCAGGGGCACTGTAATTCACAAACCTGCAGAGTTAAAAATGACAGCTATCGTCCAAAAATATATTGAAGTGAGGCTGCCAAGAGGACTTGAAAGTGGGGCAGAATTGCAGGAAACAGGTTTCAGGAGGTAGACTGGAATTGCATGTAAAGCATAGGAAAAGAGGCAGAACGTCCACAATGATGCACTTGGCCAAAAAGGGCATATGCGTTTTTTCCTGAATATATTCAGGAAAAAACGCATATGCCCTTTTTGGCCAACCAAGCAAGCTTGCAAAGGAAATCTGCACTACAATGAAGTCTCACTGCCGCCCGGTCAAAAGGGCCATCGGAAAAAAGTGTAAAATCCAGAAAGGCAGGACAGGCCATGGAGAATTGGGAGCCTTGTTATGCTGATGGGTGGGATGTAAATTGCCAACAGCCACTCTGGAGAAGTGTATGGTGTTTCCTGAAACATCTAAAAAACAAAGCAACAGAGCCTAGGGCACTTCCACTTATGGTCCTATAGCTTAGGGAAATTAAAATCAAAAAGACACAGCCACACCAAAGTTTGGGACGGGTCTTTTTACAAGAACCTCGTTTACGGTACAAGTTCAATATCACAGAAAGTGAAAAATGGATAAAGAAGTTGTGCTACTTATGTGCAGTGCAATATCACTCAGCAATGAAATCTATGTCATCAGGACCATAGTAGCATAATGAGTGGATTCAGGTACGATGATTCTAAGTGAAATAAGTCACACAGAAAAAGAAACATCATAAGATATCACTACTACACGGAATGTAAACTTGGCTACACAGGAACTGAATTACAAAACAGAACAGAGTCTCAAATGTAGAAAACCAACTTATGCTTGCTTAAGGGGAAAGCTGAGTTGGGGTGCTGCATAAAACCAGAGATTGAAATTAGCACAGATACCGTTCCATAAGCCAAATATGTAATAGACAAGAGCTACTCCTTGCTCAACGAAGTGGACTCAACACCCCATATTAAACGCCTAAGAATATATCTGACTAGTAAGAATCTTAAAACCTATGGATATTTATTTCTCCGAAAGAGAATCAAGCATGTGTACAGTGGCATAAACGCAGCAGTGATAGGATGGGTGAGGTTCGGTGAGCAAATGCAGACCCTTTGAAGTCATATTGCATGGTACCCATTCCATGGGTCTCAACTCTCCAGGTTCAAGGGATTCTTCCTTCAGCTAAAACATGCATGTGGAACCCAGAGTATGATCCACCGTGTGATCGGGTAACATGTTCAAATGTGTCTCAGTTTTCCTCCCCTGGTCCTCGAGTGCAACATTCCAGATGTTTTACTAACACTCTCCCCACTTGGAGAGTCAGTGCCTTTAACCTACTGTTTGGCCCAGGTTACAATTTCTGCGGAAAATGAACCGGAATAGGGAGAACCAATGAGAGAATAGCTGGAGGTGTCTGGACGGGCAAATTTAACTCTCATTTCCCACCAGGAAGAGGAATTAACCAAAGGCTCAGCGTGCCATGCCGGAAACACACTAGGGCCTGAAGCAATGCTGCGGTGTTGCGGCCAGCTCACAAGAAAGCGAGTTGAAGAAAGGAGCTCAGGGGCACTTTAATTCACAAACCTGCAGAGTTATAAATGACAGCTATCGTCCAAAAATATATTGAAGTAAGGCTGCCAAGAGGACTTGAAAGCGGGGCAGAATTGCAGGAAATCGATTTCAGGAGGTAGACTGGAATTGCATGTAAAGCATAGGAAAAGAGGCAGAACGTCCACAATGATGCACTTGGCCAAAAAGGGCGTATGCGTTTTTTCCTGAATATGTTCAGGAAGAAACGTATACGCCCTTTTTGGCCAACCAAGCAAGCTTGCAAAGGAAATCTGCACTACAATGAAGTCTCACTGCCCCCCGGTCAAAAGGGCTATCTGAAAAAAGTGTAAAATCCAGAAAGGCAGGACAGGCCATGGAGAACTGGGAGCCTTGTTATGCTGATGGGCGGGATGTAAATTGCCAACAGCCACTCTGGAGAAGTGTATGGTGTTTCCTGAAACATCTAAAAAACAAAACAACAGAGCCTAGGGCACTTCCACTTATGGTCCTATAGCTTAGGGAAATTAAAATCAAAAAGACACAGCCACCCCAAAGTTTGGGACGGCTCTGTTTACAAGAACCTCGTTTACAGTACAAGTTCAATATCACAGAAAGTGAAAAATGGATAAAGAAGTTGTGGTACTTACGTACAATGCAATATCACTCAGCAATGAAATCTATGTCATCAGGCCCATAGCAGCATAATGAGTGGATTCAGGTACGATGATTCTAAGTGAGATAAGTCACACAGAAAAAGAAACATCATAAGATATCACTACTACACGGAATGTAAACTTGGCTACACAGGAACTGAATTACAAAACAGAACAGGGTCTCAAATGTAGAAAACCAACTTATGCTTGCTTAAGGGGAAAGGTGAGTTGGGGTGCTGTATAAAACCAGAGATTGAAATTAGCACAGATACCATTCCATAAGTCAAACATGTAATAGACAACAGCTACTCCTTGCTCAACGAATTGGACTCTACATCCCATATTAAACGCCTAAGAATATACCTGACTAGTAAGAATCTTAAAACCTATGGATTTATATGTCTCCGAAAGAGAATCAAGCGTGTGTACAGCGGCATAAATGCAGCAGTGATAGGATTGGTGAGGTTCGGCGAGCCAATGCAGACCCTTTGAAGTCATATTGCATGGTACCCATTCCATGGGTCTCAACTCTCCAGGTTTAAGGGATTCTTCCTTCAGCTAAAACATGCATGTGGAACCCAGAGTATGATCCACCGTGTGATCGGGAAACGTGTTCAAATGTGTCTCAGGTTTCGTCCCCTGGTACTCGGGTGCAACATTCCAGACGCTTTACTAAAACTCTCCCCACTTGGAGAGTCAGTGCCTTTAACCTCCTGTTTGGCCCAGTTTGCAATTTCTGCGGAAAATGAACAGGAATAGGGAGAACCAATGAGAGACTAGCTGGAGGTGTCTGGACGGGCAAATTTAACTCTCATTTCCCACCAGGAAGAGGAAGTAACCAAAGGCTCAGCGTGCCATGCCGGAACCACACTAGGGCCTGAAGCAATGCTGCGGTGTTGTGGCCAGCTCACAAGAAAGCGAGTTGAAGAAAGGAGCTCAGGGGCACTGTAATTCACAAACCTGCAGAGTTATAAATGACAGCTATCTTCCAAAAATATATTGAAGTAAGGCTGCCAAGAGGACTCGAAAGCGGGGCAGAATTGCAGGTATCCGATTTCAGGAGGTAGACTGGAATTGCATGTAAAGCATAGGAAAAGAGACAGAACGTCCACAATGATGCACTTGGCCAAAAAGGGCGTATGCGTTTTTTCCTGAATATATTCAGGAAAAAGCTTGCCAACCAAGCAAGCTTGCAAAGGAAATCTGCACTACAATGAAGTCTCACTGCCCCCCTGTCAAAAGGGCCATGTGAAAAATGTATAAAATCCAGAAAGGCAGGACAGGCCATGGAGAACTGGGAGCCTTGTTATTCTGATGGGCAGGATGTAAATTGCCAACAGCCACTCTGGAGAAGTGTATGGTGTTTCCTGAAACATCTAAAAAACAAAGCAACAGAGCCTAGGGCACTTCCACTTATGGTCCTATAGCTTAGGGAAATTAAAATCAAAAAGACACAGCCACCCCAAAGTTTGGGACCGCTCTGTTTACAAGAACCTCGTTTACGGTACAAGTTCAATATCACAGAAAGCGAAAAATGGATAAAGAATTTGTGGTACTTACGTACAATGCAATATCACTCAGCAATGAAATGTATATCATCAGGCCCGTAGCAGCATAATGAGTGGATTCAGGTACGATGATTCTAAGTGAAATAAGTCACACAGAAAAAGAAACATCATAAGATATCACTACTACACGGAATGTAAACATGGCTACACAGGAACTGAATTACAAAACAGAACAGGGTCTCAAATGTAGAAAACCAACTTATGCTTGCTTAAGGGGAAAGGTGAGTTGGGGTGCTGTATAAAACCAGAGACTGAAATTAGCACAGATACCATTCCATAAGCCAAACATGTAATAGACAACAGCTACTCCTTGCTCAATGAAGTGGACTCAACACACCATATTAAACGTCTAAGAATATACCTGACTAGTAAGAATCTTAAAACCTATGGATTTATATGTCTCTGAAAGAGAATCAAGCGTGTGTACAGTGCCATAAGCGCAGCAGTGATAGGATTGGTGAGGTTCGGTGAGCCAATGCAGAACCTTTGAAGTCATATTGCATGGTACCCATTCCATGGGTCTCAACTCTCCAGGTTTAAGGGATTCTTCCTTCAGCTAAAACATGCATGTGGAACACAGAGTATGATCCACCGTGTGATCGGGAAACGTGTTCAAATGTGTCTCAGGTTCCGTCCCCTGGTACTCGGGTGCAACATTCCAGACGCTTTACTAACACTCTCCCCACTTGGAGAGTCAGTGCCTTTAACCTCCTGTTTGGCCAAGTTTGCAATTTCTGCAGAAAATGAACAGGAATAGGGAGAACCAATGAGAGACTAGCTGGAGGTGTCTGGACGAGCAAATTTAACTCTCATTTCCCACCAGGAAGAGGAATTAACCCAAGGCTCAGCGTGCCACGCCAGAACCACACTAGGGCCTGAAGCAATCCTGCGGTGTTGCGGCCAGCTCACAAGAAAGCGAGTTGAAGAAAGGAGTTCAGGGGCACTGTAATTCACAAACCTGCAGAGTTATAAATGATAGCTATCGTCCAAAAATATATTGAAGTAAGGCTGCCAAGAGGACTTGAAAGCGGGGCAGAATTGCAGGAAACTGATTTCAGGACGTAGACTGGAATTGTATGTAAAGCATAGGAAAAGGGGCAGAACGTCCACAATGATACACTTGGCCAAAAAGGGCGTATGCGTTTTTTCCTGAATATATTCAGGAAAAAACGCATACGCCCTTTTTGGCCAACCAAGCAAGCTTGAAAAGGAAATCTGCACTACAATGAAGTCTCACTGCTCCCCGGTCAAAAGGGCCACCTGAAAAATGTATAAAATCCAGAAAGGCAGGACAGGCCATGGAGAACTGGGAGCCTTGTTATGCTGATGGGCGGGATGTAAATATCCAACAGCCACTCTGGAGAAGTATAAGGTGTTTCCTGAAACATCTAAAAAACAAAGCAACAGAGCCTAGGGCACTTCCACTTATGGTCCTATAGCTTAGGGAAATTAAAATCAAAAAGACACAGCCACCCCAAAGTTTGGGACAGCTCTGTTTACAAGAACTTCATTTACGGTACAAGTTCAATAACACAGAAAGTGAAAAATGGATAAAGAATTTGTGGTACTTACGTACAATGCAATATCACTCAGCAATGAAATCTATATCATCAGGCCCGTAGCAGCATAATGAGTGGATTCAGGTACGATGATTCTAAGTGAAATAAGTCACACAGAAAAAGAAACATCATAAGATATCACTACTACACGGAATGTAAACTTGGCTACACAGGAACTGAATTACAAAACAGAACAGGGTCTCAAATGTAGAAAACCAACTTATGCTTGCTTAAGGGGAAAGGTGAGTTGGGGTGCTGCATAAAACCAGAGATTGAAATTAGCACAGATACCGTTCCATAAGCCAAATATGTAATAGACAAGAGCTACTCCTTGCTCAACGAAGTGGACTCTACATCTCATATTAAACGCCTAAGAATACACCTGACTAGTAAGAATCTTAAATCCTATGGATTTATATGTCTCCAAAAGAGAATCAAGCGTGTGTACAGTGGCATAAACGCAGCAGTGATAGGATTGGTGAGGTTCGGTGAGCAAATGCAGACCCTTTGAAGTCATATTTCATGGTACCCATTCCATGGGTCTCAACTCTCCAGGTTTAAGGGATTCTTCCTTCACCTAAAACATGCATGTGGAACCCAGAGTATGATCCACCGTGTGATCGGGAAACGTGTTCAAATGTGTCTCAGTTTTCGTCCCCTGGTACTCGGGTGCAACATTCCAGACGCTTTACTAAAACTCTCCCCACTTGGAGAGTCAGTGCCTTTAAACTCCTGTTTGGCCCGGTTTGCAATTTCTGCGGAAAAGGAACAGGAATAGGGAGAACCAATGAGAGACTAGCTGGAGGTGTCTGGACGGGCAAATTTAACTCTCATTTCCCACCAGGAAGAGGAATTAACCAAAGGCTCAGCGTGCCATGCCGGAACCACACTAGGGCCTGAAGCAAGGCTGCGGTGTTGCGGCCAGCTCACAAGAAAGTGAGTTGAAGAAAGGAGCTCAGGGGCACTGTAATTCACAAACCTGCAGAGTTATAAATGACAGCTATCGTCCAAAAATATATTGAAGTAAGGCTGCCAAGAGGACTTGAAAGCGGGCCAGAATTGTAGGAAACCGATTTCAGGAGGTAGACTGGAATTACATGTAAAGCATAGGAAAAGAGGCAGAACGTCCACAATGATGCACTTGGCCAAAAAGGGCGTATGCGTTTTTTCCTGAATATATTCAGGAAAAAACGCATACGCACTTTTTGGTCAACCAAGCAAGCTTGCAAAGGAAATCTGCACTACAATGAAGTCTCACTGCCCCCCGGTCAAAAGGGCCATCGGAAAATAGTGTAAAATCCAGAAAGGCAGGACAGGCCATGGAGAACTGGGAGCCTTATTATGCTGATGGGCGAGATGTAAATTGCCAACAGCCACTCTGGAGAAGTGTATGGTGTTTCCTGAAACATCTACAAAACAAAGCAACAGAGCCTAGGGCACTTCCACTTATGGTCCTATAGCTTAGGGAAATTAGAATCAAAAAGGCACAGCCACCCCAAAGTTTGGGACAGCTCTGTTTACAAGAACCTCGTTTACAGTACGAGTTCAATATCACAGAAAGTGAAAAATGGATAAAGAAGTTGTGGTAGGTACATACAATGCAATATCACTCAGCAATGAAATCTATGTCATCAGGCCCGTAGCAGCATAATGAGTGGATGCAGGTACGATGATTCTAAGTGAAATAAGTCACACAGAAAAAGAAACATCATAAGATATCACTACTACACGGAATGTAAACTTGGCTACACAGGAACAGAATTACAAAACAGAACAGGGTCTCAAATGTAGAAAACCAACTTATGCTTGCTTAAGGGGAAAGGTGAGTTGGGGTGCTGCATAAAACCAGAGATTGAAATTAGCACAGATACCGTTCCATAAGCCAAATATGTAATAGACAAGAGCTAGTCTTTGCTCAACGAAGAGGACTGAATACCCCATATTAAACGTCTAAGAATATACCTGACTAGTAAGAATCTTAAAATCTATGGATTTATATGTCTCCAAAAGAGAATCAAGCGTGTGTACAGTGGCAAAAGCGCAGCAGTGATAAGATTGGTGAGGTTTGGTGAGCCAATGCAGAACCTTTGAATTTATATTGCATGGTACCCATTCCATGGGTCTCAACTCTCCTGGTTTAAGGGATTCTTCCTTCAGCTAAAACATGCATGTGAAACCCAGAGTATGATCCACCGTGTGATTGGGAAACGTGTTCAAATGTGTCTCAGGTTTCATCCCCTGGTACTCGGGTGCAACATTCCAGACGCTTTACTAACACTCTCCCCACTTGGAGAGTCAGTGCCTTTAACCTCCTGTTTGGCCCAGTTTGCCATTTCTGCGGAAAATGAACAGGAATAGGGAGAACCAATGAGAGACTAGCTGGAGGTGCCTGGACGGGCAAATTTAACTCTCATTTCCCACCAGGAAGAGGAATTAACCAAAGGCTCAGCGTGCCATGCCGGAACCACACTAGGGCCTGAAGCAATGCTGCGGTGTTGCAGCCAGCTCACAAGAAAGCGAGTTGAAGAAAGGAGCTCAGAGGCACTGTAATTCACAAACCTGCAGAGTTATAAATGACAGCTATCGTCCAAAAATATATTGAAGTAAGGCTGCCAAGAGGACTTGAAAGCGGGGCAGAATTGCAGGAAACCGATTTCAGGAGGTAGACTGGAATTGCATGTAAAGCATAGGAAAAGAGGCAGAACGTCCACAATGATGCACTTGGCCCAAAAGGGCGTATGCGTTTTTTCCTGAATATATTCAGGAAAAAACGCATACGCCCTTTTTGGCCAACCAAGCAAGCTTGCAAATGAAATCTGCATTACAATGAAGTCTCACTGCCCCCCAGTCAAAAGGGCCATCTGAAAAAAGTGTAAAATCCAGAAAGGCAGGACAGGCCATGGAGCATTGGGAGCCTTGTTATGCTGATGGGCGGGATGTAAATTGCCAACAGCCACTCTGGAGAAGTGTATGGTGTTTCCTGAAACATCTAAAAAACAAAGCAACAGAGCCTAGGGCACTTCCACTTACGGTTCTATAGCTTAGGGAAATTAAAATCAAAAAGACACAGCCACCCCAAAGTTTGGGACGGCTCTGTTTACAAGAACCTCGTTTACAGTACAAGTTCAATATCACAGAAAGTGAAAAATGGATAAAGAAGTTGTGGTACTTACGTACAATGCAATATCACTCAGCAATGAAATGTATATCATCAGGCCCGTAGCAGCATAATGAGTGGATTCAGGTACGATGATTCTAAGTGAAATAAGTCACACAGAAAAAGAAACATCATAAGATATCACTACTACACGGAATGTAAACTTGGCTACACAGGAACTGAATTACAAAACAGAACAGGGTCTCAAATGTAGAAAACCAACTTATGCTTGCTTAAGGGGAAAGGTGAGTTGGGGTGCTGCATAAAACCAGAGATTGAAATTACCACAGATACCGTTCCATAAGCCAAATATGTAATAGACAAGAGCTACTCCTTGCTCAACGAAGTGGACTCTACACCCCATATTAAACGCCTAAGAATATACCTGACCAGTAAGAATCTTAAAACCTATAGATTTCTATGTCTCCGAAAGAGAATCAAGCGTGTGTACAGCGGCATAAACGCAGCAGTGATAGGATTGGTGAGGTTCGGTGAGCAAATGCAGACCCTTTGAGGTCATATTGCATGGTACCCATTCCATGGGTCTCAACTCTCCAGGTTTAAGGGATTCTTCCTTCAGCTAAAACATGCATGTGGAACCCAGAGTATGATCCACCATGTGATCGGGAAACGTGTTCAAATGCGTCTCAGTTTTCGTCCCCTGGTACTCGGGTGCAACATTCCAGTCGCTTTACTAACACTCTCCCCACTTGGAGAGTCAGTGCCTTTAACCTCCTGTTTGGCCCAGTTTGCCATTTCTGTGGAAAATGAACAGGAATAAGGAGAACCAATGAGAGACTAGCTGGAGGTGTCTGGACGGGCAAATTTAACTCTCATTTCCCACCAGGAAGAGGAATTAACCAAAGGCTCAGCGTGCCATGCCGGAACCACACTAGGGCCTGAAGCAATCCTGCGGTGTTGCGGCCAGCTCACAAGAAAGCGAGTTGAAGAAAGGAGCTCAGGGGCACTTTAATTCACAAACCTGCAGAGTTATAAATGACAGCTATCGTCCAAAAATATATTGAAGTAAGGCTGCCAAGAGGACTTGAAAGCGGGGCAGAATTGCAGGAAATCGATTTCAGGAGGTAGACTGGAATTGCATGTAGAGCATAGGAAAAGAGGCAGAACGTCCACAATGATGCACTTGGCCAAAAGGGGCGTATGCGTTTTTTCCTGAATATGTTCAGGAAGAAACGTATACGCCCTTTTTGGCCAACCAAGCAAGCTTGCAAAGGAAATCTGCACTACAATGAAGTCTCACTGCCCCCCGGTCAAAAGGGCCACCTGAAAAAAGTGTAAAATCCAGAAAGGCAGGACAGGCCATGGAGAACTGGGAGCCTTGTTATGCTGATGGGCGAGATGTAAATTGCCAACAGCCACTCTGGAGAAGTGTATGGTGTTTCCTGAAACATCTAAAAAACAAAGCAACAGAGCCTAGGGCACTTCCACTTATGGTCCTATAGCTTAGGGAAATTAAAATCAAAAAGACACAGCCACCCCAAAGTTTGGGACGGCTCTGTTTACAAGAACCTCATTTACGGTACAAGTTCAATAACACAGAAAGTGAAAAATGGATAAAGAATTTGTGGTACTTACGTACAATGCAATATCACTCAGCAATGAAATCTATATCATCAGGCCCGTAGCAGCATAATGAGTGGATTCAGGTACGATGATTCTAAGTGAAATAATTCACACAGAAAAAGAAACATCATAAGATATCACTACTACAAGGACTGTAAACTTGCCTACACAGAAACTGAATTACAAAACAGAACAGGGTCTCAAATGTAGAAAACCAACTTATGCTTGCTTAAGGGGAAAGGTGAGTTGGGGTGCTGCATAAAACCAGAGATTGAAATTAGCACAGATACCGTTCCATAAGCCAAATATGTAATAGACAACAGCTACTCCTTGTTCAACGAAGTGGACTCTACATCTCATATTAAACGCCTAAGAATACACCTGACTAGTAAGAATCTTAAATCCTATGGATTTATATGTCTCCAAAAGAGAATCAAGCGTGTGTACAGCGGCATAAACGCAGCAGTGATAGGATTGGTGAGGTTCGGTGAGCAAATGCAGACCCTTTGAAGTCATATTTCATGGTACCCATTCCATGGGTCTCAACTCTCCAGGTTTAAGGGATTCTTCCTTCAGCTAAAACATGCATGTGGAACCCAGAGTATGATCCACCGTGTGATCGGGAAACGTGTTCAAATGTGTCTCAGTTTTCGTCCCCTGGTACTCGGGTGCAACATTCCAGACGCTTTACTAAAACTATCCCCACTTGGAGAGTCAGTGCCTTTAAACTCCTGTTTGGCCCAGTTTGCAATTTCTGCGGAAAAGGAACAGGAATAGGGAGAACCAATGAGAGACTAGCTGGAGGTGTCTGGACGGGCAAATTTAACTCTCATTTCCCACCAGGAAGAGGAATTAACCAAAGGCTCAGCGTGCCATGCCGGAACGACACTAGGTCCTGAAGCAATCCTGCGGTGTTGCGGCCAGCTCACAAGAAAGCGAGTTGAAGAAAGGAGCTCAGGGGCACTGTAATTCACAAACCTGCAGAGTTAAAAATGACAGCTATCGTCCAAAAATATATTGAAGTAAGGCTGCCAAGAGGACTTGAAAGTGGGGCAGAATTGCAGGAAACCGGTTTCAGGAGGTAGACTGGAATTGCATGTAAAGCATAGGAAAAGAGGCAGAACGTCCACAATGATGCACTTGGCCAAAAAGGGCGTATGCGTTTTTTCCTGAATATATTCAGGAAAAAACGCATACGCATTTTTGGCCAGCCAAGCAAGCTTGCAAAGGAAATCTGCACTACAATGAAGTCTCACTGCCCCCCGGTCAAAAGGGCCATCGGAAAAAAGTGTAAAATCCAGAAAGGCAGGACAGGCCATGGAGAATTGGGAGCCTTGTTATGCTGATGGGCGGGATGTAAATTGCCAACAGCCACTCTGGAGAAGTGTATGGTGTTTCCTGAAACATCTAAAAAACAAAGCAACAGAGCCTAGGGCACTTCCACTTACGGTCCTATAGCTTAGGGAAATTAAAATCAAAAAGACACAGCCACCCCAAAGTTTGGGACCGCTCTGTTTACAAGAACCTTGTTTACGGTACAAGTTCAATATCACAGAAAGCGAAAAATGGATAAAGAATTTGTGGTACTTACGTACAATGCAATATCACTCAGCAATGAAATGTATATCATCAGGCCCGTAGCAGCATAATGAGTGGATTCAGGTACGATGATTCTAAGTGAAATAAGTCACACAGAAAAAGAAACATCATAAGATATCACTACTACACGGAATGTAAACATGGCTACACAGGAACTGAATTACAAAACAGAACAGGGTCTCAAATGTAGAAAACCAACTTATGCTTGCTTAAGGGGAAAGGTGAGTTGGGGTGCTGTATAAAACCAGAGACTGAAATTAGCACAGATACCATTCCATAAGCCAAACATGTAATAGACAACAGCTACACCTTGCTCAATGAAGTGGACTCAACACACCATATTAAACGTCTAAGAATATACCTGACTAGTAAGAATCTTAAAACCTATGGATTTATATGTCTCCGAAAGAGAAACAAGCGTGTGTACAGTGGCATAAGCGCAGCAGTGATAGGATTGGTGAGGTTCGGTGAGCCAATGCAGAACCTTTGAAGTCATATTGCATGGTACCCATTCCATGGGTCTCAACTCTCCAGGTTTAAGGGATTCTTCCTTCAGCTAAAACATGCATGTGGAACACAGAGTATGATCCACCGTGTGATCGGGAAACGTGTTCAAATGTGTCTCAGGTTCCGTCCCCTGGTACTCGGGTGCAACATTCCAGACGCTTTACTAACACTCTCCCCACTTGGAAAGTCAGTGCCTTTAACCTCCTGTTTGGCCAAGTTTGCAATTTCTGCAGAAAATGAACAGGAATAGGGAGAACCAATGAGAGACTAGCTGGAGGTGTCTGGACGGGCAAATTTAACTCTCATTTCCCACCAGGAAGAGGAATTAACCAAAGGCTCAGCGTGCCACGCCAGAACCACACTAGGGCCTGAAGCAATCCTGCGGTGTTGCGGCCAGCTCACAAGAAAGCGAGTTGAAGAAAGGAGTTCAGGGGCACTGTAATTCACAAACCTGCAGAGTTATAAATGACAGCTATCGTCCAAAAATATATTGAAGTAAGGCTGCCAAGAGGACTTGAAAGCGGGGCAGAATTGCAGGAAACTGATTTCAGGACGTAGACTGGAATTGTATGTAAAGCATAGGAAAAGGGGCAGAACGTCCACAATGATGCACTTGGCCAAAAAGGGTGTATGCGTTTTTTCCTGAATATATTCAGGAAAAAACGCATACGCACATTTTGGCCAACCAAGCAAGCTTGCAAAGGAAATCTGCACTACAATGAAGTCTCACTGCCCCCCGGTCAAAAGGGCCATCTGAAAAAAGTGTAAAATCCAGAAAGGCAGGACAGGCCATGGTGTACTGGGAGCCTTGTTATGCTGATGGGCGGGATGTAAATATCCAACAGCCACTCTGGAGAAGTATAAGGTGTTTCCTGAAACATCTAAAAAACAAAGCAACAGAGCCTAGGGCACTTCCACTTATGGTCCTATAGCTTAGGGAAATTAAAATCAAAAAGACACAGCCACCCCAAAGTTTGGGACAGCTCTGTTTACAAGAACCTCATTTACAGTACAAGTTCAATATCACAGAAAGCAAAAAATGGATAAAGAAGTTGTGGTACTTACGTACAATGCAATATCACTCAGCAATGAAATCTATGTCATCAGGCCCGTAGCAACATAATGAGTGGATTCAGGTACGATGATTCTAAGTAAGATAAGTCACACAGAAAAATAAACATCATAAGATATCACTACTACACGGAATGTAAACTTGGCTACACAGGAACTGAATTACAAAACAGAACAGGGTCTCAAATGTAGAAAACCAACTTATGCTTGCTTAAGGGGAAAGGTGAGTTGGGGTGCTGCATAAAACCAGAGATTGAAATTAGCACAGATACCGTTCCATAAGCCAAATATGTAATAGACCAGAGCTACTCCTTGCTCAACGAAGTGGACACAACACCCCATATTAAACGCCAAAGAATATACCTGACTAGTAAGAATCTTAAAACCTATGGATTTATATGTCTCCGAAAGAGAATCAAGCGTGTGTACAGCGGCATAAGCGCAGCAGTGATAGGATTGGTGATGTTCGGTGAGCAAATGCACACCCTTTGAAGTCATATTCCATGGTACCCATTCCATGGGTCTCAACTCTCCAGGTTTAAAGGATTCTTCCTTCAGCTAAAACATGCATGTGAAACCCAGAGTATGATCCACCATGTGATCGGGAAACGTGTTCAAATGTGTCTCAGTTTTCGTCCCCTGGTACTCGGGTGCAGCATTCCAGACGCTTTACTAACACTCTCTCCACTTGGAGAGTCAGTGCCTTTAACCTCCTGTTTGGCCCAGTTTGCAATTTCTGTGGAAGATGAACAGGAATAGGGAGAACCAATGAGAGACTAGCTGGAGGTGTCTGGACGGGCAAATTTAACTCTCATTTCCCACCAGGAAGAGGAATTAACCAAAGTCTCAGCGTGCCATGCCGGAACCACACTAGGGCCTGAAGCAATCCTGCAGTGTTGCGGCCAGCTCACAAGAAAGCGAGTTGAAGAAAGGAGCTCAGGGGCACTGTAATTCACAAACCTGCAGAGTTATAAATGACAGCTATCGTCCAAAAATATATTGAAGTAAGGCTGCCAAGAGGACTTGAAAGCGGGGCAGAATTGCAGGAAACCAATTTCAGGAGGTATACTGGAATTGCATGCAAAGCATAGGAAAAGAGGCAGAACGTCCACAATGATGCACTTGGCCAAAAAGGGCGTATGCGTTTTTTCCTGAATATATTCAGGAAACAAAGCTTACGCCCTTTTTGGCCAACCAAGCAAGCTTGCAAAGGAAATCTGCACTACAATGAAGTCTCACTTCCCCCCGGTCAAAAGGGCCATCTGAAAAAAGTGTAAAATCCAGAAAGGCAGGACAGGCCATGGAGAACTGGGAGCCTTGTTATGCTGATGGGCGGGATGTAAATTGCCAACAGCCACTCTGGAGAAGTGTATGGTGTTTCCTGAAACATCTAAAAAACAAAGCAACAGAGCCTAGGGCACTTCCACTTATGGTCCTATAGTTTAGGGAAATTAAAATCAAAAAGACACAGCCACCCCAAAGTTTGGGATGGCTCTGTTTACAAGAACCTCGTTTACAGTACAAGTTCAATATCACAGAAAGTGAAAAATGGATAAAGAAGTTGTGGTACTTACGTACAATGCAATATCACTCAGCAATGAAATCTATGTCATCAGGCCCATAGCAGCATAATGAGTGGATTCAGGTACGATGATTCTAAGTGAAATAAGTCACACAGAAAAAGAAACATCATAAGATATCACTACTACACGGAATGTAAACTTGGCTACACAGGAACTGAATTACAAAACAGAACAGGGTCTCAAATGTAGAAAACCAACTTATGCTTGCTTAAGGGGAAAGGTGAGTTGGGGTGCTGCATAAAACCAGAGATTGAAATTAGCACAGATAATGTTCCATAAGCCAAATATGAAATAGACAAGAGCTACTCCTTGCTCAACGAAGTGAACTCTACACCAAATATTAAACGCCTAAGAATATACCTGACTAGTAAGAATCTCAAAACCTATGGATTTATATGTCTCCAAAAGAGAATCAAGCGTGTGTACAGCAGCATAAACGCAGCAGTGATAGGATTGGTGAGGTTCGGTGAGCAAATGCAGACCCTTTGAGGTCATATTGCATGGTACCCATTCCATGGGTCTCAACTCTCCAGGTTTAAGGGATTCTTCCTTCAGCTAAAACATGCATGTGGAACCCAGAGTATGATCCACCATGTGATCGGGAAATGTGTTCAAATGTGTCTCAGTTTTCGTCCCCTGGTACTCGGGTGCAACATTCCAGTCGCTTTACTAACACTCTCCCCACTTGGAGAGTCAGTGCCTTTAACCTCCTGTTTGGCCCAGTTTGCCATTTCTGCGGAAAATGAACAGGAATAGGGAGAACCAATGAGAGACTAGCTGGAGGTGTCTGGACGGGCAAATTTAACTCTCATTTCCCACCAGAAAGAGGAATTAACCAAAGGCTCAGCGTGCCATGCCGGAACCACACTAGGGCCTGAAGCAATCCTGCGGTCTTGCGGCCAGCTCACAAGAAAGCGAGTTGAAGAAAGGAGCTCAGGGGCACTGTAATTCACAAACCTGCAGAGTTAAAAATGACAGCTATCGTCCAAAAATATATTGAAGTAAGGCTGCCAAGAGGACTTGAAAGCGGGGCAGAATTGCAGGAAACCGGTTTCAGGAGGTAGACTGGAATTGCATGTAAAGCATAGGAAAAGAGGCAGAACGTCCACAATGATGCACTTGGCCAAAAAGGGCGTATGCGTTTTTTCCTGAATATATTCAGGAAAAAACGCATACGCCCTTTTTGGCCAACCAAGCAAGCTTGCAAAGGAAATCTGCACTACAATGAAGTCTCACTGCCCCCCGGTCAAAAGGGCCATCGGAAAAAAGTGTAAAATCCAGAAAGGCAGGACAGGCCATGGAGAATTGGGAGCCTTGTTATGCTGATGGGCGGGATGTAAATTGCCAACAGCCACTCTGGAGAAGTGTATGGTGTTTCCTGAAACATCTAAAAAACAAAGCAACAGAGCCTAGGGCACTTCCACTTACGGTCCTATAGCTTAGGGAAATTAAAATCAAAAAGACACAGCCACCCCAAAGTTTGGGACGGCTCTGTTTACAAGAACCTCGTTTACGGTACAAGTTCAATATCACAGAAAGCGAAAAATGGATAAAGAATTTGTGGTACTTACGTACAATGCAATATCACTCAGCAATGAAATGTATATCATCAGACCCGTAGCAGCATAATGAGTGGATTCAGGTACGATGATTCTAAGTGAAATAAGTCACACAGAAAAAGAAACATCATAAGATATCACTACTACACGGAATGTAAACTTGGCTACACAGGAACTGAATTACAAAACAGAACAGGGTCTCAAATGTAGAAAACCAACTTATGCTTGCTTAAGGGGAAAGGTGAGTTGGGGTGCTGCATAAAACCAGAGATTTAAATTAGCACAGATACCGTTCCATAAGCCAAATATGTAATAGACAAGAGCTACTCCTTGCTCAACGAAGTGGACTCTACACCCCATATTAAACGCCTAAGAATATACCTGACCAGTAAGAATCTTAAAACCTATAGATTTCTATGTCTCCAAAAGAGAATCAAGCGTGTGTACAGCGGCATAAACGCAGCAGTGATAGGATTGTTGAGGTTCGGTGAGCAAATGCAGACCCTTTGAGGTCATATTGCATGGTACCCATTCCATGGGTCTCAACTCTCCAGGTTTAAGGGATTCTTCCTTCAGCTAAAACATGCATGTGGAACCCAGAGTATGATCCACCATGTGATCGGGAAACGTGTTCAAATGTGTCTCAGCTTTCGTCCCCTGGTACTCGGGTGCAACATTCCAGTCGCTTTACTAACACTCTCCCCACTTGGAGAGTCAGTGCCTTTAACCTCCTGTTTGGCCCAGTTTGCCATTTCTGCGGAAAATGAACAGGAATAGGGAGAACCAATGAGAGACTAGCTGGAGGTGTCTGGACGGGCAAATTTAACTCTCATTTCCCACCAGGAAGAGGAATTAACCAAAGGCTCAACGTGCCATGCCGGAAACACACTAGGGCCTGAAGCAATCCTGCGGTGTTGCGGCCAGCTCACAAGAAAGCGAGTTGAAGAAAGGAGCTCAGGGGCACTATAATTCACAAACCTGCAGAGTTATAAATGACAGCTATCATCCAAAAATATATTGAAGTAAGGCTGCCAAGAGGACTTGAAAGCGGGGCAGAATTGCAGGAAACCGATTTCAGGAGGTAGACTGGAATTGCATGTAAAGCATAGGAAAAGAGGCAGAACGTCCACAATGATGCACTTGGCCAAAAAGGGCGTATGCGTTTTTTTCTGAATATATTCAGGAAAAAACGCATACGCCCTGTTTGGCCAACCAAGCAAGCTTGCAAAGGAAATCTGCTCTACAATGAAGTCTCACTGCTCCCCGGTCAAAAGGGCCATCTGAAAAATGTATAAAATCCAGAAAGGCAGGACAGGCGATGGAGAACTGGGAGCCTTGTTATGCTGATGGGCGGGATGTAAATTGCCAACAGCCACTCTGGAGAAGTGTATGGTGTTTCCTGAAACATCTAAAAAACAAAGCAACAGAGCCTAGGGCACTTCCACTTATGGTCCTATAGCTTAGGGAAATTAAAATCAAAAAGACACAGCCACCCCAAAGTTTGGGACGGCTCTGTTTACAAGAACCTCGTTTACGGTACAAGTTCAATAACACAGAAAGTGAAAAATGGATAAAGAATTTGTGGTACTTACGTACAATGCAATATCACTCAGCAATGAAATCTGTATCATCAGGCCCGTAGCAGCATAATGAGTGGATTCAGGTACGATGATTCTAAGTGAAATAAGTCACACAGAAAAAGAAACATCATAAGATATCACTACTACAAGGAATGTAAACTTGCCTACACAGAAACTGAATTACAAAACAGAACAGGGTCTCAAATGTAGAAAACCAACTTATGCTTGCTTAAGGGGAAAGGTGAGTTGGGGTGCTGCATAAAACCAGAGATTGAAATTAGCACAGATACCGTTCCATAAGCCAAATATGTAATAGACAAGAGCTACTCCTTGCTCAACGAAGTGGACTCTACATCTCATATTAAACGCCTAAGAATACACCTGACTAGTAAGAATCTTAAATCCTATGGATTTATATGTCTCCAAAAGAGAATCAAGCGTGTGTACAGCGGCATAAACGCAGCAGTGATAGGATTGGTGAGGTTCGGTGAGCAAATGCAGACCCTTTGAAGTCATATTTCATGGTACCCATTCCATTGGTCTCAACTCTCCAGGTTTAAGGGATTCTTCCTTCACCTAAAACATGCATGTGGAACCCAGAGTATGATCCACCGTGTGATCGGGAAACGTGTTCAAATATGTCTCAGTTTTCGTCCCCTGGTACTCGGGTGCAACATTCCAGACGCTTTACTAAAACTCTCCCCACTTGTAGAGTCAGTGCCTTTAAACTCCTGTTTGGCCCAGTTTGCAATTTCTGCGGAAAAGGAACAGGAATAGGGAGAACCAATGAGAGACTAGCTGGAGGTGTCTGGACGGGCAAATTTAACTCTCATTTCCCACAAGGAAGAGGAATTAACCAAAGGCTCAGCGTGCCATGCCGGAACCACACTAGGGCCTGAAGCAATCCTGCGGTCTTGCGGCCAGCTCACAAGAAAGCGAGTTGAAGAAAGGAGCTCAGGGGCACTGTAATTCACAAACCTGCAGAGTTAAAAATGACAGCTATCGTCCAAAAATATATTGAAGTAAGGCTGCCAAGAGGACTTGAAAGCGGGGCAGAATTGCAGGAAACCGGTTTCAGGAGGTAGACTGGAATTGCATGTAAAGCATAGGAAAAGAGGCAGAACGTCCACAATGATGCACTTGGCCAAAAAGGGCGTATGCGTTTTTTCCTGAATATATTCAGGAAAAAACGCATACGCCCTTTTTGGCCAACCAAGCAAGCTTGCAAAGGAAATCTGCACTACAATGAAGTCTCACTGCCCCCCGGTCAAAAGGGCCATCGGAAAAAAGTGTAAAATCCAGAAAGGCAGGACAGGCCATGGAGAATTGGGAGCCTTGTTATGCTGATGGGCGGGATGTAAATTGCCAACAGCCACTCTGGAGAAGTGTATGGTGTTTCCTGAAACATCTAAAAAACAAAGCAACAGAGCCTAGGGCACTTCCACTTACGGTCCTATAGCTTAGGGAAATTAAAATCAAAAAGACACAGCCACCCCAAAGTTTGGGACGGCTCTGTTTACAAGAACCTCGTTTGTGGTACAAGTTCAATATCACAGAAAGCGAAAAATGGATAAAGAATTTGTGGTACTTACGTACAATGCAATATCACTCAGCAATGAAATGTATATCATCAGACCCGTAGCAGCATAATGAGTGGATTCAGGTACGATGATTCTAAGTGAAATAAGTCACACAGAAAAAGAAACATCATAAGATATCACTACTACACGGAATGTAAACTTGGCTACACAGGAACTGAATTACAAAACAGAACAGGGTCTCAAATGTAGAAAACCAACTTATGCTTGCTTAAGGGGAAAGGTGAGTTGGGGTGCTGCATAAAACCAGAGATTTAAATTAGCACAGATACTGTTCCATAAGCCAAATATGTAATAGACAAGAGCTACTCCTTGCTCAACGAAGTGGACTCTACACCCCATATTAAACGCCTAAGAATATACCTGACCAGTAAGAATCTTAAAACCTATAGATTTCTATGTCTCCAAAAGAGAATCAAGCGTGTGTACAGCGGCATAAACGCAGCAGTGATAGGATTGGTGAGGTTCGGTGAGCAAATGCAGACCCTTTGAGGTCATATTGCATGGTACCCATTCCATGGGTCTCAACTCTCCAGGTTTAAGGGATTCTTCCTTCAGCTAAAACATGCATGTGGAACCCAGAGTATGATCCACCAAGTGATCGGGAAACGTGTTCAAATGTGTCTCAGCTTTCGTCCCCTGGTACTCGGGTGCAACATTCCAGTCGCTTTACTAACACTCTCCCCACTTGGAGAGTCAGTGCCTTTAACCTCCTGTTTGGCCCAGTTTGCCATTTCTGCGGAAAATGAACAGGAATAGGGAGAACCAATGAGAGACTAGCTGGAGGTGTCTGGACGGGCAAATTTAACTCTCATTTCCCACCAGGAAGAGGAATTAACCAAAGGCTCAGCGTGCCATGCCGGAACCACACTAGGGCCTGAAGCAATCCTGCGGTGTTGCGGCCAGCTCACAAGAAAGCGAGTTGAAGAAAGGAGCTCAGGGGCACTGTAATTCACAAACCTGCAGAGTTATAAATGACAGCTATCGTCCAAAAATATATTGAAGTAAGGCTGCCAAGAGGTCTTGAAAGCGGGGCAGAATTGCAGGAAACCGGTTTCAGGAGGTAGACTGGAATTGCATGTAAAGCATAGGAAAAGAGGCAGAACGTCCACAATGATGCACTTGGCCAAAAAGGGCGTATGCGTTTTTTCCTGAATATATTCAGGAAAAAACGCATACGCCCTTTTTGGCCAACCAAGCAAGCTTGCAAAGGAAATCTGCACTACAATGAAGTCTCACTGCCCCCCGGTCAAAAGGGCCATCGGAAAAAAGTGTAAAATCCAGAAAGGCAGGACAGGCCATGGAGAATTGGGAGCCTTGTTATGCTGATGGGCGGGATGTAAATTGCCAACAGCCACTCTGGAGAAGTGTATGGTGTTTCCTGAAACATCTAAAAAACAAAGCAACAGAGCCTAGGGCACTTCCACTTACGGTCCTATAGCTTAGGGAAATTAAAATCAAAAAGACACAGCCACCCCAAAGTTTGGGACGGCTCTGTTTACAAGAACCTCGTTTACAGTACAAGTTCAATATCACAGAAAGTGAAAAATGGATAAAGAAGTTGTGGTACTTACGTACAATGCAATATCACTCAGCAATGAAATCTATGTCATCAGGCCCATAGCAGCATAATGAGTGGATTCAGGTACGATGATTCTAAGTGAAATAAGTCACACAGAAAAAGAAACATCATAAGATATCACTACTACACGGAATGTAAACTTGGCTACACAGGAACTGAATTACAAAACAGAACAGGGTCTCAAATGTAGAAAACCAACTTATGCTTGCTTAAGGGGAAAGGTGAGTTGGGGTGCTGCATAAAACCAGAGATTGAAATTAGCACAGATACCGTTCCATAAGCCAAATATGTAATAGACAAGAGCTACTCCTTGCTCAACGAAGTGGACTCTACACCCCATATTAAACGCCTAAGAATTTACCTGACTAGTAAGAATCTTAAAACCTATGGATTTATATGTCTCCGAAAGAGAATCAAGCGTGTGAACAGTGGCATAAATGCTGCAGTGATAGGATTGGTGAGGTTCGGTGAACACATGCAGACCCTATGAAATCATATTGCATGGTACCCATTCCATGGGTCTCAACTCTCCAGGTTTAAGGGATTCTTCCTTCAGCTAAAACATGCATGTGGAACCCAGAGTATGATCCACCGTGTGATTGGGAAACGTGTTCAAATGTGTCAGTTTTCGTCCCCTGGTACTCGGGTGCAACATTCCAGACGCTTTACTAACACTCTCCCCACTTGGAGATTCAGTGCCTTTAACCTCCTGTTTGGCCCAGTTTGCAATTTCTGCGGAAAATGAACAGGAATAGGGAGAACCAATGAGAGACTAGCTGGAGGTGTCTGGACGGGCAAATTTAACTCTCATTTCCCACCAGGAAGAGGAATTAACCAAAGGCTCAGCGTGCCATGGTGGAACCACACTAGGGCCTGAAGCAAGGCTGCGGTGTTGCGGCCAGCTCACAAGAAAGCGAGTTGAAGAAAGGAGCTCAGGGGCACTGTAATTCACAAACCTGCAGAGTTATAAATGACAGCTATCGTCCAAAAATCTATTGAAGTAAGGCTGCCAAGAGGACTTGAAAGCGGGGCAGAATTGTAGGAAACCGATTTCAGGAGGTAGACTGGAATTACATGTAAAGCATAGGAAAAGAGGCAGAACGTCCACAATGATGCACTTGGCCAAAAAGGGCGTATGCGTTTTTTCCTGAATATATTCAGGAAAAAACGCATACGCACTTTTTGGTCAACCAAGCAAGCTTGCAAAGGAAATCTACACTACAATGAAGTCTCACTGCCCCCCGGTCAAAAGGGCCATCGGAAAATAGTGTAAAATCCAGAAAGGCAGGACAGGCCATGGAGAACTGGGAGCCTTGTTATGCTGATGGGCGAGATGTAAATTGCCAACAGCCACTCTGGAGAAGTGTATGGTGTTTCCTGACACATCTACAAAACAAAGCAACAGAGCCTAGGGCACTTCCACTTATGGTCCTATAGCTTAGGGAAATTAGAATCAAAAAGGCACCGCCACCCCAAAGTTTGGGACGGCTCTGTTTACAAGAACCTCGTTTACAGTACGAGTTCAATATCACAGAAAGTGAAAAATGGATAAAGAAGTTGTGGTAGGAACATACAATGCAATATCACTCAGCAATGAAATCTATGTCATCAGGCCCATAGCAGCATAATGAGTGGATTCAGGTACGATGATTCTAAGTGAAATAAGTCACACAGAAAAAGAAACATCATAAGATATCACTACTACACGGAATGTAAACTTGGCTACACAGGAACAGAATTACAAAACAGAACAGGGTCTCAAATGTAGAAAACCAACTTATGCTTGCTTAAGGGGAAAGGTGAGTTGGGGTGCTGCATAAAACCAGAGATTGAAATTAGCACAGATACCGTTCCATAAGCCAAATATGTAATAGACAAGAGCTACTCCTTGCTCAACGAAGAGGACTCAACACCCCATATTAAACGTCTAAGAATATACCTGACTAGTAAGAATCTTAAAACCTATGGATTTATATGTCTCCGAAAGAGAATCAAGCGTGTGTACAGTGGCATAAATGCTGCAGTGATAGGATTAGTGAGGTTCGGTGAACACATGCAGACCCTATGAAATCATACTGCATGGTACCCATTCCATGGGTCTCAACTCTCCAGGTTTAAGGGATTCTTCCTTCAGCTAAAACATGCATGTGGAACCCAGAGTATGATCCACCGTGTGATTGGGAAACGTGTTCAAATGTGTCAGTTTTCGTCCCCTGGTACTCGGGTGCAACATTCCAGACGCTTTACAAACACTCTCCCCACTTGGAGAGTCAGTGCCTTTAACCTCCTGTTTGGTCCAGTTTGCAATTTCTGCGGAAAATGAACAGGAATAGGGAGAACCAATGAGAGACTAGCTGGAGGTGTCTGGACGGGCAAATTTAACTCTCATTTCCCACCAGGAAGAGGAATTAACCAAAGGCTCAGCGTGCCATGCCGGAACCACACTAGGGCCTGAAGCAAGGCTGCGGTGTTGCGGCCAGCTCACAAGAAAGCGAGTTGAAGAAAGGAGCTCAGGGGCACTGTAATTCACAAACCTGCAGAGTTATAAATGACAGCTATCGTCCAAAAATCTATTGAAGTAAGGCTGCCAAGAGGACTTGAAAGTGGGGCAGAATTGTAGGAAACCGATTTCAGGAGGTAGACTGGAATTACATGTAAAGCATAGGAAAAGAGGCAGAACGTCCACAATGATGCACTTGGCCAAAAAGGGCGTATGCGTTTTTTCCTGAATATATTCAGGAAAAAACGCATACGCACTTTTTGGTCAACCAAGCAAGCTTGCAAAGGAAATCTGCACTACAATGAAGTCTCACTGCCCCCCGGTCAAAACGGCCATCGGAAAATAGTGTAAAATCCAGAAAGGCAGGACAGGCCATGGAGAACTGGGAGCCTTATTATGCTGATGGGCGAGATGTAAATTGCCAACAGCCACTCTGGAGAAGTGTATGGTGTTTCCTGAAACATCTACAAAACAAAGCAACAGAGCCTAGGGCACTTCCACTTATGGTCCTATAGCTTAGGGAAATTAGAATCAAAAAGGCACAGCCACCCCAAAGTTTGGGACGGCTCTGTTTACAAGAACCTCGTTTACAGTACGAGTTCAATATCACAGAAAGCGAAAAATGGATAAAGAAATTGTGGTAGGTACATACAATGCAATATCACTCAGCAAAGAAATCTATGTCATCAGGCCCGTAGCAGCATAATGAGTGGATTCAGGTACGATGATTCTAAGTGAAATAAGTCACACAGAAAAAGAAACATCATAAGATATCACTACTACACGGAATGTAAACTTGGCTACACAGGAACAGAATTACAAAACAGAACAGGGTCTCAAATGTAGAAAACCAACTTATGCTTGCTTAAGGGGAAAGGTGAGTTGGGGTGCTGCATAAAACCAGAGATTGAAATTAGCACAGATACCGTTCCATAAGCCAAATATGTAATAGACAAGAGCTACTCCTTGCTCAACGAAGAGGACTCAACACCCCATATTAAACGTCTAAGAATATACCTGACTAGTAAGAATCTTAAAACCTATGGATTTATATGTCTCCGAAAGAGAACCAAGCGTGTGTACAGTGGCATAAGCGCAGCAGTGATAGGATTGGTGAGGATCGGTGAGCAAATGGAGACCCTTTGAAGTCATATTGCATGGTACCCATTCCATGGGTCTCAACTCTCCAGGTTTAAGGGATTCTTCCTTCAGCTAAAACATGCATGTGGAACCCAGAGTATGATCCACCGTGTGATCGGGAAATGTGTTCAAATGTGTCAGATTTCGTCCCCTGGTCCTCAGGTGCAACATTCCAGACGCTTTACTAACACTCTCCCCACTTGGAGAGTCAGTGCCTTTAACCTCCTGTTTGGCCCAGTTTTCAACTTCTGCGGAAAGTGAACAGGAATAGGGAGAACCAATGAGAGACTAGCTGGAGGTGTCTGGACGGGCAAATTTATCTCTCATTTCCCACCAGGAAGAGGAATTAACCAAAGGCTCAGCCTGCCATGCTGGAACCACACTAGGGCCTGAAGCAATGCTGCGGTGTTGCGGCCAGCTCACAAGAAAGCGAGTTGAAGAAAGGAGCTCAGGGGCACTGTAATTCACAAACCTGCAGAGTTATAAATGACAGCTATCGTCCAAAAATCTATTGAAGTAAGGCTGCCAAGAGGACTTGAATGCGGGGCAGAATTGCAGGAAACCGATTTCAGAAGGAAGACTGGAATTGCATGTAAAGCATAGGAAAAGAGGCAGAACGTCCACAATGATGCACTTGGCCAAAAAGGGCATATGCGTTTTTTCCTCAGGAAAAAAAGCTTACGCCCTTTTTGGCCAACCAAGCAAGCTTGCAAAGGAAATCTGCACTACAATGAAGTCTCACTGCTCCCCGGTCAAAAGGGCCATCGGAAAAAAGTGTAAAATCCAGAAAGGCAGGACAGGCCATGGAGAACTGGGAGCCTTGTTATGCTGATGGGCGGGATGTAAATTGCCAACAGCCACTCTGGAGAAGTGTATGGTGTTTCCTGAAACATCTACAAAACAAAGCAACAGAGCCTAGGGCACTTCCACTTATGGTCCTATAGCTTAGGGAAATTAAAATCAAAAAGACACAGCCACCCCAAAGTTTGGGACGGCTCTGTTTACAAGAACCTCGTTTACGGTACAAGTTCAATATCACAGAAAGCGAAAATTGGATAAAGAAGTTGTGGTACTTACGTACAATGCAATATCACTCAGCAATGAAACCTATATCATCAGGGCCGTAGCAGCATAATGAGTGGATTCAGGTACGATGATTCTAAGTGAAATAAGTCACACAGAAAAAGAAACATCATAAGATATCACTACTACACGGAATGTAAACTTGGCTACACAGGAACTGAATTACAAAACAGAACAGGGTCTCAAATGTAGAAAACCAATTTATGCTTGCTTAAGGGGAAAGGTGAGTTGGGGTGCTGTATAAAACCAGAGATTGAAATTAGCACAGATACCGTTCCATAAGCCAAATATGTAATAGACAACAGCTACTCCTTGCTCAACGAAGTGGACTCTACATCCCATATTAAACGCCTAAGAATATACCTGACTAGTAAGAATCTTAAAACCTATGGATTTATATGTCTCCGAAAGAGAATCAAGCGTGTGTACAGCGGCATAAACGCAGCAGTGATAGGATTGGTGAGGTTTGGTGAGCAAATGCAGACCGTTTGAAGTCATATTGCATGGTACCAATTCCATGGGTCTCAACTCTCCAGGTTTAACGGATTCTTCTTTCAGCTAAAACATGCATGTGGAACCCAGAGTATGATCCACCGTGTGATCGGGAAACATGTTCAAATGTGTCTCAGTTTTCGTCCCCTGGTACTCAGGTGCAACATTCCAGACGCTTTACTAAAACTCTCCCCACTTGGAGAGTCAGTGCCTTTAACCTCCTGTTTGGCCCAGTTTGCAATTTCTGCAGAAAATGAACAGGAATAGGGAGAACCAATGAGAGACTAGCTGGAGGTGTCTGGACGGGCAAATTTAACTCTCATTTCCCACCAGCAAGAGGAATTAACCAAAGGCTCAGCGTGCCATGCCGGAACCACACTAGGGCCTGAAGCAATCCTGCGGTGTTGCGGCCAGCTCACAAGAAAGCGAGTTGAAGAAAGGAGCTCAGGGGCACTGTAATTCACAAACCTGCAGAGTTATAAATGACAGCTATCGTCCAAAAATATATTGAAGTAAGGCTGCCAAGAGGACTCGAAAGCGGGGCAGAATTGCAGGAATCCGATTTCAGGAGGTAGACTGGAATTGCATGTAAAGCATAGGAAAAGAGACAGAACGTCCACAATGATGCACTTGGCCAAAAAGGGCGTATGCGTTTTTTCCTGAATATATTCAGGAAAAAACGCATACGCCCTTTTTGGCCAACCAAGCAAGCTTGCAAAGGAAATCTGCACTACAATGAAGTCTCACTGCCCCCCGGTCAAAAGGGCCATCTGAAAAATGTATAAAATCAAGAAAGGCAGAACAGGCCATGGAGAACTGGGAGCCTTGTTATGCTGATGGGCGGGATGTAAATTGCCAACAGCCACTCTGGAGAAGTGTATGGTGTTTCATGAAACATCTAAAAAACAAAGCAACAGAGCCTAGGGCACTTCCACTTATGGTCCTATAGCTTAGGGAAATTAAAATCAAAAAGACACAGCCACCACAAAGTTTGGGACGGCTCTGTTTACAAGAACCTCGTTTACGGTACAAGTTCATTATTACAGAAAGCAAAAAATGGATAAAGAATTTGTGGTACTTACGTACAATGCAATATCACTCAGCAATGAAATGTATGTCATCAGGCCCATAGCAGCATAATGAGTGGATTCAGGTACGATAATTCTAAGTGAAATAAGTCACACAGAAAAAGAAACATCATAAGTTATCACTACTACACGGAATGTAAACATGGCTACACAGGAACTGAATTACAAAACAGAACAGGGTCTCAAATGTAGAAAACCAACTTATGCTTGCTTAAGGGGAAAGGTGAGTTGGGGTGCTGTATAAAACCAGAGATTGAAATTAGCACAGATACCATTCCATAAGCCAAACATGTAATAGACAAGAGCTACTCCTTGCTCAACGAAGTGGACTCTACATCCCATATTAAACGTCTAAGAATATACCTGACTAGTAAGAATCTTAAAACCTATGGATTTATATGTCTCCGAAAGAGAATCAAGCGTGTGTACAGTGGCATAAGCGCAGCAGTGATAGGATTGGTGAGGTTCGGTGAGCCAATGCAGAACCTTTGAAGTCATATTGCATGGTACCCATTCCATGGGTCTCAACTCTCCAGGTTTAAGGGATTCTTCCTTCAGCTAAAACATGCATGTGGAACCCAGAGTATGATCTACCGTATGATCGGGAAACGTGTTCAAATGTGTCTCAGGTTTCGTCCCCTGGTACTCGGGTGCAACATTCCAGACGCTTTACTAGCACTCTCCCCAACTGGAGAGTCAGTGCCTTTAACCTCCTGTTTGGCCCAGTTTGCAATTTCTGCGGAAAATGAACAGGAATAGGGAGAACCAATGAGAGACTAGCTGGAGGTGTCTGGACGGGCAAATTTAACTCTCATTTCCCACCAGGAAGAGGAATTAACCAAAGGCTCAGCGTGCCATTGCGGAACCACACTAGGAACTGAAGCAATGCTGCGGTGTTGCGGCCAGCTCACAAGAAAGCGAGTTGAAGAAAGGAGCTCAGGGGCACTCTAATTCACAAACCTGCAGAGTTATAAATGACAGCTATCGTCCAAAAATATATTGAAGTAAGGCTGCCAAGAGGACTTGAAAGCGGGGCAGAATTGCAGGAAACCGGTTTCAGGAGGTAGACTGGAATTGCATGCAAAGCATAGGAAAAGAGGCAGAACGTCCACAATGATGCACTTGGCCAAAAAGGGCGTATGCGTTTTTTCCTGAATATATTCAGGAAAAAACGCATACGCCCTTTTTGGCCAACCAAGCAAGCTTGCAAATGAAATCTGCACTACAATGAAGTCTCACTGCCCCCCGGTCAATAGGGCCATCTGAAAAAAGTGTAAAATCCAGAAAGGCAGGACAGGCCATGGAGAATTGGGAGCCTTGTTATGCTGATGGGCGGGATATAAATTGCCAACAGCCACTCTGGAGAAGTGTATGGTGTTTCCTGAAACATCTAAAAAACAAAGCAACAGAGCCTAGGGCACTTCCACTTATGATCCTATAGCTTAGGGAAATTAAAATCAAAAAGACACAGCCACCCCAAAATTTCGGACGGCTCTGTTTACAAGAACCTCGTTTACGGTACAAGTTCAATATCACAGAAAGCAAAAAATGGATAAAGAAGTTGTGGTACTTACGTACAATGCAATATCACTCAGCAATGAAATCTATGTCATCAGGCACATAGCAGCATAATGAGTGGATTCAGGTATGATGATTCTAAGTAAGATAAGTCACACAGAAAAAGAAACATCATACGATATTACTAATACACGGAATGTAAACTTGGCTACAGAGGAATTGAATTACAAAACAGAACAGCGTCTCACATGTAGAAAACCAACATATGCTTGCTTAAGGGGAAAGGTGAGTTGGGGTGCTGCATAAAACCAGAGATTGAAATTAGCACAGATACCGTTCCATAAGCCAAATATGTAATAGACAAGAGCTACTCCTTGCTCAACGAAGTGGACTCTACACCCCATATTAAACGCCTAATAATATACCTGACTAGTAAGAATCTTAAAACCTATGGATTTCTATGTCTCCGAAAGAGAATCAAGCATGTGTACAGCGGCATAAACGCAGCAGTGATAGGATTGGTGAGGTTCGGTGAGCAAATGCAGACCCCTTGAGGTCATATTGCATGGTACCCATTCCATGGGTCTCAACTCTCCAGGTTTAAGGGATTCTTCCTTCAGCTAAAACATGCATGTGGAACCCAGAGTATGATCCACCATGTGATCGGGAAACGTGTTGAAATGTCTCTCATTTTTCATCCCCTGGTACTCGGGTGCAACATTCCAGTCACTTTACTAAAACTCTCCCCACTTGGAGAGTCAGTGCCTTTAACCTCCTGTTTGGCCCAGTTTGCAATTTCTGCGGAAAATGAACAGGAATAGGGAGAACCAATGAGAGACTAGCTGGAGGTGCCTGTACGGGCAAATTTAACTCGCATTACCCACCAGGAAGAGGAATTAACCAAAGGCTCAGCGTGCCATGCCGGAACCACACTAGGGCCTGAAGCAATCCTGCGGTGTTGCGGCCAGCTCACAAGAAAGCGAGTTGAAGAAAGGAGCTCAGGGGCACTGTAATTCACAAACCTGCAGAGTTATAAATGACAGCTATCGTCCAAAAATATATTGAAGTAAGGCTGCCAAGAGGACTTGAAAGCGGGGCAGAATTGCAGGAAATCGATTTCAGGAGGTAGACTGGAATTGCATGTAGAGCATAGGAAAGAGACAGAACGTCCACAATGATGCACTTGGCCAAAAAGGGCGTATGCGTTTTTTCCTGAATATGTTCAGGAAGAAACGTATATGCCCTTTTTGGCCAACCAAACAAGCTTGCAAAGGAAATCTGCACTACAATGAAGTCTCACTGCCCCCCGGTCAAAAGGGCCATCTGAAAAAAGTATAAAATCCAGAAAGGCAGGACAGGCCATGGAGACTTGGGAGCCTTGTTATGCTGATGGGTGGGATGTAAATTGCCAACAGCCACTCTGGAGAAGTGTATGGTGTTTCCTGAAACATCTAAAAAACAAAGCAAAAGAGCCTAAGGCACTTCCACTTATGGTCCTATAGCTTAGGGAAATTAAAATCAAAAAGACACAGCCACCCCAAAGTTTGGGACGGCTCTGTTTACAAGAACCTCATTTACGGTACAAGTTCAATATCACAGAAAGTGAAAAATGGATAAAGAAGTTGTGGTACTTACGTACAATGCAATATCACTCAGCAATGAAATCTATGTCATCAGGCCCATGGCAGCATAATGAGTGGATTCAGGTACGATGATTCTAAGTGAAATAAGTCACACAGAAAAAGAAACATCATAAGTTATCACTACTACACGGAATGTAAACTTGGCTACACAGGAACTGAATTACAAAACAGAACAGGGTCTCAAATGTAGAAAACCAACTTATGCTTGCTTAAGGGGAAAGGTGAGTTGGGGTGCTGCATAAAACCAGAGATTGAATTTAGCACAGATACCATTCCATAAGCCAAATATGTAATAGACAAGAGCTACTCCTTGCTCAACGAAGTGGACTCAACACCCGATATTAAACGTCAAAGAATATACCTCACTAGTAAGAATCTTAAAACCTATGGATTTCTATGTCTCCAAAAGAGAATCAAGCGTGTGTACAGTGGCATAAACGCAGCAGTGATAGGATTGGTGAGGTTCGGTGAGCAAATGCAGACCCTTTGAGGTCATATTGCATGGTACCCATTCCATGGGTCTCAACTCTCCAGGTTTAAGGGATTCTTCCTTCAGCTAAAACATGCATGTGGAACCCAGAGTATGATCCACCGTGTGATTGGGAAACGTGTTCAAATGTGTCTCAGGTTTCGTCCCCTGGTACTCGGGTGCAACATTCCAGACGCTTTACTAGCACTCTCCCCAACTGGAGAGTCAGTGCCTTTAACCTCCTGTTTGGCCCAGTTTGCAATTTCTGTGGAAGATGAACAGGAATAGGGAGAACCAATGAGAGACTAGCTGGAGGTGTCTGGACGGGCAAATTTAACTCTCATTTCCCACCAGGAAGAGGAATTAACCAAAGGCTCAGCGTGCCATGCCGGAACCACACTAGGGCCTGAAGCAATCCTGCGGTGTTGCGGCCAGCTCACAAGAAAGCGAGTTGAAGAAAGGAGCTCAGGGACACTGTAATTCACAAACCTGCAGAGTTAAAAATGACAGCTATCGTCCAAAAATATATTGAAGTAAGGCTGCCAAGAGGACTTGAAAGCGGGGCAGAATTGCAGGAAACCGGTTTCAGGAGGTAGACTGGAATTGCATGTAAAGCATAGGAAAAGAGGCAGAACGTCCACAATGATGCACTTGGCCAAAAAGGGCGTATGCGTTTTTTCCTGAATATATTCAGGAAAAAACGCATACGCCCTTTTTGGCCAACCAACCAAGCTTGCAAAGGAAATCTGCACTACAATGAAGTCTCACTGCCCCCCGGTCAAAAGGGCCATCTGAAAAAAGTGTAAAATCCAGAAAGGCAGGACAGGCCATGGAGAATTGGGAGCCTTGTTATGCTGATGGGCGGGATGTAAATTGCCAACAGCCACTCTGGAGAAGTGTATGGTGTTTCCTGAAACATCTAAAAAACAAAGCAACAGAGCCTAGGGCACTTCCACTTATGGTCCTATAGCTTAGGGAAATTAAAATAAAAAAGACACAGCCACCCCAAAGTTTGGGACGGCTCTATTTACAAGAACCTCGTTTACGGTACAAGTTCAATAACACAGAAAGTGAAAAATGGATAAAGAATTTGTGGTACTTACGTACAATGCAATATCACTCAGCAATGAAATCTATATCATCAGGCCCGTAGCAGCATAATGAGTGGATTCAGGTACGATGATTCTAAGTGAAATAAGTCACACAGAAAAAGAAACATCATAAGATATCACTACTACACAGAATGTAAACTTGGCTACACAGAAACTGAATTACAAAACAGAACAGGGTCTCAAATGTAGAAAACCAACTTATGCTTGCTTAAGGGGAAAGGTGAGTTGGGGTGCTGCATAAAACCAGAGATTGAAATTAGCACAGATACCGTTCCATAAGCCAAATATGTAATAGACAAGAGCTACTCCTTGCTCAATGAAGTGGACTCTTCACCCCATATTAAGCGCCTAAGAATATACCTGACAAGTAAGAATCTTAAAACCTATGGATTTATATGTCTCCGAAAGAGAATCAAGCGTGTGTACAGCGGCATAAATGCAGCAGTGATAGGATTGGTGAGGTTCGGTGAGCAAATGCAGACCCTTTGAGGTCATATTGCATGGTACCCATTCCATGGGTCTCAACTCTCCAGGTTTAAGGGATTCTTCCTTCAGCTAAAACATGCATGTGGAACCCAGAGTATGATCCACCGTGTGATCGGGAAACGTGTTCAAATGTGTCTCAGTTTTCGTCCCCTGGTACTCGGGTGCAACATTCCAGAGGCTTTACTAACACTCTCCCCACTTGGAGAGTCAGTGGCTTTAACCTCCTGTTTGGCCAAGTTTGCAATTTCTGCGGAAAATGAACAGGAATAGGGAGAACCAATGAGTGACTAGCTGGAGGTGTCTGGACGGGCAAATTTAACTCTCATTTCCCACCAGGAAGAGGAATTAACCAAAGGCTCAGTGTGCCATGCCGGAACCACACTAGGGCCTGAAGCAATGCTGCGGTGTTGCGGCCAGCTCACAAGAAAGCGAGTTGAAGAAAGGAGCTCAGGGGCACTCTAATTCACAAACCTGCAGAGTTATAAATGACAGCTATTGTCCAAAAATATATTGAAGTAAGTCTGCCAAGAGGACTTGAAAGCGGGGCAGAATTGCAGGAAACCAATTTCAGGAGGTAGACTGGAATTGCATGTAAAGCATAGGAAAAGAGGCAGAACGTCCACAATGATGCACTTGGCCAAAAAGGGCGTATGCGTTTTTTCCTGAATATATTCAGGAAAAAACGCACACGCACTTTTGGGCCAACAAAGCAAGCTTGCAAATGAAATCTGCACTACAATGAAGTCTCACTGCCACCCGGTCAATAGGGCCATCTGAAAAAAGTGTAAAATCCAGAAAGGCAGGACAGGCCATGGAGAATTGGGAGCCTTGTTATGCTGATGGGCGGGATGTAAATTGCCAACAGCCACTCTGGAGAAGTGTATGGTGTTTCCTGAAACATCTAAAAAACAAAGCAACAGAGCCTAGGGCACTTCCACTTATGATCCTATAGCTTAGGGAAATTAAAATCAAAAAGACACAGACACCCCAAAATTTCGGACAGCTCTGTTTACAAGAACCTCGTTTACGGTACAAGTTCAATATCACAGAAAGCGAAAAATGGATAAAGAAGTTGTGGTACTTACGTACAATGCAATATAACTCAGCAATGAAATCTATGTCATCAGGCCCATAGCAGCATAATGAGTGGATTCAGGTATGATGATTCTAAGTAAGATAAGTCACACAGAAAAAGAAACATCATAAGATATCCCTAATACACGGAATGTAAACTTGGCTACAGAGGAATTGAATTACAAAACAGAACAGCGTCTCACATGTAGAAAACCAACATATGCTTACTTAAGGGGAAAGGTGAGTTGGGGTGCTGCATAAAACCAGAGATTGAAATTAGCACAGATACCGTTCCATAAGCCAAATATGTAATAGACAAGAGCTACTCCTTGCTCAACGAAGTGGACTCTACACCCCATATTAAACGCCTAATAATATACCTGACTAGTAAGAATCTTAAAACCTATGGATTTCTATGTCTCCGAAAGAGAATCAAGCATGTGTACAGCGGCATAAATGCAGCAGTGATAGGATTGGTGAGGTTCGGTGAGCAAATGCAGACCCCTTGAGGTCATATTGCATGGTACCCATTCCATGGGTCTCAACTCTCCAGGTTTAAGGGATTCTTCCTTCAGCTAAAACATGCATGTGGAACCCAGAGTATGATCCACCATGTGATCGGGAAACGTGTTGAAATGTGTCTCATTTTTCATCCCCTGGTACTCGGGTGCAACATTCCAGTCACTTTACTAAAACTCTCCCCACTTGGAGATTCAGTGCCTTTAACCTCCTGTTTGGCCCAGTTTGCCATTTCTGCGGAAAATGAACAGGAATAGGGAGAACAAATGAGAGACTAGCTAGAGGTGCCTGTACGGGCAAATTTAACTCTCATTTCCCAACAGGAATAGGAATTAACCAAAGGCTCAGCGTGCCATGCCGGAACCACACTAGCGCCTGAAGCAATGCTGCGGTGTTGCGGCCAGCTCACAAGAA
This sequence comes from Pseudorca crassidens, assembly GCF_039906515.1. NCBI lineage: Eukaryota > Metazoa > Chordata > Mammalia > Artiodactyla > Delphinidae > Pseudorca > Pseudorca crassidens. The sequence goes on along the minus strand of NC_090298.1, from coordinate 179,667,914 downwards.
AGCGAGTTGAAGAAAGGAGCTCAGAGGCACTGTAATTCACAAAACTGCAGAGTTATAAATGACAGCTATCGTCCAAAAATATATTGAAGTAAGGCTGCCAAGAGGACTTGAAAGCGGGGCAGAATTGCAGGAAACCGATTTCAGGAGGTAGAATGGAATTGCATGTAAAGCATAGGAAAAGAGGCAGAACGTCCACAATGATGCAATTGGCCAAAAAGGGCGTATGCGTTTTTTCCTGAATATATTCAGGAAAAAACGCATACGCACTTTTGGGCCAACCAAGCAAGCTTGCAAAGGAAATCTGCACTACAATGAAGTCTCACTGCCCCCCAGTCAAAAGGGCCATCTGAAAAAAGTGTAAAATCCAGAAAGGCAGGACAGGCCATGGAGAATTGGGAGCCTTGTTATGCTGATGGGCGGGATGTAAATTGCCAACAGCCACTCTGGAGAAGTGTATGGTGTTTCCTGAAACATCTAAAAAACAAAGCAACAGAGCCTAGGGCACTTCCACTTACAGTTCTATAGCTTAGGGAAATTAAAATCAAAAAGACACAGCCACCCCAAAGTTTGGGACGGCTCTGTTTACAAGAACCTCGTTTACAGTACAAGTTCAATATCACAGAAAGCGAAAAATGGATAAAGAAGTTGTGGTACTTACGTACAATGCAATATCACTCAGCAATGAAATCTATATCATCAGGACCGTAGCAGCATAATGAGTGGATTCAGGTACGATGATTCTAAGTGAAATAAGTCACACAGAAAAAGAAACATCATAAGATATCACTACTACACGGAATGTAAACTTGGCTACACAGGAACTGAATTACAAAACAGAACAGGGTCTCAAATGTAGAAAACCAACTTATGCTTGCTTAAGGGGAAAGGTGAGTTGGGGTGCTGCATAAAACCAGAGATTGAAATTAGCAAAGATACCGTTCCATAAGCCAAATATGTAATAGACAAGAGCTACTCCTTGCTCAACGAAGTGGACTCTACACCCCATATTAAACGCCTACTAATATACCTGACTAGTAAGAATCTTAAAACCTATGGATTTCTATGTCTCCAAAAGAGAATCAAGCGTGTGTACAGTGGCATAAACGCAGCAGTGATAGGACTGGTGAGGTTCGATGAGCAAATGCAGACCCTTTGAAGTCATATTGCATGGTACCCATTCCATGGGTCTCAACTCTCCAGGTTTAAGGGATTCTTCCTTCAGCTAAAACATGCATGTGGATCCCAGAGTATGATCCACCGTGTGATCGGGAAACGTTTTCAAATGTGTCTCAGTTTTTGTCTCCTGGTACTCGGGAGCAACATTCCAGTCCCTTGACTAACACTCTTCCCACTTGGAGAGTCAGTGCCTTTAACCTCCTGTTTGGCCCAGTTTGCAATTTCTGTGGAAGATGAACAGGAATAGGGAGAACCAATGAGAGACTAGCTGGAGGAGTCTGGACGGGCAAATTTAACTCTCATTTCCCACCAGGAAGAGGAATTAACCAAAGGCTCAGCGTGCCATGCCAGAACGACACTAGGGCCTGAAGCAATCCTGCGGTGTTGCGGCCAGCTCACAAGAAAGCGAGTTGAAGAAAGGAGCTCAGAGGCACTGTAATTCACAAACCTGCAGAGTTATAAATGACAGCTATCGTCCAAAAATATATTGAAGTAAGGCGGCCAAGAGGACTTGAAAGCGGGGCAGAATTGCAGGAAACCGACTTCAGGAGGTAGACTGGAATTGCATGTAAAGCATAGGAAAAGAGGCAGAACGTCCACAATGATGCACTTGGCCAAAAAGGGCATATGCGTTTTTTCCTGAATATATTCAGGAAAAAACGCATACGCACTTTTTGGCCAACCAAGCAAGCTTGCAATGGAAATCTGCATTACAATGAAGTCTCACTGCCCCCCAGTCAAAAGGGCCATCTGAAAAAAGTGTAAAATCCAGAAAGGCAGGACAGGCCATGGAGAATTGGAGCCTTGTTATGCTGATGGGCGGGATGTAAATTGCCAACAGCCACTCTGGAGAAGTGTATGGTGTTTCCTGAAACATCTAAAAAACAAAGCAACAGAGCCTAGGGCACTTCCACTTACGGTTCTATAGCTTAGGGAAATTAAAATCAAAAAGACACAGCCACCCCAAAGTTTGGGATGGCTCTGTTTACAAGAACCTCGTTTACAGTACAAGTTCAATATCACAGAAAGTGAAAAATGGATAAAGAAGTTGTGGTACTTACGTACAATGCAATATCACTCAGCAATGAAATGTATATCATCAGGCCCATAGCAGCATAATGAGTGGATTCAGGTACGATGATTCTAAGTGAAATAAGTCACACAGAAAAAGAAACATCATAAGATATCACTACTACACGGAATGTAAACTTTCCTACACAGGAACTGAATTACAAAACAGAACAGGGTCTCAAATGTAGAAAACCAACTTATGCTTGCTTAAGGGGAAAGGTGAGTTGGGGTGCTGCATATCCAGAGATTGAAATTAGCACAGATACCGTTCCATAAGCCAAATATGTAATAGACAAGAGCTACTCCTTGCTCAACGAAGTGGACTCTACACCCCATATTAAACGCCTAAGAATATACCTGACTAGTAAGAATCTTAAAACCTATGGATTTCTATGTCTCCGAAAGAGAATCAAGCGTGTGTACAGCGACATAAACGCAGCAGTGATAGGATTGGTGAGGTTCGGTGAGCAAATGCAGACCCTTTGAGGTCATATTGCATGGTACCCATTCCATGGGTCTCAACTCTCCAGGTTTAAGGGATTCTTCCTTCAGCTAAAACATGCATGTGGAACCCAGAGTATGATCCACCGTGTGATCGGGAAACGTGTTCAAATGCGTCTCAGGTTTCGTCCCCTGGTACTCGGGTGCAACATTCCAGACGCTTTAGTAGCACTCTCCCCAACTGGAGAGTCAGTGCCTTTAACCTCCTGTTTGGCCCAGTTTGCAATTTCTGTGGAAGATGAACAGGAATAGGGAGAACCAATGAGAGACTAGCTGGAAGTGTCTGGACGGGCAAATTTAACTCTCATTTCCCACCAGGAAGAGGAATTAACCAAAGGCTCAGCGTGCCATGCCGGAACCACACTAGGGCCTGAAGCAATCCTGCGGTGTTGCGGCCAGCTCACAAGAAAGCGAGTTGAAGAAAGGAGCTCAGGGACACTGTAATTCACAAACCTGCAGAGTTATAAATGACAGCTATCGTCCAAAAATATATTGAAGTAAGGCTGCCAAGAGGACTTGAAAGCGGGGCAGAATTGCAGGAAACCGGTTTCAGGAGGTAGACTGGAATTGCATGTAAAGCATAGGAAAAGAGGCAGAACGTCCACAATGATGCACTTGGCCAAAAAGGGCGTATGCGTTTTTTCCTGAATATATTCAGGAAAAAACGCATACGCCCTTTTTGGCCAACCAAGCAAGCTTGCAAAGGAAATCTGCACTACAATGAAGTCTCACTGCCCCCCGGTCAAAAGGGCCATCTGAAAAACGTATAAAATCCAGAAAGGCAGGACAGGCCATGGAGAATTGGGAGCCTTGTTATGCTGATGGGCGGGATGTAAATTGCCAACAGCCACTCTGGAGAAGTGTATGGTGTTTCCTGAAACATCTACAAAACAAAGCAACAGAGCCTAGGGCACTTCCACTTATGGTCCTATAGCTTAGGGAAATTAAAATCAAAAAGACATAGGCACCCCAAAGTTTGGGACGGCTGTGTTTACAAGAACCTCGTTTACAGTACAAGTTCAATATCACAGAAAGCGAAAAATGGATAAAGAAGTTGTGGTACTTACGTACAATGCAATATCACTCAGCAATGAAATCTATGTCATCAGGCCCATAGCAGCATAATGAGTTGATTCAGGTACGATGATTCTAAGTGAAATAAGTCACACAGAAAAAGAAACATCATAAGATATCACTACTATACGGAATGTAAACTTGGCTACACAGGAACTGAATTACAAAACAGAACAGGGTCTCAAATGTAGAAAACCAACATATGCTTGCTCAAGGGGAAAGGTGAGTTGGGGTGCTGCATAAAACCAGAGATTGAAATTAGCACAGATACCATTCCATAAGCCAAATATGTAATAGACAAGAGCTACTCCTTGCTCAACGAAGTGGACTCTACACCCCATATTAAACGCCTAAGAATATACCTGACTAGTAAGAATCTTTAAACCTATGGATTTCTATGTCTCCGAAAGAGAATCAAGCATGTGTACAGTGGCATAAACGCAGCAGTGATAGGATTGGTGAGGTTCGGTGAGCAAATGCAGACCCCTTGAGGTCATATTGCATGGTACCCATTCCATGGGTCTCAACTCTCCAGGTTTAAGGGATTCTTCCTTCAGCTAAAACATGCATGTGGAACCCAGAGTATGATCCACCATGTGATCGGGAAACGTGTTCAAATGTGTCTCAGTTTTCATCCCCTGGTACTCGGGTGCAAAATTCCAGTCACTTTACTAAAACTCTCCCCACTTGGAGAGTCAGTGCCTTTAACCTCCTGTTTGGCCCAGTTTGCCATTTCTGCGGAAAATGAACAGGAATAGGGAGAACCAATGAGAGACTAGCTGGAGGTGCCTGTACGGGCAAATTTAACTCTCATTTCCCACCAGGAATAGGAATTAACCAAAGGCTCAGCGTGCCATGCCGGAACCACACTAGGGCCTGAAGCAATGCTGCGGTGTTGCAGCCAGCTCTCAAGAAAGCGAGTTGAAGAAAGGAGCTCAGAGGCACTGTAATTCACAAACCTGCAGAGTTATAAATGACAGCTATCGTCCAAAAATATATTGAAGTAAGGCTGCCAAGAGGACTTGAAAGCGGGGCAGAATTGTAGGAAACCGATTTCAGGAGGTAGACTGGAATTGCATGTAAAGCATAGGAAAAGAGGCAGAACGTCCACAATGATGCACTTGGCCAAAAAGGGCGTATGCGTTTTTTCCTGAATATATTCAGGAAAAAACGCATACGCCCTTTTTGGCCAACCAAGCAAGCTTGCAAAGGAAATCTGCATTACAATGAAGTCCCACTGCCCCCCGGTCAAAAGGGCTATCTGAAAAAAGTGTAAAATCCAGAAAGGCAGGACAGGCCATGGAGAATTGGGAGCCTTGTTATGCTGATGGGCGGGATGTAAATTGCCAACAGCCACTCTGGAGAAGTGTATGGTGTTTCCTGAAACATCTAAAAAACAAAGCAACAGAGCCTAGGGCACTTCCACTTACAGTTCTATAGCTTAGGGAAATTAAAATCAAAAAGACACAGCCACCCCAAAGTTTGGGACGGCTCTGTTTACAAGAACCTCGTTTACAGTACAAGTTCAATATCACAGAAAGTGAAAAATGGATAAAGAAGTTGTGGTACTTACGTACAATGCAATATCACTCAGCAATGAAATCTATGTCATCAGGCCCATAGCAGCATAATGAGTGGATTCAGGTACGATGATTCTAAGTGAAATAAGTCACACAGAAAAAGAAACATCATAAGATATCACTACTACACGGAATGTAAACTTGGCTACACAGGAACTGAATTACAAAACAGAACAGGGTCTCAAATGTAGAAAACCAACTTATGCTTGCTTAAGGGGAAAGGTGAGTTGGGGTGCTGCATAAAACCAGAGATTGAAATTAGCACAGATACCATTCCATAAGCCAAACATGTAATAGACAAGAGCTACTCCTTGCTCAACGTAGTGGACTCTACATCTCATATTAAACACCTAAGAATATACCTGACTAGTAAGAATCTTAAAACCTATGGATTTATATGTCTCCGAAAGAGAATCAAGCGTGTGTACAGCGGCATAAATGCAGCACTGATAGGATTGGTGAGGATCGGTGAGCAAATGCAGACCCTTTGAAGTCATATTGCATGGTACCCATTCCATGGGTCTCAACTCTCCAGGTTTAAGGGATTCTTCCTTCAGCTAAAACATGCATGTGGAACCCAGAGTATGATCCACCGTGTGATCGGGAAACGTGTTCAAATGTGTCTCAGTTTTCGTCCCCTGGTACTCGGATGCAACATACCAGACGCTTTACTAAAACTCTCCCCACTTGGAGAGTCAGTGCCTTTAACCTCCTGCTTGGCCCAGTTTGCAATTTCTGCGGAAGATGAACAGGAATAAGGAGAAGCAATGGGAGACTAGCTGGAGGTGTCTGGACGGGCAAATTTAACTCTCATTTCCGACCAGGAAGACGAATGAATCAAAGGTTCTACGTGCCGTGCTGGAACTAGATTAGGACCTGAAGAGATCCTGCGGTTTTGTGGCAGGCTCACAAGAAAGCGAGTTGAAGAATGGAGCTCAGGGGCACTGTAATTCACAAACCTGCAGAGTTATAAATGACAGCTATCATCCAAAATTATACTGAAGTTAGGCTGTGAAGAGGACTTGAATGTGGGGTAGAATTGCTGGAAACCGATTTCAGAAGGTACACGGGAGTCGCTCTTAAAACATAGGAAAAGAGACAGAACTTGGAAAATAATGCACTTGGCAAAAAAGGGCATATGTGTTTTATCCAGAGCTCTCATAACTGAGGGGAGGAGATTCCCAGCAGGCTCCAACTGCCACCTAGGGCTCACGTTGCCAAGGCAACGTGAGCAAGCCAGGCAGGAGTTACCTCACAGCAGAGGTCCCACCTCACAGAAGGGTGAGAAACCCAGCCAACATCAGACTCTCACCAGAGGGCCCACATCACCAAGGGGATGGGAACCAGGCAGGAGTGTCTTCACACCAGTGGGGCCACATCATTGAAAGGTGAGGTACTCAGCACATGTGTCCTCAAACCAGAGGACCCACATCACCAAGGGCCTCGGAGTGAGGCAGGCAGGAGTAGCCTCACAACACTGGGCCCATAGAATAAAAAAGTGAGGAATCCAGCAGTTGGAACCTCCCAGCAGGTGGCCCAGAGCACCGAGGCTATGGGATCCAGGCCACAGTGAACTCACAGAAGAGGGCCCATGTCATGAAACTGAGCAACCCAGCCATTGGGACCTCAGAGCAGGAGGCCCACATCCCCATGGGGATGGAAATCTGGTAGGAGTGTCCTCGCACCACTGAGAACATATCAGAAAATTTTGGCCGACCAGCAGTTAGGGCCTGACGCCAGAGGACCCTCATCACCAAGGGAAGGAGGCTCCCAGCAGGCTCCAACTGCCACCAGAGGGCTGACGTCACCAAGGCGATGTGTGCCAACCAGGCACGAATGATCTCACAGCAGAGGGCCCACCTCAGAGAAGTGTGACGAACCCAGTCAGGATCAGACTCACACCAGAGGGCCCACATCACCAAATGGATTGGAACCAGGCAGGAGTATCCTCACATGAGTAGGGCCACATCATCTAAAGGTGAGGAACCCAGAACATGTGGCTTCAAACCATAGGACACCCATCACCGAGGGGCTGGGAGTGAGGCAGGCAGGAGGAGCCTCACAACAGAGGGCCCAAAAATAAGAAAGGTGAGGAATCCAGCAGTTGGAACCTCCCAGCAGGCGGCCCAGAGCACAGAGGCTAGGGGATCCAGGTCGGAGTGAACTAACACCAGACAGCCCACATCATGAAACTGTGAGCAACCCAGACATTGGGACCTCAGAGCAGAAGGCCCACATCCCCATGGTGATGGGAACATGACAGGAGTGTCCTGGCATCACTGGGCTCACATCAGAAAACGTGGGGTACTCAGAAGTTAGGGCCTGACTCTAGAGGGCACTCATCACCGAGGGGAGGAGGCTCCCAGCAGGCTCCAGCTGCCACCAGAGGGCCAACGTCGCCAAGGCGATGTGTGCCAGCCCGGCAGGGGTGACCTCACAGCAGAGGGCCCACCTCACAGAAGGGTGAGGAACACAGCCAGGATCAGACTCTCACCAGAGGGCCCACATCACCAAGGGGATGGGAACCAGGCAGGAGTGTCCGCACACCAGTGAGACAACATCATCGAAAGGTGAGGATCCCAGCACATGTAGCCTCAAACCAGAGGAACCACATCACCAAGGGGTTCGGAATGAGGCTGGCAGGACCGGCCTCACAACACAGGGTCCATAGAATATAAAAGTTGAGGAATCCAGCAGTTGGAACCTCCCAGCAAGCAGCCCAGAGCACCGAGGCTATGGGATCCAGGCCACAGTGAACTCACAGCAGAGGGCCCACATCATGAACCTGTGAGCAGCCCAGCCGTTGGGACCTCAGAACAGAAGGCCCACATCCCCATTGGGATGGGAACCTGGCAGGAGTGGCTTTGCACCACTTAGCACATATCAGAAAATGTTAGGAGCCCAGCAGTTAGGGCCTGACGCCAGGGGGCCCTCATAACTGAGGGGAGGAGACTCCCAGCAGGTTCCAACTGCCAACAGAGGGCCCACGTCTACAAGGTGGCATGTGCCAGCCAGGCAGTAGTGACCTCACAGCAGAGGGCCTATCTCACAGAAGGGTGAGGAACCGAGGCAGGATGAGACTCTCACCAGGGGGCCCACAACACCAAGGGGATGAGAACCAGTCAGGACTGTCCTCCCACCAGTGGGGCCACATCATCGAAACGTGAGGAACCCAGCACATGCGGCCTCATATCAGAGGACATACATCACAAAGGGGATGGGAGTGAGGCAGGTAGGAGTAGCCTAAAAACAGAGGGCCCAAAGAATAAAAAAGGTGAGGAATCCAGCATTTGGAACCTCCCAGCAGGCGGCCGAGAGCACAGAAGCTATGGGATGCAGGCAGGAGTGAACTAACACCAGAGAGCCCACATCATGAAACTGTGAGCAACCCAGGCGTTGGGACCTCAGAGCAGAAAGCCCACATCCCCATGTGGATGGGAACATAACAGGAGTGTCCTGGCATCACTGGGCTCACATCAGAAAACGTGGGGAGCCCAGCAGTTAGGGCCTGATGCTAGAGGGCCATCATCACCGAGAGCAGGAGGTTCTCAGCAGGTTCCATGTGCCAACAGAGGGCCCACGTCGCCAAGGTGATTTGTGCAAGTCAGGCAAGATTGACCTCACAGCAGAGGGCCTACCTCACAGAAGAGTGAGGAACCCAGCCAGGATAAGACTGTCACCAGAAGACCCACATCACCAAGGGGATGGGAACCAGGCAGGAGTGTCCTCACACCAGTGGGGTCACATCACTGAAAGTTGCGGAACCCAGCACATGTGGCCTCAAACCAGAGGACCCACATCACGAAGGGGTTGCGAGTGAGGCAGGCAGGAGGAGCATCACAACACAGGACCCATAGAATACAAAAGTTGAGGAATCGAGCAGTTGGAACCTCCCAGCAGGCGGCCCAGAGCACAGAGGCTATGGGATCCAGGCCACAGTGAACTAACACCAGAGAGCCCACATCATGAAATTGTGATCAACCTAGCCGTTTTAACCTCAGAGCAGAAGGACCACATCTCTATGGAGATGGGAACCTAAGAGGAGTGCCCGAGCATCACTGGGCTCACTAAGAAAAGTTGGGGAGCCCAGCAGTTAGGGCCTGACGTCAGGGGGCCCTCATCACAGAGGTGAGGAGGCTCCCAGCAGGGTCCAAGTGCCACCAGAGGGCTCATGTCAACAAGGCGAGGTGAGCAAGCCATGCAAGAGTTACCTGATCGTAGAGGGCCCACCTCACAGATGGGTGAGGAACCCAGCCAGGATCAGACTCTCACCTGAGGGCCCACATCAGCAAGGGGATGGGAACAAGTCAGGACTGTCTTCCCTCCAGTGGGGCCACATCATCGAAAGGTGCGGAACCCAGCACATGTGACCTCAAATCAGAGGACACATATCACAAAGGGAATGGGAGTGAGGCAGGCAGGAATAGCCTAAAAACAGAGGGCCCAAAGAATAAGAAAGGTGAGGAATCCAGCAGTTGGAACCTCCCAGCAGGCGGCCAAGAACACAGAAGCTATGGGATGCAGGCAGGAGTGAACTAACAGCAGAGAGCCCACATCATGAAACTGTGAGCAACCCAGGCGTTGGGACCTCAGAGCAGAAGGCCCATATCCCAATGGGGATGTGAACCTGGCTGGAGTGTCCTCGCACCACTGGGCGCACATCACAAAATGTGGGGAGCCCAGCAGTTAGGGCCTGACGCAAGAGGGCCCTCATCACCGGGGGGAGGAGATTCCCAGCACGCTCCAACTGCCACCACACGGCTGACTTCAGCAAGGCAATGTGTGCCAGCCATGCAGGAGTGACCTATCAGCAGAGGGTCTCCCTCACAGAAGGGTGAGGAACACAGCCAGGAACAGACTCTCACCAGGGGGTCCACATAACCACGTGGATGAGAACCAGGCAGGAGTGTCCTCACACTAGTGGGGCCACATCATCGAAAGGTGAGGAACCCATAAAGGTGGCCACAAACCAGAGAACCCACATCACCAAGGGGTTGAGAGTGAGGTAGGTGTCTGGACGGGCATATTTAACACTCATTTCCCACCAGGAAGAGGAATTAACCAAAGGCTCAGCATGCCCTGCCAGAAGCAGATTAGGGCCTGAAGCAGTCTTGCGGGTTTGCGGCCAGCTCACAAGAAAGCGAGTTGAAGAAAGGAGCTCAGGGGCCCTGTAATTCACAAACCTGCAGAGTTATAAATGACAGATAACGTCCAAAAATATATTGAAGTAAGGCTGCGAAGAGGACTTGAAAGCGGGGCAGAATTTCAGGAAACCGATTTCAGGAGGTAGACTGGATTTGCATTTGAAGCATAGGAAAAGAGGCAGAACATCGACAATGCTGCACTTGGCAAAAAAGGGCGTATGAGTTTGTTCCTGAATATATTCAGGAAAAGACACATATGCCCTTTTTGGCAAACCAAGCAAGCTTGCAATGGAAATCCGAACTACTATGAAGTGTTACTTCCCCCCGGTCTAAAGGGCCATCTGAAAAAAGTGTAAAATGCAGAAAGGCAAGACAGGCCATGGGGATAAAGGAGCCTTGTTATGCTGATGGGCGGGATGTAAATTGCCAACAGCCACTCTGGAGAAGTGTATGGTGTTTCCTGATACATCTGAAAAACAAAGCAACAGAGTCTAGGGCATTTCCACTTATGGTCCTATAGCTTAGGGAAATTAAAATCAAAAAGACACAGCCACCCCAAAATTTGGGACGGCTCTGTTTACAGGAACCTCTTCTACGGTACAAGTTAAGTATCCCAGAGAGCAAATAATTGATAAAGAAGTTGTGGTACTTAACGTACAACAGAATACCACTCAGCAATGAAATCTGTGTCACCAGGCCTGTACCAGCATAATGAGTGGATTGGGGCACGATGATTCTAAGTGAAATAAGTCACACAGAAAAAGAAACATCATAAGATATCACTAATGCACGGAATGTAAACTTGGCGACACATGAACTGAATTACAAAACAGAACAGGGTCTCAAGTTTAGAAAACCAACTTATGCTTGCTTAAGGGGAAAGGTGATTTGGGGTGCTGCATAAAACCAGAGACTGAAATTAGCACAGATACCGTTCCATAAGCCAAATATGTAATAGACAGGACCTACCCCTTGCTCAACGAAATGGACTCAACAATGAGGTATCACCTCACACCTGTTAGAATGGGCATCATCTGAAAATCTACAAACAACAAATGCTGGAAAGGGTGTGGGGAAAAGGAAGCCTCTTCCACTATTGTTGGGCATATAAATTGATACAGTCACTATGGAGAACAATATGGAGTTTCTTAAGAAACTAATAATAGAATTACCATATGATACAGCAATCCCAGTACTGGACATATACCCAGACAAAACCATAAATCAAAAAGAGACATTCACCGCAATGTTCATTGCATCAATATTTACAATATCGAGGTAATGGAAGCAACCTAAATGCCCACAGACAGACGAATGCATAAAGATGTGGTACATATATAAAATGGAATATTACTAAGCCATGAAAGGAATGAAATTGGGTCATTTGTAGAGACGTCGATGGATCTAGAGACTGTCATACAGAGTGAAGTAAGTCAGAAAGAGAAAAACAAATCTTGTATATTCATGCATATATGTGGAACCTAGAAAAACTGTACAGATTAACCGTTTTGCAAGGCATAAATAGAGCAACAGATGTAGACAACAATCGTATGGACAACAAGGGGGGAAAGCTCTTGGGGGGGTGGTGGTGGGAGGAGTTGAGAGATTGGGATTGGCATGTAAACATTTATATGTATAAAATAGATAACCAATAAGAACCTGCTGTATAAAAATATAAAATAAAATTCAAAATTAAAAAGAAATAAAATTTAAAAAATAAAACAGAAAAAACAATTATTCCCTTCACATACATGTATTTATATGAATAAATTATTTCCATGCTTATATCTGTAAATACAAAAAAGAGGAATAAAATCTACCTTGAACCAAAAACGAAAAAGAGAAAAAAAAAACAGAACCCACCAGTTACTCAGAGGAAAACCGTAGCAGGGCACTTGCTCCAGTTGTAAATAATTCTGAAGTTGGTCAGTGGTGGGGAATCGTCTCCCATTCAGCCAGCAGCCCCCACACAACAAGCGTCCTCATTGCAAAGCTGGGGCACCGTGCCGAGGCATCTGTGAGTGAACGTGAGCTGAGCCCCAGGCCAGTTGCTGCTGAACTGTTCCCACCCTTCCCAGGTAAAACACCTGAATATATACAAGGACTTGAAAGCCTAGAGGAAGGGCCATGGAGCCACACGAGTGACAGCATGCCAGCTGACTTGGTGCCTGCAGGCCAGCCAGGATGGTCCTGGCCCTGGGTGCTCTTCTGGAAGATTTCCATTTCCCTGCCTGAGATACCCGTCCTGTCCCTGCCCCCACTGCTTTTTTCCTTCCTCACCTCTGCCCAGGGAGAAATTCCAGCAGCAGGTATGGGTGACACATCCTCTTCTTTAGCAGGTGGCAGCCTGGCAACTGCTGCAGAAAGTCCAGCAGAGCCCCACTCACACTGGGCCACCCACAAAGCCGTGGCCTCTCACTCCTTCCCACCAGCCCAGCCCCGAGACTGCTGACAGGGCAGAGAAAATGGCGTCAGGCACAGCTGCAGGGGCTCTTGTTGCCTGGAGTGGTATTTATATTGATCTCAACCCAGGCACACCTGGGGAGGGCTGGCCGGCACGGTAAGGCTGCCCAGGTCAGCCAATCATCACCCCTCAGGGGCTCACAGTTGCAGAAAATGGAACTTGCTGAACCGGCCAGGTCCAAGGAACAGGTGTGGGCTCCTGAGAGTCAGGATAGACAAGGGGCTGCAGCTTTGCTTGTTTTCTAATCATTTTATCTGGCCCATGAGTGGGAGACAACTTCAAGAAAACCCTCTCCTAATGAGAGGAACCCAGGAGTCAGGGAGAGGAGGGGTGGGTGGTGGTTGGAGACAGAGACCTGGTGTCCCAGGTGCAGTGGAAGTCTCTGGAAGACCAGGTGGAGGGAGGCCACACAGAGTGATGCCCAGGGTCACAGACCTGTCGGAGCTGCTGTTTGTTAGTTCAAGTCCTGCTCTGAGGTGCTCTGTGTCAGCTCTGAGCAACAGGTGAGATGGGGGTGCTCTTCAATGAGGGCTATGTGCACGGTTCTTGTGTGCCCAGCCCTGCCACGGTACCTGCAAGGGTAGCTCTGTATCCTGGGAGAGGCCTGACAACGAGAGCCCCGTGGGCTGGGTTGGGGGTGGGGTACCTGCCCAGGAGAGCTCCATATCCTGGGATTGGCCTGACCACGAGAGCCCCATGGGCTGCTGGGGACCTGGTAAAGGATGTCAGGACAGTCAGTGAAGCCACCGAGGATATACCTCCAGTTGCTCCATTTCCTACACCCTGCTGGTCATTCTACCAACCACCAGGACATGGTATTCTGTATTAGTCTTCAATGATGCCTTCTTTTGTATTCCATTAGTCCCAGAGTCACAAGAAATTTTGGCTTGTGAGTGGCAGGACTCAACATACAACTAAAACAATACTTCCGGGCCGTCTTGCCCCAAGGGTTCAAAAATTCCCACACCATCTTTGGGGAAAGCTTAGCTAAAGACCGAAAAGTTCTACCTCTGGAAAAGGAAACCCTCCTTCAATATGCAGACGACATTCTGATCACCAGCCCTACTAAGGAGGCCTCTGAACTACCAAGCCAATAAAGGATAGAAGTTGTCCAAGAAAAAGCTCAAATATCACAGACTGCGGTGACCTGCCTGGGCTTCATTCTCACAGAAGGTCGGAGAAGCCCATCCCAGGAAAGGGAAGAAACCATTTGCAGCCTTACCCCTTTCTAAAACTAGAAGACAGCTTAGGGGTTCCTGGGGAGGCCAGGGTTTGCTGCTTCTGGATCCCTAACTACAGTCTACTAGCTGGGCCTCTATATGAAACACTGAAGGGAAAAGATGATGATCCTTTTGAACAGAATCCAGAAGTGGCCTTTCAAGAATGGAAAGAGCAGTCAATTCAGACCCTTGCCCTGGAACTCCCTAATTGAGCTAAACCCTTTGACCTTTCCATTCCCGGTGAAAGGTGAGTCGCCATTGGAGAATTAGTGCAAAAACTGGGACCACTTGAAATGGAACAACACAAGAATGCCATCCAGGTAGGATAAACTACAGTCACCAAGGGGCTTGGCCCACTGCCACATCTGGCCAAGATACTGGCGGTATCTAAAAACCTGGAAATCAGCAGCCCAAAAGGCCACCTCCCTCCTAAGGGAAAAGGACCCCACGTGGTGATCCTAATCACCAACCATGCCCTGAAGTTGCAGGGTTCGCTCCGTGGGCACACCGACCTCGAGTGAGGAGGCCCTCCAACTCCAACATCCAGAGAGATAACCGGGGGCAACAGGGCACCATGACGACTCGTGTGAACATCACTTGACCTGGAGTTTCTCTCATAAAAACAACAATAGTGTGTCCCGAAGGAGTAGACTACTGCTTGCAGGACTTACTGCACCCGGAGGGGAGATAATAATCTTGGCGGGGGAAACGTATATCACACTGTCACCATAGAAAAGCCTACAGACACCGTGATGATGGTGGCCAATAAGACCGGCTGGACTCCTGTTTACTTCAAAAGGCTGTTGACTCAGTGGCCATCATGGTCCTTGATCACCACTGACCCTGGACTGTCTGGGAGTTGAGCGGGCAGGGCTCTGACACCTGGTGCTGTTTTTACATTAATTCAGGGGCCTAATTGAAGAAAGAGCAGACTACTGGTCAGAGCATCTAGGCTGGCAGAAACGGTCAGCCTAAGGTGGCCGAACAAATGTGGGGCGGGGTGAAACCGGCCCCCACAGCGTCTCTGCACATCTCTTTTCTGGGCCCTTAAAGGTCATTAGAATCTATAACACTTCCAATGCTGGTGCTCAGGCGGACGAGCAGGGAGGCAGGGGTCCTGGGGCCAATCAACGTCACCTGGAGGCTGCTGGGGAGAAGTTCTGACCCTCGTCCCCTGGTATGAGGGCTCCCAAGTCAGCACTCAGCAGTTACAGAAGAAGGGTCTGCACCCTCAGCACTCCAAGAATGAGGAACGGGACAAAAGGCAGAGGAGGGGTTTGTCCCCAGCAAAGCCCATTAAAAATCCCTGGGAGATAAAAATAGAATCTGGGCAATAAAGTCAAGTCTGACCTTTTTTATCCTTTGTGCTTTGTCTAATTTCACGTGCTCCTAGGGTCCCGCATGCAGAGGTTCCACACCCGGCACTTCAGACCAGATTTCCTAGTGCAGAATGGCTGGGTCGACACCTCAACTCCTGGGGCCCAGTGCAGACTCCGAGATATAGAGCCTGAGCTGCAGCCAACCCGGCCCTCGAGTGCTCCATCCCCTCCCTCCCACTGACTCTGACAGGATCTCTACACAGCAGCCCAGCCCACAGCCCACGGGGTAGTGCATGCTCTCACCTCTCCATTCTGTTTAAAATATAAAGTTTCCTTTGCTTGTGAACCAAACTCAGTCTCGATCTGTTGGCCGCAATGACACTGGGCAGGGGGACACTTGTTGGGGTCCACTCTGGAGGATCAGTAACAGAAATTGAGACTATTGTAACTTCAATGAACAGATGTGTGAGCCAAACTGTAGTTAACATAGAACAGTTTATAAGGCTCGGGTAAAATAAGATGTTTCTAACACTTCCATTTGATATTTCCATCACTTTATTATAAGCAAGTTCAGTGAAAAGGTTTGTCTTATTTGTCAGGTCAATATTAGAGAAATGAAGTGATTTCTTTCCAAGGATGTACATCTAATAATCTTGGTTAAAGCTTCAATCTTGTTTTAAATGCTTTTCCATTGAAAATGATACCTCTCTTTCAGCTCCCCCATTTCTGAGAAGTATAAAATCTTATAATTTATTATTACCAAAGGGGAAAGGTAGGAGGAGGGATAAATTAACAGTTTGGAATTAACACATACACACTGCTATGTATAAAATAGATCATCAACAAGGAACCACTGTATAGCACAGGGAACTACACTCAATATTTTGCAATAACCTATAAGGGGAAATAATCGGAAAAAGAATAGATATTTTTATTGACATCATCTATCAATGACAGTTAAAGTGTAACCTAAGGGAAGCCGGTGGTGAGTGCCTCTGACCCTGAAGACTTCAATCATCTAAAGTTTGGACTCTGCCTACTTCCCAAGGCCCTTAATGAACATATGTGTAGCCGTAGCTTAAAAAATTCCCCAGTTTGGGTTTCGGGGAGACACTGATTTTGAAAAAGCCCTGGTGTTCTCCTTACATGAATGGGACTCTTCCTACTGCTAAAACATGTCTGTCACACCCAGAGGATGGTATACCGTCTGATCGGGAAGAGTTTGGAAAAGGCATCTCATCTCCTCATCTCCTGGTGCTCGGGTTCACCCCTCCAGCGTCTTTACTAACAGTCTCCCCACTTGGAGATGTCAACACTGTCAACATCCTGTTGCGTACAGTTTGGAATTTGTCCAGAGGATGAAGCGGAAGGATGAGGAACAATGAGAGACAAGTCCTAGGTGTTCAGACAGGCACATGTCACTCTAATTTCCAATCAGGAAGACGAATTGACCAAAGGCTAGGGTTGCCCATGGAAACAGTATAGGGCTTGAGGAAATCCCACTGCTTTGTGGCCAGTTCCCATAAACACAAGTTGAACAATGGAACTCAGGGGCAGTAAAATTCATGAAACTGCAGAGTTGAAAATATCTATCACTGAAAAATGTCTTGAGGAAAGTCAGAGAAAAGGATTGGTAAGCAAGGGAGAATGGCAGGAAAGGGATTTGAGGAGGTAGAAAGGACTCGCCATTAAGCACAAGAAAAGGGGCTGAACATTGCCAACATTGCAGTTGGCCAAAAAGGCTGTATGCGTTTTTTCTGTATATATTCAAGAAAAGGGCATACACTTTTTTAGCCAACCAAACAGGTGGGCACTGGAAATCAATACTACAAAAGATATCACTTCGCATCAGTCAGAAGAGCCATCCTCATAAAGTGTAAACACCAGAAATGCAGGACAGGGCAAGGAGAAGAGGGAGCCCTGTGAGGCTTATAGTGGAAATGTATATTGCCAATGGCCATTCTGGAGAAGTGTATTGTGTTTACTAAAGCATCTAAAAAATGAGCTACAGAGCATAGGGCACTTGCACTCATGGGCGTATGTCTTGGGAAAAACAAAAATCGAGAGGACACAGGCACCCCAATGTTTACTGCCTCTCTGTTTAAAAGATTCTCGACTAGGATATAACTTAAATGTCTCTGGAGGGAAAAAATGGATAGAGATGTGGTACTTATGTAGAGTGGAATATTACTCAGCCTGGAAGTCAATGAAATATGGCCAGTTGTAACAACTCCGGAGGAGTTACGTATGATCATTCTAAGTGACATAACTCAAAAAGAAAAAGACACATATCATAAGATATCACTTAAAGGTGGAATCCAAAATGGCTACACATGAAATAAATTACAAAACAAAAACATAGTCAAATATGTAGACAACACGCGTAAGGCTGCTAAACGGGAAAGGTGGGGAGGGGTGAGGCATCATCCAGGAGGTTGAAATTAGCAAAGATACCATTCCAAATACCAAACTGATAATCAACAAGGCCTACACGGTAGCTAAAAGAACTGCACTCAGCACACTCAAGTCACTGGAAAAGAATATATATGACTGGTAAGAATCTGAAAAAGAATTTATTGATGTCTCTCTGTATGTGAATCAAGTGGATGTACAGCAGCAAGAAACAGAGCTTTGAAAATCAGCTGTAACCAATATAGTAATAAATTGAAAAAAATAAACGACAGAGAGACAGAGAAAACCTCTTACAACTTTTCCTCAGGGACGGTGATGCAACATGGATTGAACACATCTAGACCCACAGCAGGATGAGACATAAGGCTGGAAACTGTTCGTGCTAAGAGAAATGTGAGGTTGGGTGAGGAAATGCACACCCTTTAAAGTAATACTACCTGGTACCCATTCAATGGGTCCCAAATCTGCAGGTTCAAGGGATCTTCCTACAGCGAAAACATGCATGGAAAACCCAGAGGACTGTACACCATGTGATCGGGAGATGTGTCTAAAATGCACCTCATTTATCCTCTCCTGGTGCTCCTGTTCATCATTCCAGCCACGTTACTTAGAATCTCCCCACTTAGAGAATCAGCACATTTAAACTTCTGTTTCACACATTTTGCAAATTGTGAGGAGGATGAACGGGAAGAGGGGGAACCAATGAGAGAATAGTTGTAGGGGTTTGGACGGGCACATGTCACTCTAATTTCCCATTAAGAATAAGAATTAAAAAAAGGCTCAGCCCGCCTCGCCGGAGCCAAAATAGGGCCTGAAGCAATCCTGCGGCTTTGAGGCCAGCTCACAAAAGAGCAACTTAAAAAATGGAGCTCAGGGTCACTGCAATTCACAAACCTGCAGAGTTATAAATGAAAACTAACGTCCCAAAATATGTTGAGGTAAGGCAAAGAAGAGGATCTGAATGCAAGACAGAATTGCAAGAAACAGATTTCAAGAGATAGATTGGACTCGTCTTTAAAGCACATGAAAAGCGGCAGAATTTCGACAATGATGCAGTTGGCCCAAAAGGGAGTATGCGTTTTTTCCTGAATATATCCAGGAAAAAACGCATACGCACTTTATGGGCAACCAAGCAAGCAAGCAATGCAAATGTGCACAACAAAGAAGTCTCATTTCCCACCGGTCAAAAGGGCCATCCGAAAAAATTGTAAAAACCAGAAATGCAGGACAGGCCATGGAGAACAGGGAGCCTTTATACGCTGATGGACAGTGTGTGAACTGCCGAGAGCCACTCTGGAGAAGTGTATGGTGGTCCCTAAATCATCTAAAAAACAGAGCTACAGAGCATAGGGCACTTCCAATCACGGAAGTATATCTAGGGAAGTCTAAAAATCAACAAGACACAAGCACACCACAGTTTAGGGCTACTCTGTTTACAAGAACCTCAACTTCAGTACACCTTAAATATCCCAGGAAAGAGAACAATGGATAAAGAAAATGTGGTACTTATGTACAATGGAATATCTCTTCACCATGAAATCAATGTAATAAGGCTAGTAGAAGGATAAAGAGTGGATTTAGGTCCGATAATACTACTTGAAATAAGTCAAACAGAAAAAGAAACATATCATAAGATATCACTTATAGAGGGAGGATAAATATGGCTGCACAAAAAATGAATTACAAAACAGAACAGTGTCTCACATTTAGAAAACACACTTATGTCAGCTTAAGGGGAAAGGAGAGGTGGGGTGATGCATAAAACCAGAGTTTGAAATTAGCACAGCTACCGTTCAATAAACCAAATAGGTATTAGACAAGATCTACACCTTGCTCAATGAACTGGCCTCAACACACCCTATACACTGCAGAGAAATATATCTGAGTAATAAGAATCTTAAAACCCATGTATTGATATATCTCCATAAGGGAATCAAGTGTGTGCAGAGCGGCCAAACACAGCAGTGAAAATGAGCTAAACCCCATTATAGAAATAAATTTTAAAACCAAAACGCAGAAACAATGAAAGAGAGAAAAATTCTTACAAAATTCGCTCAGGGGCTGTGATGCAACCTGGAATGACCACATATAAACCCACAGCTGGATAACACATAAGGCTGGACACTTGGGGCTGAGAGGATTGGTGAGCTTTGGTGAGCAACTGCTGAAAGTTTAATGCAATACTTCATGCTACTCATTCCAAGGGTCCCAACACTCCAGGTTGAAGGGAATCTTCCTACAGCTAAACCATGCATGGGAAATCCAACGGATGGTATACCATATGATCGGGAAAGGTTTCTAAAACGCACCTCATTTTCCTCTCCTGGGGCTCCGGATCAACATTCCAGCCACTTTACTAACAAGATCTCCACATGGAGAGTCAATGCCTTTACGTTCCGGTATCGCACAGTCTGCAGTTAGTGCAGAGGATGAATGGGAATAGGGGGAACCAGTGAGAAAATAGCTGTAGCGATTTCAATGGGAACATGTCACTCTAATTCACATCAGGAAGAAGAATTAACCAAAGGCAGAGCAAGGCGCCCCAGAAGAAGAATAGAGCCTGAAGAAATCCTGTGGATATGAGGCAAGATCACAAAAATAAGAGCTGAAAAATGCAGCTAAGGGCCACGGCAATTCAAAAACCTGCAGAGCTATAAAGGCCAACAATTTTCAAAAAGTATATTGAGGTAAGGCTATGAAGAGGCACTGACAGCAAGGCAGAATTGCAGGAAACCGATTTCAGGAGGTAGAATGGAATTGCATTGAAAACATATGAAAACACTCAGAACGTCGACAATGATGCACTTGGCCAAAAAGGGCGTATGCGTTTTTTCCTGAATATATTCAGGAAGAAACGCATACGCACTTTCTGACCAACGAAGCAAACTTGCAAAGGAAATCTGCACTACAATGAAGTCTCACTTCCTCCCTGTCAAAAGGAGCATCTGAAAAAGTGTAAAATCCAGAAAGGCAGGACAGGCCATGGAGAACTGGGAGCCTTGTTATGCTGATGGGCGGGATGTAAATTGCCAACAGCCACTCTGGAGAAGTGTATGGTGTTTCCTGAAACATCTAAAAAACAAAGCAACAGAGCCTATGGCAGTTCCACTTATGGTCCTATAGCTTAGGGAAATTAAAATCAAAAAGACACAGCCACCCCAAAGTTTGGGACGGCTCTGTTTACAAGAACCTCGTTTATGGTACAAGTTCAATATTGCAGAAAGGGAAAAATGGATAAAGAAGTTGTGGTACTTACGTACAATGCAATATCACTCAGCAATGAAATCTATGTCATCAGGCCCGTAGAAGCATAATGAGTAGATTCAGGTACCATGATTCTAAGTGAAAAAAATCACACAGAAAAAGAAACATCATAAGATATCACTACTACACGGAATGTAAACTTAGCTACAAAGGAACTGAATTACAAAACAGAATAGGGTCTCAAATGTAGAAAACCAACTTATGGTTGCTTAAGGGGAAAGGTGAGTTGGGGTGCTGCATAAAACCAAAGATTGAAATTAGCACAGATAACGTTCCATAAGCCAAATATGTAATAGACAAGAGCTACTCCTTGCTCAACGAAGTGGACACAACACCCCATAGTAAACGCCTAAGAAGATACCTGACTAGTAAGAATTATAAACCTATGGATTTATATGTCTCCGAAAGTGAATTAAGCATGTGTACAGCGGCATAAACACAGCAGTGATAGGATTATTGAGGTTCGTTGAGCAAATGCAGACCCTTTGAAGTCATATTGCATGGTACCCATTCCATGGGTCCCAACTCTCCCGGTGTAAGGGATTCTTCCTTCAGCTAAAACATGCGTGTGGAACCCAGAGTATGATCCACCGTGTGATCGGGAAACTTTTTTAAATGTATCTCATTTTTTGTCCCCTGGTACTCGGTGCAACTTTCCAGAAGCTTTACCAACACTCTCCCCACTTGGAGAGTCAGTGCCTTTAACCTCCTGTGTGGCCCAGTTTGCAATTTCTTCGGAAGATGAACAGGAATAAGGAGAAGCAATGGGAGACTATCTGTAGGTTTCTGGACGGGCAAATTTAACTCTCATTTCCCACCAGGAAGACGAATGAATCAAAGGTTCCACGTGCCGTGCTGGAACTAGATTAGGACCTGAAGAGATCCTGCGGTTTTGCGGCAGGCTCACAAGAATGCGAGTTGAAGAATGGAGCTCAGGGGCACTGTAATTCACAAACCTGCAGAGTTATAAATGACAGCTATCATCCAAAATTATACTGAAGTAAGGCTGCGAAGAGGACTTGAATGTGGGGTAGAATTGCTGGAAACCGATTTCAGAAGGTACACGGGAGTCGCTCTTAAAACATAGGAAAAGAGACAGAACTTGGAAAATAATGCACTTGGCAAAAAAGGGCATATGTGTTTTATCCAGAGCTCTCATAACTGAGGGGAGGAGATTCCCAGCAGGCTCCAACTGCCACCTAGGGCTCACGTTGCCAAGGCAACGTGAGCAAGCCAGGCAGGAGTTACCTCACAGCAGAGGTCCCACCTCACAGAAGGGTGAGAAACCCAGCCAACATCAGACTCTCACCAGAGGGCCCACATCACCAAGGGGATGGGAACCAGGCAGGAGTGTCTTCACACCAGTGGGGCCACATCATTGAAAGGTGAGGTACTCAGCACATGTGTCCTCAAACCAGAGGACCCACATCACCAAGGGCCTCGGAGTGAGGCAGGCAGGAGTAGCCTCACAACACTGGGCCCATAGAATAAAAAAGTGAGGAATCTAGCAGTTGGAACCTCCCAGCAGGCGGCCCAGATCACCGAGGCTATGGGATCCAGGCCACAGTGAACTCACAGAAGAGGGCTCATGTCATGAAACTGAGCAACCCAGCCATTGGGACCTCAGAGCAGGAGGCCCACATCCCCATGGGGATGGAAATCTGGTAGGAGTGTCCTCGCACCACTGAGAACATATCAGAAAATTTTGGCCGACCAGCAGTTAGGGCCTGACGCCAGAGGACCCTCATCACCAAGGGAAGGAGGCTCCCAGCAGGCTCCAACTGCCACCAGAGGGCTGACGTCACCAAGGCGATGTGTGCCAACCAGGCACGAATGATCTCACAGCAGAGGGCCCACCTCAGAGAAGTGTGACGAACCCAGTCAGGATCAGACTCACACCAGAGGGCCCACATCACCAAATGGATTGGAACCAGGCAGGAGTATCCTCACATGAGTAGGGCCACATCATCTAAAGGTGAGGAACCCAGAACATGTGGCTTCAAACCATAGGACACCCATCACCAAGGGGCTGGGAGTGAGGCAGGCAGGAGGAGCCTCACAACAGAGGGCCCAAAAATAAGAAAGGTGAGGAATCCAGCAGTTGGAACCTCCCAGCAGGCGGCCCAGAGCACAGAGGCTAGGGGATCCAGGTCGGAGTGAACTAACACCAGACAGCCCACATCATGAAACTGTGAGCAACCCAGACATTGGGACCTCAGAGCAGAAGGCCCACATCCCCATGGTGATGGGAACATAACAGGAGTGTCCTGGCATCACTGGGCTCACATCAGAAAACGTGGGGTACTCAGAAGTTAGGGCCTGACTCTAGAGGGCACTGATCACCGAGGGGAGGAGGCTCCCAGCAGGCTCCAGCTGCCACCAGAGGGCCAACGTCGCCAAGGCGATGTGTGCCAGCCCGGCAGGAGTGACCTCACAGCAGAGGGCCCACCTCACAGAAGGGTGAGGAACACAGCCAGGATCAGACTCTTACCAGAGGGCCCACATCACCAAGGGGATGGGAACCAGGCAGGAGTGTCCGCACATCAGTGAGACAACATCATCGAAAGGTGAGGATCCCAGCACATGTAGCCTCAAACCAGAGGAACTACATCACCAAGGGGTTCGGAATGAGGCTGGCAGGACCGGCCTCACAACACAGGGTCCATAGAATATAAAAGTTGAGGAATCCAGCAGTTGGAACCTCCCAGCAAGCAGCCCAGAGCACCGAGGCTATGGGATCCAGGCCACAGTGAACTCACAGCAGAGGGCCCACATCATGAACCTGTGAGCAGCCCAGCCGTTGGGACCTCAGAACAGAAGGCCCACATCCCCATTGGGATGGGAACCTGGCAGGAGTGGCTTTGCACCACTTAGCACATATCAGAAAATGTTAGGAGCCCAGCAGTTAGGGCCTGACACCAGGGGGCCCTCATAACTGAGGGGAGGAGACTCCCAGCAGGTTCCAACTGCCAACAGAGGGCCCACGTCTACAAGGTGGCATGTGCCAGCAAGGCAGTAGTGACCTCACAGCAGAGGGCCTATCTCACAGAAGGGTGAGGAACCGAGGCAGGATGAGACTCTCGCCAGGGGGCCCACAACACCAAGGGGATGAGAACCAGTCAGGACTGTCCTCCCACCAGTGGGGCCACATCATCGAAACGTGAGGAACCCAGCACATGCGGCCTCATATCAGAGGACATACATCACAAAGGGGATGGGAGTGAGGCAGGTAGGAGTAGCCTAAAAACAGAGGGCCCAAAGAATAAAAAAGGTGAGGAATCCAGCATTTGGAACCTCCCAGCAGGCGGCCGAGAGCACAGAAGCTATGGGATGCAGGCAGGAGTGAACTAACACCAGAGAGCCCACATCATGAAACTGCGAGCAACCCAGGCGTTGGGACCTCAGAGCAGAAAGCCCACATCCCCATGGGGATGGGAACCTGACAGGAGTGTCCTGGCATCACTGGGCTCACATCAGAAAACGTGGGGAGCCCAGCAGTTAGGGTCTGATGCTAGAGGGCCGTCATCACCGAGAGCAGGAGGTTCTCAGCAGGTTCCATGTGCCAACAGAGGGCCCACGTCGCCAAGGTGATTTGTGCAAGTCAGGCAAGATTGACCTCACAGCAGAGGGCCTACCTCACAGAAGAGTGAGGAACCCAGCCAGGATAAGACTGTCACCAGAAGACCCACATCACCAAGGGGATGGGAACCAGGCAGGAGTGTCCTCACACCAGTGGGGTCACATCATTGAAAGTTGCGGAACCCAGCACATGTGGCCTCAAACCAGAGGACCCACATCACGAAGGGGTTGCGAGTGAGGCAGGCAGGAGGAGCATCACAACACAGGACCCATAGAATACAAAAGTTGAGGAATCGAGCATTTGGAACCTCCCAGCAGGCGGCCCAGAGCACAGAGGCTATGGGATCCAGGCCACAGTGAACTAACACCAGAGAGCCCACATCATGAAATTGTGATCAACCTAGCCGTTTTAATCTCAGAGCAGAAGGACCACATCCCTATGGAGATGGGAACCTAAGAGGAGTGCCCGAGCATCACTGGGCTCACTAAGAAAAGTTGGGGAGCCCAGCAGTTAGGGCCTGACGTCAGGGGGCCCTCATCACAGAGGTGAGGAGGCTCCCAGCAGGGTCCAAGTGCCACCAGAGGGCTCATGTCAACAAGGCGAGGTGAGCAAGCCATGCAAGAGTTACCTGATCATAGAGGGCCCACCTCACAGATGGGTGAGGAACCCAGCCAGGATCAGACTCTCACCAGAGGTCCCACATCACAAAGGGGATGGGAACCAGTCAGGATTATCCTCACACCAGTGGGGCCTCATCATCTTAAGGTGAGGAACCCAGCACATGTGTCCTCAAACCAGAGGACCCACATCACCAAGGGCCTTGGAGTGAGGCAGGCAGGAGTAGACTCACAACACAGGGCACATAATATAAAAAACGTGAGGATTCCAGCATTTAGACCTTCCAGCAGGTGGCTCAGAACACTGAGGCTATGGGATCCAGGCCGCAGTGAACTCACAGCAGAGGGCCCACATCATAAAACTGTGAGCAACCCAGGCGTTGGGACCTCAGCGCAGAAGGCCCACATCCCCATGGGAATGGGAACCTGGCTGGAGTGTCCTCGCACCACTGGGCGCACATCAGAAAATGTGGGGAGCCCACCATTTAGGGCCTGACGCCAGAGGGCCGTCATCACCGAGAGGAGGAGGCACCCTGCACGCTCCAACTGCCACCAGATGTCTCACATCTCCAAGGTGACGTGTGCCAGCCAGGCAGGAGTGACCTCACAGCAGAGGGCCTACCTCACAGAACGTTGAGGAACCCAGCCAGGATTAGACTCTCGCCAGAGGGCCCACCTCACCAAGGGGATGGGAACCAGGCAGGAGTGTCCTCACACGAGTGGGGCCACATCATCGAAAGGTGAGGAATGCAGCACATGTGGCCTCAAGCCATAGGACAGTCATCACCAAGGGGCTGGCAGTGAGGCAGGCAGGAGGAGCCTCACAACAGAGGGCCCAAAGAATAAAAAAGTTGAGGAATCCAGCAGTTGGACCCTCCCAGCAGGCGGCTCAGAGCACCGATGATAAGGGATCCTTGCCGGAGTGAACTCACAGCAGAGGGCCCACATCATGGTACTGTGAGCAAGCCAGGCGTTTTGACCTCAGAGCAGAAGGCCCATATCCCCATGGGGATGGGAACCTGGCAAGAGTGTCCTCACTCACTTGGCGCACATCAGAAAATGTGGGGAGCCCAGCAGTTATGGCCTAAGGCAAGAGGGCCCTCATCACCGAGGGGAGGAGGATCCCAGCACACTCCAACTGCCACCAGAGGGCCCACGTCGCCAAGGTGACGTGTGCCAGACAGGCATGATTGACCTCACAGCAGAGGGCCCACCTCACAGAAGGGTGAGGAACCCAGCCAGGATCAGACTCTCACCTGAGGGCCCACATCAGCAAGGGGATGGGAACCAGTCAGAACTGTCTTCCCTCCAGTGGGGCCACATCATCGAAAGGTGTGGAACCCAGCACATGTGGCCTCAAATCAGAGGACACATATCACAAAGGGAATGGGAGTGAGGCAGGCAGGAATAGCCCAAACCAGGCAGGAGTGTCCTCACACTAGTGGGGCCACATCATCGAAAGGTGAGGAACCCATAAAGGTGGCCACAAACCAGAGGACCCACATCACCAAGGGGTTGAGAGTGAGGTAGGTGTCTGGACGGGCATATTTAACACTCATTTCACACCAGGAAGAGGAATTAACCAAAGGCTCAGCATGCCCTGCCAGAAGCAGATTAGGGCCTGAAGCAGTCTTGCGGGTTTGCGGCCAGCTCACAAGAAAGCGAGTTGAAGAAAGGAGCTCAGGGGCCCTGTAATTCACAAACCTGCAGAGTTATAAATGACAGATAACGTCCAAAAATATATTGAAGTAAGGCTGCGAAGAGGACTTGAAAGCGGGGCAGAATTTCAGGAAACCGATTTCAGGAGGTAGACTGGATTTGCATTTGAAGCATAGGAAAAGAGGCAGAACATCGACAATGATGCACTTGGCAAAAAAGGGCGTATGAGTTTGTTCCTGAATATATTCAGGAAAAGACACATATGCGCTTTTTGGCAAACCAAGCAAGCTTGCAATGGAAATCCGAACTACTATGAAGTGTCACTTCCCCACGGTCTAAAGGGCCACCTGAAAAAAGTGTAAAATGCAGAAAGGCAAGACAGGCCATGGGGATAAAGGAGCCTTGTTATGCTGATGGGCGGGATGTAAATTGCCAACAGCCACTCTGGAGAAGTGTATGGTGTTTCCTGATACATCTACAAAACAAAGCAACAGAGCCTAGGGCACTTCCACTTATGGTCCTATAGCTTAGGGAAATTAAAATCAAAAAGACACAGCCACCCCAAAGTTTGGGACGGCTCTGTTTACAAGAACCTCGTTTACGGTACAAGTTCAATATCACAGAAAGCGAAAAATGGATAAAGAATTTGTGGTACTTACGTACAATGCAATATCACTCAGCAATGAAATGTATGTCATCAGGCCCGTAGCAGCATAATGAGTGGATTCAGGTACGATGATTCTAAGTGAAATAAGTCACACAGAAAAAGAAACATCATAAGATATCACTACTACACGGAATGTAAACTTGGCTACACAGGAACTGAATTACAAAACAGAACAGGGTCTCAAATGTAGAAAACCAA
The DNA here is from genome assembly GCF_039906515.1 of Pseudorca crassidens. Lineage (NCBI taxonomy): Eukaryota > Metazoa > Chordata > Mammalia > Artiodactyla > Delphinidae > Pseudorca > Pseudorca crassidens. The sequence goes on along the minus strand of NC_090298.1, from coordinate 179,639,968 downwards.
CTTATGCTTGCTTAAGGGGAAAGGTGAGTTGGGGTGCTGCATAAAACCAGAGATTGAAATTAGCACAGATACCGTTCCATAAGCCAAATATGTAATAGACAAGAGCTACTCCTTGCTCAACGAAGTGGACTCTACACCCCATATTAAACGCCTAAGAATATACCTGACTAGTAATAATCTTAAAACCTATGGATTTCTATGTCTCCGAAAGAGAATCAAGCGTGTGTACAGGGGCATAAACGCAGCAGTGATAGGATTGGTGAGGTTCGGTGAGCAAATGCAGACCCTTTGAAGTCATATTGCATGGTACCCATTCCATGGGTCTCAACTCTCCAGGTTTAAGGGATTCTTCCTTCAGCTAAAACATGCATGTGGAACCCAGAGTATGATCCACCGTGTGATCGGGAAACGTGTTCAAATGTGTCTCAGGTTTCGTCCCCTGGTACTCGGGTGCAACATTCCAGTCACTTTACTAACACTCTCCCCACTTGGAGAGTCAGTGTCTTTAACCTCCTGTTTGGCCCAGTTTGCCATTTCTGCGGAAAATAAACAGGAATAGGGAGAACCAATGAGAGACTAGCTGGATGTGCCTGTACGGGCAAATTTATCTCTCATTTCCCACCAGGAAGAGGAATTAACCAAAGGCTCAGCGTGCCATGCCGGAACCACACTAGGGCCTGAAGCAATCCTGCGGTGTTGCGGCCAGCTCACAAGAAAGCGAGTTGAAGAAAGGAGCTCAGAGGCACTGTAATTCACGAACCTGCAGAGTTATAAATGACAGCTATCGTCCAAAAATATATTGAAGTAAGGCTGCCAAGAGGACTTGAAAGCGGGGCAGAATTGCAGGACACCGATTTCAGGAGGTAGACTGGAATTGCATGTAAAGCATAGGAAAAGAGGCAGAACGTCCACAATGATGCACTTGGCCAAAAAGGGCGTATGCGTTTTTTCCTGAATATATTCAGGAAAAAACGCATACGCCCTTTTGGGCCAACCAAGCAAGCTTGCAAAGGAAATCTGCACTACAATGAAGTCTCACTGCCCCCCGGTCAAAAGGGCCATCTGAAAAAAGTGTACAATCCTGAAAGGCAGGACAGGCCATGGAGACGTAGGAGCCTTGTTATGCTGATGGGCGGGATGTAAATTGCCAACAGCCACTCTGGAGAAGTGTATGGTGTTTCCTGAAACATCTAAAAAACAAAGCAACAGAGCCTAGGACACTTCCACTTATGGTCCTATAGCTTACGGAAATTAAAATCAAAAAGACACAGCCACCCCAAAGTTTGGGACGGCTCTGTTTACAAGAACCTCGTTTACGGTACAAGTTCAATATCACAGAAAGCGAAAAATGGATAAAGAAGTTGTGGTACTTACGTACAAGGCAATATCACTCAGCAATGAAATCTATGTCATCAGGCCAGTAGCAGCATAATGAGTGGATTCAGGTACGATGATTCTAAGTGAGATAAGTCACACAGAAAAAGAAACATCATAAGTTATCACTACTACACGGAATGTAAACTTGGCTACACAGGAACTGAATTACACAACAGAACAGGGTCTCAAATGTAGAAAACCAACTTATGCTTGCTTAAGGGGAAAGGCGAGTTGGGGTGCTGCATAAAACCAGAAATTGAAATTAGCACAGATACCGTTCCATAAGCCAAATATGTAATAGACAAGAGCTAGACTTTGCCCAACGAAGAGGACTCAACACCCCATATTAAACGTCTAAGAATATACCTGACTAGTAAGAATCTTAAAACCTATGGATTTATATGTCTCCGAAAGAGAATCAAGCGTGTGTACAGTGGCATAAGCGCAGCAGTGATAGGATTGGTGAGGTTCGGTGAGCAAATGCAGAACCTTTGAAGTCATATTGCATGGTACCCATTCCATGGGTCTCAACTCTCCAGGTTTAAGGGATTCTTCCTTCACCTAAAACATGCATGTGGAACCCAGAGTATGATCCACCGTGTGATCGGGAAACGTGTTCAAATGTGTCTCAGGTTTCGTCCCCTGGTACTCGGGTGCAACATTCCAGATGCTTTACTAACACTGTCCCCACTTGAAGAGTCAGTGCCTTTAACCTCCTGTTTGGCCCAGTTTGCAATTTCTGCGGAAAATGAACAGGAATAGGGAGAACCAATGAGAGACTAGCTGGAGGTGTCTGGACGGGCAAATTTAACTCTCATTTCCCACCAGGAAGAGGAATTAACCAAAGGCTCAGCGTGCCATGCCGGAACCACACTAGGGCCTGAAGCAATGCTGCGGTGTTGCGGCCAGCTCACAAGAAAGCGAGTTGAAGAAAGGAGCTCAGGGGCACTGTAATTCACAAACCTGCAGAGTTAAAAATGACAGCTATCGTCCAAAAATATATTGAAGTAAGGCTGCCAAGAGGACTTGAAATCGGGGCAGAATTGCAGGACACCGATTTCAGGAGGTAGACTGGAATTGCATGCAAAGCATAGGAAAAGAGGCAGAACGTCCACAATGATGCACTTGGCCAAAAAGGGCGTATACGTTTTTTCCTGAATATATTCAGGAAAAAACGCATACGCCCTTTTTGGCCAACCAAGCAAGCTTGCAAAGGAAATCTGCACTACAATGAAGTCTCACTGCCCCCCGGTCAATAGGGCCATCTGAAAAAACTGTAAAATCCAGAAAGGCAGGACAGGCCATGGAGATGTGGGAGCCTTGTTATGCTGATGGGCAGGATGTAAATTGCCAACAGCCACTCTGGAGAAGTGTATGGTGTTTCCTGAAACATCTAAAAAACAAAGCAACAGAGCCTAGGGCACTTCCACTTATGGTCCTATAGCTCAGGGAAATTAAAATCAAAAAGACACAGCCACCCCAAACTTTGGGACGGCTCTGTTTACAAGAACCTCGTTTATGGTACAAGTTCAATATCACAGAAAGCGAAAAATGGATAAAGAATTTTTGTTACTTACGTACAATGCAATATCACTCAGCAATGAAATGTATATCATCAGGCCCGAAGCAGCATAATGAGTGGATTCAGGTACGATGATTCTAAGTGAAATAAGTCACACAGAAAAAGAAACATCATAAGATATCACTACTACACGGAATGTAAACTTGGCTACACAGGAACTGAATTACAAAACAGAACAGCGTCTCAAATGTAGAAAACCAACTTATGCTTGCTTAAGGGGAAAGGTGAGTTGGGGTGCTGCATAAAACCAGAGATTGAAATTAGCACAGATACAGTTCCATAAGCCAAATATGTAATAGACAAGAGCTACTCCTTGTTCAACGAAGAGGACTCAACACCCCATATTAAACGTCTAAGAATATACCTGACTAGTAAGAATCTTAAAACATATGGATTTATATGTCTCCGAAAGAGAATCAAGCGTGTGTACAGTGGCATAAGCGCAGCAGTGATAGGATTGGTGAGGATCGGTGAGCAAATGCAGAACCTTTGAAGTCATATTGCATGGTACCCATTCCATGGGTCTCAACTCTCCAGGTTTAAGGGATTCTTCCTTCAGCTAAAACATGCATGTGGAACCCAGAGTATGATCCACCGTGTGATCGGGAAACGTGTTCAAATGTGTCTCAGGTTTCGTCCCCTGGTACTCGGGTGCAACATTCCAGACGCTTTACTAACACTCTCCCCACTTGGAGAGTCAGTGCCTTTAACCTCCTGTTTGGCCCAGTTTGCAATTTCTGCGGAAAATGAACAGGAATAGGGAGAACCAATGAGAGACTATCTGGAGGTGTCTGGACGGGCAAATTTAACTCTCATTTCCCACCAGGAAGAGGAATTAACCAAAGGCTCAGCGTGCCATGTCGGAACCACACTAGGGGCTGAAGCAATCCTGCGGTGTTGCAGCCAGCTCACAAGAAAGCGAGTTGAAGAAAGGAGCTCAGGGGCACTGTATTCACAAACCTGCAGAGTTAATAATGACAGCTATCGTCCAAAAATATATTGAAGTAAGGCTGCCAAGAGGACTTGAAAGCGGGGCAGAATTGCAGGAAACCGATTTCAGGAGGTAGACTGGAATTGCATGTAAAGCATAGGAAAAGAGACAAAACGTCCACAATGATGCACTTGGCCAAAAAGGGCGTATGCGTTTTTTACTGAATATATTCAGGAAAAAACGCATACGCCCTTTTTGGCCAACCAAGCAAGCTTGCAAAGGAAATCTGCACTACAATGAAGTCTCACTGCCCCCCGGTCAAAAGGGCCTTCTGAAAAAGTATAAAATCCAGAAAGGCAGGACAGGCCATGGAGAACTGGGAGCCTTGTTATGCTGATGGGCGGGATGTAAATTGCCAACAGCCACTCTGGAGAAGTGTATGGTGTTTCCTGAAACATCTAAAAAGCAAAGCAACAGAGCCTACGGCAGTTCCACTTATGGTCCTATAGATTAGGGAAATTAAAATCAAAAAGACACAGCCAGCCCAAAGTATGGGACGGCTCTGTTTACAAGAACCTCGTTTACGGTACAAGTTCAATATCACAGAAAGCAAAAAATGGATAAAGAAGTTGTGGTACTTACGTACAAGGCAATATCACTCAGCAATGAAATCTATGTCATCAGGCCCATAGCAGCATAATGAGTGGATTCAGGTACGATGATTCTAAGTGAGATAAGTCACACAGAAAAAGAAACATCATAAGATATCACTACTACACGGAATGTAAACTTGGCTACACAGGAACTGAATTACAAAACAGATCAGGGTCTCAAATGTAGAAAACCAACTTATGCTTGCTTAAGGGGAAAGGTGAGTTGGGGTGCTGCATAAAACCAGAGATTGAAATTAGCACAGATACCGTTCCATAAGCCAAATATGTAATAGACAAGAGCTACTCCTTGCTCAACGAAGAGGACTCAACACCCCATATTAAAAGTCTAAGAATATACCTGACTAGTAAGAATCTTAAAACCTATGGATTTATATGTCTCTGAAAGAGAATCAAGTGTGTGTACAGTGGCATAAGCGCAGCAGTGATAGGATTGGTGAGGTTCGGTGAGCCAATGCAGAACCTTTGAAGTCATATTGCATGGTACCCATTCCATGGGTCTCAACTCTCCAGGTTTAAGGGATTCTTCCTTCAGCTAAAACATGCATGTGGAACCCAGAGTATGATCCACCGTGTGATCAGGAAACGTGTTCAAATGTGTCTCAGGTTTCGTCCCCTGGTACTCGGGTGCAACATTCCAGACGCTTTACTAACACTCTCCCCACTTGGAGAGTCAGTGCCTTTAACCTCCTGTTTGGCCCAGTTTGCAATTTCTGCGGAAAATGAACAGGAATAGGGAGAACCAATGAGAGACTATCTGGAGGTGTCTGGACGGGAAAATTTAACTCTCATTTCCCACCAGGAAGAGGAATTAACCAAAGGCTCAGCGTGCCATGCCGGAACCACACTAGGGCCTGAAGCAATCCTGCGGTGTTGCGGCCAGCTCACAAGAAAGCGAGTTGAAGAAAGGAGCTCAGGGGCACTGTAATTCACAAAACTGCAGAGTTAAATATGACAGCTATCGTCCAAAAATATATTGAAGTAAGGCTGCCAAGAGGACTTGAAAGCGGGGCAGAATTGCAGGAAACCGGTTTCAGGAGGTAGACTGGAATTGCATGTAAAGCATAGGAAAAGAGGCAGAACGTCCACAATGATGCACTTGGCGAAAAAGGGCGTATGCATTTTTTCCTGAATATATTCAGGAAAAAACATATGCGCTCTTTTTGGCCAACCAAGCAAGCTTGCAAAGGAAATCTGCACTACAATGAAGTCTCACTCACCCCCGGTCAAAAGGGCCATCTGAAAAATGTGTAAAATCCAGAAAGGCAGGACAGGCCATGGAGACGTGGGAGCCTTGTTATGCTGATGGGCGGGATGTAAATTGCCAACAGCCACTCTGGAGAAGTGTATGGTGTTTCCTGAAACATCTAAAAAACAAAGCAACAGAGCCTAAGGCACTTCCACTTATAGTCGTATAGCATAGGTAAATTAAAATCAAAAAGACACAGCCACCCCAAAGTTTGGGATGGCTCTGTTTACAAGAACCTCGTTTACAGTAGAAATTCAATATCACAGAAAGTGAAAAATGGATAAAGAAGTTGTGGTACTTACGTACAATGCAATATCACTCAGCAATGAAATCTATGTCATCAGGCCCGTAGCAGCATAATGAGTGCATTCAGGTACGATGATTCTAAGTGAAATAAGTCACACAGAAAAAGAAACATCATAAGATATCACTACTACACGGAATGTAAACTTGGCTACACAGGAACTGAATTACAAAACAGAACAGGGTCTCAAATGTAGAAAACCAACTTATGCTTGCTTAAGGGGAAAGGTGAGTTGGGGTGCTGCATAAAACCAGAGATTGAAATTAGCACAGATACCGTTCCATAAGCCAAATATGTAATAGACAATAGTTACTCCTTGCTCAACGAAGTGGACTCTACACCCCATATTAAACGCCTAAGAATATAGCTGACTAGTAAGTATCTTAAAACCTATGGATTTCTATGACTCCGAAAGAGAATCAAGCGTGTGTACAGCGGCATAAACGCAGCAGTGATAGGATTGGTGAGGTTCGGTGAGCAAATGCAGACCCTTTGAAGTCATATTGCATGGTACCCATTCCATGGGTCTCAACTCTCCAGGTTTAAGGGATTCTTCCTTCAGCTAAAACATGCATGTGGAACCCAGAGTATGATCCAACGTGTGATCGGGAAACGTGTTCAAATGTGTCTCAGGTTTCGTCCCCTGGTACTCGGGTGCAACATTCCAGACGCTTTACTAACACTCTCCCCACTGGGAGAGTCAGTGCCTTTAACCTCCTGTTTGGCCCAGTTTGCAATTTCTGCGGAAAATGAACAGGAATAGGGAGAACCAATGAGAGACTAGCTGGAGGTGTCTGGACGGGCAAATTTAACTCTCATTTCCCACCAGGAAGAGGAATTAACCAAAGGCTCAGCGTGCCATGCCGGAACCACACTAGGGCCTGAAGCAATGCTGCGGTGTTGCGGCCAGCTCACAAGAAAGCGAGTTGAAGAAAGGAGCTCAGGGGCACTGTAATTCACAAACCTGCAGAGTTATAAATGACAGCTATCGTCCAAAAACATATTGAAGTAAGGCTGCCAAGAGGACTTGAAAGCGGGGCAGAATTGCAGGAAACCGATTTCAGGAGGTAGACTGGAATTGCATGTAAAGCATAGGAAAAGAGGCAGAACGTCCACAATGATGCACTTGGCCAAAAAGGGCGTATGCGTTTTTTCGTGAATATATTCAGGAAAAAACGCATACGCACTTTTGGGCCAACCAAGCAAGCTTGCAAAGGAAATCTGCACTACAATGAAGTCTCACTGCCCCCCAGTCAAAAGGGCCATCTGAAAAAAGTGTAAAATCCAGAAAGGTAGGACAGGCCATGGAGAACTGGGAGCCTTGTTATGCTGATGGGCGGGATGTAAATTGCCAACAGCCACTCTGGAGAAGTGTATGGTGTTTCCTGAAACATCTAAAAAACAAAGCAACAGAGCCTAGGGCAATTCCACTTATGGTCCTATAGCTTAGGGAAATTAAAATCAAAAAGACACAGCCACCCCAAAGTTTGGGACAGCTGTGTTTACAAGAACCTCGTTTACGGTACAAGTTCAATATCACAGAAAGCGAAAAATGGATAAAGAAGTTGTGGTACTTACGTACAATGCAATATCACTCAGCAATGAAATCTATGTCATCAGGCCCGTAGCAGCATAATGAGTGGATTCAGGTACGATGATTCTAAGTGAAATAAGTCACACAGAAAAAGAAACATCATAAGATATCACTACTACACGGAATGTAAACTTGGCTACACAGGAACTGAATTACAAAACAGAACAGGGTCTCAAATGTAGAAAACCAACTTATGCTTGCTTAAGGGGAAAGGTGAGTTGGGGTGCTGCATAAAACCAGAGATTGAAATTAGCACAGATACCGTTCCATAAGCCAAATATGTAATAGACAAGAGCTACTCCTTGCTCAACAAAGTGGACTCTACACCCCATATTAAACGCCTAAGAATATACCTGACTAGTAAGAATCTTAAAACCTATGGATTTCTATGTCTCCGAAAGAGAATCAAGCGTGTGTACAGCGGCATAAACGCAGCAGTGATAGGATTGGTAAGGTTCGGTGAGCCAATGTAGACCTTTGAAGTCATATTGCATGGTACCCATTCCATGGGTCTCAACTCTCCAGGTTTAAGGGATTCTTCCTTCAGCTAAAACATGCATGTGGAACCCAGAGTATGATCCACCGTGTGATCGGGAAACGTGTTCAAATGTGTCTCAGTTTTCGTCCCCTGGTACTCGGGTGCAATATTCCAGTCGCTTTACTACACTCTCCCCACTTGGAGAGTCATTGTCTTTAACCTCCTGTTTGGCCCAGTTTGCCATTTCTGTGGAAAATGAACAGGAATAGGGAGAACCAATTAGAGACTAGCTGGAGGTGCCTGTATGGGCAAACTTAACTCTCATTTCCCACCAGGAAGAAGAATTAACCAAAGGCTCAGCGTGCCATGCCGGAACCACACTAGGGCCTGAAGCAATGCTGCGGTGTTGCGACCAGCTCACCAGAAAGCGAGTTGAAGAAAGGAGCTCAGGGGCACTGTAATTCACAAACCTGCAGAGTTATAAATGACAGCTATCGTCCAAAAATATATTGAAGTAAGGCTGCCAAGAGGACTTGAAAGCGGGGCAGAATTGCAGGAAACCGATTTCAGGAGGTAGACTGGAATTGCATGTAAAGCATAGGAAAAGAGGCAGAACGTCCACAATGATGCACTTGGCCAAAAAGGGTGTATGCGTTTTTTCCTGAATATATTCAGGAAAAAACGCATACGCCCTTTTGGACCAACCAAGCAAGCTTGCAAAGGAAATCTGCACTACAATGAAGTCTCACTGCCCCCCTGTCAAAAGTGCCATGTGAAAAAATGTTAAATCCAGAAAGGCAGGACAGGCCATGGAGAACTGGGAGCCTTGTTATGCTGATGGGCGGGATGTAAATTGCCAACAGCCACTCTGGAGAAGTGTATGGTGTTTCCTGAAACATCTGAAAACCAAAGCAACAGAGCCTAGGGCACTTCCACTTATGGTCCTATAGCTTAGGGAAATTAAAATCAAAAATACACAGCCACCCGAAAGTTTGGGACGGCTCTGTTTACAAGAACCTCGTTTACGGTACAAGTTCAATATCACAGAAAGTGTAAAATGGATAAAGAAGTTGTGGTACTTACGTACAATGCAATATCACTCAGCAATGAAATCTATGTCATCAGGCCCATAGCAGCATAATGAGTGGATTCAGGTACGATGATTCTAAGTGAAATAAGTCACACAGAATAAGAAACATCATAAGTTATCACTACTACACGGAATGTAATCTTGGCTACCCAGGAACTGAATTACAAAACAGAACAGGTTCTCAAATGTAGAAAACCAACTTATGCTTGCTTAAGGAGAAAGGTGAGTTGGGGTGCTGCATAAAACCAGAGATTGAAATTAGCACAGATACCGTTCCATAAGCCAAATATGTAATAGACAAGAGCTACTCCTTGCTCAACCAAGTGGAATCAACACCCCATATTAAACGCCTAAGAATATACCTGCCTAGTAAAAATCTTAAAACCTATGGATTTCTATGTCTCTGAAAGAGAATCAAGCGTGTGTACAGCAGCATAAACGCAGCAGTGATAGGATTGGTGTGGTTCGGTGAGCAAATGCAGACCCTTTGAAGTCATATTGCATGGTACCCATTCCATGGGTCTCAACTCTCCAGGTTTAAGGGATTCTTCCTTCAGCTAAAACATGCATGTGGAACCCAGAGTATGATCCACCGTGTGATCGGGAAACGTGTTCAAATGTGTCTCAGGTTTCGTCCCCTGGTACTCGGGTGCAACATTCCAGACGCTTTACTAACACTCTCCCCACTTGGAGAGTCAGTGCCTTTAACCTCCTGTTTGGCCCAGTTTGCAATTTCTGCGGAAAATGAACAGGAATAGGGAGAACCAATGAGAGACTAGCTGGAGGTGTCTGGAGGGGCAAATTTAACTCTCATTTCCCACCAGGAAGAGGAATTAACCAAAGGCTCAGCGTGCCTTGCCGGAACCACACTAGGGCCTGAAGCAATCCTGCGGTGTTGCGGCCAGCTCACAAGAAAGCGAGTTGAAGAAAGGAGCTCAGGGGCACTGTAATTCACAAACCTGCAGAGTTATAAATGACAGCTATCGTCCAAAAATATATTGAAGTAAGGCTGCCAAGAGGACTTGAAAGCGGGGCAGAATTGCAGGAAACCGGTTTCAGGAGGTAGACTGGAATTGCATGTAAAGCATAGGAAAATAGGCAGAACGTCCACAATGATGCACTTGGCCAAAAAGGGCGTATGCATTTTTTACTGAACATATTCAGGAAAAAAACGCATACGCACTTTTTGGCCAACCAAGCATGCTTGCAAAGGAAATCTGCACTACAATGAAGTCTCACTGCCCCCCGGTCAAAAGGGCCATCTGAAAAATGTGTAAAATCCAGAAAGGCAGGACAGGCCATGGAGAACTGGGAGCCTTGTTATGCTGATGGGCGGGATGTAAATTGCCAACAGCCACTCTGGAGAAGTGTATGGTGTTTCCTGAAACATCTACAAAACAAAGCAACAGAGCCTAGGGCACTTCCACTTATGGTCCTATAGCTTAGGGAAATTAAAATCAAAAAGACACAGCCACCTCAAAGTTTGGGATGGCTCTGTTTCCAAGAACGTCATTTACAGTACAAATTCAATATCACAGAAAGTGAAAAATGGATAAAGAAGTTGTGGTACTTACGTACAAGGCAATATCACTCAGCAATGAAATCTATGTCATCAGGCCCGTAGGAGCATAATGAGTGGATTCAGGTACGATGATTCTAAGTGAAATAAGTCACACAGAAAAAGAAACATCATAAGATATCACTACTACATGGAATGTAAACTTGGCTACACAAGAACTGAATTACAAAACAGAACAGTGTCTCAAATGTAGAAAACCAACTTATGCTTGCTTAAGGGGAAAGGTGAGTTGGGGTGCTGCATAAAACCAGAGATTGAAATTAGCACAGATACCATTCCATAAGCCAAATATGTAATAGACAAGAGCTACTCCTTGCTCAACGAAGTGGACTCAACACCCGATATTAAACGTCTAAGAATATACATGACTAGTAAGAATCTTAAAACCTATGGATTTATATGTCTCCAAAAGAGAATCAAGAGTGTGTACAGCGGCATAAACGCAGCAGTGATAGGATTGGTGAGGTTCGGTGAGCCAATGCAGACCCTTTGAAGTCATATTGCATGGTACCCATTCCATGGGTCTCAACTCTCCAGGTTTAAGGGATTCTTCCTTCAGCTAAAACATGCATGTGGAACCCAGAGTATGATCCACCGTGTGATCGGGAAACGTGTTCAAATGTGTCTCAGTTTTCGTCCCCTGGTACTCGGGGGCAACATTCCAGACGCTTTACTAACACTCTCCCCACTTGGAGAGTCAGTGCCTTTAACCTCCTGTTTGGCCCAGTTTGCAATTTCTGCGGAAAATGAACAGGAATAGGGAGAACCAATGAGAGACTAGCTGGAGGTGTCTGGACGGGCAAATTTAACTCTCATTTCCCACCAGGAAGAGGAATTAACCAAAGGCTCAGCGTGCCATGCCGGAACCACACTAGGGCCTGAAGCAATCCTGCAGTGTTGCGGCCAGCTCACAAGAAAGCGAGTTGAAGAAAGGAGCTCAGGGGCACTGTAATTCACAAACCTGCAGAGTTATAAATGACAGCTATCGTCCAAAAATATATTGAAGTAAGGCTGCCAAGAGGACTTGAAAGCGGGGCAGAATTGCAGGAAACCGATTTCAGGAGGTAGACTGGAATTGCATGTAAAGCATAGGAAAAGAGGCAGAACGTCCACAATGATGCACTTGGCCAAAAAGGGCGTATGCGTTTTTTCCTGAATATATTCAGGAAAAAACGCATACGCCCTTTTTGGCCAACCAAGCAAGCTTACAAAGGAAATCTGCACTACAATGAAGTCTCACTGCCCCCCGGTCAAAAGGGCCACTGAAAAAAGTATAAAATCCAGAAAGGCCTGACAGGCCATGGAGAACTGGGAGCCTTGTTATGCTGAAGGGTGGGATGTAAATTGCCAACAGCCACTCTGGAGAAGTGTATGGTGTTTCCTGAAACATCTAAAAAACAAAGCAACAGAGCCTAGGGCACTTCCACTTATGGTCCTATAGCTTAGGGAAATTAAAATAAAAAAGACACAGCCACCTCAAAGTTTGGGACGGCTCTGTTTACAAGAACCTCGTTCACGGTACAAGTTCAATATCGCAGAAAGTGAAAAATGGATAAAGAAGTTGTGGTACTTACATACAAGGCAATATCACTCAGCAATGAAATCTATGTCATCAGGCCCGTAGCAGCATAATGAGTGAATTCAGGTACGATGATTCTAAGTGAAATAAGTCACACAGAAAAAGAAACATCATAAGTTATCACTACTACATGGAATGTAATCTTGGCTACCCAGGAACTGAATTACAAAACAGAACAGGGTCTGAAATGTAGAAAACCAACTTATGCTTGCTTAAGGAGAAAGGTGAGTTGGGGTGCTGCATAAAACCAGAGATTGAAATTAGCACGGATACCGTTCCATAAGCCAAATATGTAATAGACAAGAGCTACTCCTTGCTCAACGAAGAGGACACAACACCCCATATTAAACGCCTAAGAATATACCTGCCTAGTAAAAATCTTAAAACCTATGGATTTCTATGTCTCCGAAAGAGAATCAAGCGTGTGTACAGCGGCATAAATGCAGCAGTGATAGGATTGGTGAGGTTCGGTGAGCAAATGCAGACCCTTTGAAGTCATATTGCATGGTAGCCATTCCATGGGTCTCAACTCTCCAGGTTTAAGGGATTCTTCCTTCAGCTAAAACATGCATGTGGAACCCAGAGTATGATCCACCGTGTGATCGGGAAACGTGTTCAAATGTGTCTCAGGTTTCGTCCCCTGGTACTCGTGTGCAACATTCCAGACGCTTTACTAACACTCTTCCCACTTGGAGAGTCAGTGCCTTTAACCTCCTGTTTGGCCCAGTTTGCAATTTCTGCGGAAAATGAACAGGAATAGGGAGAACCAATGAGAGACTAGCTGGAGGTGTCTGGACGGGCAAATTTAACTCTCATTTCCCACCAGGAAGAGGAATTAACCAAAGGCTCAGTGTGCCATGCCGGAACCACACTAGGGCCTGAAGCAATGCTGCGGTGTTGTGGCCAGCTAACAAGAAAGCGAGTTGAAGAAAGGAGCTCAGGGGCACTGTAATTCACAAACCTGCAGAGTTATAAATGACAGCTATCGTCCAAAAATATATTGAAGTAAGGCTGCCAAGAGGAATTGAAAGCGGGGCAGAATTGCAGGAAACTGATTTCAGGAGGTAGACTGGAATTGCATGTAAAGCATAGGAAAAGAGGCAGAACGTCCACAATGATGCACTTGGCCAAAAAGGTCATATGCGCTTTTTCCTGAATATATTCAGGAAAAAACGCATACGCCCTTTTTGGCCAACCAAGCAAGCTTGCAAAGGAAATCTGCACTACAATGAATCTCACTCACCCCCGGTCAAAAGGGCCATCTGAAAAATGTGTAAAATCCAGAAAACCAGGACAGGCCATGGAGAACTGGGAGCCTTGTTATGCTGATGGGCGAGATGTAAATTGCCAACAGCCACTCTGGAGAAGTGTATGGTGTTTCCTGAAACATCTAAAAAACAAAGCAACAGAGCCTAGGGCACTTCCACTTATGGTCCTATAGCTTAGGGAAATTAAAATCAAAAATACACAGCCACCCGAAAGTTTGGGACGGCTCTGTTTACAAGAACCTCGTTTACGGTACAAGTTCAATATCACAGAAAGTGAAAAATGGATAAAGAAGTTGTGGTACTTACGTACAATGCAATATCACTCAGCAATGAAATCTATGTCATCAGGCCCATAGCAGCATAATGAGTGGATTCAGGTACGATGATTCTAAGTGAAATAAGTCACACAGAATAAGAAACATCATAAAATATCACTACTACACGGAATGTAAACTTGGCTACACAGGAACTGAATTACAAAACAGAACAGGGTCTCAAATGTAGAAAACCAACTTATGCTTGCTTAAGGGGAAAGGTGAGTTGGGGTGCTGCATAAAACCAGAGATTGAAATTAGCACAGATACCGTTCCATAAGCCAAATATGTAATAGACAAGAGCTACTCCTTGCTCAACCAAGTGGAATCAACACCCCATATTAAACGCCTAAGAATATACCTGCATAGTAAATATCTTAAAACCTATGGATTTCTATGTCTCCGAAAGAGAATCAAGCGTGTGTACAGCAGCATAAACGCAGCAGTGATAGGATTGGTGTGGTTCGGTGAGCAAATGCAGAACCTCTGAAGTCATATTGCATGGTACCCATTCCATGGGTCTCAACTCTCCAGGTTTAAGGGATTCTGCCTTCAGCTAAAACATGCATGTGGAACCCAGAGTATGATCCACCGTGTGATCGGGAAACATGTTCAAATGTGTCTAGGTTTCGTCCCCTGGTACTCGGGTGCAACATTCCAGACGCTTTACTAACACTCTCCCCACTTGGAGAGTCAGTGCCTTTAAGCTCCTCTTTGGCCCAGTTTGAAATTTCTTTGGAAAATGAACAGGAATAGGGAGAACCAATGAGAGACTAGATGGAGGTGTCTGGACGGGCAAATTTAACTCTCATTTCCCACCAGGAAGAGGAATTAACCAAAGGCTCAGCGTGTCATGCCGGAACCACACTAGGGCCTGAAGCAAAGCTGCGGTGTTGTGGCCAGCTCACAAGAAAGCGAGTTGAAGAAAGGAGCTCAAGGGCACTGTAATTCACAACCCTGCAGAGTTATAAATGACAGCTATCGTCCAAAAATATATTGAAGTAAGGCTGCCAAGAGGACTTGAAAGCGGGGCAGAATTGCAGGAAACCGATTTCAGGAGGTAGACTGGAATTGCATGTAAAGCATAGGAAAAGAGGCAGAACGTCCACAATGATGCACTTGGCCAAAAAGGGCATAGGCGTTTTTTCCTCAGGAAAAAAAGCATACGCCCTTTTTGGCCAACCAAGCAACCTTGCAAACGAAATCTGCACTACAATGAAGTCTCACTGACCCCCGGTCAAAAGGGCCATCTGAAAAAAGTGTAAAATCCAGAAAGGCAGGAAAGGCCATGGAGAACTAGGAGCCTTGTTATGCTGATGGGCGGGATGTAAATTGCCAACAGCCACTCTGGAGAAGTGTATGGTGTTTCCTGAAACATCTAAAAAACAAAGCAACAGAGCCTAGGGCACTTCCACTTATGGTCCTATAGCTTAGGGAAATTAAAATCAAAAAGACACAGCCACCCCAAAGTTTGGGACAGCTCTGTTTACAAGAACCTCATTTACGGTACAAGTTCAATATCACAGAAAGTGAAAAATGGATAAAGAAGTTGTGGTACTTACGTACAATGCAAAATTACTCAGCAATGAAATCTATGTCATCAGGCCCATAGCAGCATAATGAGTGGATTCAGGTACGATGATTCTAAGTGAAATAAGTCACACAGAAAAGGAAACATCATAAGATATCACTACTACACGGAATGTAAACTTGGCTACCCAGGAACTGAATTACAAAACAGAACAGGGTCTCAAATGTAGAAAACCAACTTATGCTTGCTTAAGGGGAAAGGTGAGTTGGGGTGCTGCATAAAACCAGAGATTGAAATTAGCACAGATACCATTCCAAAAGCCAAATATGTAATAGACAAGAGCTACTCCTTGCTCAACGAAGTGGACTCTACACCCCATATTAAACGCCTAAGAATATACCTGACTAGTAAGAATCTTAAAACCTATGGATTTCTATGTCTCCGAAAGAGAATCAAGCGTGTGTACAGCGGCATAAACGCAGCAGTGATAGGATTGGTGAGGCTCGGTGAACAAACACAGACCCTTTGAAGTCATATTGCATGGTACCCATTCCATGGGTCTCAACTCTCCAGGTTTAAGGGATTCTTCCTTCAGCTAAAACATGCATGTGGAACCCATAGTATGATCCACCGTGTGATCGGGAAACGTGTCCAAATGGGTCAGGTTTCGTCCCCTGGTACTCGGGTGCAACATTCCACACGCTTTACTAACACTCTCCCCACTTGGAGAGTCAGTGCCTTTAACCTCCTGTTTGGCCCAGTTTGCAATTTCTGCGGAAAATGAACAGGAATAGGGAGAACCAATGAGAGACTAGCTGGAGGTGTCTGGACGGGCAAATTTAACTCTCATTTCCCACCAGGAAGAGGAATTAACCAAAGGTTCAGCGTGCCATGCCGGAACCACACTAGGGCCTGAAGCAATCCTGCGGTGTTGCGGCCAGCTCACAAGAAAGCGAGTTGAAGAAAGGAGCTCAGGGGCACTGTAATTCACAAACCTGCAGAGTTATAAATGACAATTATCGTCCAAAAATATATTGAAGTAAGGCTGCCAAGAGGACTTGAAAGTGGGGCAGAATTGCAGGAAACCGATTTCAGGAGGTAGACTGGAATTGCATGTAAAGCATAGGAAAAGAGGCAGAACGTCCACAATGATGCACTTGGCCAAAAAGGGCGTATGCGTTTTTTCCTGAATATATTCAGGAAAAAACGCATACGCCCTTTTTGGCCAACCAAGCAAGCTTGCAAACGAAATCTGCACTACAATGAAGTCTCACTGCCCCCCGGTCAAAAGGGCCATCTGAAAAAAGTGTAAAATCCAGAAAGGCAGGACATGCCATGGAGAACAGGGAGCCTTGTTATGCTGATGGGCGGGATGTAAATTGTCAACAGCCACTCTGGAGAAGTGTATGGTGTTTCCTGAAACATATAAAAAACAAAGCAACAGAGCCTAGGGCGCTTCCACTTATGGTCCTATAGCTTAGGGAAATTAAAATCAAAAAGACACAGCCACCCCAAAATTTGGGACGGCTCTGTTTACAAGAACCTCGTTTACGGTACAAATTCAATATCACAGAAAGTGAAAAATGGATAAAGAAGTTGTGGTACTTACGTACAATGCAATATCACTCAGCAATGAAACCTATGTCATCAGGCCCGTAGCAGCATAATGAGTGGATTCAGGTACGATGATTCTAAGTGAAATAAGTCACACAGAAAAAGAAACATCATAAGATATCACTACTACACGGAATGTAAACTTGGCTACAAAGGAACTGAATTACAAAACAGAACAGGGTCTCAAATGTAGAAAACCAACTTATGCTTGCTTAAGGGGAAAGGTGAGTTGGGGTGCTGCATAAAACCAGAGATTGAAATTAGCACAGATACCGTTCCATAAGCCAAATATGTAATAGACATGAGCTACTCCTAGCTCAACGAAGTGGACTCAACGCCCCATATTAAACGCCTAAGAATATACCTGACAGGTAAGAATCTTAAAACCTATGGATTTATATGTCTCCGAATGAGAATCAAGCATGTGTACAGCGGCATAAACACAGCAGTGATAGGATTGGTGAGGTTCGGTGAACAAATGCAGACCCTTTGAAATCATACTGCATGGTACCCATTCCATGGGTCTCAACTCTCCAGGTTTAAGGGATTCTTCCTTCAGCTAAAACATGAATGTGGAACCCAGAGTATGATCCACCGTGTGATCGGGAAACGTGTTCAAATGTGTCAGTTTTCGTCCCCTGGTACTCGGGTGCAACATTCCAGACGCTTTACTAACACTCTCCCCACTTGGAGAGACAGTGCCTTTAACCTCCTGTTTGGCCCAGTTTGCAATTTCTGCGGAAAATGAACAGGAATAGGGAGAACCAATGAGAGACTAGCTGGAGGTGTCTGGACGGGCAAATTTAACTCTCATTTCCCACCAGGAAGAGGAATTAACCAAAGGCTCAGCGTGCCATTCCGGAACCACACTAGGGCCTGAAGCAATGCTGCGGTGTTGCGGCCAGCTCACAAGAAAGCGAGTTGAAGAAAGGAGCTCAAGGGCACTGTAATTCACAAACCTGCAGAGTTATAAATGACAGCTATCGTCCAAAAATATATTGAAGTAAGGCTGCCAAGAGGACTTGAAAGCGGGGCAGAATTGCAGGAAACCGATTTCAGGAGGTAGACTGGAATTGCATGTAAAGCATAGGAAAAGAGGCAGAACGTCCACAATGATGCACTTGGCCAAAAAGGGCGTATGCGTTTTTTCCTGAATATATTCAGGAAAAAACGCATACGCCCTTTTTGGCCAACCAAGCAAGCTTGCAAATGAAATCTGCACTACAATGAAGTCTCACTGCCCCCCGGTCAAAAGGGCCATCTGAAAAATTTGTAAAATCCAGAAAGGCAGGACAGGCCATGGAGAACTGGGAGCCTTGTTATGCTGATGGGCGGGATGTAAATTGCCAACAGCCACTCTGGAGAAGTGTATGGTGTTTCCTGAAACATCTAAAAACCAAAGCAACAGAGCCTAGGGCACTTCCACTTATGGTCCTATAGCTTAGGGAAATTAAAATCAAAAAGACACAGCCACCCCAAAGTTTGGGACGGCTCTGTTTACAAGAACCTCGTTTACGGTACAAGTTCAATATCACAGAAGGTGAAAAATGGATAAAGAAGTTGTGGTACTTACGTACAATGCAATATCACTCAGCAATGAAATCTATGTCATCAGGCCCGTAGCAGCATAATGAGTGGATTCAGGTACGATGATTCTAAGTGAAATAAGTCACACAGAAAAAGAAACATCATAAGATATCACTACTACACGGAATGTAAACTTGGCTATACAAGAACTGAATTACAAAACAGAACAGGGTCTCAAATGTAGAAAACCAACTTATGCTTGCTTAAGGGGAAAGGTGAGTTGGGGTGCTGCATAAAACCAGAGATTGAAATTAGCACAGATACCGTTCCATAAGCCAAATATGTAATAGACAAGAGCTACTCCTTGCTCAACGAAGTGGACTCTACACCCCATATTAAACGCCTAAGAATATAGCTGACTAGTAAGTATCTTAAAACCTATTGATTTATATGTCTCCGAAAGAGAATCAAGCATGTGTACAGCGGCATAAACGCAGCAGTGATAGGATTGGTGAGGTTCGGTGAGCAAATGCAGACACTTTGAAATCATATTGCATGGCCCATTCCATGGGTCTCAACTCTCCAGGTTTAAGGGATTCTTCCTTCAGCTAAAACATGCATGTGGAACCCAGAGTATGATCCACCGTGTGATCGGGAAATGTGTTCAAAGGTGTCTCAGTTTTTGTCCCCTGGTACTCGGGTGCAACATTCCAGACGCTTTACTAACACTCTCCCCACTTAGAGAGTCAGTGCCTTTAAGCTCCTCTTTGGCCCAGTTTGAAATTTCTTTGGAAAATGAACAGGAATAGGGAGAACCAATGAGAGACTAGATGGAGGTGTCTGGACGGCCAAATTTTCCTCTCATTTCCCACCAGGAAGAGGAATTAACCAAAGGCTCAGCGTGTCATGCCGGAACCACACTAGGGCCTGAAGCAAAGCTGCGGTGTTGTGGCCAGCTCACAAGAAAGCGAGTTGAAGAAAGGAGCTCAAGGGCACTGTAATTCACAAACCTGCAGAGTTATAAATGACAGCTATCGTCCAAAAATATATTGAAGTAAGGCTGCCAAGAGGACTTGAAAGCGGGGCAGAATTGCAGGAAACCGATTTCAGGAGGTAGACTGGAATTGCATGTAAAGCATAGGAAAAGAGGCAGAACGTCCACAATGATGCACTTGGCCAAAAAGGGCATAGGCGTTTTTTCCTCAGGAAAAAAAGCATACGCCCCTTTTGGCCAACCAAGCAAGCTTGCAAACGAAATCTGCACTACAATGAAGTCTCACTGACCCCCGGTCAAAAGGGCCATCTGAAAAAAGTGTAAAATCCAGAAAGGCAGGAAAGGCCATGGAGAACTAGGAGCCTTGTTATGCTGATGGGCGGGATGTAAATTGCCAACAGCCACTCTGGAGAAGTGTATGGTGTTTCCTGAAACATCTAAAAAACAAAGCAACAGAGCCTAGGGCACTTCCACTTATGGTCCTATAGCTTAGGGAAATTAAAATCAAAAAGACACAGCCACCCCAAAGTTTGGGACAGCTCTGTTTACAAGAACCTCGTTTACGGTACAAGTTCAATATCACAGAAAGTGAAAAATGGATAAAGAAGTTGTGGTACTTACGTACAATGCAAAATTACTCAGAAATGAAATCTATGTCATCAGGCCCATAGCAGCATAATGAGTGGATTCAGGTACGATGATTCTAAGTGAAATAAGTCACACAGAAAAAGAAACATCATAAGATATCACTACTACACGGAATGTAAACTTGGCTACCCAGGAACTGAATTACAAAACAGAACAGGGTCTCAAATGTAGAAAACCAACTTATGCTTGCTTAAGGGGAAAGGTGAGTTGGGGTGCTGCATAAAACCAGAGATTGAAATTAGCACAGATACCATTCCATAAGCCAAATATGTAATAGACAAGAGCTACTCCTTGCTCAACGAAGTGGACTCTACACCCCATATTAAACGCCTAAGAATATAACTGACTAGTAAGAATCTTAAAACCTATGGATTTCTATGTCTCCGAAAGAGAATCAAGCGTGTGTACAGCGGCATAAACGCAGCAGTGATAGGATTGGTGAGGCTCGGTGAACAAACACAGACCCTTTGAAGTCATATTGCATGGTACCCATTCCATGGGTCTCAACTCTCCAGGTTTAAGGGATTCTTCCTTCAGCTAAAACATGCATGTGGAACCCATAGTATGATCCACCGTGTGATCGGGAAACGTGTCCAAATGGGTCAGGTTTCGTCCCCTGGTACTCGGGTGCAACATTCCACACGCTTTATTAACACTCTCCCCACTTGGAGAGTCAGTGCCTTTAACCTCCTGTTTGGCCCAGTTTGCAATTTCTGCGGAAAATGAACAGGAATAGGGAGAACCAATGAGAGACTAGCTGGAGGTGTCTGGACGGGCAAATTTAACTCTCATTTCCCACCAGGAAGAGGAATTAACCAAAGGCCCAGCGTGCCATGCCGGAACCACACTAGGGCCTGAAGCAATGCTGCGGTGTTGCGGCCAGCTCACAAGAAAGCAAGTTGAAGAAAGGAGCTCGGGGGCACTGTAATACAGAAACCTGCAGAGTTATAAATGACAGCTATCGTCCAAAAATATATTGAAGTAAGGCTGCCAAGAGGACTTGAAAGCGGGGCAGAATTGCAGGAAACTGATTTCAGGAGGTAGACTGGAATTGCATGTAAAGCATAGGAAAAGAGGCAGAAAGTCCACAATGATGCACTTGGCCAAAAAGGGCGTATGCGTTTTTTCCTGAATATATTCAGGAAAAAACGCATACGCCCTTTTTGGCCAACCAAGCAAGCTTGCAAAGGAAATCTGCACTACAATGAAGTCTCACTGCCCCCCGGTCAAAAGTGCCATGTGAAAAAATGTTAAATCCAGAAAGGCAGGACAGGCCATGGAGACGTGGGAGCATTGTTATGCTGATGGGCGGGATGTAAATTGCCAACAGCCACTCTGGAGAAGTGTATGGTGTTTCCTGAAACATCTAAAAAACAAAGCAACAGAGCCTAGGGCACTTCCACTTATGATCCTATAGCTTAGGGAAACTAAAATCAAAAAGACACAGCCACCCCAAAGTTTGGGACGGCTCTGTTTACAAGAACCTCGTTTACTGTAGAAATTCAATATCACAGAAAGTGAAAAATGGATAAAGAAATTGTGGTACTTACGTACAATGCAATATCACTCAGCAATGAAATCTATGTCATCAGGCCCGTAGCAGCATAATGAGTGGATTCAGGTACGATGATTCTAAGTGAAATAAGTCACTCAGAAAAAGAAACATCATAAGATATCATTACTACACGGAATGTAAACTTGGCTACACAGAAACTGAATTACAAAACAGAACAGGGTCTCAAATGTAGAAAACCAACTTATGATTGCTTAGGGGGAAAGGTGAGTTGGGGTGCTGCATAAAACCACAGATTGAAATTAGCACAGATACCGTTCCATAAGCCAAATACGTAATAGACAAGAGCTACTCCTTGCTCAACGAAGTGGACTCTACACCCCATATTAAACGCCTAAGAATATACCTGACTACTAAGTATGTTAAAACCTATGGATTTCTATGTCTCTGAAAGAGAATCAAGCGTGTGTACAGCGGCGTAAGCACAGCAGTGATAGGATTGGTGAGGTTCGGTGAGCAAATGCAGACCCTTTGAAGTCATATTGCATGGTACCAATTCCATGGGTCTCAGCTCTCCAGGTTTAAAGGATTCTTCCTTCAGCTAAAACATGCATGTGGAACCCAGAGTATGATCCACCGTGTGATCGGGAAATGTGTTCAAATGTCTCACTTTTCGTCCCCTGGTACTCGGGTGCAACATTCCAGACGCTTTACTAACACTCTCCCCACTTGGAGAGTCAGTGCCTTTAACCTCCTGTTTGGCCCAGTTTGCAATTTCTGCGGAAAATGAACAGGAATAGGGAGAACCAATGAGAGACTAGCTGGAGGTGTCTGGACGGGCAAATTTAACTCTCATTTCCCACCAGGAAGAGGAATTAACCAAAGGCTCAGCGTGCCATGCCGGAACCACACTAGGGCCTGAAGCAATCCTGCGGTGTTGCGGCCAGCTCACAAGAAAGCGAGTTGAAGAAAGGAGCTCAGGGACACTGTAATTCACAAACCTGCAGAGTTATAAATGACAGCTATCGTCCAAAAATATATTGAAGTAAGGCTGCCAAGAGGACTTGAAAGCGGGGCAGAATTGCAGGAAACCGGTTTCAGGAGGTAGACTGGAATTGCATGTAAAGCATAGGAAAAGAGGCAGAACGTCCACAATGATGCACTTGGCCAAAAAGGGCGTATGCATTTTTTACTGAATATATTCAGGAAAAAACGCATACGCACTTTTTGGCCAACCAAGCATGCTTGCAAAGGAAATCTGCACTACAATGAAGTCTCACTGCCCCCCGGTCAAAAGGGCCATCTGAAAAATGTGTAAAATCCAGAAAGGCAGGACAGGCCATGGAGAACTTGGAGCCTTGTTATGCTGATGGGCGGGATGTAAATTGCCAACAGCCACTCTGGAGAAGTGTATGGTGTTTCCTGAAACATCTACAAAACAAAGCAACAGAGCCTAGGGCACTTCCACTTATGGTCCAATAGCGTAGGGAAATTAAAATCAAAAAGACACAGCCACCTCAAAGTTTGGGATGGCTCTGTTTCCAAGAACGTCATTTACAGTACAAATTCAATATCACAGAAAGTGAAAAATGGATAAAGAAGTTGTGGTACTTACGTACAAGGCAATATCACTCAGCAATGAAATCTATGTCATCAGGCCCGTAGCAGCATAATGAGTGGATTCAGGTACGATGATTCTAAGTGAAATAAGTCACACAGAAAAAGAAACATCATAAGTTATCACTACTACATGGAATGTAATCTTGGCTACCCAGGAACTGAATTACAAAACAGAACAGGGTCTGAAATGTAGAAAACAAACTTATGCTTGCTTAAGGAGAAAGGTGAGTTGGGGTGCTGCATAAAACCAGAGATTGAAATTAGCACAGATACCGTTCCATAAGCCAAATATGTAATAGACAAGAGCTACTCCTTGCTCAACGAAGAGGACACAACACCCCATATTAAACGCCTAAGAATATACCTGCCTAGTAAAAATCTTAAAACCTATGGATTTCTATGTCTCCGAAAGAGAATCAAGCGTGTGTACAGCGGCATAAACGCAGCAGTGATAGGATTGGTGAGGTTCGGTGAGCCAATGCAGAACCTTTGAAGTCATATTGCATGGTACCCATTCCATGGGTCTCAACTCTCCAGGTTTAAGGGATTCTTCCTTCAGCTAAAACATGCATGTGGAACTCAGAGTATGATCCACCGTGTGATCGGGAAACGTGTTCAAATGTGTCTCAGGTTTCGTCCCCTGGTACTCGTGTGCAACATTCCAGACGCTTTCCTAACACTCTTCCCACTTGGAGAGTCAGTGCCTTTAATCTCCTGTTTGGCCCAGTTTGCAATTTCTGCGGAAAATGAACAGGAATAGGGAGAACCAATGAGAGACTAGCTGGAGGTGTCTGGACGGGCAAATTTAACTCTCATTTCCCACCAGGAAGAGGAATTAACCAAAGGCTCAGCGTGCCATGCCGGAACCACACTAGGGCCTGAAGCAATCCTGCGGTGTTGCGGCCAGCTCACAAGAAAGCGAGTTGAAGAAAGGAGCTCAGGGGCACTGTAATTCACAAACCTGCAGAGTTAAAAATGACAGCTATCGTCCAAAAATATATTGAAGTAAGGCTGCCAAGAGGACTTGAAAGCGGGGCAGAATTGCAGGAAACCGGTTTCAGGAGGTAGACTGGAATTGCATGTAAAGCATAGGAAAAGAGGCAGAACGTCCACAATGATGCACTTGGCCAAAAAGGGCGTATGCATTTTTTACTGAACATATTCAGGAAAAAACGCATACGCACTTTTTGGCCAACCAAGCATGCTTGCAAAGGAAATCTGCACTACAATGAAGTCTCACTGCCCCCTGGTCAAAAGGGCCATCTGAAAAATGTGTAAAATCCAGAAAGGCAGGACAGGCCATGGAGACCTGGGAGCCTTGTTATGCTGATGGGCGGGATGTAAATTGCCAACAGCCACTCTGGAGAAGTGTATGGTGTTTCCTGAAACATCTACAAAACAAAGCAACAGAGCCTAGGGCACTTCCACTTATGGTCCTATAGCTTAGGGAAATTAAAATCAAAAAGACACAGCCACCTCAAAGTTTGGGATGGCTCTGTTTCCAAGAACGTCATTTACAGTACAAATTCAATATCACAGAAAGTGAAAAATGGATAAAGAAGTTGTGGTACTTACGTACAAGGCAATATCACTCAGCAATGAAATCTATGTCATCAGGCCCGTAGCAGCATAATGAGTGGATTCAGGTACGATGATTCTAAGTGAAATAAGTCACACAGAAAAAGAAACATCATAAGTTATCACTACTACATGGAATGTAATCTTGGCTACCCAGGAACTGAATTACAAAACAGAACAGGGTCTGAAATGTAGAAAACCAACTTATGCTTGCTTAAGGATAAAGGTGAGTTGGGGTGCTGCATAAAACCAGAGATTGAAATTAGCACAGATACCGTTCCATAAGCCAAATATGTAATAGACAAGAGCTACTCCTTGCTCAACGAAGAGGACACAACACCCCATATTAAACGCCTTAGAATATACCTGCCTAGTAAAAATCTTAAAACCTATGGATTTCTATGTCTCCGAAAGAGAATCAAGCGTGTGTACAGCGGCATAAACGCAGCAGTGATAGGATTGGTGAGGTTCGGTGAGCAAATGCAGAACCTTTGAAGTCATATTGCATGGTACCCATTCCATGGGTCTCAACTCTCCAGGTTTAAGGGATTCTTCCTTCAGCTAAAACATGCATGTGGAACCCAGAGTATGATCCACCGTGTGATCGGGAAACGTGTTCAAATGTGTCTCAGGTTTCGTCCCCTGGTACTCGTGTGCAACATTCCAGACGCTTTACTAACACTCTTCCCACTTGGAGAGTCAGTGCCTTTAACCTCCTGTTTGGCCCAGTTTGCAATTTCTGCGGAAAATGAACAGGAATAGGGAGAACCAATGAGAGACTAGCTGGAGGTGTCTGGACGGGCAAATTTAACTCTCATTTCCAACCAGGAAGAGGAATTAACCAAAGGCTCAGCGTGCCATGCCGGAACCACACTAGGGCCTGAAGCAAGGCTGCGGTGTTGTGGCCAGCTCACAAGAAAGCGAGTTGAAGAAAGGAGCTCAGGGGCACTGTAATTCACAAACCTGCAGAGTTATAAATGACAGCTATCATCCAAAAATATATTGAAGTAAGGCTGCCAAGAGGACTTGAAAGCGGGGCAGAATTGCAGGAAACCGATTTCAGGAGGTAGACCGGAATTGCACGTAAAGCATAGGAAAAGAGGCAGAACGTCCACAATGATGCACTTGGCCAAAAAGGGCGTATGTGTTTTTTTCTGAATATATTCAGGAAAAAACTCATACACCCTTTTTGGCCAACCAAGCAAGCTTGCAAAGGAAATGTGCACTACAATGAAGTCTCACTGCCCCCCGGTCAAAAGGGCCATCTGAAAAAAGTGTAAAATCCAGAAAGGCCTGACAGGCCATGGAGACGTGGGAGCCTTGTTATGCTGATGGGCGGGATGTAAATTCCCAACAGCCACTCTGGAGAAGTGTATGGTGTTTCCTGAAACATCTAAAAAACAAAGCAACAGAGCCTAGGGCACTTCCACTTATGGTCCTACAGCTTAGGGCAATTAAAATCAAAAAGACACAGCCGCCCCAAAGTTTGGGACGGCTCTGTTTACAAGAACCTCGTTTACGGTACAATTTCAATATCGCAGAATGCGAAAAATGGATAAAGAATTCGTGGTACTTACGTACAATGCAATATTACTCAGCAATGAAATCTATGTCATCAGGCCCATAGCAGCATAATGAGTGGATTCAGGTATTATGATTCTAAGTGAAATAAGTCACACAGAAAAAGAAACATCATAAGATATCACTACTACATGGAATGTAAACTTGGCTACACAAGAACTGAATTACAAAACAGAACAGTGTCTCAAATGTAGAAAACCAACTTATGCTTGCTTAAGGGGAAAGGTGAGTTGGGGTGCTGCATAAAACCAGAGATTGAAATTAGCACAGATACCATTCCATAAGCCAAATATGTAATAGACAAGAGCTACTCCTTGCTCAACGAAGTGGACTCAACACCCGATATTAAACGTCTAAGAATATACATGACTAGTAAGAATCTTAAAACCTATGGATTTATATGTCTCCAAAAGAGAATCAAGCGTGTGTACAGCGGCATAAACGCAGCAGTGATAGGATTGGTGAGGTTCGGTGAGCCAATGCAGACCCTTTGAAGTCATATTGCATGGTACCCATTCCATGGGTCTCAACTCTCCAGGTTTAAGGGATTCTTCCTTCAGCTAAAACATGCATGTGGAACCCAGAGTATGATCCACCGTGTGATCGGGAAACGTGTTCAAATGTGTCTCAGTTTTCGTCCCCTGGTACTCGGGGGCAACATTCCAGACGCTTTACTAACACTCTCCCCACTTGGAGAGTCAGTGCCTTTAACCTCCTGTTTGGCCCAGTTTGCAATTTCTGCGGAAAATGAACAGGAATAGGGAGAACCAATGAGAGACTAGCTGGAGGTGTCTGGATGGGCAAATTTAACTCTCATTTCCCACCAGGAAGAGGAATTAACCAAAGGCTCAGCGTGCCATGCCGGAACCACACTAGGGCCTGAAGCAATCCTGCAGTGTTGCGGCCAGCTCACAAGAAAGCGAGTTGAAGAAAGGAGCTCAGAGGCACTGTAATTCACAAACCTGCAGAGTTATAAATGACAGCTATCGTCCAAAAATATATTGAAGTAAGGCTGCCAAGAGGACTTGAAAGCGGGGCAGAATTGCAGGAAACCGATTTCAGGAGGTAGACTGGAATTGCATGTAAAGCATAGGAAAAGACGCAGAACGTCCACAATGATGCACTTGGCCAAAAAGGGCGTATGCGTTTTTTCCTGAATATATTCAGGAAAAAACGCATACGCCCTTTTTGGCCAACCAAGCAAGCTTACAAAGGAAATCTGCACTACAATGAAGTCTCACTGACCCCGGTCAAAAGGGCCATCTGAAAAAAGTGTAAAATCCAGAAAGGCAGGACAGGCCATGGAGACGTGGGAGC
Source organism: Pseudorca crassidens (assembly GCF_039906515.1). Lineage (NCBI taxonomy): Eukaryota > Metazoa > Chordata > Mammalia > Artiodactyla > Delphinidae > Pseudorca > Pseudorca crassidens. The sequence continues at coordinate 179,612,029 of NC_090298.1, read as the reverse complement.
CTTGTTATGCTGAAGGGCGGGATGTAAATTGCCAACAGCCACTCTGGAGAAGAGTATGGTGTTTCCTGAAACATCTAAAAAACAAAGCAACAGAGCCTAGGGCACTTCCACTTATGGTCCTACAGCTTAGGGCAATTAAAATCAAAAAGACACTGCCGCCCCAAAGTTTGGGACAGCTCTGTTTACAGGAACCTCGTTTACGGTACAATTTCAATATCGCAGAAAGTGAAAAATGGATAAAGAAGTTGTGGTACTTACGTACAAGGCAATATCACTCAGCAATGAAATCTATGTCATCAGGCCCGTAGCAGCATAATGAGTGGATTCAGGTACGATGATTCTAAGTGAAATAAGTCACACAGAAAAAGAAACATCATAAGTTATCACTACTACATGGAATGTAATCTTGGCTACCCAGGAACTGAATTACAAAACAGAACAGGGTCTGAAATGTAGAAAACCAACTTATGCTTGCTTAAGGAGAAAGGTGAGTTGGGGTGCTGCATAAAACCAGAGTTGAAATTAGCACAGATACCGTTCCATAAGCCAAATATGTAATAGACAAGAGCTACTCCTTGCTCAACGAAGAGGACACAACACCCCATATTAAACTCCTAAGAATATACCTGCCTAGTAAAAATCTTAAAACCTATGGATTTCTATGTCTCCGAAAGAGAATCAAGCGTGTGTACAGCGGCATAAATGCAGCAGTGATAGGATTGGTGAGGTTCGGTGAGCAAATGCAGACCCTTTGAAGTCATATTGCATGGTACCCATTCCATGGGTCTCAACTCTCCAGGTTTAAGGGATTCTTCCTTCAGCTAAAACATGCATGTGGAACCCAGAGTATGATCCACCGTGTGATCGGGAAACGTGTTCAAATGTGTCTCAGTTTTCGTCCCCTGGTACTCGGGTGCAACATTCCAGACGCTTTACTAACACTCTCCCCACTTGGAGAGTCAGTGCCTTTAACTTCCTGTTTGGCCCAGTTTGCAATTTCTGCGGAAAATGAACAGGAATAGGGAGAACCAATGAGAGACTAGCTGGAGGTGTCTGGACGGGCAAATTTAACTCTCATTTCCCACCAGGAAGGGGAATTAACCAAAGGCTCAGCGTGCCATGCCGGAACCACACTAGGGCCTGAAGCAATCCTGCGGTGTTGCGGCCAGCTCACAAGAAAGCGAGTTGAAGAAAGGAGCTCAGGGGCACTGTAATTCACAAACCTGCAGAGTTATAAATGACAGCTATCGTCCAAAAATATATTGAAGTAAGGCTGCCAAGAGGACTCGAAAGGGGGGCAGAATTGCAGGAATCCGATTTCAGGAGGTAGACTGGAATTGCATGTAAAGCATACGAAAAGAGGCAGAACGTCCACAATGATGCACTTGGCCAAAAAGGGCGTATGCGTTTTTTCCTGAATATATTCAGGAAAAAACGCATACGCCCTTTTTGGCCAACCAAGCAAGCTTGCAAATGAAATGTGCACTACAATGAAGTCTCACTGCCCCCCGGTCAAAAGGGCCATCTGAAAAAAGTGTAAAATCCAGAAAGGCAGGACAGGCCATGGAGACGTGGGAGCCTTGTTATGCTGATGGGCGGGATGTAAATTCCCAACAGCCACTCTGGAGAAGTGTATGGTGTTTCCTGAAACATCTAAAAAACAAAGCAACAGAGCCTAGGGCACTTCCAATTATGGTCCTATAGCTTAGGGAAATTAAAATCAAAAAGACACAGCCACCCCAAAGTTTGGGACGGCTCTGTTTACAAGAACCTCATTTACGGTACAAGTTCAATATCACAGAAAGCGAAAAATGGATAAAGAAGTTGTGGTACTTACGTACAATACAATATCACTCAGCAATGAAATCTATGTCATCAGGCCCGTAGCAGCATAACGAGTGGATTCAGGTACGATGATTCTAAGTGAAATAATTCACAGAGAAAAAGAAACATCATAAGATATCACTACTACACGGAATGTAAACTTGGCTACACAGGAACTGAATTACAAAACAGAACAGGGTCTCAAATGTAGAAAACCAACTTATGCTTGCTTAAGGGGAAAGGTGAGTTGGGGTGCTGCATAAAACCAGAGATTGAAATTAGCACAGATACCATTCCATAAGCCAAATATGTAATAGACAAGAGCTACTCCTTGCTCAACGAGGTGGACTCAACACCCGATATTAAACGTCTAAGAATATATCTGACTAGTAAGAATCTTAAAACCTATGGATTTATATGTCTCCAAAAGAGAATCAAGAGTGTGTACAGCGGCATAAACGCAGCAGTGATAGGATTGGTGAGGTTCGGTGAGCAAATGCAGACACTTTGAAATCATATTGCATGGTACCCATTCCATGGGTCTCAACTCTCCAGGTTTAAGGGATTCTTCCTTCAGCTAAAACATGCATGTGGAACCCAGAGTATGATCCACCGTGTGATCGGGAAACGTGTTCAAATGTGTCTCAGTTATTGTCCCCTGGTACTCGGGTGCAACATTCCAGACGCTTTACTAAAACTCTCTCCACTTGGAGAGTCAGTGCCTTTAACCTCCTGTTTGGCCCAGTTTGCCATTTCTGCGGAAAATGAACAGGAATAGGGAGAACCAATGAGAGACTAGCTGGAGGTGTCTGGACGGGCAAATTTAACTCTCATTTCCCACCAGGAAGAGGAATTAACCAAAGGCTCAGCGTGCCATGCCGGAACCACACTAGGGCCTGAAGCAATCCTGCGGTGTTGCGGCCAGCTCACAAGAAAGCGAGTTGAAGAAAGGAGCTCAGGGGCACTGTAATTCACAAACCTGCAGAGTTATAAATGACAGCTATCGTCCAAAAATATATTGAAGTAAGGCTGCCAAGAGGACTCGAAAGCGGGGCAGAATTGCAGGAATCCGATTTCAGGAGGTAGACTGGAATTACATGTAAAGCATAGGAAAAGAGGCAGAACGTCCACAATGATGCACTTGGCCAAAAAGGGCGTATGCGTTTATTCCTGAATATATTCAGGAAAAAACGCATACGCCCTTTTTGGCCAACCAAGCAAGCTTGCAAAGGAAATCTGCAGTACAATGAAGTCTCACTGCCCCCCGGTCAAAAGGGCCATCTGAAAAATGTGTAAAATCCAGAAAGGCAGGACAGGCCATGGAGAATTGGGAGCCTTGTTATGCTGATGGGCGGGATGTAAATTGCCAACAGCCACTCTGGAGAAGTGTATGGTGTTTCCTGAAACATCTAAAAAACAAAGCAACAGAGCCTAGGGCACTTCCACTTATGGTCCTATAGCTTAGGGAAATTAAAATCAAAAAGACACAGCCACCCCAAAGTTTGGGCCGGCTCTGTTTACAAGAATCTCGTTTATTGTACAAGTTCAATATCGCAGAAAGTGAAAAATGGATAAAGAAGTTGTGGTACTTACGTACAATGCAATATCACTCAGGAATGAAATCTATGTCATCAGGCCCGTAGCAGCATAATGAGTGGATTCAGGTACGATGATTCTAAGTGACATAAGTCACACAGAAAAAGAAACATCATAAGATATCACTAATACATGGAATGTAAACTTGGCTACACAGGAACTGAATTACAAAACAGAACAGGATCTCAAATGTAGAAAACCAACTTATGCTTGCTTAAGGGGAAAGGTGAGTTGGGGTGCTGCATAAAACCAGAGATTGAAATTAGCACAGATACCGTTCCATAAGCCAAATATGTAATAGACAAGAGCTACTCCTTGCTCAACGAAGAGGACTCAACACCCCATATTAAACGTCTAAGAATATACCTGACTAGGAAGAATCTTAAAATCTATGGATTTATATGTCTCCGAAAGAGAATCAAGCGTGTGTACAGTGGCATAAGCGCAGCAGTGATAGGATTGGTGAGGTTCGGTGAGCCAATGCAGACCCTTTGAGGTCATATTGCATGGTACCCATTCCATGGGTCTCAACTCTCCAGGTTTAAGGGATTCTTCCTTCAGCTAAAACATGCATGTGGAACCCAGAGTATGATCCACCGTGTGATCGGGAAACGTGTTCAAATGTGTCTCAGTTTTTGTCCCCTGGTACTCGGGTGCAACATTCCAGACGCTTTACTAAAACTCTCTCCACTTGGAGAGTCAGTGCCTTTAACCTCCTGTTTGGCCCAGTTTGCAATTTCTGCGGAAAATGAACAGGAATAGGGAGAACCAATGAGAGACTAGCTGGAGGTGTCTGGACGGGCAAATTTAACTCTCATTTCCCACCAGGAAGAGGAATTAACCAAAGGCTCAGCGTGCCATGCCGGAACCACACTAGGGCCTGAAGCAATCCTGCGGTGTTGCGGCCAGCTCACAAGAAAGCGAGTTGAAGAAAGGAGCTCAGGGGCACTGTAATTCACAAACGTGCAGAGTTAAAAATGACAGCTATCGTCCAAAAATATATTGAAGTAAGGCTGCCAAGAGGACTTGAAAGCGGGGCAGAATTGCAGGAAACCGATTTCAGGAGGTAGACTGGAATTGCATGTAAAGCATAGGAAAAGAGGCAGAACGTCCACAATGATGCACTTGGCCAAAAAGGGCGTATGCATTTTTTCCTGAATATATTCAGGAAAAAACGCAAACGCCCTTTTTGGCCAACCAAGCAAGCTTGCAAAGGAAATCTGCAGTACAATGAAGTCTCACTGCCCCCCGGTCAAAAGGGCCATCTGAAAAATGTGTAAAATCCAGAAAGGCAGGACAGGCCATGGAGAATTGGGAGCCTTGTTATGCTGATGGGCGGGATGTAAATTGCCAACAGCCACTCTGGAGAAGTGTATGGTGTTTCCTGAAACATCTAAAAAACAAAGCAACAGAGCCTAGGGCACTTCCACTTATGGTCCTATAGCTTAGGGAAATTAAAATCAAAAAGACACAGGCACCCCAAAGTTTGGGCCGGCTCTGTTTACAAGAATCTCGTTTATTATACAAGTTCAATATCGCAGAAAGTGAAAAATGGATAAAGAAGTTGTGGTACTTACGTACAATGCAATATCACTCAGGAATGAAATCTATGTCATCAGGCCCGTAGCAGCATAATGAGTGGATTCAGGTACGATGATTCTAAGTGACATAAGTCACACAGAAAAAGAAACATCATAAGATATCACTAATACATGGAATGTAAACTTGGCTACACAGGAACTGAATTACAAAACAGAACAGGATCTCAAATGTAGAAAACCAACTTATGCTTGCTTAAGGGGAAAGGTGAGTTGGGGTGCTGCATAAAACCAGAGATTGAAATTAGCACAGATACCGTTCCATAAGCCAAATATGTAATAGACAAGAGCTACTCCTTGCTCAACGAAGTGGACTCAACACCCCATATTAAACGTCTAAGAATATACCTGACTAGTAAGAATCTTAAAACCTATGGATTTATATGTCTCCGAAAGAGAATCAAGCGTGTCTACAGAGGCATAAATGCAGCAGTAATAGGATTGGTGAGGTTCGGTGAGCAAATGCAGACCCTTTGAAGTCATATTGCATGGTACCCATTCCATGGGTCTCAACTCTCCAGGTTTAAGGGAATCTTCCTTCAGCTAAAACATGCATGTGGAACCCAGAGTATGATCCACCGTGTGATCGGGAAACGTGTTCAGATGTGTCAGATTTCGTCCCCTGGTATTCGGGTGCAACATTCCAGACGCTTTACTAACACTCTCTCAACTTGGAGAGTCAGTGCCTTTAACCTCCTGTTTGGCCCAGTTTGCCATTTCTGCGGAAAATGAACAGGAATAGGGAGAACCAATGAGAGACTAGATGGAGGTGTCTGGACGGGCAAATTTAACTCTCATTTCCCACCAGGAAGAGGAATTAACCAAAGGCTCAGCATGCCATGCCGGAACCACACTAGGGCCTGAAGCAATCCTGCGGTGTTGCGGCCAGCTCACAAGAAAGCGAGTTGAAGAAAGGAGCTCAGGGGCACTGTAATTCACAAACGTGCAGAGTTAAAAATGACAGCTATCGTCCAAAAATATATTGAAGTATGGCTGCCAAGAGGACTTGAAAGCGGGGCAGAATTGCAGGAAACCGATTTCAGGAGGTAGACTGGAATTGCATGTAAAGCATAGGAAAAGAGGCAGAACGTCCACAATGATGCACTTGGCCAAAAAGGGCGTATGCATTTTTTCCTGATTATATTCAGAAAAAAACGCATACGCCCTTTTTGGCCAACCAAGCAAGCTTGCAAAGGAAATCTGCACTACAATGAAGTCTCACTGCCCCCCGGTCAAAAGGGCCATCTGAAAAAAGTGTAAAATCCAGAAAGGCAGGACAGGCCATGGAGAACTGGGAGCCTTGTTATGCTGATGGGTGGGATGTAAATTGCCAACAGCCACTCTGGAGAAGTGTATGGTGTTTCCTGAAACATCTAAAAAACAAAGCAACAGAGCCTAGGGCACTGCCACTTATGGTCCTGTAGCTTAGGGAAATTAAAATCAAAAAGACACAGCCACCCCAAAGTTTGGGACGGGTCTGTTTACAAGAACCTCGTTTACGGTACAAGTTCAATATCACAGAAAGCGAAAAATGGATAAAGAAGTTGTGGTACTTACGTACAATGCATTATCACTCAGCAATGAAATCTATGTCATCAGGCCCATAGCAGCATAATGAGTGGATTCAGGTACGATGATTCTAAGTGAGATAAGTCACACAGAAAAAGAAACATCATAAGATATCACTACTACACGGAATGTAAACTTGGCTACACAGGAACTGAATTACAAAACAGAACAAGGTCTCAAATGTAGAAAACCAACTTACGCTTGCTTAAGGGAAAAGGTGAGTTGGGGTGCTGCATAAAACCAGAGATTGAAATTAGCACAGATACCGTTCCATAAGCCAAATATGTAATAGACAAGAGCTACTCCTTGCTCAACGAAGAGGACTCAACACCCCATATTAAACGTCTAAGAATATACCTGACTAGTAAGAATCTTAAAATCTATGTATTTATATGTCTCCGAAAGAGAATCAAGCGTGTGTACAGTGGCATAAGCGCAGCAGTGATAGGATTGGTGAGGTTCGGTGAGCCAATGCAGAACTTTTGAAGTCATATTGAATGGTACCCATTCCATGGGTCTCAACTCTCCAGGTTTAAGGGATTCTTCCTTCAGCTAAAACATGCATGTGGAACCCAGAGTATGATCCACCGTGTGATCGGGAAACGTGTTCAAATGTGTCTCCGTTTTTGTCCCCTGGTACTCGGGTGCAACATTCCAGACGCTTTACTAAAACTCTCCCCACTTGGAGAGTCACTGCCTTTAACCTCCTGTTTGGCCCAGTTTGCAATTTCTGCGGAAAATGAACAGGAATAGGGAGAACCAATGAGAGACTAGCTGGAGGTGTCTGGACGGGCAAATTTAACTCTCATTTCCCACCAGGAAGAGGAATTAACCAAAGGCTCAGCGTGCCATGCCGGAACCACACTAGGGCCTGAAGCAATGCTGCGGTGTTGCGGCCAGCTCACAAGAAAGCGAGTTGAAGAAAGGATCTCAGGGGCACTGTAATTCACAAACCTGCAGAGTTAAAAATGACAGCTATCGTCCAAAAATATATTGAAGTAAGGCTGCCAAGAGGACTTGAAAGCGGGGCAGAATTGCAGGAATCCGATTTCAGGAGGTAGACTGGAATTGCATGTAAAGCATAGGAAAAGAGGCAGAACGTCCACAATGATGCACTTGGCCAAAAAGGGCGTATGCGTTTTTTCCTGAATATATTCAGGAAAAAACGCATACGCCCTTTTTGGCCAACCAAGCAAGCTTGCAAAGGAAATCTGCACTACAATGAAGTCTCACTGCCCCCCGGTCAAAAGGGCCATCTGAAAAAAGTGTAAAATCCAGAGAGGCAGGACAGGCCATGGAGAACTGGGAGCCTTGTTATGCTGATGGGCGGGATGTAAATTGCCAACAGCCACTCTGGAGAAGTGTATGGTGTTTCCTGAAACATCTAAAAAACAAAGCAACAGAGCCTAGGGCACTTCCACTTATGGTCCTATAGCTTAGGGAAATTAAAATCAAAAAGACACAGCCACCCCAAAGTTTGGGACGGCTCTGTTTACAAGAACCTCGTTTACGGTACAAGTTCAATATCACAGAAAGCGAAAAATGGATAAAGAAGTTGTGGTACTTACGTACAATGCAATATCACTCAGGAATGAAATCTATGTCATCAGGCCCGTAGCAGCATAATGAGTGGATTCAGGTACGATGATTCTAAGTGACATAAGTCACACAGAAAAAGAAACATCATAAGATATCACTAATACATGGAATGTAAACTTGGCTACACAGGAACTGAATTACAAAACAGAACAGGATCTCAAATGTAGAAAACCAACTTATGCTTGCTTAAGGGGAAAGGTGAGTTGGGGTGCTGCATAAAACCAGAGATTGAAATTAGCACAGATACCGTTCCATAAGCCAAATATGTAATAGACAAGAGCTACTCCTTGCTCAACGAAGTGGACTCAACACCCCATATTAAACGTCTAAGAATATACCTGACTAGTAAGAATCTTAAAACCTATGGATTTATATGTCTCCAAAAGAGAATCAAGCATGTGTACAGCGGCATAAACGCAGCAGTGATAGGATTGGTGAGGTTTGATGAGCAAATGCAGACCCTTTGAAGTCATATTGCATGGTAGCCATTCCATGGGTCTCAACTCTCCAGGTTTAAGGGATTCTTCCTTCAGCTAAAACATGCATGTGGAACCCAGAGTATGATCCACCGTGTGATCGGGAAACGTGTTCAAATGTGTCTCAGTTTTTGTCCCCTGGTACTCGGGGGCAACATTCCAGACGCTTTACTAACACTCTCCCCACTTGGAGAGTCAGTGCCTTTAACCTCCTGTTTGGCCCAGTTTGCAATTTCTGCGGAAAATGAACAGGAATAGGGAGAACCAATGAGAGACTAGCTGGAGGTGTCTGGACGGGCAAATTTAACTCTCATTTCCCACCAGGAAGAGGAATTAACCAAAGGCTCAGCGTGCCATGCCGGAACCACACTAGGGCCTGAAGCAATCCTGCGGTGTTGCGGCCAGCTCACAAGAAAGCGAGTTGAAGAAAGGAGCTCAGGGGCACTGTAATTCACAAACCTGCAGAGTTATAAATGACAGCTATCGTCCAAAAATATATTGAAGTAAGGCTGCCAAGAGGACTTGAAAGCGGGGCAGAATTGCAGGAAACCGATTTCAGGAGGTAGACTGGAATTGCATGTAAAGCATAGGAAAAGAGGCAGAACGTCCACAATGATGCACTTGGCCAAAAAGGGCGTATGCGTTTTTTCCTGAATATATTCAGGAAAAAACGCATACGCCCTTTTTGGCCAACCAAGCAAGCTTACAAAGGAAATCTGCACTACAATGAAGTCTCACTGCCCCCCGGTCAAAAGGGCCACTGAAAAAAGTATAAAATCCAGAAAGGCCTTACAGGCCATGGAGAATTGGGAGCCTTGTTATGCTGATGGGCGGGATGTAAATTGCCAACAGCCACTCTGGAGAAGTGTATGGTGTTTCCTGAAACATCTAAAAAACAAAGCAACAGAGCCTAGGGCACTTCCACTTATGGTCCTATAGCTTAGGGAAATTAAAATCAAAAATACACAGCCACCCGAAAGTTTGGGACGGCTCTGTTTACAAGAACCTCGTTTACGGTACAAGTTCAATATCACAGAAAGTGAAAAATGGATAAAGAAGTTGTGGTACTTACGTACAATGCAATATCACTCAGCAATGAAATCTATGTCATCAGGCCCATAGCAGCATAATGAGTGGATTCAGGTACGATGATTCTAAGTGAAATAAGTCACACAGAATAAGAAACATCATAAAATATCACTACTACACGGAATGTAAACTTGGCTACATAGGAACTGAATTACAAAACAGAACAGGATCTCAAATGTAGAAAACCAACTTATGCTTGCTTAAGGGGAAAGGTGAGTTGGGGTGCTGCATAAAACCAGAGATTGAAATTAGCACAGATACCGTTCCATAAGCCAAATATGTAATAGACAAGAGCTACTCCTTGCTCAACGAAGAGGACTCAACACCCCATATTAAACGTCTAAGAATATACCTGACTAGGAAGAATCTTAAAATCTATGGATTTATATGTCTCCGAAAGAGAATCAAGCGTGTGTACAGTGGCATAAGCGCAGCAGTGATAGGATTGGTGAGGTTCGGTGAGCCAATGCAGAACCTGTGAAGTCATATTGCATGGTACCCATTCCATGGGTCTCAACTCTCCAGGTTTAAGGGATTCTTCCTTCAGCTAAAACATGCATGTGGAACCCAGAGTATGATCCACCGTGTGATCGGGAAACGTGTTCAAATGTGTCTCAGTTTTTGTCCCCTGGTACTCGGGTGCAACATTCCAGACGCTTTACTAAAACTCTCTCCACTTGGAGAGTCAGTGCCTTTAACCTCCTGTTTGGCCCAGTTTGCAATTTCTGCGGAAAATGAACAGGAATAGGGAGAACCAATGAGAGACTAGCTGGAGGTGTCTGGACGGGCAAATTTAACTCTCATTTCCCACCAGGAAGAGGAATTAACCAAAGGCTCAGCGTGCCATGCCGGAACCACACTAGGGCCTGAAGCAATCCTGCGGTGTTGCGGCCAGCTCACAAGAAAGCGAGTTGAAGAAAGGAGCTCAGGGGCACTGTAATTCACAAACCTGCAGAGTTATAAATGACAGCTATCGTCCAAAAATATATTGAAGTAAGGCTGCCAAGAGGACTCGAAAGCGGGGCAGAATTGCAGGAATCCGATTTCAGGAGGTAGACTGGAATTACATGTAAAGCATAGGAAAAGAGGCAGAACGTCCACAATGATGCACTTGGCCAAAAAGGGCGTATGCGTTTTTTCCTGAATATATTCAGGAAAAAACGCATACGCCCTTTTTGGCCAACCAAGCAAGCTTGCAAAGGAAATCTGCAGTACAATGAAGTCTCACTGCCCCCCGGTCAAAAGGGCCATCTGAAAAATGTGTAAAATCCAGAAAGGCAGGACAGGCCATGGAGAATTGGGAGCCTTGTTATGCTGATGGGCGGGATGTAAATTGCCAACAGCCACTCTGGAGAAGTGTATGGTGTTTCCTGAAACATCTACAAAACAAAGCAACAGAGCCTAGGGCACTTCCACTTATGGTCCTATAGCTTAGGGAAATTAAAATCAAAAAGACACAGCCACCTCAAAGTTTGGGATGGCTCTGTTTCCAAGAACGTCATTTACAGTACAAATTCAATATCACAGAAAGTGAAAAATGGATAAAGAAGTTGTGGTACTTACGTACAAGGCAATATCACTCAGCAATGAAATCTATGTCATCAGGCCCGTAGCAGCATAATGAGTGGATTCAGGTACGATGATTCTAAGTGAAATAAGTCACACAGAAAAAGAAACATCATAAGTTATCACTACTACATGGAATGTAATCTTGGCTACCCAGGAACTGAATTACAAAACAGAACAGGGTCTGAAATGTAGAAAACCAACTTATGCTTGCTTAAGGATAAAGGTGAGTTGGGGTGCTGCATAAAACCAGAGATTGAAATTAGCACAGATACCGTTCCATAAGCCAAATATGTAATAGACAAGAGCTACTCCTTGCTCAACGAAGAGGACACAACACCCCATATTAAACGCCTTAGAATATACCTGCCTAGTAAAAATCTTAAAACCTATGGATTTCTATGTCTCCGAAAGAGAATCAAGCGTGTGTACAGCGGCATAAACGCAGCAGTGATAGGATTGGTGAGGTTCGGTGAGCAAATGCAGAACCTTTGAAGTCATATTGCATGGTACCCATTCCATGGGTCTCAACTCTCCAGGTTTAAGGGATTCTTCCTTCAGCTAAAACATGCATGTGGAACCCAGAGTATGATCCACCGTGTGATCGGGAAACGTGTTCAAATGTGTCTCAGGTTTCGTCCCCTGGTACTCGTGTGCAACATTCCAGACGCTTTACTAACACTCTTCCCACTTGGAGAGTCAGTGCCTTTAACCTCCTGTTTGGCCCAGTTTGCAATTTCTGCGGAAAATGAACAGGAATAGGGAGAACCAATGAGAGACTAGCTGGAGGTGTCTGGACGGGCAAATTTAACTCTCATTTCCAACCAGGAAGAGGAATTAACCAAAGGCTCAGCGTGCCATGCCGGAACCACACTAGGGCCTGAAGCAAGGCTGCGGTGTTGTGGCCAGCTCACAAGAAAGCGAGTTGAAGAAAGGATCTCAGGGGCACTGTAATTCACAAACCTGCAGAGTTATAAATGACAGCTATCATCCAAAAATATATTGAAGTAAGGCTGCCAAGAGGACTTGAAAGCGGGGCAGAATTGCAGGAAACCGATTTCAGGAGGTAGACCGGAATTGCACGTAAAGCATAGGAAAAGAGGCAGAACGTCCACAATGATGCACTTGGCCAAAAAGGGCGTATGTGTTTTTTTCTGAATATATTCAGGAAAAAACTCATACACCCTTTTTGGCCAACCAAGCAAGCTTGCAAAGGAAATGTGCACTACAATGAAGTCTCACTGCCCCCCGGTCAAAAGGGCCATCTGAAAAAAGTGTAAAATCCAGAAAGGCCTGACAGGCCATGGAGACGTGGGAGCCTTGTTATGCTGATGGGCGGGATGTAAATTCCCAACAGCCACTCTGGAGAAGTGTATGGTGTTTCCTGAAACATCTAAAAAACAAAGCAACAGAGCCTAGGGCACTTCCACTTATGGTCCTACAGCTTAGGGCAATTAAAATCAAAAAGACACAGCCGCCCCAAAGTTTGGGACGGCTCTGTTTACAAGAACCTCGTTTACGGTACAATTTCAATATCGCAGAATGCGAAAAATGGATAAAGAATTCGTGGTACTTACGTACAATGCAATATTACTCAGCAATGAAATCTATGTCATCAGGCCCATAGCAGCATAATGAGTGGATTCAGGTATTATGATTCTAAGTGAAATAAGTCACACAGAAAAAGAAACATCATAAGATATCACTACTACATGGAATGTAAACTTGGCTACACAAGAACTGAATTACAAAACAGAACAGTGTCTCAAATGTAGAAAACCAACTTATGCTTGCTTAAGGGGAAAGGTGAGTTGGGGTGCTGCATAAAACCAGAGATTGAAATTAGCACAGATACCATTCCATAAGCCAAATATGTAATAGACAAGAGCTACTCCTTGCTCAACGAAGTGGACTCAACACCCGATATTAAACGTCTAAGAATATACATGACTAGTAAGAATCTTAAAACCTATGGATTTATATGTCTCCAAAAGAGAATCAAGCGTGTGTACAGCGGCATAAACGCAGCAGTGATAGGATTGGTGAGGTTCGGTGAGCCAATGCAGACCCTTTGAAGTCATATTGCATGGTACCCATTCCATGGGTCTCAACTCTCCAGGTTTAAGGGATTCTTCCTTCAGCTAAAACATGCATGTGGAACCCAGAGTATGATCCACCGTGTGATCGGGAAACGTGTTCAAATGTGTCTCAGTTTTCGTCCCCTGGTACTCGGGGGCAACATTCCAGACGCTTTACTAACACTCTCCCCACTTGGAGAGTGAGTGCCTTTAACCTCCTGTTTGGCCCAGTTTGCAATTTCTGCGGAAAATGAACAGGAATAGGGAGAACCAATGAGAGACTAGCTGGAGGTGTCTGGATGGGCAAATTTAACTCTCATTTCCCACCAGGAAGAGGAATTAACCAAAGGCTCAGCGTGCCATGCCGGAACCACACTAGGGCCTGAAGCAATCCTGCAGTGTTGCGGCCAGCTCACAAGAAAGCGAGTTGAAGAAAGGAGCTCAGAGGCACTGTAATTCACAAACCTGCAGAGTTATAAATGACAGCTATCGTCCAAAAATATATTGAAGTAAGGCTGCCAAGAGGACTTGAAAGCGGGGCAGAATTGCAGGAAACCGATTTCAGGAGGTAGACTGGAATTGCATGTAAAGCATAGGAAAAGACGCAGAACGTCCACAATGATGCACTTGGCCAAAAAGGGCGTATGCGTTTTTTCCTGAATATATTCAGGAAAAAACGCATACGCCCTTTTTGGCCAACCAAGCAAGCTTACAAAGGAAATCTGCACTACAATGAAGTCTCACTGACCCCGGTCAAAAGGGCCATCTGAAAAAAGTGTAAAATCCAGAAAGGCAGGACAGGCCATGGAGACGTGGGAGCCTTGTTATGCTGAAGGGCGGGATGTAAATTGCCAACAGCCACTCTGGAGAAGAGTATGGTGTTTCCTGAAACATCTAAAAAACAAAGCAACAGAGCCTAGGGCACTTCCACTTATGGTCCTACAGCTTAGGGCAATTAAAATCAAAAAGACACTGCCGCCCCAAAGTTTGGGACAGCTCTGTTTACAGGAACCTCGTTTACGGTACAATTTCAATATCGCAGAAAGTGAAAAATGGATAAAGAAGTTGTGGTACTTACGTACAAGGCAATATCACTCAGCAATGAAATCTATGTCATCAGGCCCGTAGCAGCATAATGAGTGGATTCAGGTACGATGATTCTAAGTGAAATAAGTCACACAGAAAAAGAAACATCATAAGTTATCACTACTACATGGAATGTAATCTTGGCTACCCAGGAACTGAATTACAAAACAGAACAGGGTCTGAAATGTAGAAAACCAACTTATGCTTGCTTAAGGAGAAAGGTGAGTTGGGGTGCTGCATAAAACCAGAGTTGAAATTAGCACAGATACCGTTCCATAAGCCAAATATGTAATAGACAAGAGCTACTCCTTGCTCAACGAAGAGGACACAACACCCCATATTAAACTCCTAAGAATATACCTGCCTAGTAAAAATCTTAAAACCTATGGATTTCTATGTCTCCGAAAGAGAATCAAGCGTGTGTACAGCGGCATAAATGCAGCAGTGATAGGATTGGTGAGGTTCGGTGAGCAAATGCAGACCCTTTGAAGTCATATTGCATGGTACCCATTCCATGGGTCTCAACTCTCCAGGTTTAAGGGATTCTTCCTTCAGCTAAAACATGCATGTGGAACCCAGAGTATGATCCACCGTGTGATCGGGAAACGTGTTCAAATGTGTCTCAGTTTTCGTCCCCTGGTACTCGGGTGCAACATTCCAGACGCTTTACTAACACTCTCCCCACTTGGAGAGTCAGTGCCTTTAACTTCCTGTTTGGCCCAGTTTGCAATTTCTGCGGAAAATGAACAGGAATAGGGAGAACCAATGAGAGACTAGCTGGAGGTGTCTGGACGGGCAAATTTAACTCTCATTTCCCACCAGGAAGGGGAATTAACCAAAGGCTCAGCGTGCCATGCCGGAACCACACTAGGGCCTGAAGCAATCCTGCGGTGTTGCGGCCAGCTCACAAGAAAGCGAGTTGAAGAAAGGAGCTCAGGGGCACTGTAATTCACAAACCTGCAGAGTTATAAATGACAGCTATCGTCCAAAAATATATTGAAGTAAGGCTGCCAAGAGGACTCGAAAGGGGGGCAGAATTGCAGGAATCCGATTTCAGGAGGTAGACTGGAATTGCATGTAAAGCATACGAAAAGAGGCAGAACGTCCACAATGATGCACTTGGCCAAAAAGGGTGTATGCGTTTTTTCCTGAATATATTCAGGAAAAAACGCATACGCCCTTTTTGGCCAACCAAGCAAGCTTGCAAATGAAATGTGCACTACAATGAAGTCTCACTGCCCCCCGGTCAAAAGGGCCATCTGAAAAAAGTGTAAAATCCAGAAAGGCAGGACAGGCCATGGAGACGTGGGAGCCTTGTTATGCTGATGGGCGGGATGTAAATTCCCAACAGCCACTCTGGAGAAGTGTATGGTGTTTCCTGAAACATCTAAAAAACAAAGCAACAGAGCCTAGGGCACTTCCAATTATGGTCCTATAGCTTAGGGAAATTAAAATCAAAAAGACACAGCCACCCCAAAGTTTGGGACGGCTCTGTTTACAAGAACCTCATTTACGGTACAAGTTCAATATCACAGAAAGCGAAAAATGGATAAAGAAGTTGTGGTACTTACGTACAATACAATATCACTCAGCAATGAAATCTATGTCATCAGGCCCGTAGCAGCATAACGAGTGGATTCAGGTACGATGATTCTAAGTGAAATAATTCACAGAGAAAAAGAAACATCATAAGATATCACTACTACACGGAATGTAAACTTGGCTACACAGGAACTGAATTACAAAACAGAACAGGGTCTCAAATGTAGAAAACCAACTTATGCTTGCTTAAGGGGAAAGGTGAGTTGGGGTGCTGCATAAAACCAGAGATTGAAATTAGCACAGATACCATTCCATAAGCCAAATATGTAATAGACAAGAGCTACTCCTTGCTCAACGAGGTGGACTCAACACCCGATATTAAACGTCTAAGAATATATCTGACTAGTAAGAATCTTAAAACCTATGGATTTATATGTCTCCAAAAGAGAATCAAGAGTGTGTACAGCGGCATAAACGCAGCAGTGATAGGATTGGTGAGGTTCGGTGAGCAAATGCAGACACTTTGAAATCATATTGCATGGTACCCATTCCATGGGTCTCAACTCTCCAGGTTTAAGGGATTCTTCCTTCAGCTAAAACATGCATGTGGAACCCAGAGTATGATCCACCGTGTGATCGGGAAACGTGTTCAAATGTGTCTCAGTTATTGTCCCCTGGTACTCGGGTGCAACATTCCAGACGCTTTACTAAAACTCTCTCCACTTGGAGAGTCAGTGCCTTTAACCTCCTGTTTGGCCCAGTTTGCCATTTCTGCGGAAAATGAACAGGAATAGGGAGAACCAATGAGAGACTAGCTGGAGGTGTCTGGACGGGCAAATTTAACTCTCATTTCCCACCAGGAAGAGGAATTAACCAAAGGCTCAGCGTGCCATGCCGGAACCACACTAGGGCCTGAAGCAATCCTGCGGTGTTGCGGCCAGCTCACAAGAAAGCGAGTTGAAGAAAGGAGCTCAGGGGCACTGTAATTCACAAACCTGCAGAGTTATAAATGACAGCTATCGTCCAAAAATATATTGAAGTAAGGCTGCCAAGAGGACTCGAAAGCGGGGCAGAATTGCAGGAATCCGATTTCAGGAGGTAGACTGGAATTACATGTAAAGCATAGGAAAAGAGGCAGAACGTCCACAATGATGCACTTGGCCAAAAAGGGCGTATGCGTTTATTCCTGAATATATTCAGGAAAAAACGCATACGCCCTTTTTGGCCAACCAAGCAAGCTTGCAAAGGAAATCTGCAGTACAATGAAGTCTCACTGCCCCCCGGTCAAAAGGGCCATCTGAAAAATGTGTAAAATCCAGAAAGGCAGGACAGGCCATGGAGAATTGGGAGCCTTGTTATGCTGATGGGCGGGATGTAAATTGCCAACAGCCACTCTGGAGAAGTGTATGGTGTTTCCTGAAACATCTAAAAAACAAAGCAACAGAGCCTAGGGCACTTCCACTTATGGTCCTATAGCTTAGGGAAATTAAAATCAAAAAGACACAGCCACCCCAAAGTTTGGGCCGGCTCTGTTTACAAGAATCTCGTTTATTGTACAAGTTCAATATCGCAGAAAGTGAAAAATGGATAAAGAAGTTGTGGTACTTACGTACAATGCAATATCACTCAGGAATGAAATCTATGTCATCAGGCCCGTAGCAGCATAATGAGTGGATTCAGGTACGATGATTCTAAGTGACATAAGTCACACAGAAAAAGAAACATCATAAGATATCACTAATACATGGAATGTAAACTTGGCTACACAGGAACTGAATTACAAAACAGAACAGGATCTCAAATGTAGAAAACCAACTTATGCTTGCTTAAGGGGAAAGGTGAGTTGGGGTGCTGCATAAAACCAGAGATTGAAATTAGCACAGATACCGTTCCATAAGCCAAATATGTAATAGACAAGAGCTACTCCTTGCTCAACGAAGAGGACTCAACACCCCATATTAAACGTCTAAGAATATACCTGACTAGGAAGAATCTTAAAATCTATGGATTTATATGTCTCCGAAAGAGAATCAAGCGTGTGTACAGTGGCATAAGCGCAGCAGTGATAGGATTGGTGAGGTTCGGTGAGCCAATGCAGACCCTTTGAGGTCATATTGCATGGTACCCATTCCATGGGTCTCAACTCTCCAGGTTTAAGGGATTCTTCCTTCAGCTAAAACATGCATGTGGAACCCAGAGTATGATCCACCGTGTGATCGGGAAACGTGTTCAAATGTGTCTCAGTTTTTGTCCCCTGGTACTCGGGTGCAACATTCCAGACGCTTTACTAAAACTCTCTCCACTTGGAGAGTCAGTGCCTTTAACCTCCTGTTTGGCCCAGTTTGCAATTTCTGCGGAAAATGAACAGGAATAGGGAGAACCAATGAGAGACTAGCTGGAGGTGTCTGGACGGGCAAATTTAACTCTCATTTCCCACCAGGAAGAGGAATTAACCAAAGGCTCAGCGTGCCATGCCGGAACCACACTAGGGCCTGAAGCAATCCTGCGGTGTTGCGGCCAGCTCACAAGAAAGCGAGTTGAAGAAAGGAGCTCAGGGGCACTGTAATTCACAAACGTGCAGAGTTAAAAATGACAGCTATCGTCCAAAAATATATTGAAGTAAGGCTGCCAAGAGGACTTGAAAGCGGGGCAGAATTGCAGGAAACCGATTTCAGGAGGTAGACTGGAATTGCATGTAAAGCATAGGAAAAGAGGCAGAACGTCCACAATGATGCACTTGGCCAAAAAGGGCGTATGCATTTTTTCCTGAATATATTCAGGAAAAAACGCAAACGCCCTTTTTGGCCAACCAAGCAAGCTTGCAAAGGAAATCTGCAGTACAATGAAGTCTCACTGCCCCCCGGTCAAAAGGGCCATCTGAAAAATGTGTAAAATCCAGAAAGGCAGGACAGGCCATGGAGAATTGGGAGCCTTGTTATGCTGATGGGCGGGATGTAAATTGCCAACAGCCACTCTGGAGAAGTGTATGGTGTTTCCTGAAACATCTAAAAAACAAAGCAACAGAGCCTAGGGCACTTCCACTTATGGTCCTATAGCTTAGGGAAATTAAAATCAAAAAGACACAGGCACCCCAAAGTTTGGGCCGGCTCTGTTTACAAGAATCTCGTTTATTATACAAGTTCAATATCGCAGAAAGTGAAAAATGGATAAAGAAGTTGTGGTACTTACGTACAATGCAATATCACTCAGGAATGAAATCTATGTCATCAGGCCCGTAGCAGCATAATGAGTGGATTCAGGTACGATGATTCTAAGTGACATAAGTCACACAGAAAAAGAAACATCATAAGATATCACTAATACATGGAATGTAAACTTGGCTACACAGGAACTGAATTACAAAACAGAACAGGATCTCAAATGTAGAAAACCAACTTATGCTTGCTTAAGGGGAAAGGTGAGTTGGGGTGCTGCATAAAACCAGAGATTGAAATTAGCACAGATACCGTTCCATAAGCCAAATATGTAATAGACAAGAGCTACTCCTTGCTCAACGAAGTGGACTCAACACCCCATATTAAACGTCTAAGAATATACCTGACTAGTAAGAATCTTAAAACCTATGGATTTATATGTCTCCGAAAGAGAATCAAGCGTGTCTACAGAGGCATAAATGCAGCAGTAATAGGATTGGTGAGGTTCGGTGAGCAAATGCAGACCCTTTGAAGTCATATTGCATGGTACCCATTCCATGGGTCTCAACTCTCCAGGTTTAAGGGAATCTTCCTTCAGCTAAAACATGCATGTGGAACCCAGAGTATGATCCACCGTGTGATCGGGAAACGTGTTCAGATGTGTCAGATTTCGTCCCCTGGTATTCGGGTGCAACATTCCAGACGCTTTACTAACACTCTCTCAACTTGGAGAGTCAGTGCCTTTAACCTCCTGTTTGGCCCAGTTTGCCATTTCTGCGGAAAATGAACAGGAATAGGGAGAACCAATGAGAGACTAGATGGAGGTGTCTGGACGGGCAAATTTAACTCTCATTTCCCACCAGGAAGAGGAATTAACCAAAGGCTCAGCATGCCATGCCGGAACCACACTAGGGCCTGAAGCAATCCTGCGGTGTTGCGGCCAGCTCACAAGAAAGCGAGTTGAAGAAAGGAGCTCAGGGGCACTGTAATTCACAAACGTGCAGAGTTAAAAATGACAGCTATCGTCCAAAAATATATTGAAGTAAGGCTGCCAAGAGGACTTGAAAGCGGGGCAGAATTGCAGGAAACCGATTTCAGGAGGTAGACTGGAATTGCATGTAAAGCATAGGAAAAGAGGCAGAACGTCCACAATGATGCACTTGGCCAAAAAGGGCGTATGCATTTTTTCCTGATTATATTCAGAAAAAAACGCATACGCCCTTTTTGGCCAACCAAGCAAGCTTGCAAAGGAAATCTGCACTACAATGAAGTCTCACTGCCCCCCGGTCAAAAGGGCCATCTGAAAAAAGTGTAAAATCCAGAAAGGCAGGACAGGCCATGGAGAACTGGGAGCCTTGTTATGCTGATGGGTGGGATGTAAATTGCCAACAGCCACTCTGGAGAAGTGTATGGTGTTTCCTGAAACATCTAAAAAACAAAGCAACAGAGCCTAGGGCACTGCCACTTATGGTCCTGTAGCTTAGGGAAATTAAAATCAAAAAGACACAGCCACCCCAAAGTTTGGGACGGGTCTGTTTACAAGAACCTCGTTTACGGTACAAGTTCAATATCACAGAAAGCGAAAAATGGATAAAGAAGTTGTGGTACTTACGTACAATGCATTATCACTCAGCAATGAAATCTATGTCATCAGGCCCATAGCAGCATAATGAGTGGATTCAGGTACGATGATTCTAAGTGAGATAAGTCACACAGAAAAAGAAACATCATAAGATATCACTACTACACGGAATGTAAACTTGGCTACACAGGAACTGAATTACAAAACAGAACAAGGTCTCAAATGTAGAAAACCAACTTACGCTTGCTTAAGGGAAAAGGTGAGTTGGGGTGCTGCATAAAACCAGAGATTGAAATTAGCACAGATACCGTTCCATAAGCCAAATATGTAATAGACAAGAGCTACTCCTTGCTCAACGAAGAGGACTCAACACCCCATATTAAACGTCTAAGAATATACCTGACTAGTAAGAATCTTAAAATCTATGTATTTATATGTCTCCGAAAGAGAATCAAGCGTGTGTACAGTGGCATAAGCGCAGCAGTGATAGGATTGGTGAGGTTCGGTGAGCCAATGCAGAACTTTTGAAGTCATATTGAATGGTACCCATTCCATGGGTCTCAACTCTCCAGGTTTAAGGGATTCTTCCTTCAGCTAAAACATGCATGTGGAACCCAGAGTATGATCCACCGTGTGATCGGGAAACGTGTTCAAATGTGTCTCCGTTTTTGTCCCCTGGTACTCGGGTGCAACATTCCAGACGCTTTACTAAAACTCTCCCCACTTGGAGAGTCACTGCCTTTAACCTCCTGTTTGGCCCAGTTTGCAATTTCTGCGGAAAATGAACAGGAATAGGGAGAACCAATGAGAGACTAGCTGGAGGTGTCTGGACGGGCAAATTTAACTCTCATTTCCCACCAGGAAGAGGAATTAACCAAAGGCTCAGCGTGCCATGCCGGAACCACACTAGGGCCTGAAGCAATGCTGCGGTGTTGCGGCCAGCTCACAAGAAAGCGAGTTGAAGAAAGGATCTCAGGGGCACTGTAATTCACAAACCTGCAGAGTTAAAAATGACAGCTATCGTCCAAAAATATATTGAAGTAAGGCTGCCAAGAGGACTTGAAAGCGGGGCAGAATTGCAGGAATCCGATTTCAGGAGGTAGACTGGAATTGCATGTAAAGCATAGGAAAAGAGGCAGAACGTCCACAATGATGCACTTGGCCAAAAAGGGCGTATGCGTTTTTTCCTGAATATATTCAGGAAAAAACGCATACGCCCTTTTTGGCCAACCAAGCAAGCTTGCAAAGGAAATCTGCACTACAATGAAGTCTCACTGCCCCCCGGTCAAAAGGGCCATCTGAAAAAAGTGTAAAATCCAGAGAGGCAGGACAGGCCATGGAGAACTGGGAGCCTTGTTATGCTGATGGGCGGGATGTAAATTGCCAACAGCCACTCTGGAGAAGTGTATGGTGTTTCCTGAAACATCTAAAAAACAAAGCAACAGAGCCTAGGGCACTTCCACTTATGGTCCTATAGCTTAGGGAAATTAAAATCAAAAAGACACAGCCACCCCAAAGTTTGGGACGGCTCTGTTTACAAGAACCTCGTTTACGGTACAAGTTCAATATCACAGAAAGCGAAAAATGGATAAAGAAGTTGTGGTACTTACGTACAATGCAATATCACTCAGGAATGAAATCTATGTCATCAGGCCCGTAGCAGCATAATGAGTGGATTCAGGTACGATGATTCTAAGTGACATAAGTCACACAGAAAAAGAAACATCATAAGATATCACTAATACATGGAATGTAAACTTGGCTACACAGGAACTGAATTACAAAACAGAACAGGATCTCAAATGTAGAAAACCAACTTATGCTTGCTTAAGGGGAAAGGTGAGTTGGGGTGCTGCATAAAACCAGAGATTGAAATTAGCACAGATACCGTTCCATAAGCCAAATATGTAATAGACAAGAGCTACTCCTTGCTCAACGAAGTGGACTCAACACCCCATATTAAACGTCTAAGAATATACCTGACTAGTAAGAATCTTAAAACCTATGGATTTATATGTCTCCAAAAGAGAATCAAGCATGTGTACAGCGGCATAAACGCAGCAGTGATAGGATTGGTGAGGTTTGATGAGCAAATGCAGACCCTTTGAAGTCATATTGCATGGTAGCCATTCCATGGGTCTCAACTCTCCAGGTTTAAGGGATTCTTCCTTCAGCTAAAACATGCATGTGGAACCCAGAGTATGATCCACCGTGTGATCGGGAAACGTGTTCAAATGTGTCTCAGTTTTTGTCCCCTGGTACTCGGGGGCAACATTCCAGACGCTTTACTAACACTCTCCCCACTTGGAGAGTCAGTGCCTTTAACCTCCTGTTTGGCCCAGTTTGCAATTTCTGCGGAAAATGAACAGGAATAGGGAGAACCAATGAGAGACTAGCTGGAGGTGTCTGGACGGGCAAATTTAACTCTCATTTCCCACCAGGAAGAGGAATTAACCAAAGGCTCAGCATGCCATGCCGGAACCACACTAGGGCCTGAAGCAATCCTGCGGTGTTGCGGCCAGCTCACAAGAAAGCGAGTTGAAGAAAGGAGCTCAGGGGCACTGTAATTCACAAACCTGCAGAGTTATAAATGACAGCTATCGTCCAAAAATATATTGAAGTAAGGCTGCCAAGAGGACTTGAAAGCGGGGCAGAATTGCAGGAAACCGATTTCAGGAGGTAGACTGGAATTGCATGTAAAGCATAGGAAAAGAGGCAGAACGTCCACAATGATGCACTTGGCCAAAAAGGGCGTATGCGTTTTTTCCTGAATATATTCAGGAAAAAACGCATACGCCCTTTTTGGCCAACCAAGCAAGCTTACAAAGGAAATCTGCACTACAATGAAGTCTCACTGCCCCCCGGTCAAAAGGGCCACTGAAAAAAGTATAAAATCCAGAAAGGCCTTACAGGCCATGGAGAATTGGGAGCCTTGTTATGCTGATGGGCGGGATGTAAATTGCCAACAGCCACTCTGGAGAAGTGTATGGTGTTTCCTGAAACATCTAAAAAACAAAGCAACAGAGCCTAGGGCACTTCCACTTATGGTCCTATAGCTTAGGGAAATTAAAATCAAAAATACACAGCCACCCGAAAGTTTGGGACGGCTCTGTTTACAAGAACCTCGTTTACGGTACAAGTTCAATATCACAGAAAGTGAAAAATGGATAAAGAAGTTGTGGTACTTACGTACAATGCAATATCACTCAGCAATGAAATCTATGTCATCAGGCCCATAGCAGCATAATGAGTGGATTCAGGTACGATGATTCTAAGTGAAATAAGTCACACAGAATAAGAAACATCATAAAATATCACTACTACACGGAATGTAAACTTGGCTACATAGGAACTGAATTACAAAACAGAACAGGATCTCAAATGTAGAAAACCAACTTATGCTTGCTTAAGGGGAAAGGTGAGTTGGGGTGCTGCATAAAACCAGAGATTGAAATTAGCACAGATACCGTTCCATAAGCCAAATATGTAATAGACAAGAGCTACTCCTTGCTCAACGAAGAGGACTCAACACCCCATATTAAACGTCTAAGAATATACCTGACTAGGAAGAATCTTAAAATCTATGGATTTATATGTCTCCGAAAGAGAATCAAGCGTGTGTACAGTGGCATAAGCGCAGCAGTGATAGGATTGGTGAGGTTCGGTGAGCCAATGCAGAACCTGTGAAGTCATATTGCATGGTACCCATTCCATGGGTCTCAACTCTCCAGGTTTAAGGGATTCTTCCTTCAGCTAAAACATGCATGTGGAACCCAGAGTATGATCCACCGTGTGATCGGGAAACGTGTTCAAATGTGTCTCAGTTTTTGTCCCCTGGTACTCGGGTGCAACATTCCAGACGCTTTACTAAAACTCTCTCCACTTGGAGAGTCAGTGCCTTTAACCTCCTGTTTGGCCCAGTTTGCAATTTCTGCGGAAAATGAACAGGAATAGGGAGAACCAATGAGAGACTAGCTGGAGGTGTCTGGACGGGCAAATTTAACTCTCATTTCCCACCAGGAAGAGGAATTAACCAAAGGCTCAGCGTGCCATGCCGGAACCACACTAGGGCCTGAAGCAATCCTGCGGTGTTGCGGCCAGCTCACAAGAAAGCGAGTTGAAGAAAGGAGCTCAGGGGCACTGTAATTCACAAACCTGCAGAGTTATAAATGACAGCTATCGTCCAAAAATATATTGAAGTAAGGCTGCCAAGAGGACTCGAAAGCGGGGCAGAATTGCAGGAATCCGATTTCAGGAGGTAGACTGGAATTACATGTAAAGCATAGGAAAAGAGGCAGAACGTCCACAATGATGCACTTGGCCAAAAAGGGCGTATGCGTTTTTTCCTGAATATATTCAGGAAAAAACGCATACGCCCTTTTTGGCCAACCAAGCAAGCTTGCAAAGGAAATCTGCAGTACAATGAAGTCTCACTGCCCCCCGGTCAAAAGGGCCATCTGAAAAATGTGTAAAATCCAGAAAGGCAGGACAGGCCATGGAGAATTGGGAGCCTTGTTATGCTGATGGGCGGGATGTAAATTGCCAACAGCCACTCTGGAGAAGTGTATGGTGTTTCCTGAAACATCTAAAAAACAAAGCAACAGAGCCTAGGGCACTTCCACTTATGGTCCTATAGCTTAGGGAAATTAAAATCAAAAAGACACAGCCACCCCAAAGTTTGGGATGGCTCTGTTTACAAGAACCTCGTTTACAGTACAAGTTCAATATCACAGAAAGTGAAAAATGGACAAAGATTTTGTGGTACTTACTTACAATGCAATATCACTCAGCAATGAAATCTATATCATCAGGCCCGTAGCAGCATAATGAGTGGATTCAGCTACGATGATTCTAAGTGACATAAGTCACACAGAAAAAGAAACATCATAAGATATCACTACTACACGGAATGTAAACTTGGCTACACAGAAACTGAATTACAAAACAGAACACGGTCTCAAATGTAGAAAACCAACTTATGCTTGCTTAAGGGGAAAGGTGAGTTGGGTTTCTGCATAAAACCAGAGATTGAAATTAGCACAGATACCATTCCATAAGCCAAATATGTAATAGACAAGAGCTACTCCTTGCTCAACGAAGTGGACTCTACACCCCATATTAATCGCCTAAGAATATACCTGACTAGTAATAATCTTAAAACCTATGGATTTATATGTCTCCAAAAGAGAATCAAGCATGTGTACAGCGGCATAAACGCAGCAGTGATAGGATTGGTGAGGTTTGATGAGCAAATGCAGACCCTTTGAAGTCATATTGCATGGTAGCCATTCCATGGGTCTCAACTCTCCAGGTTTAAGGGATTCTTCCTTCAGCTAAAACATGCATGTGGAACCCAGAGTATGATCCACCGTGTGATTGGGAAACGTGTTCAAATGTGTCTCAGTTTTTGTCCCCTGGTACTCGGGTGCAACATTCCAGACGCTTTACTAACACTCTCCCCACTTGGAGAGACAGTGCCTTTAACCTCCTGTTTGGCCCAGTTTGCAATTTCTGCGGAAAATGAACAGAAATAGGGAGAACCAATGAGAGACTAGCTGGAGGTGTCTGGACGGGCAAATTTAACTCTCATTTCCCACCAGGAAGAGGAATTAACCAAAGGCTCAGCGTGCCATGCCGGAACCACACTAGGGCCTGAAACAATCCTGCGGTGTTGCGGCCAGCTCACAAGAAAGCGAGTTGAAGAAAGCAGCTCAGGGGCACTGTAATACACAAACCTGCAGAGTTAAAAATGACAGCTATCGTCCAAAAATATATTGAAGTAAGGCTGCCAAGAGGACTTGAATGCGGGGCAGAATTGCAGGAAACCGATTTCAGGAGGTAGACTGGAATTGCATGTAAAGCATAGGAAAAGAGGCAGAACGTCCACAATGATGCACTTGGCCAAAAAGGGCGTATGCGTTTTTTCCTGAATATATTCAGGAAAAAACGCATACGCCCTTTTTGGCCAACCAAGCAAGCTTGCAAAGGAAATCTGCACTACAATGAAGTCTCACTGCCCCCCGGTCAAAAGGGCCATCTGAAAAAAGTGTAAAATCCAGAAAGGCAGGACAGGCCATGGAGAACTGGGAACCTTGTTATGCTGATGGGCGGGATGTAAATTGCCAACAGCCACTCTGGAGAAGTGTATGGTGTTTCCTGAAACATCTACAAAACAAAGCAACAGAGCCTAGGGCACTTCCACTTATGGTCCTATAGCTTAGGGAAATTAAAATCAAAAAGACACAGTCACCCCAAAGTTTGGGACAGCTCTGTTTACAAGAACCTCGTTTACAGTTCGAGTTCAATATCACAGAAAGTGAAAAATGGATAAAGAAGTTGTGGTAGGTACGTACAAAGCAATATCACTCAGCAATGAAATCTATGTCATCAGGCCCATAGCAGCATAATGAGTGGATTCAGGTACGATGATTCTAAGTGAGATAAGTCACACAGAAAAAGAAACATCATAAGATATCACTAATACACGGAATGTAAACTTGGCTACACAGGAACTGAATTACAAAACAGAACAAGGTCTCAAATGTAGAAAACCAACTTATGCTTGCTTAAGGGGAAAGGTTAGTTGGGGTGCTGCATAAAACCAGAGATTGAAATTAGCACAGATACCGTTCCATAAGCCAAATATGTAATAGACAAGAGCTACTCCTTGCTCAACGAAGAGGACTCAACACCCCATATTAAACGTCTAAGAATATACCTGACTAGTAATAATCTTAAAACCTATGGATTTATATGTCTCCGAAAGAGAATCAAGCGTGTGTACAGCGGCATAAACGCAGCAGTGATAGGATTGGTGAGGTTCGGTGAGCAAATGCAGACCCTTTGAAGTCATATTGCATGGTACCCATTCCATGGGTCTCAACTCTCCAGGTTTAAGGGATTCTTCCTTCAGCTAAAACATGCATGTGGAACCCAGAGTATGATCCACCGTGTGATCGGGAAACGTGTTCCAATGTGTCTCAGTTTTTGTCCCCTGGTACTCGGGTGCAACATTCCAGACGCTTTACTAAAACTCTCCCCATTTGGAGAGTCAGTGCCTTTAACCTCCTGTTTGGCCCAGTTTGCAATTTCTGCGGAAAATGAACAGGAATAGGGAGAACCAATGAGAGACTAGCTGGAGGAGTCTGGACGGGCAAATTTAACTCTCATTTCCCACCAGGAAGAGGAATTAACCAAAGGCTCAGCGTGCCATACCGGAACCACACTAGGGCCTGAAGCAATCCTGCGGTGTTGCGGCCAGCTCACAAGAAAGCGAGTTGAAGAAAGGAGCTCAGGGGCACTGTAATTCACAAACCTGCAGAGTTATAAATGAGAGCTATCGTCCAAAAATATATTGAAGTAAGGCTGCCAAGAGGACTCGAAAGCGGGGCAGAATTGCAGGAATCCGATTTCAGGAGGTAGACTGGAATTGCATGTAAAGCATAGGAAAAGAGGCAGAACGTCCACAATGATGCACTTGGCCAAAAAGGGCGTATGCGTTTTTTCCTGAATATATTCAGGAAAAAACGCATACGCCCTTTTTGGCCAACCAAGCAAGCTTGCAAAGGAAATCTGCAGTACAATGAAGTCTCACTGCCCCCCAGTCAAAAGGGCCATCTGAAAAAAGTGTAAAATCCAGAAAGGCAGGACAGCTCATGGAGAATTGGGAGCCTTGTTATGCTGATGGGTGGGATGTAAATTGCCAACAGCCACTCTGGAGAAGTGTATGGTGTTTCCTGAAACATCTAAAAAACAAAGCAACAGAGCCTAGGGCACTTCCACTTATGGTCCTATAGCTTAGGGAAATTAAAATCAAAAAGACACAGCCACCCCAAAGTTTGGGACGGCTCTGTTTACAAGAACCTCGTTTACGGTACAAGTTCAATATCACAGAAAGCGAAAAATGGATAAAGAAGTTGTGGTACTTACGTACAATGCAATATCACTCAGCAATGAAATCTATGTCATCAGGCCCATAGCAGCATAATGAGTGGATTCAGGTACGATGATTCTAAGTGAGATAAGTCACACAGAAAAAGAAACATCATAAGATATCACTAATACACGGAATGTAAACTTGGCTACACAGGAACTGAATTACAAAACAGAACAAGGTCTCAAATGTAGAAAACCAACTTATGCTTGCTTAAGGGGAAAGGTGAGTTGGGGTGCTGCATAAAACCAGAGATTGAAATTAGCACAGATACCGTTCCATAAGCCAAATATGTAATAGACAAGAGCTACTCCTTGCTCAACGAAGAGGACTCAACACCCCATATTAAACGTCTAAGAATATACCTGACTAGTAAGAATCTTAAAATCTATGGATTTATATGTCTCCGAAAGAGAATCAAGCGTGTGTACAGTGGCATAAGCGCAGCAGTGATAGGATTGGTGAGGTTTGATGAGCAAATGCAGACCCTTTGAAGGCATATTGAATGGTACCCATTCCATGGGTCTCAACTCTCCAGGTTTAAGGGATTCTTCCTTCAGCTAAAACATGCATGTGGAACCCAGAGTATGATCCACCGTGTGATCGGGAAACGTGTTCCAATGTGTCTAAGTTTTTGTCCCCTGGTACTCGGGTGCAACATTCCAGACGCTTTACTAAAACTCTCCCCACTTGGAGAGTCAGTGCCTTTAACCTCCTGTTTGGCCCAGTTTGCAATTTCTGCGGAAAATGAACAGGAATAGGGAGAACCAATGAGAGACTAGCTGGAGGTGTCTGGACGGGCAAATTTAACTCTCATTTCCCACCAGGAAGAGGAATTAACCAAAGGCTCAGCGTGCCATACCGGAACCACACTAGGGCCTGAAGCAATCCTGCGGTGTTGCGGCCAGCTCACAAGAAAGCGAGTTGAAGAAAGGAGCTCAGGGGCACTGTAATTCACAAACCTGCAGAGTTATAAATGACAGCTATCGTCCAAAAATATATTGAAGTAAGGCTGCCAAGAGGACTCGAAAGCGGGGCAGAATTGCAGGAATCCGATTTCAGGAGGTAGACTGGAATTGCATGTAAAGCATAGGAAAAGAGGCAGAACGTCCACAATGATGCACTTGGCCAAAAAGGGCGTATGCGTTTTTTCCTGAATATATTCAGGAAAAAACGCATACGCCCTTTTTGGCCAACCAAGCAAGCTTGCAAAGGAAATCTGCAGTACAATGAAGTCTCACTGCCCCCCAGTCAAAAGGGCCATCTGAAAAAAGTGTAAAATCCAGAGAGGCAGGACAGGCCATGGAGAACTGGGAGCCTTGTTATGCTGATGGGCGGGATGTAAATTGCCAACAGCCACTCTGGAGAAGTGTATGGTGTTTCCTGAAACATCTAAAAAACAAAGCAACAGAGCCTAGGGCACTTCCACTTATGGTCCTATAGCTTAGGGAAATTAAAATCAAAAAGACACAGCCACCCCAAAGTTTGGGACGGCTCTGTTTACAAGAACCTCGTTTACGGTACAAGTTCAATATCACAGAAAGCGAAAAATGGATAAAGAAGTTGTGGTACTTACGTACAATGCAATATCACTCAGGAATGAAATCTATGTCATCAGGCCCGTAGCAGCATAATGAGTGGATTCAGGTACGATGATTCTAAGTGACATAAGTCACACAGAAAAAGAAACATCATAAGATATCACTAATACATGGAATGTAAACTTGGCTACACAGGAACTGAATTACAAAACAGAACAGGATCTCAAATGTAGAAAACCAACTTATGCTTGCTTAAGGGGAAAGGTGAGTTGGGGTGCTGCATAAAACCAGAGATTGAAATTAGCACAGATACCGTTCCATAAGCCAAATATGTAATAGACAAGAGCTACTCCTTGCTCAACGAAGTGGACTCAACACCCCATATTAAACGTCTAAGAATATACCTGACTAGTAAGAATCTTAAAACCTATGGATTTATATGTCTCCAAAAGAGAATCAAGCATGTGTACAGCGGCATAAACGCAGCAGTGATAGGATTGGTGAGGTTTGATGAGCAAATGCAGACCCTTTGAAGTCATATTGCATGGTAGCCATTCCATGGGTCTCAACTCTCCAGGTTTAAGGGATTCTTCCTTCAGCTAAAACATGCATGTGGAACCCAGAGTATGATCCACCGTGTGATCGGGAAACGTGTTCAAATGTGTCTCAGTTTTTGTCCCCTGGTACTCGGGGGCAACATTCCAGACGCTTTACTAACACTCTCCCCACTTGGAGAGTCAGTGCCTTTAACCTCCTGTTTGGCCCAGTTTGCAATTTCTGCGGAAAATGAACAGGAATAGGGAGAACCAATGAGAGACTAGCTGGAGGTGTCTGGACGGGCAAATTTAACTCTCATTTCCCACCAGGAAGAGGAATTAACCAAAGGCTCAGCGTGCCATGCCGGAACCACACTAGGGCCTGAAGCAATCCTGCGGTGTTGCGGCCAGCTCACAAGAAAGCGAGTTGAAGAAAGGAGCTCAGGGGCACTGTAATTCACAAACCTGCAGAGTTATAAATGACAGCTATCGTCCAAAAATATATTGAAGTAAGGCTGCCAAGAGGACTTGAAAGCGGGGCAGAATTGCAGGAAACCGATTTCAGGAGGTAGACTGGAATTGCATGTAAAGCATAGGAAAAGAGGCAGAACGTCCACAATGATGCACTTGGCCAAAAAGTGCGTATGCGTTTTTTCCTGAATATATTCAGGAAAAAACGCATACGCCCTTTTTGGCCAACCAAGCAAGCTTACAAAGGAAATCTGCACTACAATGAAGTCTCACTGCCCCCCGGTCAAAAGGGCCACTGAAAAAAGTATAAAATCCAGAAAGGCCTTACAGGCCATGGAGAATTGGGAGCCTTGTTATGCTGATGGGCGGGATGTAAATTGCCAACAGCCACTCTGGAGAAGTGTATGGTGTTTCCTGAAACATCTAAAAAACAAAGCAACAGAGCCTAGGGCACTTCCACTTATGGTCCTATAGCTTAGGGAAATTAAAATCAAAAATACACAGCCACCCGAAAGTTTGGGACGGCTCTGTTTACAAGAACCTCGTTTACGGTACAAGTTCAATATCACAGAAAGTGAAAAATGGATAAAGAAGTTGTGGTACTTACGTACAATGCAATATCACTCAGCAATGAAATCTATGTCATCAGGCCCATAGCAGCATAATGAGTGGATTCAGGTACGATGATTCTAAGTGAAATAAGTCACACAGAATAAGAAACATCATAAAATATCACTACTACACGGAATGTAAACTTGGCTACATAGGAACTGAATTACAAAACAGAACAGGATCTCAAATGTAGAAAACCAACTTATGCTTGCTTAAGGGGAAAGGTGAGTTGGGGTGCTGCATAAAACCAGAGATTGAAATTAGCACAGATACCGTTCCATAAGCCAAATATGTAATAGACAAAAGCTACTCCTTGCTCAACGAAGAGGACTCAACACCCCATATTAAATGTCTAAGAATATACCTGACTAGGAAGAATCTTAAAATCTATGGATTTATATGTCTCCGAAAGAGAATCAAGCGTGTGTACAGTGGCATAAGCGCAGCAGTGATAGGATTGGTGAGGTTCGGTGAGCCAATGCAGAACCTGTGAAGTCATATTGCATGGTACCCATTCCATGGGTCTCAACTCTCCAGGTTTAAGGGATTCTTCCTTCAGCTAAAACATGCATGTGGAACCCAGAGTATGATCCACCGTGTGATCGGGAAACGTGTTCAAATGTGTCTCAGTTTTTGTCCCCTGGTACTCGGGTGCAACATTCCAGACGCTTTACTAAAACTCTCTCCACTTGGAGAGTCAGTGCCTTTAACCTCCTGTTTGGCCCAGTTTGCAATTTCTGCGGAAAATGAACAGGAATAGGGAGAACCAATGAGAGACTAGCTGGAGGTGTCTGGACGGGCAAATTTAACTCTCATTTCCCACCAGGAAGAGGAATTAACCAAAGGCTCAGCGTGCCATGCCGGAACCACACTAGGGCCTGAAGCAATCCTGCGGTGTTGCGGCCAGCTCACAAGAAAGCGAGTTGAAGAAAGGAGCTCAGGGGCACTGTAATTCACAAACCTGCAGAGTTATAAATGACAGCTATCGTCCAAAAATATATTGAAGTAAGGCTGCCAAGAGGACTCGAAAGCGGGGCAGAATTGCAGGAATCCGATTTCAGGAGGTAGACTGGAATTACATGTAAAGCATAGGAAAAGAGGCAGAACGTCCACAATGATGCACTTGGCCAAAAAGGGCGTATGCGTTTTTTCCTGAATATATTCAGGAAAAAACGCATACGCCCTTTTTGGCCAACCAAGCAAGCTTGCAAAGGAAATCTGCAGTACAATGAAGTCTCACTGGCCCCGGTCAAAAGGGCCATCTGAAAAATGTGTAAAATCCAGAAAGGCAGGACAGGCCATGGAGAACTGGGAGCCTTGTTATGCTGATGGGCGGGATGTAAATTGCTAACAGCCACTCTGGAGAAGTGTATGGTGTTTCCTGAAACATCTAAAAAACAAAGCAACAGAGCCTAGGGCACTTCCACTTATGGTCCTATAGCTTAGGGAAATTAAAATCAAAAAGACACAGGCACCCCAAAGTTTGGGCCGGCTCTGTTTACAAGAATCTCGTTTATTGTACAAGTTCAATATCGCAGAAAGTGAAAAATGGATAAAGAAGTTGTGGTACTTACGTACAATGCAATATCACTCAGGAATGAAATCTATGTCATCAGGCCCGTAGCAGCATAATGAGTGGATTCAGGTACGATGATTCTAAGTGACATAAGTCACACAGAAAAAGAAACATCATAAGATATCACTAATACATGGAATGTAAACTTGGCTACACAGGAACTGAATTACAAAACAGAACAGGATCTCAAATGTAGAAAACCAACTTATGCTTGCTTAAGGGGAAAGGTGAGTTGGGGTGCTGCATAAAACCAGAGATTGAAATTAGCACAGATACCGTTCCATAAGCCAAATATGTAATAGACAAGAGCTACTCCTTGCTCAACGAAGAGGACTCAACACCCCATATTAAACGTCTAAGAATATACCTGACTAGGAAGAATCTTAAAATCTATGGATTTATATGTCTCCGAAAGAGAATCAAGCGTGTGTACAGTGGCATAAGCGCAGCAGTGATAGGATTGGTGAGGTTCGGTGAGCCAATGCAGACCCTTTGAAGTCATATTGCATGGTAGCCATTCCATGGGTCTCAACTCTCCAGGTTTAAGGGATTCTTCCTTCAGCTAAAACATGCATGTGGAACCCAGAGTATGATCCACCGTGTGATCGGGAAACGTGTTCAGATGTGTCAGATTTCGTCCCCTGGTATTCGGGTGCAACATTCCAGACGCTTTACTAACACTCTCTCAACTTGGAGAGTCAGTGCCTTTAACCTCCTGTTTGGCCCAGTTTGCCATTTCTGCGGAAAATGAACAGGAATAGGGAGAACCAATGAGAGACTAGATGGAGGTGTCTGGACGGGCAAATTTAACTCTCATTTCCCACCAGGAAGAGGAATTAACCAAAGGCTCAGCATGCCATGCCGGAACCACACTAGGGCCTGAAGCAATCCTGCGGTGTTGCGGCCAGCTCACAAGAAAGCGAGTTGAAGAAAGGAGCTCAGGGGCACTGTAATTCACAAACGTGCAGAGTTAAAAATGACAGCTATCGTCCAAAAATATATTGAAGTAAGGCTGCCAAGAGGACTCGAAAGCGGGGCAGAATTGCAGGAATCCGATTTCAGGAGGTAGACTGGAATTACATGTAAAGCATAGGAAAAGAGGCAGAACGTCCACAATGATGCACTTGGCCAAAAAGGGCGTATGCGTTTTTTCCTGAATATATTCAGGAAAAAACGCATACGCCCTTTTTGGCCAACCAAGCAAGCTTGCAAAGGAAATCTGCAGTACAATGAAGTCTCACTGCCCCCCGGTCAAAAGGGCCATCTGAAAAATGTGTAAAATCCAGAAAGGCAGGACAGGCCATGGAGAATTGGGAGCCTTGTTATGCTGATGGGCGGGATGTAAATTGCCAACAGCCACTCTGGAGAAGTGTATGGTGTTTCCTGAAACATCTAAAAAACAAAGCAACAGAGCCTAGGGCACTTCCACTTATGGTCCTATAGCTTAGGGAAATTAAAATCAAAAAGACACAGCCACCCCAAAGTTTGGGATGGCTCTGTTTACAAGAACCTCGTTTACAGTACAAGTTCAATATCACAGAAAGTGAAAAATGGACAAAGATTTTGTGGTACTTACGTACAATGCAATATCACTCAGCAATGAAATCTATATCATCAGGCCCGTAGCAGCATAATGAGTGGATTCAGGTACGATGATTCTAAGTGAGATAAGTCACACAGAAAAAGAAACATCATAAGATATCACTACTACACGGAATGTAAACTTGGCTACACAGAAACTGAATTACAAAACAGAACACGGTCTCAAATGTAGAAAACCAACTTATGCTTGCTTAAGGGGAAAGGTGAGTTGGGTTTCTGCATAAAACCAGAGATTGAAATTAGCACAGATACCATTCCATAAGCCAAATATGTAATAGACAAGAGCTACTCCTTGCTCAAC
The DNA here is from genome assembly GCF_039906515.1 of Pseudorca crassidens. NCBI lineage: Eukaryota > Metazoa > Chordata > Mammalia > Artiodactyla > Delphinidae > Pseudorca > Pseudorca crassidens. Next base: position 179,576,697 of record NC_090298.1, on the reverse strand, counting down.
GAAGTGGACTCTACACCCCATATTAATCGCCTAAGAATATACCTGACTAGTAATAATCTTAAAACCTATGGATTTATATGTCTCCAAAAGAGAATCAAGCATGTGTACAGCGGCATAAACGCAGCAGTGATAGGATTGGTGAGGTTTGATGAGCAAATGCAGACCCTTTGAAGTCATATTGCATGGTAGCCATTCCATGGGTCTCAACTCTCCAGGTTTAAGGGATTCTTCCTTCAGCTAAAACATGCATGTGGAACCCAGAGTATGATCCACCGTGTGATTGGGAAACGTGTTCAAATGTGTCTCAGTTTTTGTCCCCTGGTACTCGGGTGCAACATTCCAGACGCTTTACTAAAACTCTCCCCACTTGGAGAGTCAGTGCCTTTAACCTCCTGTTTGGCCCAGTTTGCAATTTCTGCGGAAAATGAACAGGAATAGGGAGAACCAATGAGAGACTAGCTGGAGGTGTCTGGACGGGCAAATTTAACTCTCATTTCCCACCAGGAAGAGGAATTAACCAAAGGCTCAGCGTGCCATACCGGAACCACACTAGGGCCTGAAGCAATCCTGCGGTGTTGCGGCCAGCTCACAAGAAAGCGAGTTGAAGAAAGGAGCTCAGGGGCACTGTAATTCACAAACCTGCAGAGTTATAAATGACAGCTATCGTCCAAAAATATATTGAAGTAAGGCTGCCAAGAGGACTCGAAAGCGGGGCAGAATTGCAGGAATCCGATTTCAGGAGGTAGACTGGAATTGCATGTAAAGCATAGGAAAAGAGGCAGAACGTCCACAATGATGCACTTGGCCAAAAAGGGCGTATGCGTTTTTTCCTGAATATATTCAGGAAAAAACGCATACGCCCTTTTTGGCCAAACAAGCAAGCTTGCAAAGGAAATCTGCAGTACAATGAAGTCTCACTGCCCCCCAGTCAAAAGGGCCATCTGAAAAAAGTGTAAAATCCAGAAAGGCAGGACAGCTCATGGAGAATTGGGAGCCTTGTTATGCTGATGGGCGGGATGTAAATTGCCAACAGCCACTCTGGAGAAGTGTATGGTGTTTCCTGAAACATCTAAAAAACAAAGCAACAGAGCCTAGGGCACTTCCACTTATGGTCGTATAGCTTAGGGAAATTAAAATCAAAAAGACACAGCCACCCCAAAGTTTGGGACGGCTCTGTTTACAAGAACCTCGTTTACGGTACAAGTTCAATATCACAGAAAGCGAAAAATGGATAAAGAAGTTGTGGTACTTACGTACAATGCAATATCACTCAGCAATGAAATCTATGTCATCAGGCCCATAGCAACATAATGAGTGGATTCAGGTACGATGATTCTAAGTGAGATAAGTCACACAGAAAAAGAAACATCATAAGATATCACTAATACACGGAATGTAAACTTGGCTACACAGGAACTGAATTACAAAACAGAACAAGGTCTCAAATGTAGAAAACCAACTTACGCTTGCTTAAGGGAAAAGGTGAGTTGGGGTGCTGCATAAAACCAGAGATTGAAATTAGCACAGATACCGTTCCATAAGCCAAATATGTAATAGACAAGAGCTACTCCTTGCTCAACGAAGAGGACTCAACACCCCATATTAAACGTCTAAGAATATACCTGACTAGTAAGAATCTTAAAATCTATGTATTTATATGTCTCCGAAAGAGAATCAAGCGTGTGTACAGTGGCATAAGCGCAGCAGTGATAGGATTGGTGAGGTTCGGTGAGCCAATGCAGAACTTTTGAAGTCATATTGAATGGTACCCATTCCATGGGTCTCAACTCTCCAGGTTTAAGGGATTCTTCCTTCAGCTAAAACATGCATGTGGAACCCAGAGTATGATCCACCGTGTGATCGGGAAACGTGTTCAAATGTGTCTCCGTTTTTGTCCCCTGGTACTCGGGTGCAACATTCCAGACGCTTTACTAAAACTCTCCCCACTTGGAGAGTCACTGCCTTTAACCTCCTGTTTGGCCCAGTTTGCAATTTCTGCGGAAAATGAACAGGAATAGGGAGAACCAATGAGAGACTAGCTGGAGGTGTCTGGACGGGCAAATTTAACTCTCATTTCCCACCAGGAAGAGGAATTAACCAAAGGCTCAGCGTGCCATGCCGGAACCACACTAGGGCCTGAAGCAATCCTGCGGTGTTGCGGCCAGCTCACAAGAAAGCGAGTTGAAGAAAGGAGCTCAGGGGCACTGTAATTCACAAACCTGCAGAGTTAAAAATGACAGCTATCGTCCAAAAATATATTGAAGTAAGGCTGCCAAGAGGACTCGAAAGCGGGGCAGAATTGCAGGAATCCGATTTCAGGAGGTAGACTGGAATTGCATGTAAAGCATAGGAAAAGAGGCAGAACGTCCACAATGATGCACTTGGCCAAAAAGGGCGTATGCGTTTTTTCCTGAATATATTCAGGAAAAAACGCATACGCCCTTTTTGGCCAACCAAGCAAGCTTGCAAAGGAAATCTGCAGTACAATGAAGTCTCACTGCCCCCCAGTCAAAAGGGCCATCTGAAAAAAGTGTAAAATCCAGAAAGGCAGGACAGCTCATGGAGAATTGGGAGCCTTGTTATGCTGATGGGCGGGATGTAAATTGCCAACAGCCACTCTGGAGAAGTGTATGGTGTTTCCTGAAACATCTAAAAAACAAAGCAACAGAGCCTAGGGCACTTCCACTTATGGTCCTATAGCTTAGGGAAATTAAAATCAAAAAGACACAGCCACCCCAAAGTTTGGGACGGCTCTGTTTACAAGAACCTCGTTTACGGTACAAGTTCAATATCACAGAAAGCGAAAAATGGATAAAGAAGTTGTGGTACTTACGTACAATGCAATATCACTCAGCAATGAAATCTATGTCATCAGGCCCATAGCAGCATAATGAGTGGATTCAGGTACGATGATTCTAAGTGAGATAAGTCACACAGAAAAAGAAACATCATAAGATATCACTAATACACGGAATGTAAACTTGGCTACACAGGAACTGAATTACAAAACAGAACAAGGTCTCAAATGTAGAAAACCAACTTACGCTTGCTTAAGGGAAAAGGTGAGTTGGGGTGCTGCATAAAACCAGAGATTGAAATTAGCACAGATACCGTTCCATAAGCCAAATATGTAATAGACAAGAGCTACTCCTTGCTCAACGAAGAGGACTCAACACCCCATATTAAACGTCTAAGAATATACCTGACTAGTAAGAATCTTAAAATCTATGTATTTATATGTCTCCGAAAGAGAATCAAGCGTGTGTACAGTGGCATAAGCGCAGCAGTGATAGGATTGGTGAGGTTCGGTGAGCCAATGCAGAACTTTTGAAGTCATATTGAATGGTACCCATTCCATGGGTCTCAACTCTCCAGGTTTAAGGGATTCTTCCTTCAGCTAAAACATGCATGTGGAACCCAGAGTATGATCCACCGTGTGATCGGGAAACGTGTTCAAATGTGTCTCCGTTTTTGTCCCCTGGTACTCGGGTGCAACATTCCAGACGCTTTACTAAAACTCTCCCCACTTGGAGAGTCACTGCCTTTAACCTCCTGTTTGGCCCAGTTTGCAATTTCTGCGGAAAATGAACAGGAATAGGGAGAACCAATGAGAGACTAGCTGGAGGTGTCTGGACGGGCAAATTTAACTCTCATTTCCCACCAGGAAGAGGAATTAACCAAAGGCTCAGCGTGCCATGCCGGAACCACACTAGGGCCTGAAGCAATCCTGCGGTGTTGCGGCCAGCTCACAAGAAAGCGAGTTGAAGAAAGGAGCTCAGGGGCACTGTAATTCACAAACCTGCAGAGTTAAAAATGACAGCTATCGTCCAAAAATATATTGAAGTAAGGCTGCCAAGAGGACTCGAAAGCGGGGCAGAATTGCAGGAATCCGATTTCAGGAGGTAGACTGGAATTGCATGTAAAGCATAGGAAAAGAGGCAGAACGTCCACAATGATGCACTTGGCCAAAAAGGGCGTATGCGTTTTTTCCTGAATATATTCAGGAAAAAACGCATACGCCCTTTTTGGCCAACCAAGCAAGCTTGCAAAGGAAATCTGCACTACAATGAAGTCTCACTGCCCCCCGGTCAAAAGGGCCATCTGAAAAAAGTGTAAAATCCAGAGAGGCAGGACAGGCCATGGAGAACTGGGAGCCTTGTTATGCTGATGGGCGGGATGTAAATTGCCAACAGCCACTCTGGAGAAGTGTATGGTGTTTCCTGAAACATCTAAAAAACAAAGCAACAGAGCCTAGGGCACTTCCACTTATGGTCCTATAGCTTAGGGAAATTAAAATCAAAAAGACACAGCCACCCCAAAGTTTGGGACGGCTCTGTTTACAAGAACCTCGTTTACGGTACAAGTTCAATATCACAGAAAGCGAAAAATGGATAAAGAAGTTGTGGTACTTACGTACAATGCAATATCACTCAGGAATGAAATCTATGTCATCAGGCCCATAGCAGCATAATGAGTGGATTCAGGTACGATGATTCTAAGTGACATAAGTCACACAGAAAAAGAAACATCATAAGATATCACTAATACATGGAATGTAAACTTGGCTACACAGGAACTGAATTACAAAACAGAACAGGATCTCAAATGTAGAAAACCAACTTATGCTTGCTTAAGGGGAAAGGTGAGTTGGGGTGCTGCATAAAACCAGAGATTGAAATTAGCACAGATACCGTTCCATAAGCCAAATATGTAATAGACAAGAGCTACTCCTTGCTCAACGAAGTGGACTCAACACCCCATATTAAACGTCTAAGTATATACCTGACTAGTAAGAATCTTAAAACCTATGGATTTATATGTCTCGAAAAGAGAATCAAGCATGTGTACAGCGGCATAAACGCAGCAGTGATAGGATTGGTGAGGTTTGATGAGCAAATGCAGACCCTTTGAAGTCATATTGCATGGTAGCCATTCCATGGGTCTCAACTCTCCAGGTTTAAGGGATTCTTCCTTCAGCTAAAACATGCATGTGGAACCCAGAGTATGATCCACCGTGTGATCGGGAAACGTGTTCAAATGTGTCTCAGTTTTTGTCCCCTGGTACTCGGGTGCAACATTCCAGACGCTTTACTAACACTCTCCCCACTTGGAGAGTCAGTGCCTTTAACCTCCTGTTTGGCCCAGTTTGCAATTTCTGTGGAAAATGAACAGGAATAGGGAGAACCAATGAGAGACTAGCTGGAGGTGTCTGGATCGGCAAATTTAACTCTCATTTCCCACCAGGAAGTGGAATTAACCAAAGGCTCAGCGTGCCATGCCGGAACCACACTAGGGCCTGAAGCAATCCTGCGGTGTTGCGGCCAGCTCACAAGAAAGTGAGTTGAAGAAAGGAGCTCAGGGGCACTGTAATTCACAAACCTGCAAAGTTATAAATGACAGCTATCGTCCAAAAATATATTGAAGTAAGGCTGCCAAGAGGACTTGAAAGCGGGGCAGAATTGCAGGAAACCGATTTCAGGAGGTAGACTGGAATTGCATGTAAAGCATAGGAAAAGAGGCAGAACGTCCACAATGATGCACTTGGCCAAAAAGGGCGTATGCGTTTTTTCCTGAATATATTCAGGAAAAAACGCATACGCCCTTTTTGGCCAACCAAGCAAGCTTGCAAAGGAAATCTGCACTACAATGAAGTCTCACTGCCCCCCAGTCAAAAGGGCCATCTGAAAAAAGTGTAAAATCCAGAAAGGCCGGACAGGCCATGGAGACATGGGAGCCTTGTTATGCTGATGGGCGGGATGTAAATTGCCAACAGCCACTCTGGAGAAGTGTATGGTGTTTCCTGAAACATCTAAAAAACAAAGCAACAGAGCCTAGGGCACTTCCACTTATGGTCGTATAGCTTAGGGAAATTAAAATCAAAAAGACACAGCCACCCCAAAGTTTGGGACGGCTCTGTTTACAAGAACCTCGTTTACGGTACAAGTTCAATATCACAGAAAGCGAAAAATGGATAAAGAATTTGTGGTACTTACGTACAATGCAATATCACTCAGCAATGAAATCTATGTCATCAGGCCCATAGCAGCATAATGAGTGGATTCAGGTACGATGATTCTAAGTGAGATAAGTCACACAGAAAAAGAAACATCATAAGATATCACTACTACACGGAATGTAAACTTGGCTACACAGGAACTGAATTACAAAACAGAACAAGGTCTCAAATGTAGAAAACCAACTTACGCTTGCTTAAGGGAAAAGGTGAGTTGGGGTGCTGCATAAAACCAGAGATTGAAATTAGCACAGATACCATTCCATAAGCCAAATATGTAATAGACAAGAGCTACTCCTTGCTCAACGAAGAGGACTCAACACCCCATATTAAACGTCTAAGAATATACCTGACTAGTAAGAATCTTAAAATCTATGGATTTATATGTCTCCGAAAGAGAATCAAGCGTGTGTACAGTGGCATAAGCGCAGCAGTGATAGGATTGGTGAGGTTCGGTGAGCCAATGCAGAACCTTTGAAGTCATATTGAATGGTACCCATTCCATGGGTCTCAACTCTCCAGGTTTAAGGGATTCTTCCTTCAGCTAAAACATGCATGTGGAACCCAGAGTATGATCCACCGTGTGATCGGGAAACGTGTTCAAATGTGTCTCCGTTTTTGTCCCCTGGTACTCGGCTGCAACATTCCAGACGCTTTACTAAAACTCTCCCCACTTGGAGAGTCACTGCCTTTAACCTCCTGTTTGGCCCAGTTTGCAATTTCTGCGGAAAATGAACAGGAATAGGGAGAACCAATGAGAGACTAGCTGGAGGTGTCTGGACGGGCAAATTTAACTCTCATTTCCAACCAGGAAGAGGAATTAACCAAAGGCTCAGCGTGCCATGCCGGAACCACACTAGGGCCTGAAGCAATCCTGCGGTGTTGCGGCCAGCTCACAAGAAAGCGAGTTGAAGAAAGGAGCTCAGGGGCACTGTAATTCACAAACCTGCAGAGTTAAAAATGACAGCTATCGTCCAAAAATATATTGAAGTAAGGCTGCCAAGAGGACTTGAAAGCGGGGCAGAATTGCAGGAATCCGATTTCAGGAGGTAGACTGGAATTGCATGTAAAGCATAGGAAAAGAGGCAGAACGTCCACAATGATGCACTTGGCCAAAAAGGGCGTATGCGTTTTTTCCTGAATATATTCAGGAAAAAACGCATACGCCCTTTTTGGCCAACCAAGCAAGTTTGCAAAGGAAATCTGCAGTACAATGAAGTCTCACTGCCCCCCGGTCAAAAGGGCCATCTGAAAAAAGTGTAAAATCCAGAAAGGCAGGACAGGCCATGGAGAACTGGGAGCCTTGTTATGCTGATGGGCGGGATGTAAATTGCCAACAGCCACTCTGGAGAAGTGTATGGTGTTTCCTGAAACATCTAAAAAACAAAGCAACAGAGCCTAGGGCACTTCCACTTATGGTCCTATAGCTTAGGGAAATTAAAATCAAAAAGACACAGCCACCCCAAAGTTTGGGACGGCTCTGTTTACAAGAACCTCGTTTATGGTACAAGTTCAATATCACAGAAAGCGAAAAATGGATAAAGAAGTTGTGGTACTTACGTACAATGCAATATCACTCAGGAATGAAATCTATGTCATCAGGCCCGTAGCAGCATAATGAGTGGATTCAGGTACGATGATTCTAAGTGACATAAGTCACACAGAAAAAGAAACATCATAAGATATCACTAATACATGGAATGTAAACTTGGCTACACAGGAACTGAATTACAAAACAGAACAGGATCTCAAATGTAGAAAACCAACTTATGCTTGCTTAAGGGGAAAGGTGAGTTGGGGTGCTGCATAAAACCAGAGATTGAAATTAGCACAGATACCGTTCCATAAGCCAAATATGTAATAGACAAGAGCTACTCCTTGCTCAACGAAGTGGACTCAACACCCCATATTAAACGTCTAAGAATATACCTGACTAGTAAGAATCTTAAAACCTATGGATTTATATGTCTCCAAAAGAGAATCAAGCATGTGTACAGCGGCATAAACGCAGCAGTGATAGGATTGGTGAGGTTTGATGAGCAAATGCAGACCCTTTGAAGTCATATTGCATGGTAGCCATTCCATGGGTCTCAACTCTCCAGGTTTAAGGGATTCTTCCTTCAGCTAAAACATGCATGTGGAACCCAGAGTATGATCCACCGTGTGATCGGGAAACGTGTTCAAATGTGTCTCAGTTTTCGTCCCCTGGTACTCGGGTGCAACATTCCAGACGCTTTACTAACACTCTCCCCACTTGGAGAGTCAGTGCCTTTAACCTCCTGTTTGGCCCAGTTTGCAATTTCTGTGGAAAATGAACAGGAATAGGGAGAACCAATGAGAGACTAGCTGGAGGTGTCTGGATGGGCAAATTTAACTCTCATTTCCCACCAGGAAGTGGAATTAACCAAAGGCTCAGCGTGCCATGCCGGAACCACACTAGGGCCTGAAGCAATCCTGCGGTGTTGCGGCCAGCTCACAAGAAAGTGAGTTGAAGAAAGGAGCTCAGGGGCACTGTAATTCACAAACCTGCAGAGTTAAAAATGACAGCTATCGTCCAAAAATATATTGAAGTAAGGCTGCCAAGAGGACTTGAAAGCGGGGCAGAATTGCAGGAAACCGATTTCAGGAGGTAGACTGGAATTGCATGTAAAGCATAGGAAAAGAGGCAGAACGTCCACAATGATGCACTTGGCCAAAAAGGGCGTATGCGTTTTTTCCTGAATATATTCAGGAAAAAACGCATACGCCCTTTTTGGCCAACCAAGCAAGCTTGCAAAGGAAATCTGCACTACAATGAAGTCTCACTGCCCCCCAGTCAAAAGGGCCATCTGAAAAAAGTGTAAAATCCAGAAAGGCAGGACAGCTCATGGAGAATTGGGAGCCTTGTTATGCTGATGGGCGGGATGTAAATTGCCAACAGCCACTCTGGAGAAGTGTATGGTGTTTCCTGAAACATCTAAAAAACAAAGCAACAGAGCCTAGGGCACTTCCACTTATGGTCGTATAGCTTAGGGAAATTAAAATCAAAAAGACACAGCCACCCCAAAGTTTGGGATGGCTCTGTTTACAAGAACCTCATTTACGGTACAAGTTCAATATCACAGAAAGCGAAAAATGGATAAAGAAGTTGTGGTACTTACGTACAATGCAATATCACTCAGCAATGAAATCTATGTCATCAGGCCCATAGCAACATAATGAGTGGATTCAGGTACGATGATTCTAAGTGAGATAAGTCACACAGAAAAAGAAACATCATAAGATATCACTAATACACGGAATGTAAACTTGGCTACACAGGAACTGAATTACAAAACAGAACAAGGTCTCAAATGTAGAAAACCAACTTATGCTTGCTTAAGGGGAAAGGTGAGTTGGGGTGCTGCATAAAACCAGAGATTGAAATTAGCACAGATACCGTTCCATAAGCCAAATATGTAATAGACAAGAGCTACTCCTTGCTCAACGAAGAGGACTCAACACCCCATATTAAACGTCTAAGAATATACCTCACTAGTAAGAATCTTAAAATCTATGGATTTATATGTCTCCGAAAGAGAATCAAGTTTGTGTACAGTGGCATAAGCGCAGCAGTGATAGGATTGGTGAGGTTCGGTGAGCCAATGCAGAACCTTTGAAGTCATATTGAATGGTACCCATTCCATGGGTCTCAACTCTCCAGGTTTAAGGGATTCTTCCTTCAGCTAAAACATGCATGTGGAACCCAGAGTATGATCCACCGTGTGATCGGGAAACGTGTTCAAATGTGTCTCAGTTTTTGTCCCCTGGTACTCGGGTGCAACATTCCAGACGCTTTACTAAAACTCTCCCCACTTGGAGAGTCACTGCCTTTAACCTCCTGTTTGGCCCAGTTTGCAATTTCTGCGGAAAATGAACAGGAATAGGGAGAACCAATGAGAGACTAGCTGGAGGTGTCTGGACGGGCAAATTTAACTCTCATTTCCCACCAGGAAGAGGAATTAACCAAAGGCTCAGCGTGCCATACCGGAACCACACTAGGGCCTGAAGCAATCCTGCGGTGTTGCGGCCAGCTCACAAGAAAGCGAGTTGAAGAAAGGAGCTCAGGGGCACTGTAATTCACAAACCTGCAGAGTTATAAATGACAGCTATCATCCAAAAATATATTGAAGTAAGGCTGCCAAGAGGACTCGAAAGCGGGGCAGAATTGCAGGAATCCGATTTCAGGAGGTAGACTGGAATTGCATGTAAAGCATAGGAAAAGAGGCAGAACGTCCACAATGATGCACTTGGCCAAAAAGGGCGTATGCGTTTTTTCCTGAATATATTCAGGAAAAAACGCATACGCCCTTTTTGGCCAACCAAGCAAGCTTGCAAAGGAAATCTGCAGTACAATGAAGTCTCACTGCCCCCCAGTCAAAAGGGCCATCTGAAAAAAGTGTAAAATCCAGAAAGGCAGGACAGCTCATGGAGAATTGGGAGCCTTGTTATGCTGATGGGCGGGATGTAAATTGCCAACAGCCACTCTGGAGAAGTGTATGGTGTTTCCTGAAACATCTAAAAATCAAAGCAACAGAGCCTAGGGCACTTCCACTTATGGTCGTATAGCTTAGGGAAATTAAAATCAAAAAGACACAGCCACCCCAAAATTTGGGACGGCTCTGTTTACAAGAACCTCGTTTACGGTACAAGTTCAATATCACAGAAAGCGAAAAATGGTTAAAGAAGTTGTGGTACTTACGTACAATGCAATATCACTCAGGAATGAAATCTATGTCATCAGGCCCGTAGCAGCATAATGAGTGGATTCAGGTACGATGATTCTAAGTGACATAAGTCACACAGAAAAAGAAACATCATAAGATATCACTAATACATGGAATGTAAACTTGGCTACACAGGAACTGAATTACAAAACAGAACAGGATCTCAAATGTAGAAAACCAACTTATGCTTGCTTAAGGGGAAAGGTGAGTTGGGGTGCTGCATAAAACCAGAGATTGAAATTAGCACAGATACCGTTCCATAAGCCAAATATGTAATAGACAAGAGCTACTCCTTGCTCAACGAAGTGGACTCAACACCCCATATTAAACGTCTAAGAATATACCTGACTAGTAAGAATCTTAAAACCTATGGATTTATATGTCTCCAAAAGAGAATCAAGCATGTGTACAGCGGCATAAACGCAGCAGTGATAGGATTGGTGAGGTTTGATGAGCAAATGCAGACCCTTTGAAGTCATATTGCATGGTAGCCATTCCATGGGTCTCAACTCTCCAGGTTTAAGGGATTCTTCCTTCAGCTAAAACATGCATGTGGAACCCAGAGTATGATCCACCGTGTGATCGGGAAACGTGTTCAAATGTGTCTCAGGTTTCGTCCCCTGGTACTCGGGTGCAACATTCCAGACGCTTTACTAACACTCTCCCCACTTGGAGAGTCAGTGCCTTTAACTTCCTGTTTGGCCCAGTTTGCAATTTCTGTGGAAAATGAACAGGAATAGGGAGAACCAATGAGAGACTAGCTGGAGGTGTCTGGATGGGCAAATTTAACTCTCATTTCCCACCAGGAAGTGGAATTAACCAAAGGCTCAGCGTGCCATGCCGGAACCACACTAGGGCCTGAAGCAATCCTGCGGTGTTGCGGCCAGCTCACAAGAAAGTGAGTTGAAGAAAGGAGCTCAGGGGCACTGTAATTCACAAACCTGCAGAGTTAAAAATGACAGCTATCGTCCAAAAATATATTGAAGTAAGGCTGCCAAGAGGACTTGAAAGCGGGGCAGAATTGCAGGAAACCGATTTCAGGAGGTAGACTGGAATTGCATGTAAAGCATAGGAAAAGAGGCAGAACGTCCACAATGATGCACTTGGCCAAAAAGGGCATATGCGTTTTTTCCTGAATATATTCAGGAAAAAACGCATACGCCCTTTTTGGCCAACCAAGCAAGCTTGCAAAGGAAATCTGCACTACAATGAAGTCTCACTGCCCCCCAGTCAAAAGGGCCATCTGAAAAAAGTGTAAAATCCAGAAAGGCCGGACAGGCCATGGAGACATGGGAGCCTTGTTATGCTGATGGGCGGGATGTAAATTGCCAACAGCCACTCTGGAGAAGTGTATGGTGTTTCCTGAAACATCTAAAAATCAAAGCAACAGAGCCTAGGGCACTTCCACTTATGGTCCTATAGCTTAGGGAAATTAAAATCAAAAAGACACAGCCACCTCAAAGTTTGGGACAGCTCTGTTTACAAGATACTCGTTTACGGTACAAGTTCAATATCACAGAAAGCGAAAAATGGATAAACAAGTTGTGGTACTTACGTACAATGCAATATCACTCAGCAATGAAATCTATGTCATCAGGCCCATAGCAGCATAATGAGTGGATTCAGGTACGATGATTCTAAGTGAGATAAGTCACACAGAAAAAGAAACATCATAAGATATCACTAATACACGGAATGTAAACTTGGCTACACAGGAACTGAATTACAAAACAGAACAGGATCTCAAATGTAGAAAACCAACTTATGCTTGCTTAAGGGGAAAGGTGAGTTGGGGTGCTGCATAAAACCAGAGATTGAAATTAGCACAGATACCATTCCATAAGCCAAATAGATAATAGACAAGAGCTACTCCTTGCTCAACGAAGTGGACTCAACACCCCATATTAAATGCCTAAGAATATACCTGACTGGTAAGAATCTTAAAACCTATGGATTTATATGTCTCCGAAAGAGAATCAAGCGTGTCTACAGCGGCATAAATGCAGCAGTGATAGGATTGGTGAGGTTCGGTGAGCCAATGCAGACCCTTTGAAGTCATATTGCATGGTACCCATTCCATGGGTCTCAACTCTCCAGGTTTAAGGGATTCTTCCTTCAGCTAAAACATGCATGTGGAACCCAGAGTATGATCCACCGTGTGATCGGGAAACGTGTTCAAATGTGTCTCAGTTTTCGTCCCCTGGTACTCGGGTGCAACATTCCAGACGCTTTACTAAAACTCTCCCCACTTGGAGAGTCAGTGCCTTTAACCTCCTGTTTGGCCCAGTTTGCAATTTCTGCGGAAAATGAACAGGAATAGGGAGAACCAATGAGAGACTAGCTGGAGGTGTCTGGACGGGCAAATTTAACTCTCATTTCCCACCAGGAAGAGGAATTAACCAAAGGCTCAGCGTGCCATACCGGAACCACACTAGGGCCTGAAGCAATGCTGCGGTGTTGCGGCCAGCTCACAAGAAAGCGAGTTGAAGAAAGGAGCTCAGGGGCACTGTAATTCACAAACCTGCAGAGTTATAAATGACAGCTATCGTCCAAAAATATATTGAAGTAAGGCTGCCAAGAGGACTCGAAAGCGGGGCAGAATTGCAGGAAACTGATTTCAGGAGGTAGACTGGAATTGCATGTAAAGCATAGGAAAAGAGGCAGAACGTCCACAATGATGCACTTGGCCAAAAAGGGCGTATGCGTTTTTTCCTGAATATATTCAGGAAAAAACGCATACGCCCTTTTTGGCCAACCAAGCAAGCTTGCAAAGGAAATCTGCACTACAATGAAGTCTCACTGCCCCCCAGTCAAAAGGGCCATCTGAAAAAAGTGTAAAATCCAGAAAGGCAGGACAGCTCATGGAGAATTGGGAGCCTTGTTATGCTGATGGGCGGGATGTAAATTGCCAACAGCCACTCTGGAGAAGTGTATGGTGTTTCCTGAAACATCTAAAAAACAAAGCAACAGAGCCTAGGGCACTTCCACTTATGGTCGTATAGCTTAGGGAAATTAAAATCAAAAAGACACAGCCACCCCAAAGTTTGGGATGGCTCTGTTTACAAGAACCTCGTTTACGGTACAAGTTCAATATCACAGAAAGCGAAAAATGGATAAAGAAGTTGTGGTACTTACGTACAATGCAATATCACTCAGCAATGAAATCTATGTCATCAGGCCCATAGCAACATAATGAGTGGATTCAGGTACGATGATTCTAAGTGAGATAAGTCACACAGAAAAAGAAACATCATAAGATATCACTAATACACGGAATGTAAACTTGGCTACACAGGAACTGAATTACAAAACAGAACAAGGTCTCAAATGTAGAAAACCAACTTATGCTTGCTTAAGGGGAAAGGTGAGTTTGGGTGCTGCATAAAACCAGAGATTGAAATTAGCACAGATACCGTTCCATAAGCCAAATATGTAATAGACAAGAGCTACTCCTTGCTCAACGAAGAGGACTCAACACCCCATATTAAACGTCTAAGAATATACCTCACTAGTAAGAATCTTAAAATCTATGGATTTATATGTCTCCGAAAGAGAATCAAGTTTGTGTACAGTGGCATAAGCGCAGCAGTGATAGGATTGGTGAGGTTCGGTGAGCCAATGCAGAACCTTTGAAGTCATATTGAATGGTACCCATTCCATGGGTCTCAACTCTCCAGGTTTAAGGGATTCTTCCTTCAGCTAAAACATGCATGTGGAACCCAGAGTATGATCCACCGTGTGATCGGGAAACGTGTTCAAATGTGTCTCAGTTTTTGTCCCCTGGTACTCGGGTGCAACATTCCAGACGCTTTACTAAAACTCTCCCCACTTGGAGAGTCAGTGCCTTTAACCTCCTGTTTGGCCCAGTTTGCAATTTCTGCGGAAAATGAACAGGAATAGGGAGAACCAATGAGAGACTAGCTGGAGGTGTCTGGACGGGCAAATTTAACTCTCATTTCCCACCAGGAAGAGGAATTAACCAAAGGCTCAGCGTGCCATACCGGAACCACACTAGGGCCTGAAGCAATCCTGCGGTGTTGCGGCCAGCTCACAAGAAAGCGAGTTGAAGAAAGGAGCTCAGGGGCACTGTAATTCACAAACCTGCAGAGTTATAAATGACAGCTATCATCCAAAAATATATTGAAGTAAGGCTGCCAAGAGGACTCGAAAGCGGGGCAGAATTGCAGGAATCCGATTTCAGGAGGTAGACTGGAATTGCATGTAAAGCATAGGAAAAGAGGCAGAACGTCCACAATGATGCACTTGGCCAAAAAGGGCGTATGCGTTTTTTCCTGAATATATTCAGGAAAAAACGCATACGCCCTTTTTGGCCAACCAAGCAAGCTTGCAAAGGAAATCTGCAGTACAATGAAGTCTCACTGCCCCCCAGTCAAAAGGGCCATCTGAAAAAAGTGTAAAATCCAGAAAGGCAGGACAGCTCATGGAGAATTGGGAGCCTTGTTATGCTGATGGGCGGGATGTAAATTGCCAACAGCCACTCTGGAGAAGTGTATGGTGTTTCCTGAAACATCTAAAAATCAAAGCAACAGAGCCTAGGGCACTTCCACTTATGGTCGTATAGCTTAGGGAAATTAAAATCAAAAAGACACAGCCACCCCAAAATTTGGGACGGCTCTGTTTACAAGAACCTCGTTTACGGTACAAGTTCAATATCACAGAAAGCGAAAAATGGATAAAGAAGTTGTGGTACTTACGTACAATGCAATATCACTCAGCAATGAAATCTATGTCATCAGGCCCATAGCAGCATAATGAGTGGATTCAGGTACGATGATTCTAAGTGAGATAAGTCACACAGAAAAAGAAACATCATAAGATATCACTAATACACGGAATGTAAACTTGGCTACACAGGAACTGAATTACAAAACAGAACAAGGTCTCAAATGTAGAAAACCAACTTATGCTTGCTTAAGGGGAAAGGTGAGTTGGGGTGCTGCATAAAACCAGAGATTGAAATTAGCACAGATACCGTTCCATAAGCCAAATATGTAATAGACAAGAGCTACTCCTTGCTCAACGAAGAGGACTCAACACCCCATATTAAACGTCTAAGAATATACCTGACTAGTAAGAATCTTAAAATCTATGGATTTATATGTCTCCGAAAGAGAATCAAGCGTCTGTACAGTGGCATAAGCGCAGCAGTGATAGGATTGGTGAGGTTCGGTGAGCCAATGCAGAACCTTTGAAGTCATATTGAATGGTACCCATTCCATGGGTCTCAACTCTCCAGGTTTAAGGGAATCTTCCTTCAGCTAAAACATGCATGTGGAACCCAGAGTATGATCCACCGTGTGATCGGGAAACGTGTTCAAATGTGTCTCAGTTTTCGTCCCCTGGTACTCGGGTGCAACATTCCAGACGCTTTACTAAAACTCTCCCCACTTGGAGAGTCACTGCCTTTAACCTCCTGTTTGGCCCAGTTTGCAATTTCTGCAGAAAATGAACAGGAATAGGGAGAACCAATGAGAGACTAGCTGGAGGTGTCTGGACGGGCAAATTTAACTCTCATTTCCCACCAGGAAGAGGAATTAACCAAAGGCTCAGCGTGCCATGCCGGAACCACACTAGGGCCTGAAGCAATCCTGCGGTGTTGCGGCCAGCTCACAAGAAAGCGAGTTGAAGAAAGGAGCTCAGGGGCACTGTAATTCACAAACCTGCAGAGTTAAAAATGACAGCTATCGTCCAAAAATATATTGAAGTAAGGCTGCCAAGAGGACTTGAAAGCGGGGCAGAATTGCAGGAAACCGATTTCAGGAGGTAGACTGGAATTGCATGTAAAGCATAGGAAAAGAGGCAGAACGTCCACAATGATGCACTTGGCCAAAAAGGGCGTATGCGTTTTTTCCTGAATATATTCAGGAAAAAACGCATACGCCCTTTTTGGCCAACCAAGCAAGCTTGCAAAGGAAATCTGCAGTACAATGAAGTCTCACTGCCCCCCGGTCAAAAGGGCCATCTGAAAAAAGTGTAAAATCCAGAAAGGCAGGACAGGCCATGGAGAACTGGGAGCCTTGTTATGCTGATGGGCGGGATGTAAATTGCCAACAGCCACTCTGGAGAAGTGTATGGTGTTTCCTGAAACATCTAAAAATCAAAGCAACAGAGCCTAGGGCACTTCCACTTATGGTCCTATAGCTTAGGGAAATTAAAATCAAAAAGACACAGCCACCTCAAAGTTTGGGACAGCTCTGTTTACAAGATACTCGTTTACGGTACAAGTTCAATATCACAGAAAGCGAAAAATGGATAAACAAGTTGTGGTACTTACGTACAATGCAATATCACTCAGCAATGAAATCTATGTCATCAGGCCCATAGCAGCATAATGAGTGGATTCAGGTACGATGATTCTAAGTGAGATAAGTCACACAGAAAAAGAAACATCATAAGATATCACTAATACACGGAATGTAAACTTGGCTACACAGGAACTGAATTACAAAACAGAACAGGATCTCAAATGTAGAAAACCAACTTATGCTTGCTTAAGGGGAAAGGTGAGTTGGGGTGCTGCATAAAACCAGAGATTGAAATTAGCACAGATACCATTCCATAAGCCAAATAGATAATAGACAAGAGCTACTCCTTGCTCAACGAAGTGGACTCAACACCCCATATTAAATGCCTAAGAATATACCTGACTGGTAAGAATCTTAAAACCTATGGATTTATATGTCTCCGAAAGAGAATCAAGCGTGTCTACAGCGGCATAAATGCAGCAGTGATAGGATTGGTGAGGTTCGGTGAGCCAATGCAGACCCTTTGAAGTCATATTGCATGGTACCCATTCCATGGGTCTCAACTCTCCAGGTTTAAGGGATTCTTCCTTCAGCTAAAACATGCATGTGGAACCCAGAGTATGATCCACCGTGTGATCGGGAAACGTGTTCAAATGTGTCTCAGTTTTCGTCCCCTGGTACTCGGGTGCAACATTCCAGACGCTTTACTAAAACTCTCCCCACTTGGAGAGTCAGTGCCTTTAACCTCCTGTTTGGCCCAGTTTGCAATTTCTGCGGAAAATGAACAGGAATAGGGAGAACCAATGAGAGACTAGCTGGAGGTGTCTGGACGGGCAAATTTAACTCTCATTTCCCACCAGGAAGAGGAATTAACCAAAGGCTCAGCGTGCCATACCGGAACCACACTAGGGCCTGAAGCAATGCTGCGGTGTTGCGGCCAGCTCACAAGAAAGCGAGTTGAAGAAAGGAGCTCAGGGGCACTGTAATTCACAAACCTGCAGAGTTATAAATGACAGCTATCGTCCAAAAATATATTGAAGTAAGGCTGCCAAGAGGACTCGAAAGCGGGGCAGAATTGCAGGAAACTGATTTCAGGAGGTAGACTGGAATTGCATGTAAAGCATAGGAAAAGAGGCAGAACGTCCACAATGATGCACTTGGCCAAAAAGGGCGTATGCGTTTTTTCCTGAATATATTCAGGAAAAAACGCATACGCCCTTTTTGGCCAACCAAGCAAGCTTGCAAAGGAAATCTGCACTACAATGAAGTCTCACTGCCCCCCAGTCAAAAGGGCCATCTGAAAAAAGTGTAAAATCCAGAAAGGCAGGACAGCTCATGGAGAATTGGGAGCCTTGTTATGCTGATGGGCGGGATGTAAATTGCCAACAGCCACTCTGGAGAAGTGTATGGTGTTTCCTGAAACATCTAAAAAACAAAGCAACAGAGCCTAGGGCACTTCCACTTATGGTCGTATAGCTTAGGGAAATTAAAATCAAAAAGACACAGCCACCCCAAAGTTTGGGATGGCTCTGTTTACAAGAACCTCGTTTACGGTACAAGTTCAATATCACAGAAAGCGAAAAATGGATAAAGAAGTTGTGGTACTTACGTACAATGCAATATCACTCAGCAATGAAATCTATGTCATCAGGCCCATAGCAACATAATGAGTGGATTCAGGTACGATGATTCTAAGTGAGATAAGTCACACAGAAAAAGAAACATCATAAGATATCACTAATACACGGAATGTAAACTTGGCTACACAGGAACTGAATTACAAAACAGAACAAGGTCTCAAATGTAGAAAACCAACTTATGCTTGCTTAAGGGGAAAGGTGAGTTTGGGTGCTGCATAAAACCAGAGATTGAAATTAGCACAGATACCGTTCCATAAGCCAAATATGTAATAGACAAGAGCTACTCCTTGCTCAACGAAGAGGACTCAACACCCCATATTAAACGTCTAAGAATATACCTCACTAGTAAGAATCTTAAAATCTATGGATTTATATGTCTCCGAAAGAGAATCAAGTTTGTGTACAGTGGCATAAGCGCAGCAGTGATAGGATTGGTGAGGTTCGGTGAGCCAATGCAGAACCTTTGAAGTCATATTGAATGGTACCCATTCCATGGGTCTCAACTCTCCAGGTTTAAGGGATTCTTCCTTCAGCTAAAACATGCATGTGGAACCCAGAGTATGATCCACCGTGTGATCGGGAAACGTGTTCAAATGTGTCTCAGTTTTTGTCCCCTGGTACTCGGGTGCAACATTCCAGACGCTTTACTAAAACTCTCCCCACTTGGAGAGTCAGTGCCTTTAACCTCCTGTTTGGCCCAGTTTGCAATTTCTGCGGAAAATGAACAGGAATAGGGAGAACCAATGAGAGACTAGCTGGAGGTGTCTGGACGGGCAAATTTAACTCTCATTTCCCACCAGGAAGAGGAATTAACCAAAGGCTCAGCGTGCCATACCGGAACCACACTAGGGCCTGAAGCAATCCTGCGGTGTTGCGGCCAGCTCACAAGAAAGCGAGTTGAAGAAAGGAGCTCAGGGGCACTGTAATTCACAAACCTGCAGAGTTATAAATGACAGCTATCATCCAAAAATATATTGAAGTAAGGCTGCCAAGAGGACTCGAAAGCGGGGCAGAATTGCAGGAATCCGATTTCAGGAGGTAGACTGGAATTGCATGTAAAGCATAGGAAAAGAGGCAGAACGTCCACAATGATGCACTTGGCCAAAAAGGGCGTATGCGTTTTTTCCTGAATATATTCAGGAAAAAACGCATACGCCCTTTTTGGCCAACCAAGCAAGCTTGCAAAGGAAATCTGCAGTACAATGAAGTCTCACTGCCCCCCAGTCAAAAGGGCCATCTGAAAAAAGTGTAAAATCCAGAAAGGCAGGACAGCTCATGGAGAATTGGGAGCCTTGTTATGCTGATGGGCGGGATGTAAATTGCCAACAGCCACTCTGGAGAAGTGTATGGTGTTTCCTGAAACATCTAAAAATCAAAGCAACAGAGCCTAGGGCACTTCCACTTATGGTCGTATAGCTTAGGGAAATTAAAATCAAAAAGACACAGCCACCCCAAAATTTGGGACGGCTCTGTTTACAAGAACCTCGTTTACGGTACAAGTTCAATATCACAGAAAGCGAAAAATGGATAAAGAAGTTGTGGTACTTACGTACAATGCAATATCACTCAGCAATGAAATCTATGTCATCAGGCCCATAGCAGCATAATGAGTGGATTCAGGTACGATGATTCTAAGTGAGATAAGTCACACAGAAAAAGAAACATCATAAGATATCACTAATACACGGAATGTAAACTTGGCTACACAGGAACTGAATTACAAAACAGAACAAGGTCTCAAATGTAGAAAACCAACTTATGCTTGCTTAAGGGGAAAGGTGAGTTGGGGTGCTGCATAAAACCAGAGATTGAAATTAGCACAGATACCGTTCCATAAGCCAAATATGTAATAGACAAGAGCTACTCCTTGCTCAACGAAGAGGACTCAACACCCCATATTAAACGTCTAAGAATATACCTGACTAGTAAGAATCTTAAAATCTATGGATTTATATGTCTCCGAAAGAGAATCAAGCGTCTGTACAGTGGCATAAGCGCAGCAGTGATAGGATTGGTGAGGTTCGGTGAGCCAATGCAGAACCTTTGAAGTCATATTGAATGGTACCCATTCCATGGGTCTCAACTCTCCAGGTTTAAGGGAATCTTCCTTCAGCTAAAACATGCATGTGGAACCCAGAGTATGATCCACCGTGTGATCGGGAAACGTGTTCAAATGTGTCTCAGTTTTCGTCCCCTGGTACTCGGGTGCAACATTCCAGACGCTTTACTAAAACTCTCCCCACTTGGAGAGTCACTGCCTTTAACCTCCTGTTTGGCCCAGTTTGCAATTTCTGCAGAAAATGAACAGGAATAGGGAGAACCAATGAGAGACTAGCTGGAGGTGTCTGGACGGGCAAATTTAACTCTCATTTCCCACCAGGAAGAGGAATTAACCAAAGGCTCAGCGTGCCATGCCGGAACCACACTAGGGCCTGAAGCAATCCTGCGGTGTTGCGGCCAGCTCACAAGAAAGCGAGTTGAAGAAAGGAGCTCAGGGGCACTGTAATTCACAAACCTGCAGAGTTAAAAATGACAGCTATCGTCCAAAAATATATTGAAGTAAGGCTGCCAAGAGGACTTGAAAGCGGGGCAGAATTGCAGGAAACCGATTTCAGGAGGTAGACTGGAATTGCATGTAAAGCATAGGAAAAGAGGCAGAACGTCCACAATGATGCACTTGGCCAAAAAGGGCGTATGCGTTTTTTCCTGAATATATTCAGGAAAAAACGCATACGCCCTTTTTGGCCAACCAAGCAAGCTTGCAAAGGAAATCTGCAGTACAATGAAGTCTCACTGCCCCCCGGTCAAAAGGGCCATCTGAAAAAAGTGTAAAATCCAGAAAGGCAGGACAGGCCATGGAGAACTGGGAGCCTTGTTATGCTGATGGGCGGGATGTAAATTGCCAACAGCCACTCTGGAGAAGTGTATGGTGTTTCCTGAAACATCTAAAAAACAAAGCAACAGAGCCTAGGGCACTTCCACTTATGGTCCTATAGCTTAGGGAAATTAAAATCAAAAAGACACAGCCACCCCAAAGTTTGGGACGGCTCTGTTTACAAGAACCTCATTTACAGTACAAATTCAATATCACAGAAGGTGAAAAATGGATAAAGAATTGTGGTACTTACGTACAATGCAATATCACTCAGCAATGAAATCTATATCATCAGGCCCGTAGCAGCATAATGAGTGGATTCAGGTACGATGATTCTAAGTGAGATAAGTCACACAGAAAAGGAAACATCATAAGATATCACTACTACACGGAATGTAAACTTGGCTACACAGAAACTGAATTACAAAACAGAACACGGTCTCAAATGTAGAAAACCAACTTATGCTTGCTTAAGGGGAAAGGTGAGTTGGGGTTCTGCATAAAACCAGAGATTGAAATTAGCACAGATACCGTTCCATAAGCCAAATATGTAATAGACAAGAGCTACTCCTTGCTCAACGAAGAGGACTCAACACCCCATATTAAACGTCTAGGAATATACCTGACTAGTAAGAATCTTAAAACCTATGGATTTATATGTCTCCGAAAGGGAATCAAGCGTGTGTACAGTGGAATAAGCACAGCAGTGATAGGATTGGTGAGGTTCGGTGAGCCAATGCAGAACCTTTGAAGTCATATTGCATGGTACCCATTCCATGGGTCTCAACTCTCCAGGTTTAAGGGATTCTTCCTTCACCTAAAACATGCATGTGGAACCCAGAGTATGATCCACCGTGTGATCGGGAAACGTGTTGAAATGTGTCTCAGGTTTCGTCTCCTCGTACTCGGGTGCAACATTCCAGACGCTTTACTAACACTCTCCCCACTTGGAGAGTCAGTGCCTTTAACCTCCTGTTTGGCCCAGTTTGCAATTTCTGCGGAAGATGAACAGGAATAGGGAGAACCAATGAGAGACTAGCTGGAGGTGTCTGGATGGGCAAATTTAACTCTCATTTCCCACCAGGAAGAGGAATTAACCAAAGGCTCAGTGTGCCATGCCGGAACCACACTAGGGCCTGAAGCAATCCTGCGGTGTTGCGGCCAGCTCACAAGAAAGCGAGTTGAAGAAAGCAGCTCAGGGGCACTGTAATACACAAACCTGCAGAGTTAAAAATGACAGCTATCGTCCAAAAATATATTGAAGTAAGGCTGCCAAGAGGACTTGAAAGCGGGGCAGAATTGCAGGAAACCGATTTCAGGAGGTAGACTGGAATTGCATGTAAAGCATAGGAAAAGAGGCAGAACGTCCACAATGATGCACTTGGCCAAAAAGGGCGTATGCGTTTTTTCCTGAATATATTCAGGAAAAAACGCATACGCCCTTTTTGGCCAACCAAGCAAGCTTGCAAAGGAAATCTGCAGTACAATGAAGTCTCACTGCCCCCCGGTCAAAAGGGCCATCTGAAAAAAGTGTAAAATCCAGAAAGGCAGGACAGGCCATGGAGAACTGGGAGCCTTGTTATGCTGATGGGCGGGATGTAAATTGCCAACAGCCACTCTGGAGAAGTGTATGGTGTTTCCTGAAACATCTAAAAAACAAAGCAACAGAGCCTAGGGCACTTCCACTTATGGTCCTATAGCTTAGGGAAATTAAAATCAAAAAGACACAGTCACCCCAAAGTTTGGGACAGCTCTGTTTACAAGAACCTCATTTACGGTACAAGTTCTATATCACAGAAAGCGAAAAATGGATAAAGAAGTTGTGGTACTTACGTACAATGCAATATCACTCAGCAATGAAATGTATGTCATCAGGCCCGTAACAGCATAATGAGTGGATTCAGGTACGATGATTCTAAGTAAGATAAGTCACACAGAAAAAGAAACATCATAAGATATCACTACTACACGGAATGTAAACTTGGCTACACAGGAACTGAATTACAAAACAGAACAGGGTGTCAAATGTAGAAAACCAACTTATGCTTGCTTAAGGGGAAAGGTGAGTTGGGGTGCTGCATAAAACCAGAGATTGAAATTAGCACAGATACCGTTCCACAAGCCAAATATGTAATAGACAAGATCTACTCCTTGCTCAACGAAGAGGACACAACACCCCATATTAAACGCCTAAGAATATACCTGACTAGTAAGAATCTTAAAACCTATGGACTTATTTGTCTCCGAAAGAGAATCAAGCGTGTGTACAGCGGCATAAGCGCAGCAGTGATAGGATTGGTGACGTTCGGTGAGCAAATGCAGACCCTTTGAAGTCATATTGCGTGGTACCTATTCCTTGGGTCTCAACTTTCCAGATTTAAGGGATTCTTCCTTCAGCTAAAACATGCATGTGGAACCCAGAGTATGATCCACCGTGTGATCGGGAAACGTGTTCAAATGTGTCAGATTTCGTCCCCTGGTACTCGGGTGCAACATTCCAGACGCTTTACTAACACTCTCCCCACTTGGAGAGTCAGTGCCTTTAACCTCCTGTTTGGCCCAGTTTGCAATTTCTGCGGAAAATGAACAGGAATAGGGAGAACCAATGAGAGACTAGATGGAGGTGTCTGGACGGGCAAATTTAACTCTCATTTCCCACCAGGAAGAGGAATTAACCAAAGGCTCAGCATGCCATGCCGGAACCACACTAGGGCCTGAAGCAATCCTGCGGTGTTTTGGCCAGCTCACAAGAAAGCGAGTTGAAGAAAGGAGCTCAGGGGCACTGTAATTCACAAACCTGCAGAGTTAAAAATGACAGCTATCGTCCAAAAATATATTGAAGTAAGGCTGCCAAGAGGACTTGAAAGCGGGGCAGAATTGCAGGAAACCGATTTCAGGAGGTAGACTGGAATTGCATGTAAAGCATAGGAAAAGAGGCAGAACGTCCACAATGATGCACTTGGCCAAAAAGGGCGTATGAATTTTTTCCTGAATATATTCAGAAAAAAACGCATACGCCCTTTTTGGCCAACCAAGCAAGCTTGCAAAGGAAATCTGCACTACAATGAAGTCTCACTGCCCCCCGGTCAAAAGGGCCATCTGAAAAAAGTGTAAAATCCAGAAAGACCGGACAGGCCATGGAGAACTGGGAGCCTTGTTATGCTGATGGGTGGGATGTAAATTGCCAACAGCCACTCTGGAGAAGTGTATGGTGTTTCCTGAAACATCTACAAAACAAAGCAACAGAGCCTAGGGCACTGCCAATTATGGTCCTGTAGCATAGGGAAATTAAAATCAAAAAGACACAGCCACCCCAAAGTTTGGGACGGCTCTGTTTACAAGAACCTCGTTTACGGTACAAGTTCAATATCACAGAAAGCGAAAAATGGATAAAGAAGTTGTGGTACTTACGTACAATGCAATATCACTCAGCAATGAAATCTATGTCATCAGGCCCGTAGCAGCATAATGAGTGGATTCAGGTACGATGATTCTAAGTGACATAAGTCACACAGAAAAAGAAACATCATAAGATATCACTACTACACGGAATGTAAACTTGGCTACACAGAAACTGAATTACAAAACAGAACACGGTCTCAAATGTAGAAAACCAACTTATGCTTGCTTAAGGGGAAAGGTGAGTTGGTGTTCTGCATAAAACCAGAGATTGAAATTAGCACAGATACCATTCCATAAGCCAAATAGGTAATAGACAAGAGCTACTCCTTGCTCAACGAAGTGGACTCTACACCCCATATTAATCGCCTAAGAATATACCTGACTAGTAATAATCTTAAAACCTATGGATTTATATGTCTCCAAAAGAGAATCAAGCATGTGTACAGCAGCATAAAAGCAGCAGTGATAGGATTGGTGAGGTTCGATGAGCAAATACAGACCCTTTGAAGTCATATTGCATGGTAGCCATTCCATGGGTCTCAACTCTCCAGGTTTAAGGGATTCTTCCTTCAGCTAAAACATGCATGTGGAACCCAGAGTATGATCCACCGTGTGATCGGGAAACGTGTTCAAATGTGTCTCAGTTTTCGTCCCCTGGTACTCGGGTGCAACATTCCAGACGCTTTACTAAAACTCTCCCCACTTGGAGAGTCAGTGCCTTTAACCTCCTGTTTGGCCCAGTTTGCAATTTCTGCGGAAAATGAACAGGAATAGGGAGAACCAATGAGAGACTAGCTGGAGGTGTCTGGATGGGCAAATTTAACTCTCATTTCCCACCAGGAAGAGGAATTAACCAAAGGCTCTGCGTGCCATGCCGGAACCACACTAGGGCCTGAAGCCATGCTGCGGTGTTGCGGCCAGCTCACAAGAAAGCGAGTTGAAGAAAGGAGCTCAGGGGCACTGTAATTCACAAACCTGCAGAGTTATAAATGACAGCTATCGTCCAAAAATATATTGAAGTAAGGCTGCCAAGAGGACTTGAAAGCGGGGCAGAATTGCAGGAAACCGATTTCAGGAGGTAGACTGGAATTGCATGTAAAGCATAGGAAAAGAGGCAGAACGTCCACAATGATGCACTTGGCCAAAAAGGGCGTATGCGTTTTTTCCTGAATATATTCAGGAAAAAACGCATACGCCCTTTTTGGCCAACCAAGCAAGCTTGCAAAGGAAATCTGCAGTACAATGAAGTCTCACTGCCCCCCGGTCAAAAGGGCCATCTGAAAAAAGTGTAAAATCCAGAAAGGCAGGACAGGCCATGGAGAACTGGGAGCCTTGTTATGCTGATGGGCGGGATGTAAATTGCCAACAGCCACTCTGGAGAAGTGTATGGTGTTTCCTGAAACATCTAAAAAACAAAGCAACAGAGCCTAGGGCACTTCCACTTATGGTCCTATAGCTTAGGGAAATTAAAATCAAAAAGACACAGCCACCCCAAAGTTTGGGCCGGCTCTGTTTACAAGAATCTCGTTTATGGTACAAGTTCAATATCGCAGAAAGTGAAAAATGGATAAAGAAGTTGTGGTACTTACGTACAATGCAATATCACTCAGCAATGAAATCTATGTCATCAGGCCCATAGCAGCATAATGAGTGGATTCAGGTATGATGATTCTAAGTGAGATAAGTCACACAGAAAAAGAAACATCATAAGATATCACTAATACACGGAATGTAAACTTGGCTACACAGTAACTGAATTACAAAAGAGAACAAGGTCTCAAATGTAGAAAACCAACTTATGCTTGCTTAAGGGGAAAGGTGAGTTGGGGTGCTGCATAAAACCAGAGATTGAAATTAGCACAGATTCCGTTCCATAAGCCAAATATGTAATAGACAAGAGCTACTCCTTGCTCAACGAAGAGGACTCAACACCACATATTAGACGTCTAAGAATATAGGTGACTAGTAAGAATCTTAAAACCTATGGATTTATATGTCTCCAAAAGAGAATCAAGCGTGTGTACAGTGGCATAAGTGCAGCAGTGATAGGATTGGTGAGGTTCGGTGAGCCAATGCAGACCCTTTGAGGTCATATTGCATGGTACCCATTCCATGGGTCTCAACTCTCCAGGTTTAAGGGATTCTTCCTTCAGCTAAAACATGCATGTGGAACCCAGAGTATGATCCACCGTGTGATCGGGAAACGTGTTCAAATGTGTCTCAGGTTTCGTCCCCTGGTACTCGGGTGCAACATTCCAGACGCTTTACTAACACTCTCCCCACTTGGAGAGTCAGTGCCTTTAACCTCCTGTTTGGCCCAGTTTGCAATTTTTGCGGAAGATGAACAGGAATAGGGAGAACCAGTGAGAGACTAGCTGGAGGTGTCTGGACGGGCAAATTTAACTCTCATTTCCCACCAGGAAGAGGAATTAACCAAAGGCTCAGCGTGCCATGGTGGAACGACACTAGGGCCTGAAGCAATCCTGCGGTGTTGCGGCCAGCTCACAAGAAAGCGAGTTGAAGAAAGGAGCTCAGAGGCACTGTAATTCACAAACCTGCAGAGTTATAAATGACAGCTATCGTCCAAAAATATATTGAAGTAAGGCTGCCAAGAGGACTTGAAAGCGGGGCAGAATTGCAGGAAACCGATTTCAGGAGGTAGACTGGAATTGCATGTAAAGCATAGGAAAAGAGGCAGAACGTCCACAATGATGCACTTGGCCAAAAAGGGCGTATGCGTTTTTTCTTGAATATATTCAGGAAAAAACGCATACGCCCATTTTGGCCAAACAAGCAAGCTTGCAAAGGAAATCTGCACTACAATGAAGTCTCACTGCCCCCCGGTCAAAAGGGCCATCTGAAAAAAGTATAAAATCCAGAAAGGCAGGACAGGCCATGGAGAACTGGGAGCCTTGTTATGCTGATGGGCGGGATGTAAATTGCCAACAGCCACTCTGGAGAAGTGTATGGTGTTTCCTGAAACATCTAAAAAACAAAGCAACAGAGCCTAGGGCACTTCCACTTATGGTCCTATAGCTTAGGGAAATTAAAATCAAAAAGACACAGCCACCCCAAAGTTTGGGCCGGCTCTGTTTACAAGAATCTCGTTTATGGTACAAGTTCAATATCACAGAAAGTGAAAAATGGATAAAGAAGTTGTGGTACTTACGTACAATGCAATATCACTCAGGAATGAAATCTATGTCATCAGGCCCGTAGCAGCATAATGAGTGGATTCAGGTACGATATTTCTAAGTGAAATATGTCACACAGAAAAAGAAACATCATAAGATATCACTAATACACGGAATGTAAACTTGGCTACACAGGAACTGAATTACAAAACAGAACAGGATCTCAAATGTAGAAAACCAACTTATGCTTGCTTAAGGGGAAAGGTGAGTTGGGGTGCTGCATAAAACCAGAGATTGAAATTAGCACAGATACCATTCCATAAGCCAAATAGGTAATAGACAAGAGCTACTCCTTGCTCAACGAAGTGGACTCAACACCCCATATTAAATGCCTAAGAATATACCTGACTAGTAATAATCTTAAAACCTATGGATTTATATGTCTCCGAAAGAGAATCAAGCATGTCTACAGCGGCATAAATGCAGCAGTGATAGGATTTGTGAGGTTCAGTGAGCAAATGCAGACCCTTTGAAGTCATATTGCATGGTACCCATTCCATGGGTCTCAACTCTCCAGGTTTAAGGGATTCTTCCTTCAGCTAAAACATGCATGTGGAACCCAGAGTATGATCCACCGTGTGATCGGGAAACGTGTTCAAATGTGTCAGATTTCGACCCCTGGTACTCGGGTGCAACATTCCAGACGCTTTACTAACACTCTCCCCACTTGGAGAGTCAGTGCCTTTAACCTCCTGTTTGGCCCAGTTTGCAATTTCTGCGGAAAATGAACAGGAATAGGGAGAACCAATGAGAGACTAGCTGGAGGTGTCTGGACGGACAAATTTAACTCTCATTTCCCACCAGGAAGAGGAATTAACCAAAGGCTCAGCGTGCCATGCCGGAACGACACTAGGGCCTGAAGCAATCCTGCGGTGTTGCGGCCAGCTCACAAGAAAGCGAGTTGAAGAAAGGAGCTCAGGGGCACTGTAATTCACAAACCTGCAGAGTTATAAATGACAGCTATCATCCAAAAATATATTGAAGTAAGGCTGCCAAGAGGACTTGAAAGCAGGGCAGAATTGCAGGAAACCGATTTCAGGAGGTAGACTGGAATTGCATGTAAAGCATAGGAAAAGAGGCAGAACGTCCACAATGATGCACTTGGCCAAAAAGGGCGTATGCGTTTTTTCCTGAATATATTCAGGAAAAAACGCATACGCCCTTTTTGGCCAACCAAGCAAGCTTGCAAAGGAAATCTGCACTACAATGAAGTCTCACTGCCCCCCGGTCAAAAGGGCCATCTGAAAAAAGTGTAAAATCCAGAGAGGCAGGACAGGCCATGGAGAACTGGGAGCCTTGTTATGCTGATGGGCGGGATGTAAATTGCCAACAGCCACTCTGGTGAAGTGTATGGTGTTTCCTGAAACATCTAAAAAACAAAGCAACAGAGCCTAGGGCACTTCCACTTATGGTCCTATAGCTTAGGGAAATTAAAATCAAAAAGACACAGCCACCCCAAAGTTTGGGATGGCTCTGTTTACAAGAACCTCATTTACAGTACAAATTCAATATCACAGAAGGTGAAAAATGGATAAAGAATTTGTGGTACTTACGTACAATGCAATATCACTCAGCAATGAAATCTATATCATCAGGCCCGTAGCAGCATAATGAGTGGATTCAGGTACGATGATTCTAAGTGAGATAAGTCACACAGAAAAGGAAACATCATAAGATATCACTACTACACGGAATGTAAACTTGGCTACACAGAAACTGAATTACAAAACAGAACACGGTCTCAAATGTAGAAAACCAACTTATGCTTGCTTAAGGGGAAAGGTGAGTTGGGGTTCTGCATAAAACCAGAGATTGAAATTAGCACAGATACCATTCCATAAGCCAAATATGTAATAGACAAGAGCTACTCCTTGCTCAACGAAGTGGACTCTACACCCCATATTAATCGCCTAAGAATATACCTGACTAGTAATAATCTTAAAACCTATGGATTTATATGTCTCCAAAAGAGAATCAAGCATGTGTACAGCGGCATAAACGCAGCAGTGATAGGATTTCTGAGGTTTGATGAGCAAATGCAGACCCTTTGAAGTCATATTGCATGGTACCCATTCCATGGGTCTCAACTCTCCAGGTTTAAGGGATTCTTCCTTCAGCTAAAACATGCATGTGGAACCCAGAGTATGATCCACCGTGTGATCGGGAAACGTGTTCAAATGTGTCTCAGTTTTCGTCCCCTGGTACTCGGGTGCAACATTCCAGACGCTTTACTAACACTCTCCCCACTTGGAGAGTCAGTGCCTTTAACCTCCTGTTTGGCCCAGTTTGCAATTTCTGCGGAAAATGAACAGGAATAGGGAGAACCAATGAGAGACTAGCTGGAGGTGTCTGGATGGGCAAATTTAACTCTCATTTCCCACCAGGAAGAGGAATTAACCAAAGGCTCAGCGTGCCATGCCGGAACCACACTAGGGCCTGAAGCAATCCTGCGGTGTTGCGGCCAGCTCACAAGAAAGCGAGTTGAAGAAAGGAGCTCAGGGGCACTGTAATTCACAAACCTGCAGAGTTAAAAATGACAGCTATCGTCCAAAAATATATTGAAGTAAGGCTGCCAAGAGGACTCGAAAGCGGGGCAGAATTGCAGGAATCCGATTTCAGGAGGTAGACTGGAATTGCATGTAAAGCATAGGAAAAGAGACAGAATGTCCACAATGATGCACTTGGCCAAAAAGGGCGTATGCGTTTTTTCCTGAATATATTCAGTAAAAAACGCATACGCCCTTTTTGGCCAACCAAGCAAGCTTGCAAAGGAAATCTGCACTACAATGAAGTCTCACTGCCCCCCGGTCAAAAGGGTCATCTGAAAAAAGTATAACATCCAGAAAGGCAGGACAGGCCATGGAGAACTGGGAGCCTTGTTATGCTGATGGGCGGGATGTAAATTGCCAACAGCCACTCTGGAGAAGTGTATGGTGTTTCCTGAAACATGTAAAAAACAAAGCAACAGAGCCTAGGGCACTTCCACTTATGGTCCTATAGCTTAGGGAAATTAAAATCAAAAAGACACAGCCACCCCAAAGTTTGGGACGGCTCTGTTTACAAGAAGATCATTTACGGTACAAGTTCAATATCACAGAAAGCGAAAAATGGATAAAGAATTTGTGGTACTTACGTACAATGCAATATCACTCAGCAATGAAATGTATATCATCAGGCCCGTAGTAGCATAATGAGTGGATTCAGGTACGATGATTCTAAGTGAAATAAGTCACACAGAAATAGAAACATCATAAGATATCCCTACTACACGGAATGTAAACTTGGCTACCCAGGAACTGAAATACAAAACAGAACAGGGTCTCAAATGTAGAAAACCAACTTATGCTTGCTTAAGGGGAAAGGTGAATTGGGGTGCTGCATAAAACCAGAGATTGAAATTAGCACAGATACCATTCCATAAGCCAAATATGTAATAGACAAGAGCTACTCCTTGCTCAACGAAGAGGACTCAACACCCCATATTAAACGTCTAGGAATATACATGACTAGTAAGAATCTTAAAACCTATGGATTTATATGTCTCCGAAAGGGAATCAAGCGTGTGTACAGTGGCATAAGCACAGCAGTGATAGGATTGGTGAGGTTCGGTGAGCCAATGCAGAACCTTTGAAGTCATATTGCATGGTACCCATTCCATGGGTCTCAACTCTCCAGGTTTAAGGGATTCTTCCTTCACCTAAAACATGCATGTGGAACCCAGAGTATGATCCACCGTGTGATCGGGAAACGTGTTGAAATGTGTCTCAGGTTTCGTCTCCTCGTACTCGGGTGCAACATTCCAGACGCTTTACTAACACTCTCCCCACTTGGAGAGTCAGTGCCTTTAACCTCCTGTTTGGCCCAGTTTGCAATTTCTGCGGAAGATGAACAGGAATAGGGAGAACCAATGAGAGACTAGCTGGAGGTGTCTGGACGGGCAAATTTAACTCTCATTTCCCACCAGGAAGAGGAATTAACCAAAGGCTCAGCGTGCCATGCCGGAACCACACTAGGGCCTGAAGCAATCCTGCGGTGTTGCGGCCAGCTCACAAGAAAGCGAGTTGAAGAAAGCAGCTCAGGGGCACTGTAATTCACAAACCTGCAGAGTTATAAATGACAGCTATCGTCCAAAAATATATTGAAGTAAGGCTGCCAAGAGGACTTGAAAGCGGGGCAGAATTGCAGGAAACCGATTTCAGGAGGTAGACTGGAATTGCATGTAAAGCATACGAAAAGAGGCAGAACGTCCACAATGATGCACTTGGCCAAAAAGGGCGTATGCGTTTTTTCCTGAATATATTCAGGAAAAAACGCATACGCCCTTTTTGGCCAACCAAGCAAGCTTGCAAAGGAAATCTGCACTACAATGAAGTCTCACTGCCCCCCGGTCAAAAGGGCCATCTGAAAAAAGTGTAAAATCCAGAGAAGCAGGACAGGCCATGGAGAACTGGGAGCCTTGTTATGCTGATGGGCGGGATGTAAATTGCCAACAGCCACTCTGGAGAAGTGTATGGTGTTTCCTGAAACATCTAAAAAACAAAGCAACAGAGCCTAGGGCACTTCCACTTATGGTCCTATAGCTTAGGGAAATTAAAATCAAAAAGACACAGCCACCCCAAAGTTTGGGATGGCTCTGTTTACAAGAACCTCATTTACAGTACAAATTCAATATCACAGAAGGTGAAAAATGGATAAAGAATTTGTGGTACTTACGTACAATGCAATATCACTCAGCAATGAAATCTATATCATCAGGCCCGTAGCAGCATAATGAGTGGATTCAGGTATGATGATTCTAAGTGAGATAAGTCACACAGAAAAGGAAACATCATAAGATATCACTACTACACGGAATGTAAACTTGGCTACACAGAAACTGAATTACAAAACAGAACACGGTCTCAAATGTAGAAAACCAACTTATGCTTGCTTAAGGGGAAAGGTGAGTTGGGGTGCTGCATAAAACCAGAGATTGAAATTAGCACAGATACCGTTCCATAAGCCAAATATGTAATAGACAAGAGCTACTCCTTTCTCAACCAAGTGGACTCAACACCCCATATTAAATGCCTAAGAATATACCTGACTAGTAAGAATCTTAAAACCTATGGATTTATATGTCTCCGAAAGAGAATCAAGCGTGTGTACAGCGGCATAAACGCAGCAGTGATAGGATTGGTGAGGTTCGGTGAGCAAATGCAGACCCTTTGAAGTCATATTGCATGGTACCCATTCCATGGGTCTCAACTCTCCAGGTTTAAGGGATTCTTCCTTCAGCTAAAACATGCATTTGGAACCCAGAGTATGATCCACCGTGTGATCGGGAAACTTGTTCAAATGTGTCTCAGGTTTCGTCCCCTGGTACTCGGGTGCAACATTCCAGACGCTTTACTAAAACTCTCCCCACTTGGAGAGTCAGTGCCTTTAACCTCCTGTTTGGCCCAGTTTGCAATTTCTGCGGAAAATGAACAGGAATAGGGAGAACCAATGAGAGACTAGCTGGAGGTGTCTGGATGGGCAAATTTAACTCTCATTTCCCACCAGGAAGAGGAATTAACCAAAGGCTCAGCATGCCATTCCGGAACCACACTAGGGCCTGAAGCAATGCTGCGGTGTTGCGGCCAGCTCACAAGAAAGCGAGTTGAAGAAAGGAGCTCAGGGGCACTGTAATTCACAAACCTGCAGAGTTATAAATGACAGCTATCGTCCAAAAATATATTGAAGTAAGGCTGCCAAGAGGACTTGAAAGCGGGGCAGAATTGCAGGAAACCGGTTTCAGGAGGTAGACTGGAATTGCATGTAAAGCATAGGAAAAGAGGCAGAACGTCCACAATGATGCACTTTGCCAAAAAGGGCGTATGCGTTTTTTCCTGAATATATTCAGGAAAAAACGCATACGCCCTTTTTGGCCAACCAAGCAAGCTTGCAAAGGAAATCTGCAGTACAATGAAGTCTCACTGCCCCCCGGTCAAAAGGGCCATCTGAAAAAAGTGTAAAATCCAGAAAGGCAGGACAGGCCATGGAGAACTGGGAGCCTTGTTATGCTGATGGGCGGGATGTAAATTGCCAACAGCCACTCTGGAGAAGTGTATGGTGTTTCCTGAAACATCTAAAAAACAAAGCAACAGAGCCTAGGACATTTCCACTTATGGTCCTATAGCTTAGGGAAATTAAAATAAAAAACACACAGTCACCCCAAAGTTTGGGACAGCTCTGTTTACAAGAACCTCATTTACGGTACAAGTTCTATATCACAGAAAGCGAAAAATGGATAAAGAAGTTGTGGTACTTACGTACAATGCAATATCACTCAGCAATGAAATGTATGTCATCAGGCCCGTAACAGCATAATGAGTGGATTCAGGTACGATGATTCTAAGTAAGATAAGTCACACAGAAAAAGAAACATCATAAGATATCACTACTACACGGAATGTAAACTTGGCTACACAGGAACTGAATTACAAAACAGAACAGGGTGTCAAATGTAGAAAACCAACTTATGCTTGCTTAAGGGGAAAGGTGAGTTGGGGTGCTGCATAAAACCAGAGATTGAAATTAGCACAGATACCGTTCCACAAGCCAAATATGTAATAGACAAGATCTACTCCTTGCTCAACGAAGAGGACACAACACCCCATATTAAACGCCTAAGAATATACCTGACTAGTAAGAATCTTAAAACCTATGGACTTATTTGTCTCCGAAAGAGAATCAAGCGTGTGTACAGCGGCATAAGCGCAGCAGTGATAGGATTGGTGACGTTCGGTGAGCAAATGCAGACCCTTTGAAGTCATATTGCGTGGTACCTATTCCTTGGGTCTCAACTTTCCAGATTTAAGGGATTCTTCCTTCAGCTAAAACATGCATGTGGAACCCAGAGTATGATCCACCGTGTGATCGGGAAACGTGTTCAAATGTGTCAGATTTCGTCCCCTGGTACTCGGGTGCAACATTCCAGACGCTTTACTAACACTCTCCCCACTTGGAGAGTCAGTGCCTTTAACCTCCTGTTTGGCCCAGTTTGCAATTTCTGCGGAAAATGAACAGGAATAGGGAGAACCAATGAGAGACTAGATGGAGGTGTCTGGACGGGCAAATTTAACTCTCATTTCCCACCAGGAAGAGGAATTAACCAAAGGCTCAGCATGCCATGCCGGAACCACACTAGGGCCTGAAGCAATCCTGCGGTGTTTTGGCCAGCTCACAAGAAAGCGAGTTGAAGAAAGGAGCTCAGGGGCACTGTAATTCACAAACCTGCAGAGTTAAAAATGACAGCTATCGTCCAAAAATATATTGAAGTAAGGCTGCCAAGAGGACTTGAAAGCGGGGCAGAATTGCAGGAAACCGATTTCAGGAGGTAGACTGGAATTGCATGTAAAGCATAGGAAAAGAGGCAGAACGTCCACAATGATGCACTTGGCCAAAAAGGGCGTATGAATTTTTTCCTGAATATATTCAGAAAAAAACGCATACGCCCTTTTTGGCCAACCAAGCAAGCTTGCAAAGGAAATCTGCACTACAATGAAGTCTCACTGCCCCCCGGTCAAAAGGGCCATCTGAAAAAAGTGTAAAATCCAGAAAGACCGGACAGGCCATGGAGAACTGGGAGCCTTGTTATGCTGATGGGTGGGATGTAAATTGCCAACAGCCACTCTGGAGAAGTGTATGGTGTTTCCTGAAACATCTACAAAACAAAGCAACAGAGCCTAGGGCACTGCCAATTATGGTCCTGTAGCATAGGGAAATTAAAATCAAAAAGACACAGCCACCCCAAAGTTTGGGACGGCTCTGTTTACAAGAACCTCGTTTACGGTACAAGTTCAATATCACAGAAAGCGAAAAATGGATAAAGAAGTTGTGGTACTTACGTACAATGCAATATCACTCAGCAATGAAATCTATGTCATCAGGCCCGTAGCAGCATAATGAGTGGATTCAGGTACGATGATTCTAAGTGACATAAGTCACACAGAAAAAGAAACATCATAAGATATCACTACTACACGGAATGTAAACTTGGCTACACAGAAACTGAATTACAAAACAGAACACGGTCTCAAATGTAGAAAACCAACTTATGCTTGCTTAAGGGGAAAGGTGAGTTGGTGTTCTGCATAAAACCAGAGATTGAAATTAGCACAGATACCATTCCATAAGCCAAATAGGTAATAGACAAGAGCTACTCCTTGCTCAACGAAGTGGACTCTACACCCCATATTAATCGCCTAAGAATATACCTGACTAGTAATAATCTTAAAACCTATGGATTTATATGTCTCCAAAAGAGAATCAAGCATGTGTACAGCAGCATAAAAGCAGCAGTGATAGGATTGGTGAGGTTCGATGAGCAAATACAGACCCTTTGAAGTCATATTGCATGGTAGCCATTCCATGGGTCTCAACTCTCCAGGTTTAAGGGATTCTTCCTTCAGCTAAAACATGCATGTGGAACCCAGAGTATGATCCACCGTGTGATCGGGAAACGTGTTCAAATGTGTCTCAGTTTTCGTCCCCTGGTACTCGGGTGCAACATTCCAGACGCTTTACTAAAACTCTCCCCACTTGGAGAGTCAGTGCCTTTAACCTCCTGTTTGGCCCAGTTTGCAATTTCTGCGGAAAATGAACAGGAATAGGGAGAACCAATGAGAGACTAGCTGGAGGTGTCTGGATGGGCAAATTTAACTCTCATTTCCCACCAGGAAGAGGAATTAACCAAAGGCTCAGCGTGCCATGCCGGAACCACACTAGGGCCTGAAGCCATGCTGCGGTGTTGCGGCCAGCTCACAAGAAAGCGAGTTGAAGAAAGGAGCTCAGGGGCACTGTAATTCACAAACCTGCAGAGTTATAAATGACAGCTATCGTCCAAAAATATATTGAAGTAAGGCTGCCAAGAGGACTTGAAAGCGGGGCAGAATTGCAGGAAACCGATTTCAGGAGGTAGACTGGAATTGCATGTAAAGCATAGGAAAAGAGGCAGAACGTCCACAATGATGCACTTGGCCAAAAAGGGCGTATGCGTTTTTTCCTGAATATATTCAGGAAAAAACGCATACGCCCTTTTTGGCCAACCAAGCAAGCTTGCAAAGGAAATCTGCAGTACAATGAAGTCTCACTGCCCCCCGGTCAAAAGGGCCATCTGAAAAAAGTGTAAAATCCAGAAAGGCAGGACAGGCCATGGAGAACTGGGAGCCTTGTTATGCTGATGGGCGGGATGTAAATTGCCAACAGCCACTCTGGAGAAGTGTATGGTGTTTCCTGAAACATCTAAAAAACAAAGCAACAGAGCCTAGGGCACTTCCACTTATGGTCCTATAGCTTAGGGAAATTAAAATCAAAAAGACACAGCCACCCCAAAGTTTGGGCCGGCTCTGTTTACAAGAATCTCGTTTATGGTACAAGTTCAATATCGCAGAAAGTGAAAAATGGATAAAGAAGTTGTGGTACTTACGTACAATGCAATATCACTCAGCAATGAAATCTATGTCATCAGGCCCATAGCAGCATAATGAGTGGATTCAGGTATGATGATTCTAAGTGAGATAAGTCACACAGAAAAAGAAACATCATAAGATATCACTAATACACGGAATGTAAACTTGGCTACACAGTAACTGAATTACAAAAGAGAACAAGGTCTCAAATGTAGAAAACCAACTTATGCTTGCTTAAGGGGAAAGGTGAGTTGGGGTGCTGCATAAAACCAGAGATTGAAATTAGCACAGATTCCGTTCCATAAGCCAAATATGTAATAGACAAGAGCTACTCCTTGCTCAACGAAGAGGACTCAACACCACATATTAGACGTCTAAGAATATAGGTGACTAGTAAGAATCTTAAAACCTATGGATTTATATGTCTCCAAAAGAGAATCAAGCGTGTGTACAGTGGCATAAGTGCAGCAGTGATAGGATTGGTGAGGTTCGGTGAGCCAATGCAGACCCTTTGAGGTCATATTGCATGGTACCCATTCCATGGGTCTCAACTCTCCAGGTTTAAGGGATTCTTCCTTCAGCTAAAACATGCATGTGGAACCCAGAGTATGATCCACCGTGTGATCGGGAAACGTGTTCAAATGTGTCTCAGGTTTCGTCCCCTGGTACTCGGGTGCAACATTCCAGACGCTTTACTAACACTCTCCCCACTTGGAGAGTCAGTGCCTTTAACCTCCTGTTTGGCCCAGTTTGCAATTTTTGCGGAAGATGAACAGGAATAGGGAGAACCAGTGAGAGACAAGCTGGAGGTGTCTGGACGGGCAAATTTAACTCTCATTTCCCACCAGGAAGAGGAATTAACCAAAGGCTCAGCGTGCCATGGTGGAACGACACTAGGGCCTGAAGCAATCCTGCGGTGTTGCGGCCAGCTCACAAGAAAGCGAGTTGAAGAAAGGAGCTCAGAGGCACTGTAATTCACAAACCTGCAGAGTTATAAATGACAGCTATCGTCCAAAAATATATTGAAGTAAGGCTGCCAAGAGGACTTGAAAGCGGGGCAGAATTGCAGGAAACCGATTTCAGGAGGTAGACTGGAATTGCATGTAAAGCATAGGAAAAGAGGCAGAACGTCCACAATGATGCACTTGGCCAAAAAGGGCGTATGCGTTTTTTCTTGAATATATTCAGGAAAAAACGCATACGCCCATTTTGGCCAAACAAGCAAGCTTGCAAAGGAAATCTGCACTACAATGAAGTCTCACTGCCCCCCGGTCAAAAGGGCCATCTGAAAAAAGTATAAAATCCAGAAAGGCAGGACAGGCCATGGAGAACTGGGAGCCTTGTTATGCTGATGGGCGGGATGTAAATTGCCAACAGCCACTCTGGAGAAGTGTATGGTGTTTCCTGAAACATCTAAAAAACAAAGCAACAGAGCCTAGGGCACTTCCACTTATGGTCCTATAGCTTAGGGAAATTAAAATCAAAAAGACACAGCCACCCCAAAGTTTGGGCCGGCTCTGTTTACAAGAATCTCGTTTATGGTACAAGTTCAATATCACAGAAAGTGAAAAATGGATAAAGAAGTTGTGGTACTTACGTACAATGCAATATCACTCAGGAATGAAATCTATGTCATCAGGCCCGTAGCAGCATAATGAGTGGATTCAGGTACGATATTTCTAAGTGAAATATGTCACACAGAAAAAGAAACATCATAAGATATCACTAATACACGGAATGTAAACTTGGCTACACAGGAACTGAATTACAAAACAGAACAGGATCTCAAATGTAGAAAACCAACTTATGCTTGCTTAAGGGGAAAGGTGAGTTGGGGTGCTGCATAAAACCAGAGATTGAAATTAGCACAGATACCATTCCATAAGCCAAATAGGTAATAGACAAGAGCTACTCCTTGCTCAACGAAGTGGACTCAACACCCCATATTAAATGCCTAAGAATATACCTGACTAGTAATAATCTTAAAACCTATGGATTTATATGTCTCCGAAAGAGAATCAAGCATGTCTACAGCGGCATAAATGCAGCAGTGATAGGATTTGTGAGGTTCAGTGAGCAAATGCAGACCCTTTGAAGTCATATTGCATGGTACCCATTCCATGGGT
The DNA here is from genome assembly GCF_039906515.1 of Pseudorca crassidens. Lineage (NCBI taxonomy): Eukaryota > Metazoa > Chordata > Mammalia > Artiodactyla > Delphinidae > Pseudorca > Pseudorca crassidens. The sequence goes on along the minus strand of NC_090298.1, from coordinate 179,537,002 downwards.
CTCAACTCTCCAGGTTTAAGGGATTCTTCCTTCAGCTAAAACATGCATGTGGAACCCAGAGTATGATCCACCGTGTGATCGGGAAACGTGTTCAAATGTGTCAGATTTCGACCCCTGGTACTCGGGTGCAACATTCCAGACGCTTTACTAACACTCTCCCCACTTGGAGAGTCAGTGCCTTTAACCTCCTGTTTGGCCCAGTTTGCAATTTCTGCGGAAAATGAACAGGAATAGGGAGAACCAATGAGAGACTAGCTGGAGGTGTCTGGACGGACAAATTTAACTCTCATTTCCCACCAGGAAGAGGAATTAACCAAAGGCTCAGCGTGCCATGCCGGAACGACACTAGGGCCTGAAGCAATCCTGCGGTGTTGCGGCCAGCTCACAAGAAAGCGAGTTGAAGAAAGGAGCTCAGGGGCACTGTAATTCACAAACCTGCAGAGTTATAAATGACAGCTATCATCCAAAAATATATTGAAGTAAGGCTGCCAAGAGGACTTGAAAGCAGGGCAGAATTGCAGGAAACCGATTTCAGGAGGTAGACTGGAATTGCATGTAAAGCATAGGAAAAGAGGCAGAACGTCCACAATGATGCACTTGGCCAAAAAGGGCGTATGCGTTTTTTCCTGAATATATTCAGGAAAAAACGCATACGCCCTTTTTGGCCAACCAAGCAAGCTTGCAAAGGAAATCTGCACTACAATGAAGTCTCACTGCCCCCCGGTCAAAAGGGCCATCTGAAAAAAGTGTAAAATCCAGAGAGGCAGGACAGGCCATGGAGAACTGGGAGCCTTGTTATGCTGATGGGCGGGATGTAAATTGCCAACAGCCACTCTGGTGAAGTGTATGGTGTTTCCTGAAACATCTAAAAAACAAAGCAACAGAGCCTAGGGCACTTCCACTTATGGTCCTATAGCTTAGGGAAATTAAAATCAAAAAGACACAGCCACCCCAAAGTTTGGGATGGCTCTGTTTACAAGAACCTCATTTACAGTACAAATTCAATATCACAGAAGGTGAAAAATGGATAAAGAATTTGTGGTACTTACGTACAATGCAATATCACTCAGCAATGAAATCTATATCATCAGGCCCGTAGCAGCATAATGAGTGGATTCAGGTACGATGATTCTAAGTGAGATAAGTCACACAGAAAAGGAAACATCATAAGATATCACTACTACACGGAATGTAAACTTGGCTACACAGAAACTGAATTACAAAACAGAACACGGTCTCAAATGTAGAAAACCAACTTATGCTTGCTTAAGGGGAAAGGTGAGTTGGGGTTCTGCATAAAACCAGAGATTGAAATTAGCACAGATACCATTCCATAAGCCAAATATGTAATAGACAAGAGCTACTCCTTGCTCAACGAAGTGGACTCTACACCCCATATTAATCGCCTAAGAATATACCTGACTAGTAATAATCTTAAAACCTATGGATTTATATGTCTCCAAAAGAGAATCAAGCATGTGTACAGCGGCATAAACGCAGCAGTGATAGGATTTCTGAGGTTTGATGAGCAAATGCAGACCCTTTGAAGTCATATTGCATGGTACCCATTCCATGGGTCTCAACTCTCCAGGTTTAAGGGATTCTTCCTTCAGCTAAAACATGCATGTGGAACCCAGAGTATGATCCACCGTGTGATCGGGAAACGTGTTCAAATGTGTCTCAGTTTTCGTCCCCTGGTACTCGGGTGCAACATTCCAGACGCTTTACTAACACTCTCCCCACTTGGAGAGTCAGTGCCTTTAACCTCCTGTTTGGCCCAGTTTGCAATTTCTGCGGAAAATGAACAGGAATAGGGAGAACCAATGAGAGACTAGCTGGAGGTGTCTGGATGGGCAAATTTAACTCTCATTTCCCACCAGGAAGAGGAATTAACCAAAGGCTCAGCGTGCCATGCCGGAACCACACTAGGGCCTGAAGCAATCCTGCGGTGTTGCGGCCAGCTCACAAGAAAGCGAGTTGAAGAAAGGAGCTCAGGGGCACTGTAATTCACAAACCTGCAGAGTTAAAAATGACAGCTATCGTCCAAAAATATATTGAAGTAAGGCTGCCAAGAGGACTCGAAAGCGGGGCAGAATTGCAGGAATCCGATTTCAGGAGGTAGACTGGAATTGCATGTAAAGCATAGGAAAAGAGACAGAATGTCCACAATGATGCACTTGGCCAAAAAGGGCGTATGCGTTTTTTCCTGAATATATTCAGTAAAAAACGCATACGCCCTTTTTGGCCAACCAAGCAAGCTTGCAAAGGAAATCTGCACTACAATGAAGTCTCACTGCCCCCCGGTCAAAAGGGTCATCTGAAAAAAGTATAACATCCAGAAAGGCAGGACAGGCCATGGAGAACTGGGAGCCTTGTTATGCTGATGGGCGGGATGTAAATTGCCAACAGCCACTCTGGAGAAGTGTATGGTGTTTCCTGAAACATGTAAAAAACAAAGCAACAGAGCCTAGGGCACTTCCACTTATGGTCCTATAGCTTAGGGAAATTAAAATCAAAAAGACACAGCCACCCCAAAGTTTGGGACGGCTCTGTTTACAAGAAGATCATTTACGGTACAAGTTCAATATCACAGAAAGCGAAAAATGGATAAAGAATTTGTGGTACTTACGTACAATGCAATATCACTCAGCAATGAAATGTATATCATCAGGCCCGTAGTAGCATAATGAGTGGATTCAGGTACGATGATTCTAAGTGAAATAAGTCACACAGAAATAGAAACATCATAAGATATCCCTACTACACGGAATGTAAACTTGGCTACCCAGGAACTGAAATACAAAACAGAACAGGGTCTCAAATGTAGAAAACCAACTTATGCTTGCTTAAGGGGAAAGGTGAATTGGGGTGCTGCATAAAACCAGAGATTGAAATTAGCACAGATACCATTCCATAAGCCAAATATGTAATAGACAAGAGCTACTCCTTGCTCAACGAAGAGGACTCAACACCCCATATTAAACGTCTAGGAATATACATGACTAGTAAGAATCTTAAAACCTATGGATTTATATGTCTCCGAAAGGGAATCAAGCGTGTGTACAGTGGCATAAGCACAGCAGTGATAGGATTGGTGAGGTTCGGTGAGCCAATGCAGAACCTTTGAAGTCATATTGCATGGTACCCATTCCATGGGTCTCAACTCTCCAGGTTTAAGGGATTCTTCCTTCACCTAAAACATGCATGTGGAACCCAGAGTATGATCCACCGTGTGATCGGGAAACGTGTTGAAATGTGTCTCAGGTTTCGTCTCCTCGTACTCGGGTGCAACATTCCAGACGCTTTACTAACACTCTCCCCACTTGGAGAGTCAGTGCCTTTAAACTCCTGTTTGGCCCAGTTTGCAATTTCTGCGGAAGATGAACAGGAATAGGGAGAACCAATGAGAGACTAGCTGGAGGTGTCTGGACGGGCAAATTTAACTCTCATTTCCCACCAGGAAGAGGAATTAACCAAAGGCTCAGCGTGCCATGCCGGAACCACACTAGGGCCTGAAGCAATCCTGCGGTGTTGCGGCCAGCTCACAAGAAAGCGAGTTGAAGAAAGCAGCTCAGGGGCACTGTAATTCACAAACCTGCAGAGTTATAAATGACAGCTATCGTCCAAAAATATATTGAAGTAAGGCTGCCAAGAGGACTTGAAAGCGGGGCAGAATTGCAGGAAACCGATTTCAGGAGGTAGACTGGAATTGCATGTAAAGCATACGAAAAGAGGCAGAACGTCCACAATGATGCACTTGGCCAAAAAGGGCGTATGCGTTTTTTCCTGAATATATTCAGGAAAAAACGCATACGCCCTTTTTGGCCAACCAAGCAAGCTTGCAAAGGAAATCTGCACTACAATGAAGTCTCACTGCCCCCCGGTCAAAAGGGCCATCTGAAAAAAGTGTAAAATCCAGAGAAGCAGGACAGGCCATGGAGAACTGGGAGCCTTGTTATGCTGATGGGCGGGATGTAAATTGCCAACAGCCACTCTGGAGAAGTGTATGGTGTTTCCTGAAACATCTAAAAAACAAAGCAACAGAGCCTAGGGCACTTCCACTTATGGTCCTATAGCTTAGGGAAATTAAAATCAAAAAGACACAGCCACCCCAAAGTTTGGGATGGCTCTGTTTACAAGAACCTCATTTACAGTACAAATTCAATATCACAGAAGGTGAAAAATGGATAAAGAATTTGTGGTACTTACGTACAATGCAATATCACTCAGCAATGAAATCTATATCATCAGGCCCGTAGCAGCATAATGAGTGGATTCAGGTATGATGATTCTAAGTGAGATAAGTCACACAGAAAAGGAAACATCATAAGATATCACTACTACACGGAATGTAAACTTGGCTACACAGAAACTGAATTACAAAACAGAACACGGTCTCAAATGTAGAAAACCAACTTATGCTTGCTTAAGGGGAAAGGTGAGTTGGGGTTCTGCATAAAACCAGAGATTGAAATTAGCACAGATACCATTCCATAAGCCAAATATGTAATAGACAAGAGCTACTCCTTGCTCAACGAAGTGGACTCTACACCCCATATTAATCGCCTAAGAATATACCTGACTAGTAATAATCTTAAAACCTATGGACTTATTTGTCTCCGAAAGAGAATCAAGCGTGTGTACAGCGGCATAAGCGCAGCAGTGATAGGATTGGTGACGTTCGGTGAGCAAATGCAGACCCTTTGAAATCATATTGCATGGTACCCATTCCATGGGTCTCAACTCTCCAGGTTTAAGGGATTCTTCCTTCAGCTAAAACATGCATGTGGAACCCAGAGTATGATCCACCGTGTGATCGGAAAACGTGTTCAAATGTGTCAGTTTTCGTCCGCTGGTACTCGGGTGCAACATTCCAGATGCTTTACTAACACTCTCCCCACTTGGAGAGTCAGTGCCTTTAACCTCCTGTTTGGCCCAGTTTGCAGTTTCTGCGGAAGATGAACAGGAATAGGGAGAACCAATGAGAGACTAGCTGGAGGTGTCTGGACGGGCAAATTTAACTCTCATTTCCCACCAGGAAGAGGAATTAAACAAAGGCTCAGCGTGCCATTCCGGAACCACACTATGTCCTGAAGCAATCCTGCGGTGTTGCGGCCAGCTCACAAGAAAGCGAGTTGAAGAAAGGAGCTCAGGGGCCCTGTATTTCACAAACCTGCAGAGTTAAAAATGACAGCTATCGTCCAAAAATATATTGAAGTAAGGCTGCCAAGAGGACTTGAAAGCGGGGCAGAATTGTAGGAAACCGATTTCAGGAGGTAGACTGGAATTGCATGTAAAGCATAGGAAAAGAGGCAGAACGTCCACAATGATGCACTTGGCCAAAAAGGACGTATGCGTTTTTTCCTGAATATATTCAGGAAAAAACGCATACGCCCTTTTTGGCCAACCAAGCAAGCTTGCAAAGGAAATCTGCACTACAATGAAGTCTCACTGCCCCCCGGTCAATAGGGCCATCTGAAAAAAGTGAAAAATCCAGAAAGGCAGGACAGGCCATGGAGAACTGGGAGCCTTGTTATGCTGATGGGCGGGATGTAAATTGCCAACAGCCACTCTGGAGAAGTGTATGGTGTTTCCTGAAACATCTAAAAAACAAAGCAACAGAGCCTAGGGCACTTCCACTTATGGTCCTATAGCTTAGGGAAATTAAAATCAAAAAGACACAGCCACCCCAAAGTTTGGGACGGCTCTGTTTACAAGAACCTCGTTTACAGTACAAGTTCAATATCACAGAAAGTGAAAAATGGACAAAGATTTTGTGGTACTTACGTACAATGCAATATCACTCAGCAATGAAATCTATATCATCAGGCCCGTAGCAGCATAATGAGTGGATTCAGGTACGATGATTCTAAGTGAGATAAGTCACACAGAAAAAGAAACATCATAAGATATAACTACTACACGGAATGTAAACTTGGCTACACAGAAACTGAATTACAAAACAGAACACGGTCTCAAATGTAGAAAACCAACTTATGCTTGCTTAAGGGGAAAGGTGAGTTGGGGTTCTGCATAAAACCAGAGATTGAAATTAGCACAGATACCATTCCATAAGCCAAATATGTAATAGACAAGAGCTACTCCTTGCTCAACGAAGTGGACTCTACACCCCATATTAATCGCCTAAGAATATACCTGACTAGTAATAATCTTAAAACCTATGGATTTATATGTCTCCAAAAGAGAATCAAGCATGTTTACAGCAGCATAAACGCAGCAGTGATAGGATTGGTGAGGTTTGATGAGCAAATGCAGACCCTTTGAAGTCATATTGCATGGTAGCCATTCCATGGGTCTCAACTCTCCAGGTTTAAGGGATTCTTCCTTCAGCTAAAACATGCATTTGGAACCCAGAGTATGATCCACCGTGTGATCGGGAAACGTGTTCAAATGTGTCTCAGTTTTTGTCCCCTGGTACTCGGGTGCAACATTCCAGATGCTTTACTAACACTCTCCCCACTTGGAGAGTCAGTGCCTTTAACCTCCTGTTTGGCCCAGTTTGCAATTTCTGCGGAAAATGAACAGGAATAGGGAGAACCAATGAGAGACTAGCTGGAGGTGTCTGGATGGGCAAATTTAACTCTCATTTCCCACCAGGAAGAGGAATTAACCAAAGGCTCAGCGTGCCATGCCGGAACCACACTAGGGCCTGAAGCAATCCTGCGGTGTTGCGGCCAGCTCACAAGAAACTGAGTTGAAGAAAGGAGCTCAGGGGCACTGTAATTCACAAACCTGCAGAGTTAAAAATGACAGCTATCGTCCAAAAATATATTGAAGTAAGGCTGCCAAGAGGACTTGAAAGCGGGGCAGGATTGCAGGAAACCGATTTCAGGAGGTAGACTGGAATTGCATGTAAAGCATAGGAAAAGAGGCAGAACGTCCACAATGATGCACTTGGCCAAAAAGGGCGTATGCGTTTTTTCCTGAATATATTCAGGAAAAAACGCATACGCCCTTTTTGGCCAACCAAGCAAGCTTGCAAAGGAAATCTGCACTACAATGAAGTCTCACTGCCCCCCAGTCAAAAGGGCCATCTGAAAAAAGTGTAAAATCCAAAAGGCCGGACAGGCCATGGAGACATGGGAGCCTTGTTATGCTGATGGGCGGGATGTAAATTGCCAACAGCCACTCTGGAGAAGTGTATGGTGTTTCCTGAAACATCTAAAAAACAAAGCAACAGAGCCTACGGCACTTCCACTTATGGTCCTATAGCTTAGGGAAATTAAAATCAAAAAGACACAGCCACCTCAAAGTTTGGGACGGCTCTGTTTACAAGATCCTCGTTTACGGTACAAGTTCAATATCACAGAAAGCGAAAAATGGATAAAGAAGTTGTGGTACTTACGTACAATGCAATATCACTCAGCAATGAAATCTATGTCATCAGGCCCGTAGCAGCATAATGAGTGGATTCAGGTACGATGATTCTAAGTGAGATAAGTCACACAGAAAAAGAAACATCATAAGATATCACTACTACACGGAATGTAAACTTGGCTACACAGGAACTGAATTACAAAACAGAACAGGGTCTCAAATGTAGAAAACCAACTTATGCTTGCTTAAGGGGAAAGGTGAGTTGGGGTGCTGCATAAAACCAGAGATTGAAATTAGCACAGATACCGTTCCATAAGCCAAATATGTAATAGACAAGAGCTACTACTTGCTCAACGAAGAGGACTCAACACCCCATATTAAACGTCTAAGAATATACCTGACCAGTAAGAATCTTAAAATCTATGGATTTATATGTCTCCAAAAGAGAATCAAGCGTGTGTACAGTGGCATAAGCGCAGCAGTGATAGGATTGGTGAGGTTCGGTGAGCCAATGCAGAACCTTTGAAGTCATATTGCATGGTACCCATTCCATGGGTCTCAACTCTCCAGGTTTAAGGGATTCTTCCTTCAGCTAAAACATGCATGTGGAACCCAGAGTATGATCCACCGTGTGATTGGGAAACGTGTTCAAATGTGTCTCAGTTTTTGTCCCCTGGTACTCGGGTGCAACATTCCAGACGCTTTACTAAAACTCTCCCCACTTGGAGAGTCAGTTCCTTTAACCTCCTGTTTGGCCCAGTTTGCCATTTCTGCAGAAAATGAAAAGGAATAGGGAGAACCAATGAGAGACTAGCTGGAGGTGTCTGGACGGGCAAATTTAACTCTCATTTCCCACCAGGAAGAGGAATTAACCAAAGGCTCAGCGTGCCATGCCGGAACCACACTAGGGCCTGAAGCAATCCTGCGGTGTTGCGGCCAGCTCACAAGAAAGCGAGTTGAAGAAAGGAGCTCAGGGACATTGTAATTCACAAACCTGCAGAGTTATAAATGACAGCTATCGTCCAAAAATATATTAAAGTAAGGCTGCCAAGGGGACTCGAAAGCGGGGCAGAATTGCAGGAAACCGATTTCAGGAGGTAGACTGGAATTGCATGTAAAGCATAGGAAAAGAGACAGAACGTCCACAATGATGCACTTGGCCAAAAAGGGCGTATGCGTTTTTTCCTGAATATATTCAGGAAAAAACGCATACGCCCTTTTTGGCCAACCAAGCAAGCTTGCAAAGGAAATCTGCACTACAATGAAGTCTCACTGCCCCCCGGTCAAAAGGGCCATCTGAAAAAAGTGTAAAATCCAGAAAGGCAGGACAGGCCATGGAGAACTGGGAGCCTTGTTATGCTGATGGGCGGGATGTAAATTGCCAACAGCCACTCTGGAGAAGTGTATGGTGTTTCCTGAAACATCTACAAAACAAAGCAACAGAGCCTAGGGCACTTCCACTTATGGTCCTATAGCTTAGGGAAATTAAAATCAAAAAGACACAGCCACCCCAAAGTTTGGGATGGCTCTGTTTACAAGAACCTCATTTACAGTACAAGTTCAATATCACAGAAAGTGAAAAATGGATAAAGAAGTTGTGGTACTTACGTACAATGCAATATCACTCAGCAATGAAATGTATATCATCAGGCCCGTAGCAGCATAATGAGTGGATTCAGGTACGATGATTCTAAGTGAGATAAGTCACACAGAAAAAGAAACATCATAAGATATCACTACTACACGGAATGTAAACTTGGCTACACAGGAACTGAATTACAAAACAGAACAGTGTCTCAAATGTAGAAAACCAACTTATGCTTGCTTAAGGGCAAAGGTGAGTTGGGGTGCTGCATAAAACCAGAGATTGAAATTAACACAGATACCGTTCCATAAGCCAAATATGTAATAGACAAGAGCTACTCCTTGCTCAACGAAGTGGACTCTACACCCCATATTAAACGCCTAAGAATATACCTGACCAGTAAGAATCTTAAAACCTATACATTTCTATGTCTCCGAAAGAGAATCAAGCGTGTGTACAGCGGCATAAACGCAGCAGTGATAGGATTGGTGAGGTTCGGTGAGCAAATGCAGACCCTTTGAGGTCTCATTGCATGGTACCCATTCCATGGGTCTCAACTCTCCAGGTTTAAGGGATTCTTCCTTCAGCTAAAACATGCATGTGGAACCCAGAGTATGATCCACCGTGTGATCGGGAAACGTGTTCAAATGTGTCTCAGGTTTCGTCCCCTGGTACTCGGGTGCAACATTCCAGACGCTTTACTAACACTCTCCCCACTTGGAGAGTCAGTGCCTTTAACCTCCTGTTTGGCCCAGTTTGCCATTTCTGCGGAAAATGAACAGGAATAGGGAGAACCAATGAGAGACTAGCTGGAGGTGCCTGGACGGGCAAATTTAACTCTCATTTCCCACCAGGAAGAGGAATTAACCAAAGGCTCAGCGTGCCATGCCGGAACCACACTAGGGCCTGAAGCAATCCTGCGGCGTTGCGGCCAGCTCACAAGAAAGCGAGTTGAAGAAAGGAGCTTAGGGGCACTGTAATTCACAAACCTGCAGAGTTATAAATGACAGCTATCGTCCAAAAATATATTGAAGTAAGGCTGCCAAGAGGACTTGAAAGCGGGGCAGAATTGCAGGAAACCGATTTCAGGAGGTAGACTGGAATTGCATGTAAAGCATAGGAAAAGAGGCAGAACGTCCACAATGATGCACTTGGCTAAAAAGGGCGTATGCGTTTTTTCCTGAATATATTCAGGAAAAAACGCATACGCCCTTTTGGGCCAACCAAGCAAGCTTGCAAAGGAAATCTGCACTACAATGAAGTCTCACTGCCCCCCGGTCAAAAGGGCCATCTGAAAAAAGTATAAAATCCAGAAAGGCAGGACAGGCCATGGAGAACTGGGAGCCTTGTTATGCTGATGGGCGGGATGTAAATTGCCAACAGCCACTCTGGAGAAGTGTATGGTGTTTCCTGAAACATCTAAAAAACAAAGCAACAGAGCCTAGGGCACTTCCACTTATGGTCGTATAGCTTAGGGAAATTAAAATCAAAAAGACACAGCCACCCCAAAGTTTGGGACGGCTCTGTTTACAAGAACCTCGTTTGTGGAACAAGTTCAATATCACAGAAAGCAAAAAATGGATAAAGAATTTGTGGTACTTACGTACAATGCAATATCACTCAGCAATGAAATGTATATCATCAGGCCCGTAGCAGCATAATGAGTGGATTCAGGTACGATGATTCTAAGTGAAATAAGTCACACAGAAAAAGAAACATCATAAGATATCACTAATACACGGAATGTAAACTTGGGTACACAGGAACTGAATTACAAAACAGAACAGGGTCTCAAATGTAGAAAACCAACTTATGCTTGCTTAAGGGCAAAGGTGAGTTGGGGTGCTGCATAAAACCAGAGATTGAAATTAGCACAGATACTGTTCCATAAGCCAAATATGTAATAGACAAGAGCTACTCCTTGCTCAACGAAGTGGACTCTACACCCCATATTAAACGCCTAAGAATATACCTGACTAGTAAGAATCTTAAAACCTATGGATTTATATGTCTCTGAAAGAGAATCAAGCGTGTGTACAGTGCATTAGCGCAGCAGTGATAGGATTGGTGAGGTTCGGTGAGCCAATGCAGACCCTTTGAAGTCATATTGCATGCTACCCATGCCAAGGGTCTCAACTCTCCAGGTTTAAGGGATTCTTCCTTCAGCTAAAACATGCATGTGGAACCCAGAGTATGATCCACCGTGTGATCGGGAAACGTGTTCAAATGTGTCTCAGGTTTCGTCCCCTGGTACTCGGGTGCAACATTCCAGACGCTTTACTAACACTCTCCCCACTTGGAGAGTCAGTGCCTTTAACCTCCTGTTTGGCCCAGTTTGCAAATTCTTTGAAAGATGAACAGGAATAGGGAGAACCAATGAGAGACTAGCTGGAGGTGTCTGGACGGGCAAATTTAACTCTCATTTCCCACCAGGAAGAGGAATTAACCAAAGGCTCAGCGTGCCATGCCGGAACCACACTAGGGCCTGAAGCAATCCTGCGGTGTTGCGGCCAGCTCACAAGAAAGCGAGTTGAAGAAAGGAGCTTAGGGGCACTGTAATTCACAAACCTGCAGAGTTATAAATGACAGCTATCGTCCAAAAATATATTGAAGTAAGGCTGCCAAGAGGACTTGAAAGCGGGGCAGAATTGCAGGAAACCGATTTCAGGAGGTAGACTGGAATTGCATGTAAAGCATAGGAAAAGAGGCAGAACGTCCACAATGATGCACTTGGCCAAAAAGGGCGTATGCGTTTTTTCCTGAATATATTCAGGAAAAAACGCATACGCCCTTTTTGGCAAACCAAGCAAGCTTGCAATGGAAATCCGAACTACTATGAAGTGTCACTTCCCCCCAGTTTAAAGAGCCATCTGAAAAAAGTGGAAAATGCAGAAAGGCAAGACAGGCCATGGGGATAAAGGAACCTTGTTATGCTGATGGGCGGGATGTAAGTTGCCAACAGCCACTCTGGAGAAGTGTATGGTGTTTCCTGAAACATCTACAAAACAAAGCAACAGAGCCTAGGGCACTTCCACTTATGGTCCTATAGCTTAGGGAAATTAAAATCAAAAAGACACAGCCACCCCAAAATTTGGGACGGCTCTGTTTACAGGAACCTCTTCTATGGTACAAGTTAAGTATCCCAGAGAGCAAATAATTGATAAAGAAGTTGCGGTACTTAACGTACAACAGAATACCACTCAGCAATGAAATCTGTGTCACCAGGCCTGTACCCGCATAATGAGTGGATTGAGGCACGATGATTCTAAGTGAAATAAGTCACACAGATAAGGAAACATCATAAGGTATCACTAATACATGGAATGTAAACTTGGCTACACATGAACTGAATTACAAAACAGAACAGGGTCTCAAGTTTAGAAAACCAACTTATGCTTGCTTAAGGGGAAAGGTGAGTTGGGGTGCTGCATAAAACCAGAGTTTGAAATTAGCACAGATACCGTTCCATAAGCCAAATATGTAATAGACAAGACCTACCCCTTGCTCAACGAAATGGACTCAACAATGAGGTATCACCTCACACCTGTTAGAATGGGCATCATCTGAAAATCTACAAACAACAATTGCTGGAAAGGGTGTGGGTAAAAGGAAGCCTCTTCCACTATTGTTGGGAATATAAATTGATACAGTCACTATGGAGAACAATATGGAGTCTTAAGAAACTAATAATAGAATTACCATATGATACAGCAATCCCAGTACTGGACATATACACAGACAAAACCATAAATCAAAAAGAGACATTCACCGCAATGTTCATTGCATCACTATTTACAATATCGAGGTAATGGAAGCAACCTAAATGCCCACAGACAGACGAATGCATAAAGATGTGGTACATATATAAAATGGAATATTACTAAGCCATGAAAGGAATGAAATTGGGTCATTTGTAGAGACGTCGATGGATCTAGAGACTGTCATACAGAGTGAAGTAAGTCAGAAAGAGAAAAACAAATCTTGTATATTCATGCATATATGTGGAACCTAGAAAAACTGTACAGATTAACCGTTTTGCAAGGCATAAATAGAGCAACAGATGTAGACAACAATCGTATGGACAACAAGGGGGGAAAGCTCTTGGGGGGGTGGTGGTGGGAGGAGCTGAGAGATTGGGATTGGCATGTAAACATTTATATGTATAAAATAGATAACCAATAAGAACCTGCTGTATAAAAATATAAAATAAAATTCAAAATTAAAAAGAAATAAAATTTAAAAAATAAAACAGAAAAAACAATTATTCCCTTCACATACATGTATTTATATGAATAAATTATTTCCATGCTTATATCTGTAAATACAAAAAAGAGGAATAAAATCTACCTTGAACCAAAAACGAAAAAGAGAAAAAAAAAAAACAGAACCCACCAGTTACTCAGAGGAAAACCGTATCAGGGCACTTGCTCCAGTTGTAAACAATTCTGAAGTTGGTCAGTGGTGGGGAATCGTCTCCCATTCAGCCAGCAGCCCCCACACAAGCGTACTCATTGCAAAGCTGGGGCACTGTGCCGAGGCATCTGTGAGTGAACGTGAGCTGAGCCCCAGGCCAGTTGCTGTTGAACTGTTCCCACCCTTCCCAGGTAAAACACCTGAATATATACAAGGACTTGAAAGCCTAGAGGAAGGGCCATGGAGCCACACGAGTGACAGCATGCCAGCTGACTTGGTGCCTGCAGGCCAGCCAGGATGGTCCTGTCCCTGGGTGCTCTTCTGGAAGATTTCCATTTCCCTGCCTGAGATACCCGTCCTGTCCCTGCCCCCACTGCTTTTTTCCTTCCTCACCTCTGCCCAGGGAGAAATTCCAGCAGCAGGTATGGGTGACACATCCTCTTCTTTAGCAGGTGGCAGCCTGGCAACTGCTGCAGAAAGTCCAGCAGAGCCCCACTCACACTGGGCCACCCACAAAGCCGTGGCCTCTCACTCCCTCCCACCAGCCCAGCCCCGAGACTGCTGACAGGGCAGAGAAAATGGCGTCAGGCACAGCTGCAGGGGCTCTTGCTGCCTGGAGTGGTATTTATATTGATCTCAACCCAGGCACACCTGGGGAGGGCTGGCCGGCATGGTAAGGCTGCCCAGGTCAGCCAATCATCACCCCTCAGGGGCTCACAGTTGCAGAAAATGGAACTTGCTGAACCGGCCAGGTCCAAGGAACAGGTGTGGGCTCCTGAGAGTCAGCATAGACAAGGGGCTGCAGCTTTGGCTTGTTTTCTAATCATTTTATCTGGCCCATGAGTGGGAGACAACTTCAAGAAAACCCTCTCCTAATGAGAGGAACCCAGGAGTCAGGGAGAGGAGGGGTGGGTGGTGGTTGGAGACAGAGGCTTGGTGCCCCGGGTGCAGTGGAAGTCTCTGGAAGACCAGGTGGAGGGAGGCCACACAGAGTGATGCCCAGGGTCACAGACCTGTCGGAGCTGCTGTTTGTTAGTTCAAGTCCTGCTCTGAGGTGCTCTGTGTCAGCTCTGAGCGACAGGTGAGATGGGGGTGCTCTTCAATGAGGGCTATGTGCACAGTTCCTGTGTGCCCAGCCCTGCCACGGTACCTGCAAGGGTAGCTCTGTATCCTGGGAGAGGCCTGACCATGAGAGCCCCGTGGGCTGGGTTGGGGGTGGGGTACCTGCCCAGGAGAGCTCCATATCCTGGGATTGGCCTGACCACGAGAGCCCCATGGGCTGCTGGGGACCTGGTAAAGGATGTCAGGACAGTCAGTGAAGCCACCGAGGATATACCTCCAGTTGCTCCATTTCCTACACCCTGCTGGTCATTCTACCAACCACCAGGACATGGTATTCTGTATTAGTCTTCAATGATGCCTTCTTTTGTATTCCATTAGTCCCAGAGTCACAAGAAATTTTGGCTTGTGAGTGGCAGGACTCAACATACAACTAAAACAATACTTCCGGGCCGTCTTGCCCCAAGGGTTCAAAAATTCCCACACCATCTTTGGGGAAAGCTTAGCTAAAGACCGAAAAGTTCTACCTCTAGAAAAGGAAACCCTCCTTCAATATGCAGACGACATTCTGATCGCCAGCCCTACTAAGGAGGCCTCTGAACTACCAAGCCAATAAAGGATAGAAGTTGTCCAAGAAAAAGCTCAAATATCACAGACTGCGGTGACCTGCCTGGGCTTCATTCTCACAGAAGGTCGGAGAAGCCCATCCCAGGAAAGGGAAGAAACCATTTGCAGCCTTACCCCTTTCTAAAACTAGAAGACAGCTTAGGGGTTCCTGGGGAGGCCAGGGTTTGCTGCTTCTGGATCCCTAACTACAGTCTACTAGCTGGGCCTCTATATGAAACACTGAAAGGAAAAGATGATGATCCTTTTGAACAGAATCCAGAAGTGGCCTTTCAAGAATGGAAAGAGCAGTCAATTCAGACCCTTGCCCTGGAACTCCCTAATTGAGCTAAACCCTTTGACCTTTCCATTCCCGGTGAAAGGTGAGTCGCCATTGGAGAATTAGTGCAAAAACTGGGACCACTTGAAATGGAACAACGCAAGAATGCCATCCAGGTAGGATAAAATAGAGTCACCAAGGGGCTTGGCCCACTGCCACATCTGGCCAAGATACTGGCGGTATCTAAAAACCTGGAAATCAGCAGCCCAAAAGGCCACCTCCCTCCTAAGGGAAAAGGACCCCACGTGGTGATCCTAATCACCAACCATGCCCTGAAGTTGCAGGGTTCGCTCCGTGGGCACACCGACCTCGAGTGAGGAGGCCCTCCAACTCCAACATCCAGAGAGATAACCGGGGGCAACAGGGCACCATGACGACTCGTGTGAACATCACTTGACCTGGAGTTTCTCTCATAAAACAACAATAGTGTGTCCCGAATGAGTAGACTACTGCTTGCAGGACTTACTGCACCCGGAGGGGAGCTAATAGTCTTGGCGGGGGAAACGTATATCACACTGTCACCATAGAAAAGCCTACAGACACCGTGATGATGGTGGCCAATAAGACCGGCTGGACTCCTGTTTACTTCAAAAGGCTGTTGACTCAGTGGCCATCATGGTCCTTGATCACCACTGACCCTGGACTGTCTGGGAGTTGAGTGGGCAGGGCTCTGACACCTGGTGCTGTTTTTACGTTAATTCAGGGGCCTAATTGAAGAAAGAGCAGACTACTGGTCAGAGCATCTAGGCTGGCAGAAACGGTCAGCCTAAGGTGGCCGAACAAATGTGGGGCGGGGTGAAACTGGCCCCCACAGCGTCTCTGCACATCTCTTTCCTGAACCCTTAAAGGTCATTAGAATCTATAACACTTCCAATGCTGGTGCTCAGGCGGACGAGCAGGGAGGCAGGGGTCCTGGGGCCAATCAACGTCACCTGGAGGCTGCTGGGGAGAAGTTCTGACCCTCATCCCCTGGTATGAGGGCTCCCAACTCAGCACTCAGCAGTTACAGAAGAAGGGTCTGCACCCTCAGCACTCCAAGAATGAGGAACGGGACAAAAGGCAGAGGAGGGGTTTGTCCCCAGCAAAGCCCATTAAAAATCCCTGGGAGATAAAAATAGAATCTGGGCAATAAAGTCAAGTCTGACCTTTTTTATCCTTTGTGCTTTGTCTAATTTCACGTGCTCCTAGGGTCCCGCATGCAGAGGTTCCACACCCGGCACTTCAGACCAGATTTCCTAGTGCAGAATGGCTGGGTCGACACCTCAGCTCCTGGGGCCCAGTGCAGACTCTAAGATATAGAGCCTGAGCTGCAGCCAACCCGGCCCTTGAGTGCTCCGCCCCCTCCCTCCCACTGACTCTGACAGGATCTCTACACAGCAGCCCAGCCCACAGCCCACGGGGTAGTGCATGCTCTCACCTCTCCATTCTCTGATCAAAATATAAAGTTTCCTTTGCTTGTGAACCAAACTCAGTCTCGATCTGTTGGCCCCAATGACACTGGGCAGGGGGACACTTGTTGGGGTCCACTCTGGAGGATCAGTAACAGAAATTGAGACTATTGTAACTTCAATGAACAGATGTGTGAGCCAAACTGTAGTTAACATAGAACAGTTTATAAGGCTCGGGTAAAATAAGATGTTTCTAACACTTCCATTTGATATTTCCATCACTTTATTATAAGCAAGTTCAGTGAAAAGGTTTGTCTTATTTGTCAGGTCAATATTAGAGAAATGAAGTGATTTCTTTCCAAGGATGTACATCTAATAATCTTGGTTAAAGCTTCAATCTTGTTTTAAATGCTTTTCCATTGAAAATGATACCTCTCTTTCAGCTCCCCCATTTCTGAGAAGTATAAAATCTTATAATTTATTATTACCAAAGGGGAAAGGTGGGAGGAGGGATAAATTAACAGTTTGGAATTAACACATACACACTGCTATGTATAAAATAGATCATCAACAAGGAACCACTGTATAGCACAGGGAACTACACTCAATATTTTGCAATAACCTATAAGGGGAAATAATCGGAAAAAGAATAGATATTTTTATTGACATCATCTATCAATGACAGTTAAAGTGTAACCTAAGGGAAGCCAGTGGTGAGTGCTTCTGACCCTGAAGACTTCAATCATCTAAAGTTTGGACTCTGCCTACTTCCCAAGGCCCTTAATGAACATATGTGTAGCCGTAGCTTAAAAAATTCCCCAGTTTGGGTTTCGGGGAGACACTGATTTTGAAAAAGCCCTGGTGTTCTCCTTACATGAATGGGACTCTTCCTACTGCTAAAACATGTCTGTCACACACAGAGGATGGTATACCATCTGATCAGGAAGAGTTTGGAAAAGGCATCTCATCTCCTCATCTCCTGGTGCTCGGGTTCACCCCTCCAGCGTCTTTACTAACAGTCTCCCCACTTGGAGATGTCAGCACTGTCAACATCCTGTTGCATACAGTTTGGAATTTGTCCAGAGGATGAAGTGGAAGGATGAGGAACAATGAGAGACAAGTCCTAGGTGTTCAGACAGGCACATGTCACTCTAATTTCCAATCAGGAAGACGAATTGACCAAAGGCTAGGGTTGCCCATGGAAACAGTATAGGGCTTGAGGAAATCCCACTGCTTTGTGGCCAGTTCCCATAAACACAAGTTGAACAATGGAACTCAGGGGCAGTAAAATTCACGAAACTGCAGAGTTGAAAATATCTATCACTGAAAAATGTCTTGAGGAAAGTCAGAGAAGAGGATTGGTAAGCAAGGGAGAATGGCAGGAAAGGGATTTGAGGAGGTAGAAAGGACTCGCCATTAAGCACAAGAAAAGGGGCTGAACATTGCCAACATTGCAGTTGGCCAAAAAGGCTGTATGCGTTTTTTTCTGTATATATTCAAGAAAAGGGCATACACTTTTTTAGCCAACCAAACAGGTGGGCACTGGAAATCAATACTACAAAAGATATCACTTCGCATCAGTCAGAAGAGCCATCCTCATAAAGTGTAAACACCAGAAATGCAGGACAGGGCAAGGAGAAGAGGGAGCCCTGTGAGGCTTATAGTGGAAATGTATATTGCCAATGGCCATTCTGGAGAAGTGTATTGTGTTTACTAAAGCATCTAAAAAATGAGCTACAGAGCATAGGGCACTTGCACTCATGGGCGTATGTCTTGGGAAAAACAAAAATCGAGAGGACACAGGCACCCCAATGTTTACTGCCTCTCTGTTTAAAAGATTCTCGACTAGGATATAACTTAAATGTCTCTGGAGGGAAAAAATGGATAGAGATGTGGTACTTATGTAGAGTGGAATATTACTCAGCCTGGAAGTCAATGAAATATGGCCAGTTGTAACAACTCCGGAGGAGTTACGTATGATCATTCTAAGTGACATAATTCAAAAAGAAAAAGACACATATCATAAGATATCACTTAAAGGTGGAATCCAAAATGGCTACACATGAAATAAATTACAAAACAAAAACATAGTCAAATATGTAGACAACACGCGTAAGGCTGCTAAACGGGAAAGGTGGGGAGGGGTGAGGCATCATCCAGGAGGTTGAAATTAGCAAAGATACCATTCCAAATACCAAACTGATAATCAACAAGGCCTACACGGTAGCTAAAAGAACTGCACTCAGCACACTCAAGTCACTGGAAAAGAATATATATGACTGGTAAGAATCTGAAAAAGAATTTATTGATGTCTCTCTGTATGTGAATCAAGTGGATGTACAGCAGCAAGAAACAGAGCTTTGAAAATCAGCTGTAACCAATATAGTAATAAATTGAAAAAAATAAACGACAGAGAGACAGAGAAAACCTCTTACAACTTTTCCTCAGGGACGGTGATGCAACATGGATTGAACACATCTAGACCCACAGCAGGATGAGACATAAGGCTGGAAACTGTTCGTGCTAAGAGAAATGTGAGGTTGGGTGAGGAAATGCACACCCTTTAAAGTAATACTACCTGGTACCCATTCAATGGGTCCCAAATCTGCAGGTTCAAGGGATCTTCCTACAGCGAAAACATGCATGGAAAACCCAGAGGACTGTACACCATGTGATCGGGAGATGTGTCTAAAATGCACCTCATTTATCCTCTCCTGGTGCTCCTGTTCATCATTCCAGCCACGTTACTTAGAATCTCCCCACTTAGAGAATCAGCACATTTAAACTTCTGTTTCACACATTTTGCAAATTGTGAGGAGGATGAACGGGAAGAGGGGGAACCAATGAGAGAATAGTTGTAGGGGTTTGGACGGGCACATGTCACTCTAATTTCCCATTAAGAATAAGAATTAAAAAAAGGCTCAGCCCGCCTCGCCGGAGCCAAAATAGGGCCTGAAGCAATCCTGCGGCTTTGAGGCCAGCTCACAAAAGAGCAACTTAAAAAATGGAGCTCAGGGTCACTGCAATTCACAAACCTGCAGAGTTATAAATGAAAACTAACGTCCCAAAATATGTTGAGGTAAGGCAAAGAAGAGGATCTGAATGCAAGACAGAATTGCAAGAAACAGATTTCAAGAGATAGATTGGACTCGTCTTTAAAGCACATGAAAAGCGGCAGAATTTCGACAATGATGCAGTTGGCCCAAAAGGGAGTATGCGTTTTTTCCTGAATATATCCAGGAAAAAACGCATACGCACTTTATGGGCAACCAAGCAAGCAAGCAATGCAAATGTGCACAACAAAGAAGTCTCATTTCCCACCGGTCAAAAGGGCCATCCGAAAAAATTGTAAAAACCAGAAATGCAGGACAGGCCATGGAGAACAGGGAGCCTTTATACGCTGATGGACAGTGTGTGAACTGCCGAGAGCCACTCTGGAGAAGTGTATGGTGGTTCCTAAATCATCTAAAAAACAGAGCTACAGAGCATAGGGCACTTCCAATCACGGAAGTATATCTAGGGAAGTCTAAAAATCAACAAGACACAAGCACACCACAGTTTAGGGCTACTCTGTTTACAAGAACCTCAACTTCAGTACACCTTAAATATCCCAGGAAAGAGAACAATGGATAAAGAAAATGTGGTACTTATGTACAATGGAATATCTCTTCACCATGAAATCAATGTAATAAGGCTAGTAGAAGGATAAAGAGTGGATTTAGGTCCGATAATACTACTTGAAATAAGTCAAACAGAAAAAGAAACATATCATAAGATATCACTTATAGAGGGAGGATAAATATGGCTGCACAAAAAATGAATTACAAAACAGAACAGTGTCTCACATTTAGAAAACACACTTATGTCAGCTTAAGGGGAAAGGAGAGGTGGGGTGATGCATAAAACCAGAGTTTGAAATTAGCACAGCTACCGTTCAATAAACCAAATAGGTATTAGACAAGATCTACACCTTGCTCAATGAACTGGCCTCAACACACCCTATACACCGCAGAGAAATATATCTGAGTAATAAGAATCTTAAAACCCATGTATTGATATATCTCCATAAGGGAATCAAGTGTGTGCAGAGCGGCCAAACACAGCAGTGAAAATGAGCTAAACCCCATTATAGAAATAAATTTTAAAACCAAAACGCAGAAACAATGAAAGAGAGAAAAATTCTTACAAAATTCGCTCAGGGGCTGTGATGCAACCTGGAATGACCACATATAAACCCACAGCTGGATAAGACATAAGGCTGGACACTTGGGGCTGAGAGGATTGGTGAGCTTTGGTGAGCAACTGCTGAAAGTTTAATGCAATACTTCATGCTACTCATTCCAAGGGTCCCAACACTCCAGGTTGAAGGGAATCTTCCTACAGCTAAACCATGCATGGGAAATCCAGCGGATGGTATACCAAATGATCGGGAAAGGTTTCTAAAACGCACCTCATTTTCCTCTCCTGGGGCTCCGGATCAACATTCCAGCCACTTTACTAACAACATCTCCACATGGAGAGTCAATGCCTTTACGTTCCGGTATCGCACAGTCTGCAGTTAGTGCGGAGGATGAATGGGAATAGGGGGAACCAGTGAGAAAATAGCTGTAGCGGTTTCAATGGGAACATGTCACTCTAATTCACATCAGGAAGAAGAATTAACCAAAGGCAGAGCAAGGCGACCCAGAAGAAGAATAGGGCCTGAAGAAATCCTGTGGATATGAGGCAAGATCACAAAAATAAGAGCTGAAAAATGCAGCTAAGGGCCACGGCAATTCAAAAACCTGCAGAGTTAAAAAGGCCAACAATTTTCAAAAAGTATATTGAGGTAAGGCTATGAAGAGGCACTGACAGCAAGGCAGAATTGCAGGAAACCGATTTCAGGAGGTAGACTGGAATTGCATTGAAAACATATGAAAACACTCAGAACGTCGACAATGATGCACTTGGCCAAAAAGGGCGTATGCGTTTTTTCCTGAATATATTCAGGAAAAAACGCATACGCCCTTTTTGGCCAACCAAGCAAGCTTGCAAAGGAAATCTGCACTACAATGAAGTCTCACTTCCTCCCTGTCAAAAGGAGCATCTGAAAAAAGTGTAAAATCCAGAAAGGCAGGACAGGCCATGGAGAACTGGGAGCCTTGTTATGCTGATGGGCGGGATGTAAATTGCCAACAGCCACTCTGGAGAAGTGTATGGTGTTTCCTGAAACATCTAAAAAACAAAGCAACAGAGCCTAGGGCACTTCCACTTATGGTCCTATAGCTTAGGGAAATTAAAATCAAAAAGACACAGCCACCCCAAAGTTTGGAACGACTCTGTTTACAAGAACCTCGTTTATGGTACAAGTTCAATATTGCAAAAAGCGAAAAATGGATAAAGAAGTTGTGGTACATATGTACAATGCAATATCACTCAGCAATGAAATCTATGTCATCAGGCCCGTAGCAGCATAATGAGTAGATTCAGGTACCATGATTCTAAGTGAAAAAAATCACACAGAAAAAGAAACATCATAAGATATCACTACTACACGGAATGTAAACTTAGCTACAAAGGAACTGAATTACAAAACAGAACAGGGTCTCAAATGTAGAAAACCAACTTATGCTTGCTTAAGGGGAAAGGTGAGTTGGGGTGCTCCATAAAACCAGAGATTGAAATTAGCACAGATACCGTTCCATAAGCCAAATATGTAATAGACAAGAGCTACTCCTTGCTCAACGAAGTGGACACTACACCCCATATTAAACGCCTAAGAATATACCTGACTAGTAAGAATCTTAAAACCTATGGATTTCTATGTCTCCGAAAGAGAATAAGGCGTGTGTACAGCGGCATAAACGTAGCAGTGATAGGATTGGTGAGGTTCTGTGAGCCAATGCAGACCCTTTGAAGTCATATTGCATGGTACCCATTCCATGGGTCTCAACTCTCCAGGTTTAAGGGATTCTTCCTTCAGCTAAAACATGCATGTGGAACCCAGAGTATGATCCACCGTGTGATCGGGAAACGTGTTCAAATGTGTCTCAGGTTTCGTCCCCTGGTACTCGGGTGCAACATTCCAGTAGCTTTACTAACACTCTCCCCACTTGGAGAGTCAGTGCCTTTAACCTCCTGTATGGCCCAGTTTGCCATTTCTGCAGAAAATGAACAGGAATAGGGAGAACCAATGAGAGACTAGCTGGAGGTGCCTGTACTGGCAAATTTAACTCTCATTTCCCACCAGGAAGAGGAATTAACCAAAGGCTCAGCGTGCCATGCCGGAACCACACTAGGGCCTGAAGCAATGCTGCGGTGTTGCGGCCAGCTCACAAGAAAGCGAGTTGAAGAAAGCAGCTCAGGGGCACTGTAATTCACAAACCTGCAGAGTTATAAATGACAGCTATCATCCAAAAATATATTGAAGTAAGGCTGCCAAGAGGACTCGAAAGCGGGGCATAATTGCAGGAAACCGATTTCAGGAGGTAGACTGGAATTGCATGTAAAGCATAGGAAAAGAGGCAGAACGTCCACAATGATGCACTTGGCCAAAAAGGGCGTATGCGTTTTTTCCTGAATATATTCAGGAAAAAACGCATAGGCCCTTTTGGGCCAACCAAGCAAGCTTGCAAAGGAAATCTGCACTACAATGAAGTCTCACTGCCCCCCGGTTAAAAGGGCCATCGGAAGAACGTATAAAATCCAGAAAGGCAGGACAGGCCATGGAGAACTGGGAGCCTTGTTATGCTGATGGGCGGGATGTAAATTGCCAACAGCCACTCTGGAGAAGTGTATGGTGTTTCCTGAAACATCTACAAAACAAAGCAACAGAGCCTAGGGCACTTCCACTTATGGTGGTATAGCTTAGAGAAATTAAAATCAAAAAGACACAGCCACCCCAAAGTTTGGGACGGCTCTGTTTACAAGATCCTCGTTTACGGTACAAGTTCAATAACACAGAAAGTGAAAAATGGATAAAGAATTTGTGGTACTTACGTACAATGCAATATCACTCAGCAATGAAATCTATATCATCAGGCCCGTAGCAGCATAACGAGTGGATTCAGGTACGATGATTCTAAGTGAAATAAGTCACACAGAAAAAGAAACATCATAAGATATCACTACCACAAGGAATGTAAACTTGGCTACACAGAAACTGAATTACAAAACAGAACAGGGTCTCAAATGTAGAAAACCAACTTATGCTTGCTTAAGGGGAAAGGTGAGTTGGGGTACTGCATAAAACCAGAGATTGAAATTAGCTCAGATACCGTTCCATAAGCCAAATATGTAATAGACAAGAGCTACTCCTTGCTCAACGAAGTGGGCTCTACACCCCATATTAAACGCCTAAGAATATACCTGACTAGTAAGAATCTTAAAACCTATGGATTTATATGTCTCCGAAAGAGAATCAAGCGTGTGTACAGTGGCATAAACGCAGCAGTGATAGGATTGGTGAGGTTCGGTGAACACATGCAGACCCTTTGAGGTCATATTTCATGGTACCCATTCCATGGGTCTCAACTCTCCAGGTTTAAGGGATTCTTCCTTCAGCTAAAACGTGCATGTGGAACCCAGAGTATGATCCACCGTGTGATCGGGAAACGTGTTCAAATGTGTCTCAGTTTTCGTCCCCTCGTACTCGGATGCAACATTCCAGTCACTTTACTAACACTCTCCCCACTTGGAGAGTCACTGCCTTTAACCTCCTGTTTGGCCCAGTTTGCCATTTCTGCGAAAAATGAACAGGAATAGGGAGAACCAATGAGAGACTAGCTGGAGGTGTCTGGACGGGCAAATTTAACTCTCATTTCCCACCAGGAAGAGGAATTAAGCAAAGGCTCAGCATGCCATGCTGGAACCACACTAGGGCCTGAAGCAATGCTGCGGGGTTGCGGCCAGCTCACAAGAAAGCGAGTTGAAGAAAGGAGCTCAGGGGCACTGTAATTCACAAACCTGCAGAGTTATAAATGACAGCTATCGTCCAAAAATATATTGAAGTAAGGCTGCCAAGAGGACTTGAAAGCGGGGCAGAATTGCAGGAAACCGATTTCAGGAGGTAGACTGGAATTGCATGTAAAGCGTAGGGAAAGAGGCAGAACGTCCACAATGATGCACTTGGCCAAAAAGGGTGTATGCGTTTTTCCCTGAATATATTCAGGGAAAAACCCATACGCCCTTTTTGGCCAACCAAGCAAGCTTGCAAAGGAAATCTGCACTACAATGAAGTCTCACTGCCCCCCGGTCAAAAGGGCCATCTGAAAAAAGTGTAAAATCCAGAAAGTCAGGACAGGCCATGGAGAACTGGGAGCCTTGTTATGCTGATGGGCGGGATGTAAATTGCCAACAGCCACTCTGGAGAAGTGTATGGTGTTTCCTGAAACATCTAAAAAACAAAGGAACAGAGCCTATGGCACTTCCACTTATGGTCCTATAGCTTAGGGAAATTAAAATCAGTAAGACACAGCCACCCCAAAGTTTGGGACGGCTCTGTTTACAAGAACCTCGTTTACGGTACAAGTTCAATATCACAGAAAGCGAAAAATGGATAAAGAAGTTGTGGTACTTACGTACAATGCAATATCACTCAGCAATGAAATCTATATCTTCAGGCCCGTAGCAGCATACTGAGTGGATTCAGGTACGATGATTCTAAGTGAAATAAGTCACACAGAAAAAGAAACATCATAAGATATCACTACTACACGGAATGTAAACTTGGCTACACAGGAACTGAATTACAAAACAGAACAGGGTCTCAAATGTAGAAAACCAACTTATGCTTGCTTAAGGGGAAAGGTGAGTTGGGGTGCTGCATAAAACCAGAGATTGAAATTAGCACAGATACCGTTCCATAAGCCAAATATGTAATAGACAAGAGCTACTCCTTGCTCAACGAAGAGGACTCAACACCCCATATTAAACGTCTAAGAATATACCTGACTAGGAAGAATCTTAAAACCTATGGATTTATATGTCTCCGAAAGGGAATCAAGCGTGTGTACAGTGGCATAAGCGCAGCAGTGATAGGATTGGTGAGGTTCAGTGAGTCAATGCAGAACCTTTGAAGTCATATTTCATGGTACCCATTCCATGGGTCTCAACTCTCCAGGTTTAAGGGATTCTTCCTTCAGCTAAAACATGCATGTGGAACCCAGAGTATGATCCACCGTGTGATCGGGAAACGTGTTCAAATGTGTCTCAGTTTTTGTCCCCTGGTACTCGGGTGCAACATTCCAGACGCTTTACTAAAACTCTCTCCACTTGGAGAGTCAGTGCCTTTAACCTCCTGTTTGGCCCAGTTTGCAATTTCTGCGGAAAATGAACAGGAATAGGGAGAACCAATGAGAGACTAGCTGGAGGTGTCTGGACGGGCAAATTTAACTCTCATTTCCCACCAGGAAGAGGAATTAACCAAAGGCTCAGCGTGCCATGCCGGAACCACACTAGGGCCTGAAGCAATCCTGCGGTGTTGCGGCCAGCTCACAAGAAAGCGAGTTGAAGAAAGGAGCTCAGGGGCACTGTAATTCACAAACCTGCAGAGTTATAAATGACAGCTATCGTCCAAAAATATATTGAAGTAAGGCTGCCAAGAGGACTCGAAAGTGGGGCAGAATTGCAGGAATCCGATTTCAGGAGGTAGACTGGAATTACATGTAAAACATAGGAAAAGAGGCAGAACGTCCACAATGATGCACTTGGCCAAAAAGGGCGTATGCATTTTTTCCTGAATATATTCAGGAAAAAACGCAAACGCCCTTTTTGGCCAACCAAGCAAGCTTGCAAAGGAAATCTGCAGTACAATGAAGTCTCACTGCCCCCCGGTCAAAAGGGCCATCTGAAAAATGTGTAAAATCCAGAAAGGCAGGACAGGCCATGGAGAATTGGGAGCCTTGTTATGCTGATGGGCGGGATGTAAATTGCCAACAGCCACTCTGGAGAAGTGTATGGTGTTTCCTGAAACATCTAAAAAACAAAGCAACAGAGCCTAGGGCACTTCCACTTATGGTCCTATAGCTTAGGGAAATTAAAATCAAAAAGACACAGGCACCCCAAAGTTTGGGCCGGCTCTGTTTACAAGAATCTCGTTTATTGTACAAGTTCAATATCGCAGAAAGTGAAAAATGGATAAAGAAGTTGTGGTACTTACGTACAATGCAATATCACTCAGGAATGAAATCTATGTCATCAGGCCCGTAGCAGCATAATGAGTGGATTCAGGTACGATGATTCTAAGTGACATAAGTCACACAGAAAAAGAAACATCATAAGATATCACTAATACATGGAATGTAAACTTGGCTACACAGGAACTGAATTACAAAACAGAACAGGATCTCAAATGTAGAAAACCAACTTATGCTTGCTTAAGGGGAAAGGTGAGTTGGGGTGCTGCATAAAACCAGAGATTGAAATTAGCACAGATACCGTTCCATAAGCCAAATATGTAATAGACAAGAGCTACTCCTTGCTCAACGAAGTGGACTCAACACCCCATATTAAACGTCTAAGAATATACCTGACTAGTAAGAATCTTAAAACCTATGGATTTATATGTCTCCGAAAGAGAATCAAGCGTGTCTACAGAGGCATAAATGCAGCAGTAATAGGATTGGTGAGGTTCGGTGAGCAAATGCAGACCCTTTGAAGTCATATTGCATGGTACCCATTCCATGGGTCTCAACTCTCCAGGTTTAAGGGAATCTTCCTTCAGCTAAAACATGCATGTGGAACCCAGAGTATGATCCACCGTGTGATCGGGAAACGTGTTCAGATGTGTCAGATTTCGTCCCCTGGTATTCGGGTGCAACATTCCAGACGCTTTACTAACACTCTCTCAACTTGGAGAGTCAGTGCCTTTAACCTCCTGTTTGGCCCAGTTTGCCATTTCTGCGGAAAATGAACAGGAATAGGGAGAACCAATGAGAGACTAGATGGAGGTGTCTGGACGGGCAAATTTAACTCTCATTTCCCACCAGGAAGAGGAATTAACCAAAGGCTCAGCATGCCATGCCGGAACCACACTAGGGCCTGAAGCAATCCTGCGGTGTTGCGGCCAGCTCACAAGAAAGCGAGTTGAAGAAAGGAGCTCAGGGGCACTGTAATTCACAAACGTGCAGAGTTAAAAATGACAGCTATCGTCCAAAAATATATTGAAGTAAGGCTGCCAAGAGGACTTGAAAGCGGGGCAGAATTGCAGGAAACCGATTTCAGGAGGTAGACTGGAATTGCATGTAAAGCATAGGAAAAGAGGCAGAACGTCCACAATGATGCACTTGGCCAAAAAGGGCGTATGCATTTTTTCCTGATTATATTCAGAAAAAAACGCATACGCCCTTTTTGGCCAACCAAGCAAGCTTGCAAAGGAAATCTGCACTACAATGAAGTCTCACTGCCCCCCGGTCAAAAGGGCCATCTGAAAAAAGTGTAAAATCCAGAAAGGCAGGACAGGCCATGGAGAACTGGGAGCCTTGTTATGCTGATGGGTGGGATGTAAATTGCCAACAGCCACTCTGGAGAAGTGTATGGTGTTTCCTGAAACATCTAAAAAACAAAGCAACAGAGCCTAGGGCACTGCCACTTATGGTCCTGTAGCTTAGGGAAATTAAAATCAAAAAGACACAGCCACCCCAAAGTTTGGGACGGGTCTGTTTACAAGAACCTCGTTTACGGTACAAGTTCAATATCACAGAAAGCGAAAAATGGATAAAGAAGTTGTGGTACTTACGTACAATGCATTATCACTCAGCAATGAAATCTATGTCATCAGGCCCATAGCAGCATAATGAGTGGATTCAGGTACGATGATTCTAAGTGAGATAAGTCACACAGAAAAAGAAACATCATAAGATATCACTACTACACGGAATGTAAACTTGGCTACACAGGAACTGAATTACAAAACAGAACAGGGTCTCAAATGTAGAAAACCAACTTATGCTTGCTTAAGGGGAAAGGTGAGTTGGGGTGCTGCATAAAACCAGAGATTGAAATTAGCACAGATACCGTTCCATAAGCCAAATATGTAATAGACAAGAGCTACTCCTTGCTCAACGAAGAGGACTCAACACCCCATATTAAACGTCTAAGAATATACCTGACTAGGAAGAATCTTAAAATCTATGGATTTATATGTCTCCGAAAGAGAATCAAGCGTGTGTACAGTGGCATAAGCGCAGCAGTGATAGGATTGGTGAGGTTCGGTGAGCCAATGCAGAACCTTTGAAGTCATATTGCATGGTACCCATTCCATGGGTCTCAACTCTCCAGGTTTAAGGGATTCTTCCTTCAGCTAAAACATGCATGTGGAACCCAGAGTATGATCCACCGTGTGATCGGGAAACGTGTTCAAATGTGTCTCAGTTTTTGTCCCCTGGTACTCGGGTGCAACATTCCAGACGCTTTACTAAAACTCTCTCCACTTGGAGAGTCAGTGCCTTTAACCTCCTGTTTGGCCCAGTTTGCAATTTCTGCGGAAAATGAACAGGAATAGGGAGAACCAATGAGAGACTAGCTGGAGGTGTCTGGACGGGCAAATTTAACTCTCATTTCCCACCAGGAAGAGGAATTAACCAAAGGCTCAGCGTGCCATGCCGGAACCACACTAGGGCCTGAAGCAATCCTGCGGTGTTGCGGCCAGCTCACAAGAAAGCGAGTTGAAGAAAGGAGCTCAGGGGCACTGTAATTCACAAACCTGCAGAGTTATAAATGACAGCTATCGTCCAAAAATATATTGAAGTAAGGCTGCCAAGAGGACTCGAAAGCGGGGCAGAATTGCAGGAATCCGATTTCAGGAGGTAGACTGGAATTACATGTAAAGCATAGGAAAAGAGGCAGAACGTCCACAATGATGCACTTGGCCAAAAAGGGCGTATGCGTTTTTTCCTGAATATATTCAGGAAAAAACGCATACGCCCTTTTTGGCCAACCAAGCAAGCTTGCAAAGGAAATCTGCAGTACAATGAAGTCTCACTGCCCCCCGGTCAAAAGGGCCATCTGAAAAATGTGTAAAATCCAGAAAGGCAGGACAGGCCATGGAGAATTGGGAGCCTTGTTATGCTGATGGGCGGGATGTAAATTGCCAACAGCCACTCTGGAGAAGTGTATGGTGTTTCCTGAAACATCTAAAAAACAAAGCAACAGAGCCTAGGGCACTTCCACTTATGGTCCTATAGCTTAGGGAAATTAAAATCAAAAAGACACAGCCACCCCAAAGTTTGGGATGGCTCTGTTTACAAGAACCTCGTTTACAGTACAAGTTCAATATCACAGAAAGTGAAAAATGGACAAAGATTTTGTGGTACTTACGTACAATGCAATATCACTCAGCAATGAAATCTATATCATCAGGCCCGTAGCAGCATAATGAGTGGATTCAGGTACGATGATTCTAAGTGAGATAAGTCACACAGAAAAAGAAACATCATAAGATATCACTACTACACGGAATGTAAACTTGGCTACACAGAAACTGAATTACAAAACAGAACAGGGTCTCAAATGTAGAAAACCAACTTATGCTTGCTTAAGGGGAAAGGTGAGTTGGGTTTCTGCATAAAACCAGAGATTGAAATTAGCACAGATACCATTCCATAAGCCAAATATGTAATAGACAAGAGCTACTCCTTGCTCAACGAAGTGGACTCTACACCCCATATTAATCGCCTAAGAATATACCTGACTAGTAATAATCTTAAAACCTATGGATTTATATGTCTCCAAAAGAGAATCAAGCATGTGTACAGCGGCATAAACGCAGCAGTGATAGGATTGGTGAGGTTTGATGAGCAAATGCAGACCCTTTGAAGTCATATTGCATGGTAGCCATTCCATGGGTCTCAACTCTCCAGGTTTAAGGGATTCTTCCTTCAGCTAAAACATGCATGTGGAACCCAGAGTATGATCCACCGTGTGATTGGGAAACGTGTTCAAATGTGTCTCAGTTTTTGTCCCCTGGTACTCGGGTGCAACATTCCAGACGCTTTACTAACACTCTCCCCACTTGGAGAGACAGTGCCTTTAACCTCCTGTTTGGCCCAGTTTGCAATTTCTGCGGAAAATGAACAGAAATAGGGAGAACCAATGAGAGACTAGCTGGAGGTGTCTGGATGGGCAAATTTAACTCTCATTTCCCACCAGGAAGAGGAATTAACCAAAGGCTCAGCGTGCCATGCCGGAACCACACTAGGGCCTGAAACAATCCTGCGGTGTTGCGGCCAGCTCACAAGAAAGCGAGTTGAAGAAAGCAGCTCAGGGGCACTGTAATACACAAACCTGCAGAGTTAAAAATGACAGCTATCGTCCAAAAATATATTGAAGTAAGGCTGCCAAGAGGACTTGAATGCGGGGCAGAATTGCAGGAAACCGATTTCAGGAGGTAGACTGGAATTGCATGTAAAGCATAGGAAAAGAGGCAGAACGTCCACAATGATGCACTTGGCCAAAAAGGGCGTATGCGTTTTTTCCTGAATATATTCAGGAAAAAACGCATACGCCCTTTTTGGCCAACCAAGCAAGCTTGCAAAGGAAATCTGCACTACAATGAAGTCTCACTGCCCCCCGGTCAAAAGGGCCATCTGAAAAAAGTGTAAAATCCAGAAAGGCAGGACTGGCCATGGAGAACTGGGAACCTTGTTATGCTGATGGGCGGGATGTAAATTGCCAACAGCCACTCTGGAGAAGTGTATGGTGTTTCCTGAAACATCTACAAAACAAAGCAACAGAGCCTAGGGCACTTCCACTTATGGTCCTATAGCTTAGGGAAATTAAAATCAAAAAGACACAGTCACCCCAAAGTTTGGGACAGCTCTGTTTACAAGAACCTCGTTTACAGTTCGAGTTCAATATCACAGAAAGTGAAAAATGGATAAAGAAGTTGTGGTAGGTACGTACAAAGCAATATCACTCAGCAATGAAATCTATGTCATCAGGCCCATAGCAGCATAATGAGTGGATTCAGGTACGATGATTCTAAGTGAGATAAGTCACACAGAAAAAGAAACATCATAAGATATCACTAATACACGGAATGTAAACTTGGCTACACAGGAACTGAATTACAAAACAGAACAAGGTCTCAAATGTAGAAAACCAACTTATGCTTGCTTAAGGGGAAAGGTTAGTTGGGGTGCTGCATAAAACCAGAGATTGAAATTAGCACAGATACCGTTCCATAAGCCAAATATGTAATAGACAAGAGCTACTCCTTGCTCAACGAAGAGGACTCAACACCCCATATTAAACGTCTAAGAATATACCTGACTAGTAATAATCTTAAAACCTATGGATTTATATGTCTCCGAAAGAGAATCAAGCGTGTGTACAGCGGCATAAACGCAGCAGTGATAGGATTGGTGAGGTTCGGTGAGCAAATGCAGACCCTTTGAAGTCATATTGCATGGTACCCATTCCATGGGTCTCAACTCTCCAGGTTTAAGGGATTCTTCCTTCAGCTAAAACATGCATGTGGAACCCAGAGTATGATCCACCGTGTGATCGGGAAACGTGTTCCAATGTGTCTCAGTTTTTGTCCCCTGGTACTCGGGTGCAACATTCCAGACGCTTTACTAAAACTCTCCCCATTTGGAGAGTCAGTGCCTTTAACCTCCTGTTTGGCCCAGTTTGCAATTTCTGCGGAAAATGAACAGGAATAGGGAGAACCAATGAGAGACTAGCTGGAGGTGTCTGGACGGGCAAATTTAACTCTCATTTCCCACCAGGAAGAGGAATTAACCAAAGGCTCAGCGTGCCATACCGGAACCACACTAGGGCCTGAAGCAATCCTGCGGTGTTGCGGCCAGCTCACAAGAAAGCGAGTTGAAGAAAGGAGCTCAGGGGCACTGTAATTCACAAACCTGCAGAGTTATAAATGACAGCTATCGTCCAAAAATATATTGAAGTAAGGCTGCCAAGAGGACTCGAAAGCGGGGCAGAATTGCAGGAATCCGATTTCAGGAGGTAGACTGGAATTGCATGTAAAGCATAGGAAAAGAGGCAGAACGTCCACAATGATGCACTTGGCCAAAAAGGGCGTATGCGTTTTTTCCTGAATATATTCAGGAAAAAACGCATACGCCCTTTTTGGCCAACCAAGCAAGCTTGCAAAGGAAATCTGCAGTACAATGAAGTCTCACTGCCCCCCAGTCAAAAGGGCCATCTGAAAAAAGTGTAAAATCCAGAAAGGCAGGACAGCTCATGGAGAATTGGGAGCCTTGTTATGCTGATGGGCGGGATGTAAATTGCCAACAGCCACTCTGGAGAAGTGTATGGTGTTTCCTGAAACATCTAAAAAACAAAGCAACAGAGCCTAGGGCACTTCCACTTATGGTCCTATAGCTTAGGGAAATTAAAATCAAAAAGACACAGCCACCCCAAAGTTTGGGACGGCTCTGTTTACAAGAACCTCGTTTACGGTACAAGTTCAATATCACAGAAAGCGAAAAATGGATAAAGAAGTTGTGGTACTTACGTACAATGCAATATCACTCAGCAATGAAATCTATGTCATCAGGCCCATAGCAGCATAATGAGTGGATTCAGGTACGATGATTCTAAGTGAGATAAGTCACACAGAAAAAGAAACATCATAAGATATCACTAATACACGGAATGTAAACTTGGCTACACAGGAACTGAATTACAAAACAGAACAAGGTCTCAAATGTAGAAAACCAACTTACGCTTGCTTAAGGGAAAAGGTGAGTTGGGGTGCTGCATAAAACCAGAGATTGAAATTAGCACAGATACCGTTCCATAAGCCAAATATGTAATAGACAAGAGCTACTCCTTGCTCAACGAAGAGGACTCAACACCCCATATTAAACGTCTAAGAATATACCTGACTAGTAAGAATCTTAAAATCTATGTATTTATATGTCTCCGAAAGAGAATCAAGCGTGTGTACAGTGGCATAAGCGCAGCAGTGATAGGATTGGTGAGGTTCGGTGAGCCAATGCAGAACTTTTGAAGTCATATTGAATGGTACCCATTCCATGGGTCTCAACTCTCCAGGTTTAAGGGATTCTTCCTTCAGCTAAAACATGCATGTGGAACCCAGAGTATGATCCACCGTGTGATCGGGAAACGTGTTCAAATGTGTCTCCGTTTTTGTCCCCTGGTACTCGGGTGCAACATTCCAGACGCTTTACTAAAACTCTCCCCACTTGGAGAGTCACTGCCTTTAACCTCCTGTTTGGCCCAGTTTGCAATTTCTGCGAAAAATGAACAGGAATAGGGAGAACCAATGAGAGACTAGCTGGAGGTGTCTGGACGGGCAAATTTAACTCTCATTTCCCACCAGGAAGAGGAATTAACCAAAGGCTCAGCGTGCCATGCCGGAACCACACTAGGGCCTGAAGCAATCCTGCGGTGTTGCGGCCAGCTCACAAGAAAGCGAGTTGAAGAAAGGAGCTCAGGGGCACTGTAATTCACAAACCTGCAGAGTTAAAAATGACAGCTATCGTCCAAAAATATATTGAAGTAAGGCTGCCAAGAGGACTTGAAAGCGGGGCAGAATTGCAGGAATCCGATTTCAGGAGGTAGACTGGAATTGCATGTAAAGCATAGGAAAAGAGGCAGAACGTCCACAATGATGCACTTGGCCAAAAAGGGCGTATGCGTTTTTTCCTGAATATATTCAGGAAAAAACGCATACGCCCTTTTTGGCCAACCAAGCAAGCTTGCAAAGGAAATCTGCAGTACAATGAAGTCTCACTGCCCCCCGGTCAAAAGGGCCATCTGAAAAAAGTGTAAAATCCAGAGAGGCAGGACAGGCCATGGAGAACTGGGAGCCTTGTTATGCTGATGGGCGGGATGTAAATTGCCAACAGCCACTCTGGAGAAGTGTATGGTGTTTCCTGAAACATCTAAAAAACAAAGCAACAGAGCCTAGGGCACTTCCACTTATGGTCCTATAGCTTAGGGAAATTAAAATCAAAAAGACACAGCCACCCCAAAGTTTGGGACGGCTCTGTTTACAAGAACCTCGTTTACGGTACAAGTTCAATATCACAGAAAGCGAAAAATGGATAAAGAAGTTGTGGTACTTACGTACAATGCAATATCACTCAGGAATGAAATCTATGTCATCAGGCCCGTAGCAGCATAATGAGTGGATTCAGGTACGATGATTCTAAGTGACATAAGTCACACAGAAAAAGAAACATCATAAGATATCACTAATACATGGAATGTAAACTTGGCTACACAGGAACTGAATTACAAAACAGAACAGGATCTCAAATGTAGAAAACCAACTTATGCTTGCTTAAGGGGAAAGGTGAGTTGGGGTGCTGCATAAAACCAGAGATTGAAATTAGCACAGATACCGTTCCATAAGCCAAATATGTAATAGACAAGAGCTACTCCTTGCTCAACGAAGTGGACTCAACACCCCATATTAAACGTCTAAGAATATACCTGACTAGTAAGAATCTTAAAACCTATGGATTTATATGTCTCCAAAAGAGAATCAAGCATGTGTACAGCGGCATAAACGCAGCAGTGATAGGATTGGTGAGGTTTGATGAGCAAATGCAGACCCTTTGAAGTCATATTGCATGGTAGCCATTCCATGGGTCTCAACTCTCCAGGTTTAAGGGATTCTTCCTTCAGCTAAAACATGCATGTGGAACCCAGAGTATGATCCACCGTGTGATCGGGAAACGTGTTCAAATGTGTCTCAGTTTTTGTCCCCTGGTACTCGGGGGCAACATTCCAGACGCTTTACTAACACTCTCCCCACTTGGAGAGTCAGTGCCTTTAACCTCCTGTTTGGCCCAGTTTGCAATTTCTGCGGAAAATGAACAGGAATAGGGAGAACCAATGAGAGACTAGCTGGAGGTGTCTGGACGGGCAAATTTAACTCTCATTTCCCACCAGGAAGAGGAATTAACCAAAGGCTCAGCGTGCCATGCTGGAACCACACTAGGGCCTGAAGCAATCCTGCGGTGTTGCGGCCAGCTCACAAGAAAGCGAGTTGAAGAAAGGAGCTCAGGGGCACTGTAATTCACAAACCTGCAGAGTTATAAATGACAGCTATCGTCCAAAAATATATTGAAGTAAGGCTGCCAAGAGGACTTGAAAGCGGGGCAGAATTGCAGGAAACCGATTTCAGGAGGTAGACTGGAATTGCATGTAAAGCATAGGAAAAGAGGCAGAACGTCCACAATGATGCACTTGGCCAAAAAGGGCGTATGCGTTTTTTCCTGAATATATTCAGGAAAAAACGCATACGCCCTTTTTGGCCAACCAAGCAAGCTTACAAAGGAAATCTGCACTACAATGAAGTCTCACTGCCCCCCGGTCAAAAGGGCCACTGAAAAAAGTATAAAATCCAGAAAGGCCTTACAGGCCATGGAGAATTGGGAGCCTTGTTATGCTGATGGGCGGGATGTAAATTGCCAACAGCCACTCTGGAGAAGTGTATGGTGTTTCCTGAAACATCTAAAAAACAAAGCAACAGAGCCTAGGGCACTTCCACTTATGGTCCTATAGCTTAGGGAAATTAAAATCAAAAATACACAGCCACCCGAAAGTTTGGGACGGCTCTGTTTACAAGAACCTCGTTTACGGTACAAGTTCAATATCACAGAAAGTGAAAAATGGATAAAGAAGTTGTGGTACTTACGTACAATGCAATATCACTCAGCAATGAAATCTATGTCATCAGGCCCATAGCAGCATAATGAGTGGATTCAGGTACGATGATTCTAAGTGAAATAAGTCACACAGAATAAGAAACATCATAAAATATCACTACTACACGGAATGTAAACTTGGCTACACAGGAACTGAATTACAAAACAGAACAGGATCTCAAATGTAGAAAACCAACTTATGCTTGCTTAAGGGGAAAGGTGAGTTGGGGTGCTGCATAAAACCAGAGATTGAAATTAGCACAGATACCGTTCCATAAGCCAAATATGTAATAGAAAAGAGCTACTCCTTGCTCAACGAAGAGGACTCAACACCCCATATTAAACGTCTAAGAATATACCTGACTAGGAAGAATCTTAAAATCTATGGATTTATATGTCTCCGAAAGAGAATCAAGCGTGTGTACAGTGGCATAAGCGCAGCAGTGATAGGATTGGTGAGGTTCGGTGAGCCAATGCAGAACCTGTGAAGTCATATTGCATGGTACCCATTCCATGGGTCTCAACTCTCCAGGTTTAAGGGATTCTTCCTTCAGCTAAAACATGCATGTGGAACCCAGAGTATGATCCACCGTGTGATCGGGAAACGTGTTCAAATGTGTCTCAGTTTTTGTCCCCTGGTACTCGGGTGCAACATTCCAGACGCTTTACTAAAACTCTCTCCACTTGGAGAGTCAGTGCCTTTAACCTCCTGTTTGGCCCAGTTTGCAATTTCTGCGGAAAATGAACAGGAATAGGGAGAACCAATGAGAGACTAGCTGGAGGTGTCTGGACGGGCAAATTTAACTCTCATTTCCCACCAGGAAGAGGAATTAACCAAAGGCTCAGCGTGCCATGCCGGAAACACACTAGGGCCTGAAGCAATCCTGCGGTGTTGCGGCCAGCTCACAAGAAAGCGAGTTGAAGAAAGGAGCTCAGGGGCACTGTAATTCACAAACCTGCAGACTTAAAAATGACAGCTATCGTCCAAAAATATATTGAAGTAAGGCTGCCAAGAGGACTTGAAAGCGGGGCAGAATTGCAGGAAACCGATTTCAGGAGGTAGACTGGAATTGCATGTAAAGCATAGGAAAAGAGGCAGAACGTCCACAATGATGCACTTGGCCAAAAAGGGCGTATGCATTTTTTCCTGAATATATTCAGAAAAAAACGCATACGCCCTTTTTGGCCAACCAAGCAAGCTTGCAAAGGAAATCTGCACTACAATGAAGTCTCACTGCCCCCCGGTCAAAAGGGCCATCTGAAAAAAGTGTAAAATCCAGAAAGGCCGGACAGGCCATGGAGAACTGGGAGCCTTGTTATGCTGATGGGCGGGATGTAAATTGCCAACAGCCACTCTGGAGAAGTGTATGGTGTTTCCTGAAACATCTAAAAAACAAAGCAACAGAGCCTAGGGCACTGCCACTTATGGTCCTGTAGCTTAGGGAAATTAAAATCAAAAAGACACAGCCACCCCAAAGTTTGGGATGGCTCTGTTTACAAGAACCTCGTTTACGGTACAAGTTCAATATCACAGAAAGCGAAAAATGGATAAAGAAGTTGTGGTACTTACGTACAATGCAATATCACTCAGCAATGAAATCTATGTCATCAGGCCCGTAGCAGCATAATGAGTGGATTCAGGTACGATGATTCTAAGTGAGATAAGTCACACAGAAAAAGAAACATCATAAGATATCACTACTACACGGAATGTAAACTTGGCTACACAGGAACTGAATTACAAAACAGAACAGGGTCTCAAATGTAGAAAACCAACTTATGCTTGCTTAAGGGGAAAGGTGAGTTGGGGTGCTGCATAAAACCAGAGATTGAAATTAGCACAGATACCGTTCCATAAGCCAAATATGTAATAGACAAGAGCTACTCCTTGCTCAACGAAGAGGACTCAATACCCCATATTAAACGTCTAAGAATATACCTGACTAGGAAGAATCTTAAAACCTATGGATTTATATGTCTCCGAAAGGGAATCAAGCGTGTGTACAGTGGCATAAGCGCAGCAGTGATAGGATTGGTGAGGTTCAGTGAGTCAATGCAGAACCTTTGAAGTCATATTGCATGGTACCCATTCCATGGGTCTCAACTCTCCAGGTTTAAGGGATTCTTCCTTCAGCTAAAACATGCATGTGGAACCCAGAGTATGATCCACCGTGTGATCGGGAAACGTGTTCAAATGTGTCTCAGTTTTTGTCCCCTGGTACTCGGGTGCAACATTCCAGACGCTTTACTAAAACTCTCTCCACTTGGAGAGTCAGTGCCTTTAACCTCCTGTTTGGCCCAGTTTGCAATTTCTGCGGAAAATGAACAGGAATAGGGAGAACCAATGAGAGACTAGCTGGAGGTGTCTGGACGGGCAAATTTAACTCTCATTTCCCACCAGGAAGAGGAATTAACCAAAGGCTCAGCGTGCCATACCGGAACCACACTAGGGCCTGAAGCAATCCTGCGGTGTTGCGGCCAGCTCACAAGAAAGCGAGTTGAAGAAAGGAGCTCAGGGGCACTGTAATTCACAAACCTGCAGAGTTATAAATGACAGCTATCGTCCAAAAATATATTGAAGTAAGGCTGCCAAGAGGACTCGAAAGTGGGGCAGAATTGCAGGAATCCGATTTCAGGAGGTAGACTGGAATTACATGTAAAACATAGGAAAAGAGGCAGAACGTCCACAATGATGCACTTGGCCAAAAAGGGCGTATGCATTTTTTCCTGAATATATTCAGGAAAAAACGCAAACGCCCTTTTTGGCCAACCAAGCAAGCTTGCAAAGGAAATCTGCAGTACAATGAAGTCTCACTGCCCCCCGGTCAAAAGGGCCATCTGAAAAATGTGTAAAATCCAGAAAGGCAGGACAGGCCATGGAGAATTGGGAGCCTTGTTATGCTGATGGGCGGGATGTAAATTGCCAACAGCCACTCTGGAGAAGTGTATGGTGTTTCCTGAAACATCTAAAAAACAAAGCAACAGAGCCTAGGGCACTTCCACTTATGGTCCTATAGCTTAGGGAAATTAAAATCAAAAAGACACAGGCACCCCAAAGTTTGGGCCGGCTCTGTTTACAAGAATCTCGTTTATTGTACAAGTTCAATATCGCAGAAAGTGAAAAATGGATAAAGAAGTTGTGGTACTTACGTACAATGCAATATCACTCAGGAATGAAATCTATGTCATCAGGCCCGTAGCAGCATAATGAGTGGATTCAGGTACGATGATTCTAAGTGACATAAGTCACACAGAAAAAGAAACATCATAAGATATCACTAATACATGGAATGTAAACTTGGCTACACAGGAACTGAATTACAAAACAGAACAGGATCTCAAATGTAGAAAACCAACTTATGCTTGCTTAAGGGGAAAGGTGAGTTGGGGTGCTGCATAAAACCAGAGATTGAAATTAGCACAGATACCGTTCCATAAGCCAAATATGTAATAGACAAGAGCTACTCCTTGCTCAACGAAGTGGACTCAACACCCCATATTAAACGTCTAAGAATATACCTGACTAGTAAGAATCTTAAAACCTATGGATTTATATGTCTCCGAAAGAGAATCAAGCGTGTCTACAGAGGCATAAATGCAGCAGTAATAGGATTGGTGAGGTTCGGTGAGCAAATGCAGACCCTTTGAAGTCATATTGCATGGTACCCATTCCATGGGTCTCAACTCTCCAGGTTTAAGGGAATCTTCCTTCAGCTAAAACATGCATGTGGAACCCAGAGTATGATCCACCGTGTGATCGGGAAACGTGTTCAGATGTGTCAGATTTCGTCCCCTGGTATTCGGGTGCAACATTCCAGACGCTTTACTAACACTCTCTCAACTTGGAGAGTCAGTGCCTTTAACCTCCTGTTTGGCCCAGTTTGCCATTTCTGCGGAAAATGAACAGGAATAGGGAGAACCAATGAGAGACTAGATGGAGGTGTCTGGACGGGCAAATTTAACTCTCATTTCCCACCAGGAAGAGGAATTAACCAAAGGCTCAGCATGCCATGCCGGAACCACACTAGGGCCTGAAGCAATCCTGCGGTGTTGCGGCCAGCTCACAAGAAAGCGAGTTGAAGAAAGGAGCTCAGGGGCACTGTAATTCACAAACGTGCAGAGTTAAAAATGACAGCTATCGTCCAAAAATATATTGAAGTAAGGCTGCCAAGAGGACTTGAAAGCGGGGCAGAATTGCAGGAAACCGATTTCAGGAGGTAGACTGGAATTGCATGTAAAGCATAGGAAAAGAGGCAGAACGTCCACAATGATGCACTTGGCCAAAAAGGGCGTATGCATTTTTTCCTGATTATATTCAGAAAAAAACGCATACGCCCTTTTTGGCCAACCAAGCAAGCTTGCAAAGGAAATCTGCACTACAATGAAGTCTCACTGCCCCCCGGTCAAAAGGGCCATCTGAAAAAAGTGTAAAATCCAGAAAGGCAGGACAGGCCATGGAGAACTGGGAGCCTTGTTATGCTGATGGGTGGGATGTAAATTGCCAACAGCCACTCTGGAGAAGTGTATGGTGTTTCCTGAAACATCTAAAAAACAAAGCAACAGAGCCTAGGGCACTGCCACTTATGGTCCTGTAGCTTAGGGAAATTAAAATCAAAAAGACACAGCCACCCCAAAGTTTGGGACGGGTCTGTTTACAAGAACCTCGTTTACGGTACAAGTTCAATATCACAGAAAGCGAAAAATGGATAAAGAAGTTGTGGTACTTACGTACAATGCATTATCACTCAGCAATGAAATCTATGTCATCAGGCCCATAGCAGCATAATGAGTGGATTCAGGTACGATGATTCTAAGTGAGATAAGTCACACAGAAAAAGAAACATCATAAGATATCACTACTACACGGAATGTAAACTTGGCTACACAGGAACTGAATTACAAAACAGAACAGGGTCTCAAATGTAGAAAACCAACTTATGCTTGCTTAAGGGGAAAGGTGAGTTGGGGTGCTGCATAAAACCAGAGATTGAAATTAGCACAGATACCGTTCCATAAGCCAAATATGTAATAGACAAGAGCTACTCCTTGCTCAACGAAGAGGACTCAACACCCCATATTAAACGTCTAAGAATATACCTGACTAGGAAGAATCTTAAAATCTATGGATTTATATGTCTCCGAAAGAGAATCAAGCGTGTGTACAGTGGCATAAGCGCAGCAGTGATAGGATTGGTGAGGTTCGGTGAGCCAATGCAGAACCTTTGAAGTCATATTGCATGGTACCCATTCCATGGGTCTCAACTCTCCAGGTTTAAGGGATTCTTCCTTCAGCTAAAACATGCATGTGGAACCCAGAGTATGATCCACCGTGTGATCGGGAAACGTGTTCAAATGTGTCTCAGTTTTTGTCCCCTGGTACTCGGGTGCAACATTCCAGACGCTTTACTAAAACTCTCTCCACTTGGAGAGTCAGTGCCTTTAACCTCCTGTTTGGCCCAGTTTGCAATTTCTGCGGAAAATGAACAGGAATAGGGAGAACCAATGAGAGACTAGCTGGAGGTGTCTGGACGGGCAAATTTAACTCTCATTTCCCACCAGGAAGAGGAATTAACCAAAGGCTCAGCGTGCCATGCCGGAACCACACTAGGGCCTGAAGCAATCCTGCGGTGTTGCGGCCAGCTCACAAGAAAGCGAGTTGAAGAAAGGAGCTCAGGGGCACTGTAATTCACAAACCTGCAGAGTTATAAATGACAGCTATCGTCCAAAAATATATTGAAGTAAGGCTGCCAAGAGGACTCGAAAGCGGGGCAGAATTGCAGGAATCCGATTTCAGGAGGTAGACTGGAATTACATGTAAAGCATAGGAAAAGAGGCAGAACGTCCACAATGATGCACTTGGCCAAAAAGGGCGTATGCGTTTTTTCCTGAATATATTCAGGAAAAAACGCATACGCCCTTTTTGGCCAACCAAGCAAGCTTGCAAAGGAAATCTGCAGTACAATGAAGTCTCACTGCCCCCCGGTCAAAAGGGCCATCTGAAAAATGTGTAAAATCCAGAAAGGCAGGACAGGCCATGGAGAATTGGGAGCCTTGTTATGCTGATGGGCGGGATGTAAATTGCCAACAGCCACTCTGGAGAAGTGTATGGTGTTTCCTGAAACATCTAAAAAACAAAGCAACAGAGCCTAGGGCACTTCCACTTATGGTCCTATAGCTTAGGGAAATTAAAATCAAAAAGACACAGCCACCCCAAAGTTTGGGATGGCTCTGTTTACAAGAACCTCGTTTACAGTACAAGTTCAATATCACAGAAAGTGAAAAATGGACAAAGATTTTGTGGTACTTACGTACAATGCAATATCACTCAGCAATGAAATCTATATCATCAGGCCCGTAGCAGCATAATGAGTGGATTCAGGTACGATGATTCTAAGTGAGATAAGTCACACAGAAAAAGAAACATCATAAGATATCACTACTACACGGAATGTAAACTTGGCTACACAGAAACTGAATTACAAAACAGAACACGGTCTCAAATGTAGAAAACCAACTTATGCTTGCTTAAGGGGAAAGGTGAGTTGGGTTTCTGCATAAAACCAGAGATTGAAATTAGCACAGATACCATTCCATAAGCCAAATATGTAATAGACAAGAGCTACTCCTTGCTCAACGAAGTGGACTCTACACCCCATATTAATCGCCTAAGAATATACCTGACTAGTAATAATCTTAAAACCTATGGATTTATATGTCTCCAAAAGAGAATCAAGCATGTGTACAGCGGCATAAACGCAGCAGTGATAGGATTGGTGAGGTTTGATGAGCAAATGCAGACCCTTTGAAGTCATATTGCATGGTAGCCATTCCATGGGTCTCAACTCTCCAGGTTTAAGGGATTCTTCCTTCAGCTAAAACATGCATGTGGAACCCAGAGTATGATCCACCGTGTGATTGGGAAACGTGTTCAAATGTGTCTCAGTTTTTGTCCCCTGGTACTCGGGTGCAACATTCCAGACGCTTTACTAACACTCTCCCCACTTGGAGAGACAGTGCCTTTAACCTCCTGTTTGGCCCAGTTTGCAATTTCTGCGGAAAATGAACAGAAATAGGGAGAACCAATGAGAGACTAGCTGGAGGTGTCTGGACGGGCAAATTTAACTCTCATTTCCCACCAGGAAGAGGAATTAACCAAAGGCTCAGCGTGCCATGCCGGAACCACACTAGGGCCTGAAACAATCCTGCGGTGTTGCGGCCAGCTCACAAGAAAGCGAGTTGAAGAAAGCAGCTCAGGGGCACTGTAATACACAAACCTGCAGAGTTAAAAATGACAGCTATCGTCCAAAAATATATTGAAGTAAGGCTGCCAAGAGGACTTGAATGCGGGGCAGAATTGCAGGAAACCGATTTCAGGAGGTAGACTGGAATTGCATGTAAAGCATAGGAAAAGAGGCAGAACGTCCACAATGATGCACTTGGCCAAAAAGGGCGTATGCGTTTTTTCCTGAATATATTCAGGAAAAAACGCATACGCCCTTTTTGGCCAACCAAGCAAGCTTGCAAAGGAAATCTGCACTACAATGAAGTCTCACTGCCCCCCGGTCAAAAGGGCCATCTGAAAAAAGTGTAAAATCCAGAAAGGCAGGACAGGCCATGGAGAACTGGGAACCTTGTTATGCTGATGGGCGGGATGTAAATTGCCAACAGCCACTCTGGAGAAGTGTATGGTGTTTCCTGAAACATCTACAAAACAAAGCAACAGAGCCTAGGGCACTTCCACTTATGGTCCTATAGCTTAGGGAAATTAAAATCAAAAAGACACAGTCACCCCAAAGTTTGGGACAGCTCTGTTTACAAGAACCTCGTTTACAG
Source organism: Pseudorca crassidens (assembly GCF_039906515.1). Lineage (NCBI taxonomy): Eukaryota > Metazoa > Chordata > Mammalia > Artiodactyla > Delphinidae > Pseudorca > Pseudorca crassidens. The sequence goes on along the minus strand of NC_090298.1, from coordinate 179,492,818 downwards.
TTCGAGTTCAATATCACAGAAAGTGAAAAATGGATAAAGAAGTTGTGGTAGGTACGTACAAAGCACTATCACTCAGCAATGAAATCTATGTCATCAGGCCCATAGCAGCATAATGAGTGGATTCAGGTACGATGATTCTAAGTGAGATAAGTCACACAGAAAAAGAAACATCATAAGATATCACTAATACACGGAATGTAAACTTGGCTACACAGGAACTGAATTACAAAACAGAACAAGGTCTCAAATGTAGAAAACCAACTTATGCTTGCTTAAGGGGAAAGGTTAGTTGGGGTGCTGCATAAAACCAGAGATTGAAATTAGCACAGATACCGTTCCATAAGCCAAATATGTAATAGACAAGAGCTACTCCTTGCTCAACGAAGAGGACTCAACACCCCATATTAAACGTCTAAGAATATACCTGACTAGTAATAATCTTAAAACTTATGGATTTATATGTCTCCGAAAGAGAATCAAGCGTGTGTACAGCGGCATAAACGCAGCAGTGATAGGATTGGTGAGGTTCGGTGAGCAAATGCAGACCCTTTGAAGTCATATTGCATGGTACCCATTCCATGGGTCTCAACTCTCCAGGTTTAAGGGATTCTTCCTTCAGCTAAAACATGCATGTGGAACCCAGAGTATGATCCACCGTGTGATCGGGAAACGTGTTCCAATGTGTCTCAGTTTTTGTCCCCTGGTACTCGGGTGCAACATTCCAGACGCTTTACTAAAACTCTCCCCATTTGGAGAGTCAGTGCCTTTAACCTCCTGTTTGGCCCAGTTTGCAATTTCTGCGGAAAATGAACAGGAATAGGGAGAACCAATGAGAGACTAGCTGGAGGTGTCTGGACGGGCAAATTTAACTCTCATTTCCCACCAGGAAGAGGAATTAACCAAAGGCTCAGCGTGCCATACCGGAACCACACTAGGGCCTGAAGCAATCCTGCGGTGTTGCGGCCAGCTCACAAGAAAGCGAGTTGAAGAAAGGAGCTCAGGGGCACTGTAATTCACAAACCTGCAGAGTTATAAATGACAGCTATCGTCCAAAAATATATTGAAGTAAGGCTGCCAAGAGGACTCGAAAGCGGGGCAGAATTGCAGGAATCCGATTTCAGGAGGTAGACTGGAATTGCATGTAAAGCATAGGAAAAGAGGCAGAACGTCCACAATGATGCACTTGGCCAAAAAGGGCGTATGCGTTTTTTCCTGAATATATTCAGGAAAAAACGCATACGCCCTTTTTGGCCAACCAAGCAAGCTTGCAAAGGAAATCTGCAGTACAATGAAGTCTCACTGCCCCCCAGTCAAAAGGGCCATCTGAAAAAAGTGTAAAATCCAGAAAGGCAGGACAGCTCTTGGAGAATTGGGAGCCTTGTTATGCTGATGGGCGGGATGTAAATTGCCAACAGCCACTCTGGAGAAGTGTATGGTGTTTCCTGAAACATCTAAAAAACAAAGCAACAGAGCCTAGGGCACTTCCACTTATGGTCCTATAGCTTAGGGAAATTAAAATCAAAAAGACACAGCCACCCCAAAGTTTGGGACGGCTCTGTTTACAAGAACCTCGTTTACGGTACAAGTTCAATATCACAGAAAGCGAAAAATGGATAAAGAAGTTGTGGTACTTACGTACAATGCAATATCACTCAGCAATGAAATCTATGTCATCAGGCCCATAGCAGCATAATGAGTGGATTCAGGTACGATGATTCTAAGTGAGATAAGTCACACAGAAAAAGAAACATCATAAGATATCACTAATACACGGAATGTAAACTTGGCTACACAGGAACTGAATTACAAAACAGAACAAGGTCTCAAATGTAGAAAACCAACTTATGCTTGCTTAAGGGGAAAGGTGAGTTGGGGTGCTGCATAAAACCAGAGATTGAAATTAGCACAGATACCGTTCCATAAGCCAAATATGTAATAGACAAGAGCTACTCCTTGCTCAACGAAGAGGACTCAACACCCCATATTAAACGTCTAAGAATATACCTGACTAGTAAGAATCTTAAAATCTATGGATTTATATGTCTCCGAAAGAGAATCAAACGTGTGTACAGTGGCATAAGCGCAGCAGTGATAGGATTGGTGAGGTTCGGTGAGCCAATGCAGAACCTTTGAAGTCATATTGAATGGTACCCATTCCATGGGTCTCAACTCTCCAGGTTTAAGGGATTCTTCCTTCAGCTAAAACATGCATGTGGAACCCAGAGTATGATCCACCGTGTGATCGGGAAACGTGTTCAAATGTGTCTCCGTTTTTGTCCCCTGGTACTCGGGTGCAACATTCCAGACGCTTTACTAAAACTCTCCCCACTTGGAGAGTCACTGCCTTTAACCTCCTGTTTGGCCCAGTTTGCAATTTCTGCGGAAAATGAACAGGAATAGGGAGAACCAATGAGAGACTAGCTGGAGGTGTCTGGACGGGCAAATTTAACTCTCATTTCCAACCAGGAAGAGGAATTAACCAAAGGCTCAGCGTGCCATGCCGGAACCACACTAGGGCCTGAAGCAATCCTGCGGTGTTGCGGCCAGCTCACAAGAAAGCGAGTTGAAGAAAGGAGCTCAGGGGCACTGTAATTCACAAACCTGCAGAGTTATAAATGACAGCTCTCGTCCAATAATATATTGAAGTAAGGCTGCCAAGAGGACTCGAAAGCGGGGCAGAATTGCAGGAATCCGATTTCAGGAGGTAGACTGGAATTGCATGTAAAGCATAGGAAAAGAGGCAGAACGTCCACAATGATGCACTTGGCCAAAAAGGGCATATGCGTTTTTTCCTGAATATATTCAGGAAAAAACGCATACGCCCTTTTTGGCCAACCAAGCAAGCTTGCAAAGGAAATCTGCACTACAATGAAGTCTCACTGCCCCCCAGTCAAAAGGGCCATCTGAAAAAAGTGTAAAATCCAGAAAGGCCGGACAGGCCATGGAGACATGGGAGCCTTGTTATGCTGATGGGCGGGATGTAAATTGCCAACAGCCACTCTGGAGAAGTGTATGGTGTTTCCTGAAACATCTAAAAATCAAAGCAACAGAGCCTAGGGCACTTCCACTTATGGTCCTATAGCTTAGGGAAATTAAAATCAAAAAGACACAGCCACCTCAAAGTTTGGGACAGCTCTGTTTACAAGATCCTCGTTTACGGTACAAGTTCAATATCACAGAAAGCGAAAAATGGATAAACAAGTTGTGGTACTTACGTACAATGCAATATCACTCAGCAATGAAATCTATGTCATCAGGCCCATAGCAGCATAATGAGTGGATTCAGGTACGATGATTCTAAGTGAGATAAGTCACACAGAAAAAGAAACATCATAAGATATCACTACTACACGGAATGTAAACTTGGCTACACAGGAACTGAATTACAAAACAGAACAGGATCTCAAATGTAGAAAACCAACTTATGCTTGCTTAAGGGGAAAGGTGAGTTGGGGTGCTGCATAAAACCAGAGATTGAAATTAGCACAGATACCATTCCATAAGCCAAATAGATAATAGACAAGATCTACTCCTTGCTCAACGAAGAGGACACAACACCCCATATTAAACGCCTAAGAATATACCTGACTAGTAAGAATCTTAAAACCTATGGACTTATTTGTCTCCGAAAGAGAATCAAGCGTGTGTACAGCGGCATAAGCGCAGCAGTGATAGGATTGGTGACGTTCGGTGAGCAAATGCAGACCCTTTGAAGTCATATTGCGTGGTACCTATTCCTTGGGTCTCAACTTTCCAGATTTAAGGGATTCTTCCTTCAGCTAAAACATGCATGTGGAACCCAGAGTATGATCCACCGTGTGATCGGGAAACGTGTTCAAATGTGTCAGATTTCGTCCCCTGGTACTCGGGTGCAACATTCCAGACGCTTTACTAACACTCTCCCCACTTGGAGAGTCAGTGCCTTTAACCTCCTGTTTGGCCCAGTTTGCAATTTCTGCGGAAAATGAACAGGAATAGGGAGAACCAATGAGAGACTAGATGGAGGTGTCTGGACGGGCAAATTTAACTCTCATTTCCCACCAGGAAGAGGAATTAACCAAAGGCTCAGCATGCCATGCCGGAACGACACTAGGGCCTGAAGCAATCTTGCGGTGTTGCGGCCAGCTCACAAGAAAGCGAGTTGAAGAAAGGAGCTCAGGGGCACTGTAATTCACAAACCTGCAGAGTTAAAAATGACAGCTATCGTCCAAAAATATATTGAAGTAAGGCTGCCAAGAGGACTTGAAAGCGGGGCAGAATTGCAGGAAACCGATTTCAGGAGGTAGACTGGAATTGCATGTAAAGCATAGGAAAAGAGGCAGAACGTCCACAATGATGCACTTGGCCAAAAAGGGCGTATGAATTTTTTCCTGAATATATTCAGAAAAAAACACATACGCCCTTTTTGGCCAACCAAGCAAGCTTGCAAAGGAAATCTGCACTACAATGAAGTCTCACTGCCCCCCGGTCAAAAGGGCCATCTGAAAAAAGTGTAAAATCCAGAAAGACCGGACAGGCCATGGAGAACTGGGAGCCTTGTTATGCTGATGGGTGGGATGTAAATTGCCAACAGCCACTCTGGAGAAGTGTATGGTGTTTCCTGAAACATCTACAAAACAAAGCAACAGAGCCTAGGGCACTGCCAATTATGGTCCTGTAGCATAGGGAAATTAAAATCAAAAAGACACAGCCACCCCAAAGTTTGGGACGGCTCTGTTTACAAGAACCTCGTTTACGGTACAAGTTCAATATCACAGAAAGCGAAAAATGGATAAAGAAGTTGTGGTACTTACGTACAATGCAATATCACTCAGCAATGAAATCTATGTCAACAGGCCCGTAGCAGCATAATGAGTGGATTCAGGTACGATGATTCTAAGTGAGATAAGTCACACAGAAAAAGAAACATCATAAGATATCACTACTACACGGAATGTAAACTTGGCTACACAGAAACTGAATTACAAAACAGAACACGGTCTCAAATGTAGAAAACCAACTTATGCTTGCTTAAGGGGAAAGGTGAGTTGGTGTTCTGCATAAAACCAGAGATTGAAATTAGCACAGATACCATTCCATAAGCCAAATAGGTAATAGACAAGAGCTACTCCTTGCTCAACGAAGTGGACTCTACACCCCATATTAATCGCCTAAGAATATACCTGACTAGTAATAATCTTAAAACCTATGGATTTATATGTCTCCAAAAGAGAATCAAGCATGTGTACAGCAGCATAAAAGCAGCAGTGATAGGATTGGTGAGGTTCGATGAGCAAATACAGACCCTTTGAAGTCATATTGCATGGTAGCCATTCCATGGGTCTCAACTCTCCAGGTTTAAGGGATTCTTCCTTCAGCTAAAACATGCATGTGGAACCCAGAGTATGATCCACCGTGTGATCGGGAAACGTGTTCAAATGTGTCTCAGTTTTCGTCCCCTGGTACTCGGGTGCAACATTCCAGACGCTTTACTAAAACTCTCCCCACTTGGAGAGTCAGTGCCTTTAACCTCCTGTTTGGCCCAGTTTGCAATTTCTGCGGAAAATGAACAGGAATAGGGAGAACCAATGAGAGACTAGCTGGAGGTGTCTGGATGGGCAAATTTAACTCTCATTTCCCACCAGGAAGAGGAATTAACCAAAGGCTCAGCGTGCCATGCCGGAACCACACTAGGGCCTGAAGCCATGCTGCGGTGTTGCGGCCAGCTCACAAGAAAGCGAGTTGAAGAAAGGAGCTCAGGGGCACTGTAATTCACAAACCTGCAGAGTTATAAATGACAGCTATCGTCCAAAAATATATTGAAGTAAGGCTGCCAAGAGGACTTGAAAGCGGGGCAGAATTGCAGGAAACCGATTTCAGGAGGTAGACTGGAATTGCATGTAAAGCATAGGAAAAGAGGCAGAACGTCCACAATGATGCACTTGGCCAAAAAGGGCGTATGCGTTTTTTCCTGAATATATTCAGGAAAAAATGCATACGCCCTTTTTGGCCAACCAAGCAAGCTTGCAAAGGAAATCTGCACTACAATGAAGTCTCACTGCCCCCCGGTCAAAAGGGCCATCTGAAAAAAGTATAAAATCCAGAAAGGCAGGACAGGCCATGGAGAACTGGGAGCCTTGTTATGCTGATGGGCGGGATGTAAATTGCCAACAGCCACTCTGGAGAAGTTTATGGTGTTTCCTGAAACATCTAAAAAACAAAGCAACAGAGCCTAGGGCACTTCCACTTATGGTCCTATAGCTTAGGGAAATTAAAATCAAAAAGACACAGCCACCCCAAAGTTTGGGCCGGCTCTGTTTACAAGAATCTCGTTTATGGTACAAGTTCAATATCGCAGAAAGTGAAAAATGGATAAAGAAGTTGTGGTACTTACGTACAATGCAATATCACTCAGCAATGAAATCTATGTCATCAGGCCCATAGCAGCATAATGAGTGGATTCAGGTACGATGATTCTAAGTGAGATAAGTCACACAGAAAAAGAAACATCATAAGATATCACTAATACACGGAATGTAAACTTGGCTACACAGTAACTGAATTACAAAAGAGAACAAGGTCTCAAATGTAGAAAACCAACTTATGCTTGCTTAAGGGGTAAGGTGAGTTGGGGTGCTGCATAAAACCAGAGATTGAAATTAGCACAGATACCGTTCCATAAGCCAAATATGTAATAGACAAGAGCTACTCCTTGCTCAACGAAGAGGACTCAACACCACATATTAGACGTCTAAGAATATAGCTGACTAGTAAGAATCTTAAAACCTATGGATTTATATGTCTCCAAAAGAGAATCAAGCGTGTGTACAGTGGCATAAGTGCAGCAGTGATAGGAGTGGTGAGGTTCGGTGAGCCAATGCAGACCCTTTGAGGTCATATTGCATGGTACCCATTCCATGGGTCTCAACTCTCCAGGTTTAAGGGATTCTTCCTTCAGCTAAAACATGCATGTGGAACCCAGAGTATGATCCACCGTGTGATCGGGAAACGTGTTCAAATGTGTCTCAGGTTTCGTCCCCTGGTACTCGGGTGCAACATTCCAGACGCTTTACTAACACTCTCCCCACTTGGAGAGTCAGTGCCTTTAACCTCCTGTTTGGCCCAGTTTGCAATTTTTGCGGAAGATGAACAGGAATAGGGAGAACCAGTGAGAGACTAGCTGGAGGTGTCTGGACGGGCAAATTTAACTCTCATTTCCCACCAGGAAGAGGAATTAACCAAAGGCTCAGCGTGCCATGCTGGAACGACACTAGGGCCTGAAGCAATCCTGCGGTGTTGCGGCCAGCTCACAAGAAAGCGAGTTGAAGAAAGGAGCTCAGAGGCACTGTAATTCACAAACCTGCAGAGTTATAAATGACAGCTATCGTCCAAAAATATATTGAAGTAAGGCTGCCAAGAGGACTTGAAAGCGGGGCAGAATTGCAGGAAACCGATTTCAGGAGGTAGACTGGAATTGCATGTAAAGCATAGGAAAAGAGGCAGAACGTCCACAATGATGCACTTGGCCAAAAAGGGCGTATGCGTTTTTTCTTGAATATATTCAGGAAAAAACGCATACACCCATTTTGGCCAAACAAGCAAGCTTGCAAAGGAAATCTGCACTACAATGAAGTCTCACTGCCCCCCGGTCAAAAGGGCCATCTGAAAAAAGTATAAAATCCAGAAAGGCAGGACAGGCCATGGAGAACTGGGAGCCTTGTTATGCTGATGGGCGGGATGTAAATTGCCAACAGCCACTCTGGAGAAGTGTATGGTGTTTCCTGAAACATCTAAAAAACAAAGCAACAGAGCCTAGGGCACTTCCACTTATGGTCCTATAGCTTAGGGAAATTAAAATCAAAAAGACACAGCCACCCCAAAGTTTGGGCCGGCTCTGTTTACAAGAATCTCGTTTATGGTACAAGTTCAATATCACAGAAAGTGAAAAATGGATAAAGAAGTTGTGGTACTTACGTACAATGCAATATCACTCAGGAATGAAATCTATGTCATCAGGCCCGTAGCAGCATAATGAGTGGATTCAGGTACGATATTTCTAAGTGAAATATGTCACACAGAAAAAGAAACATCATAAGATATCACTAATACACGGAATGTAAACTTGGCTACACAGGAACTGAATTACAAAACAGAACAGGATCTCAAATGTAGAAAACCAACTTATGCTTGCTTAAGGGGAAAGGTGAGTTGGGGTGCTGCATAAAACCAGAGATTGAAATTAGCACAGATACCATTCCATAAGCCAAATAGGTAATAGACAAGAGCTACTCCTTGCTCAACGAAGTGGACTCAACACCCCATATTAAATGCCTAAGAATATACCTGACTAGTAAGAATCTTAAAACCTATGGATTTATATGTCTCCGAAAGAGAATCAAGCATGTCTACAGCGGCATAAATGCAGCAGTGATAGGATTTGTGAGGTTCAGTGAGCAAATGCAGACCCTTTGAAGTCATATTGCATGGTACCCATTCCATGGGTCTCAACTCTCCAGGTTTAAGGGATTCTTCCTTCAGCTAAAACATGCATGTGGAACCCAGAGTATGATCCACCGTGTGATCGGGAAACGTGTTCAAATGTGTCAGATTTCGTCCCCTGGTACTCGGGTGCAACATTCCAGACGCTTTACTAACACTCTCCCCACTTGGAGAGTCAGTGCCTTTAACCTCCTGTTTGGCCCAGTTTGCAATTTCTGCGGAAAATGAACAGGAATAGGGAGAACCAATGAGAGACTAGCTGGAGGTGTCTGGACGGACAAATTTAACTCTCATTTCCCACCAGGAAGAGGAATTAACCAAAGGCTCAGCGTGCCATGCCGGAACGACACTAGGGCCTGAAGCAATCCTGCGGTGTTGCGGCCAGCTCACAAGAAAGCGAGTTGAAGAAAGGAGCTCAGGGGCACTGTAATTCACAAACCTGCAGAGTTATAAATGACAGCTATCGTCCAAAAATATATTGAAGTAAGGCTGCCAAGAGGACTTGAAAGCAGGGCAGAATTGCAGGAATCCGATTTCAGGAGGTAGACTGGAATTGCATGTAAAGCATAGGAAAAGAGGCAGAACGTCCACAATGATGCACTTGGCCAAAAAGGGCGTATGCGTTTTTTCCTGAATATATTCAGGAAAAAACGCATACGCCCTTTTTGGCCAACCAAGCAAGCTTGCAAAGGAAATCTGCACTACAATGAAGTCTCACTGCCCCCCGGTCAAAAGGGCCATCTGAAAAAAGTGTAAAATCCAGAGAGGCAGGACAGGCCATGGAGAACTGGGAGCCTTGTTATGCTGATGGGCGGGATGTAAATTGCCAACAGCCACTCTGGTGAAGTGTATGGTGTTTCCTGAAACATCTAAAAAACAAAGCAACAGAGCCTAGGGCACTTCCACTTATGGTCCTATAGCTTAGGGAAATTCAAATCAAAAAGACACAGCCACCCCAAAGTTTGGGATGGCTCTGTTTACAAGAACCTCATTTACAGTACAAATTCAATATCACAGAAGGTGAAAAATGGATAAAGAATTTGTGGTACTTACGTACAATTCAATATCACTCAGCAATGAAATCTATATCATCAGGCCCGTAGCAGCATAATGAGTGGATTCAGGTACGATGATTCTAAGTGAGATAAGTCACACAGAAAAAGAAACATCATAAGATATCACTACTACACGGAATGTAAACTTGGCTACACAGAAACTGAATTACAAAACAGAACACGGTCTCAAATGTAGAAAACCAACTTATGCTTGCTTAAGGGGAAAGGTGAGTTGGGGTTCTGCATAAAACCAGAGATTGAAATTAGCACAGATACCATTCCATAAGCCAAATATGTAATAGACAAGAGCTACTCCTTGCTCAACGAAGTGGACTCTACACCCCATATTAATCGCCTAAGAATATACCTGACTAGTAATAATCTTAAAACCTATGGATTTATATGTCTCCAAAAGAGAATCAAGCATGTGTACAGCGGCATAAACGCAGCAGTGATAGGATTTCTGAGGTTTGATGAGCAAATGCAGACCCTTTGAAGTCATATTGCATGGTACCCATTCCATGGGTCTCAACTCTCCAGGTTTAAGGGATTCTTCCTTCAGCTAAAACATGCATGTGGAACCCAGAGTATGATCCACCGTGTGATCGGGAAACGTGTTCAAATGTGTCTCAGTTTTCGTCCCCTGGTACTCGGGTGCAACATTCCAGACGCTTTACTAACACTCTCCCCACTTGGAGAGTCAGTGCCTTTAACCTCCTGTTTGGCCCAGTTTGCAATTTCTGCGGAAAATGAACAGGAATAGGGAGAACCAATGAGAGACTAGCTGGAGGTGTCTGGATGGGCAAATTTAACTCTCATTTCCCACCAGGAAGAGGAATTAACCAAAGGCTCAGCGTGCCATGCCGGAACCACACTAGGGCCTGAAGCAATCCTGCGGTGTTGCGGCCAGCTCACAAGAAAGCGAGTTGAAGAAAGGAGCTCAGGGGCACTGTAATTCACAAACCTGCAGAGTTAAAAATGACAGCTATCGTCCAAAAATATATTGAAGTAAGGCTGCCAAGAGGACTCGAAAGCGGGGCAGAATTGCAGGAATCCGATTTCAGGAGGTAGACTGGAATTGCATGTAAAGCATAGGAAAAGAGACAGAATGTCCACAATGATGCACTTGGCCAAAAAGGGCGTATGCGTTTTTTCCTGAATATATTCAGTAAAAAACGCATACGCCCTTTTTGGCCAACCAAGCAAGCTTGCAAAGGAAATCTGCACTACAATGAAGTCTCACTGCCCCCCGGTCAAAAGGGTCATCTGAAAAAAGTATAACATCCAGAAAGGCAGGACAGGCCATGGAGAACTGGGAGCCTTGTTATGCTGATGGGCGGGATGTAAATTGCCAACAGCCACTCTGGAGAAGTGTATGGTGTTTCCTGAAACATGTAAAAAACAAAGCAACAGAGCCTAGGGCACTTCCACTTATGGTCCTATAGCTTAGGGAAATTAAAATCAAAAAGAAACAGCCACCCCAAAGTTTGGGACGGCTCTGTTTACAAGAAGATCATTTACGGTACAAGTTCAATATCACAGAAAGCGAAAAATGGATAAAGAATTTGTGGTACTTACGTACAATGAAATATCACTCAGCAATGAAATGTATATCATCAGGCCCGTAGTAGCATAATGAGTGGATTCAGGTACGATGATTCTAAGTGAAATAAGTCACACAGAAATAGAAACATCATAAGATATCCCTACTACACGGAATGTAAACTTGGCTACCCAGGAACTGAAATACAAAACAGAACACGGTCTCAAATGTAGAAAACCAACTTATGCTTGCTTAAGGGGAAAGGTGAATTGGGGTGCTGCATAAAACCAGAGATTGAAATTAGCACAGATACCATTCCATAAGCCAAATATGTAATAGACAAGAGCTACTCCTTGCTCAACGAAGAGGACTCAACACCCCATATTAAACGTCTAGGAATATACATGACTAGTAAGAATCTTAAAACCTATGGATTTATATGTCTCCGAAAGGGAATCAAGCGTGTGTACAGTGGCATAAGCACAGCAGTGATAGGATTGGTGAGGTTCGGTTAGCCAATGCAGAACCTTTGAAGTCATATTGCATGGTACCCATTCCATGGGTCTCAACTCTCCAGGTTTAAGGGATTCTTCCTTCACCTAAAACATGCATGTGGAACCCAGAGTATGATCCACCGTGTGATCGGGAAACGTGTTGAAATGTGTCTCAGGTTTCGTCTCCTCGTACTCGGGTGCAACATTCCAGACGCTTTACTAACACTCTCCCCACTTGGAGAGTCAGTGCCTTTAACCTCCTGTTTGGCCCAGTTTGCAATTTCTGCGGAAGATGAACAGGAATAGGGAGAACCAATGAGAGACTAGCTGGAGGTGTCTGGACGGGCAAATTTAACTCTCATTTCCCACCAGGAAGAGGAATTAACCAAAGGCTCAGCGTGCCATGCCGGAACCACACTAGGGCCTGAAGCAATCCTGCGGTGTTGCGGCCAGCTCACAAGAAAGCGAGTTGAAGAAAGCAGCTCAGGGGCACTGTAATTCACAAACCTGCAGAGTTATAAATGACAGCTATCGTCCAAAAATATATTGAAGTAAGGCTGCCAAGAGGACTTGAAAGCGGGGCAGAATTGCAGGAAACCGATTTCAGGAGGTAGACTGGAATTGCATGTAAAGCATACGAAAAGAGGCAGAACGTCCACAATGATGCACTTGGCCAAAAAGGGCGTATGCGTTTTTTCCTGAATATATTCAGGAAAAAACGCATACGCCCTTTTTGGCCAACCAAGCAAGCTTGCAAAGGAAATCTGCACTACAATGAAGTCTCACTGCCCCCCGGTCAAAAGGGCCATCTGAAAAAAGTATAAAATCCAGAGAGGCAGGACAGGCCATGGAGAACTGGGAGCCTTGTTATGCTGATGGGCGGGATGTAAATTGCCAACAGCCACTCTGGAGAAGTGTATGGTGTTTCCTGAAACATCTAAAAAACAAAGCAACAGAGCCTAGGGCACTTCCACTTATGGTCCTATAGCTTAGGGAAATTAAAATCAAAAAGACACAGCCACCCCAAAGTTTGGGATGGCTCTGTTTACAAGAACCTCATTTACAGTACAAATTCAATATCACAGAAGGTGAAAAATGGATAAAGAATTTGTGGTACTTACGTACAATGCAATATCACTCAGCAATGAAATCTATATCATCAGGCCCGTAGCAGCATAATGAGTGGATTCAGGTATGATGATTCTAAGTGAGATAAGTCACACAGAAAAGGAAACATCATAAGATATCACTACTACACGGAATGTAAACTTGGCTACACAGAAACTGAATTACAAAACAGAACACGGTCTCAAATGTAGAAAACCAACTTATGCTTGCTTAAGGGGAAAGGTGAGTTGGGGTTCTGCATAAAACCAGAGATTGAAATTAGCACAGATACCATTCCATAAGCCAAATATGTAATAGACAAGAGCTACTCCTTGCTCAACGAAGTGGACTCTACACCCCATATTAATCGCCTAAGAATATACCTGACTAGTAATAATCTTAAAACCTATGGACTTATTTGTCTCCGAAAGAGAATCAAGCGTGTGTACAGCGGCATAAGCGCAGCAGTGATAGGATTGGTGACGTTCGGTGAGCAAATGCAGACCCTTTGAAGTCATGTTGCGTGGTACCTATTCCTTGGGTCTCAACTTTCCAGGTTTAAGGGATTCTTCCTTCAGCTAAAACATGCATGTGGAACCCAGAGTATGATCCACCGTGTGATCGGAAAACGTGTTCAAATGTGTCAGTTTTCGTCCGCTGGTACTCGGGTGCAACATTCCAGATGCTTTACTAACACTCTCCCCACTTGGAGAGTCAGTGCCTTTAACCTCCTGTTTGGCCCAGTTTGCAGTTTCTGCGGAAGATGAACAGGAATAGGGAGAACCAATGAGAGACTAGCTGGAGGTGTCTGGACGGGCAAATTTAACTCTCATTTCCCACCAGGAAGAGGAATTAAACAAAGGCTCAGCGTGCCATTCCGGAACCACACTATGTCCTGAAGCAATCCTGCGGTGTTGCGGCCAGCTCACAAGAAAGCGAGTTGAAGAAAGGAGCTCAGGGGCCCTGTATTTCACAAACCTGCAGAGTTAAAAATGACAGCTATCGTCCAAAAATATATTGAAGTAAGGCTGCCAAGAGGACTTGAAAGCGGGGCAGAATTGTAGGAAACCGATTTCAGGAGGTAGACTGGAATTGCATGTAAAGCATAGGAAAAGAGGCAGAACGTCCACAATGATGCACTTGGCCAAAAAGGACGTATGCGTTTTTTCCTGAATATATTCAGGAAAAAACGCATACGCCCTTTTTGGCCAACCAAGCAAGCTTGCAAAGGAAATCTGCACTACAATGAAGTCTCACTGCCCCCCGGTCAATAGGGCCATCTGAAAAAAGTGTAAAATCCAGAAAGGCAGGACAGGCCATGGAGAACTGGGAGCCTTGTTATGCTGATGGGCGGGATGTAAATTGCCAACAGCCACTCTGGAGAAGTGTATGGTGTTTCCTGAAACATCTAAAAAACAAAGCAACAGAGCCTAGGGCACTTCCACTTATGGTCCTATAGCTTAGGGAAATTAAAATCAAAAAGACACAGCCACCCCAAAGTTTGGGACGGCTCTGTTTACAAGAACCTCGTTTACAGTACAAGTTCAATATCACAGAAAGTGAAAAATGGACAAAGATTTTGTGGTACTTACGTACAATGCAATATCACTCAGCAATGAAATCTATATCATCAGGCCCGTAGCAGCATAATGAGTGGATTCAGGTACGATGATTCTAAGTGAGATAAGTCACACAGAAAAAGAAACATCATAAGATATAACTACTACACGGAATGTAAACTTGGCTACACAGAAACTGAATTACAAAACAGAACACGGTCTCAAATGTAGAAAACCAACTTATGCTTGCTTAAGGGGAAAGGTGAGTTGGGGTTCTGCATAAAACCAGAGATTGAAATTAGCACAGATACCATTCCATAAGCCAAATATGTAATAGACAAGAGCTACTCCTTGCTCAACGAAGTGGACTCTACACCCCATATTAATCGCCTAAGAATATACCTGACTAGTAATAATCTTAAAACCTATGGATTTATATGTCTCCAAAAGAGAATCAAGCATGTGTACAGCAGCATAAACGCAGCAGTGATAGGATTGGTGAGGTTTGATGAGCAAATGCAGACCCTTTGAAGTCATATTGCATGGTAGCCATTCCATGGGTCTCAACTCTCCAGGTTTAAGGGATTCTTCCTTCAGCTAAAACATGCATTTGGAACCCAGAGTATGATCCACCGTGTGATCGGGAAACGTGTTCAAATGTGTCTCAGTTTTTGTCCCCTGGTACTCGGGTGCAACATTCCAGATGCTTTACTAACACTCTCCCCACTTGGAGAGTCAGTGCCTTTAACCTCCTGTTTGGCCCAGTTTGCAATTTCTGCGGAAAATGAACAGGAATAGGGAGAACCAATGAGAGACTAGCTGGAGGTGTCTGGATGGGCAAATTTAACTCTCATTTCCCACCAGGAAGAGGAATTAACCAAAGGCTCAGCGTGCCATGCCGGAACCACACTAGGGCCTGAAGCAATCCTGCGGTGTTGCGGCCAGCTCACAAGAAAGTGAGTTGAAGAAAGGAGCTCAGGGGCACTGTAATTCACAAACCTGCAGAGTTAAAAATGACAGCTATCGTCCAAAAATATATTGAAGTAAGGCTGCCAAGAGGACTTGAAAGCGGGGCAGGATTGCAGGAAACCGATTTCAGGAGGTAGACTGGAATTGCATGTAAAGCATAGGAAAAGAGGCAGAACGTCCACAATGATGCACTTGGCCAAAAAGGGCGTATGCGTTTTTTCCTGAATATATTCAGGAAAAAACGCATACGCCCTTTTTGGCCAACCAAGCAAGCTTGCAAAGGAAATCTGCACTACAATGAAGTCTCACTGCCCCCCAGTCAAAAGGGCCATCTGAAAAAAGTGTAAAATCCAAAAGGCCGGACAGGCCATGGAGACATGGGAGCCTTGTTATGCTGATGGGCGGGATGTAAATTGCCAACAGCCACTCTGGAGAAGTGTATGGTGTTTCCTGAAACATCTAAAAAACAAAGCAACAGAGCCTACGGCACTTCCACTTATGGTCCTATAGCTTAGGGAAATTAAAATCAAAAAGACACAGCCACCTCAAAGTTTGGGACGGCTCTGTTTACAAGATCCTCGTTTACGGTACAAGTTCAATATCACAGAAAGCGAAAAATGGATAAAGAAGTTGTGGTACTTACGTACAATGCAATATCACTCAGCAATGAAATCTATGTCATCAGGCCCGTAGCAGCATAATGAGTGGATTCAGGTACGATGATTCTAAGTGAGATAAGTCACACAGAAAAAGAAACATCATAAGATATCACTACTACACGGAATGTAAACTTGGGTACACAGGAACTGAATTACAAAACAGAACAGGGTCTCAAATGTAGAAAACCAACTTATGCTTGCTTAAGGGGAAAGGTGAGTTGGGGTGCTGCATAAAACCAGAGATTGAAATTAGCACAGATACCGTTCCATAAGCCAAATATGTAATAGACAAGAGCTACTCCTTGCTCAACGAAGAGGACTCAACACCCCATATTAAACGTCTAAGAATATACCTGACTAGTAAGAATCTTAAAATCTATGGATTTATATGTCTCCGAAAGAGAATCAAGCGTGTGTACAGTGGCATAAGCGCAGCAGTGATAGGATTGGTGAGGTTCGGTGAGCCAATGCAGAACCTTTGAAGTCATATTGCATGGTACCCATTCCATGGGTCTCAACTCTCCAGGTTTAAGGGATTCTTCCTTCAGCTAAAACATGCATGTGGAACCCAGAGTATGATCCACCGTGTGATTGGGAAACGTGTTCAAATGTGTCTCAGTTTTTGTCCCCTGGTACTCGGGTGCAACATTCCAGACGCTTTACTAAAACTCTCCCCACTTGGAGAGTCACTGCCTTTAACCTCCTGTTTGGCCCAGTTTGCCATTTCTGCAGAAAATGAAAAGGAATAGGGAGAACCAATGAGAGACTAGCTGGAGGTGTCTGGACGGGCAAATTTAACTCTCATTTCCCACCAGGAAGAGGAATTAACCAAAGGCTCAGCGTGCCATGCCGGAACGACACTAGGGCCTGAAGCAATCCTGCGGTGTTGCGGCCAGCTCACAAGAAAGCGAGTTGAAGAAAGGAGCTCAGGGGCATTGTAATTCACAAATCTGCAGAGTTATAAATGACAGCTATCGTCCAAAAATATATTAAAGTAAGGCTGCCAAGGGGACTCGAAAGCGGGGCAGAATTGCAGGAAACCGATTTCAGGAGGTAGACTGGAATTGCATGTAAAGCATAGGAAAAGAGACAGAACGTCCACAATGATGCACTTGGCCAAAAAGGTCGTATGCGTTTTTTCCTGAATATATTCAGGAAAAAACGCATACGCCCTTTTTGGCCAACCAAGCAAGCTTGCAAAGGAAATCTGCACTACAATGAAGTCTCACTGCCCCCCGGTCAAAAGGGCCATCTGAAAAAAGTGTAAAATCCAGAAAGGCAGGACAGGCCATGGAGAACTGGGAGCCTTGTTATGCTGATGGGCGGGATGTAAATTGCCAACAGCCACTCTGGAGAAGTGTATGGTGTTTCCTGAAACATCTACAAAACAAAGCAACAGAGCCTAGGGCACTTCCACTTATGGTCCTATAGCTTAGGGAAATTAAAATCAAAAAGACACAGCCACCCCAAAGTTTGGGATGGCTCTGTTTACAAGAACCTCATTTACAGTACAAGTTCAATATCACAGAAAGTGAAAAATGGATAAAGAAGTTGTGGTACTTACGTACAATGCAATATCACTCAGCAATGAAATGTATATCATCAGGCCCGTAGCAGCATAATGAGTGGATTCAGGTACGATGATTCTAAGTGAGATAAGTCACACAGAAAAAGAAACATCATAAGATATCACTACTACACGGAATGTAAACTTGGCTACACAGGAACTGAATTACAAAACAGAACAGGGTCTCAAATGTAGAAAACCAACTTATGCTTGCTTAAGGGCAAAGGTGAGTTGGGGTGCTGCATAAAACCAGAGATTGAAATTAGCACAGATACCGTTCCATAAGCCAAATATGTAATAGACAAGAGCTACTCCTTGCTCAACGAAGTGGACTCTACACCCCATATTAAACGCCTAAGAATATACCTGACCAGTAAGAATCTTAAAACCTATACATTTCTATGTCTCCGAAAGAGAATCAAGCGTGTGTACAGCGGCATAAACGCAGCAGTGATAGGATTGGTGAGGTTCGGTGAGCAAATGCAGACCCTTTGAGGTCACATTGCATGGTACCCATTCCATGGGTCTCAACTCTCCAGGTTTAAGGGATTCTTCCTTCAGCTAAAACATGCATGTGGAACCCAGAGTATGATCCACCGTGTGATCGGGAAACGTGTTCAAATGTGTCTCAGGTTTCGTCCCCTGGTACTCGGGTGCAACATTCCAGACGCTTTACTAACACTCTCCCCACTTGGAGAGTCAGTGCCTTTAACCTCCTGTTTGGCCCAGTTTGCCATTTCTGCGGAAAATGAACAGGAATAGGGAGAACCAATGAGAGACTAGCTGGAGGTGCCTGGACGGGCAAATTTAACTCTCATTTCCCACCAGGAAGAGGAATTAACCAAAGGCTCAGCGTGCCATGCCGGAACCACACTAGGGCCTGAAGCAATCCTGCGGCGTTGCGGCCAGCTCACAAGAAAGCGAGTTGAAGAAAGGAGCTTAGGGGCACTGTAATTCACAAACCTGCAGAGTTATAAATGACAGCTATCGTCCAAAAATATATTGAAGTAAGGCTGCCAAGAGGACTTGAAAGCGGGGCAGAATTGCAGGAAACCGATTTCAGGAGGTAGACTGGAATTGCATGTAAAGCATAGGAAAAGAGGCAGAACGTCCACAATGATGCACTTGGCTAAAAAGGGCGTATGCGTTTTTTCCTGAATATATTCAGGAAAAAACGCATACGCCCTTTTGGGCCAACCAAGCAAGCTTGCAAAGGAAATCTGCACTACAATGAAGTCTCACTGCCCCCCGGTCAAAAGGGCCATCTGAAAAAAGTATAAAATCCAGAAAGGCAGGACAGGCCATGGAGAACTGGGAGCCTTGTTATGCTGATGGGCGGGATGTAAATTGCCAACAGCCACTCTGGAGAAGTGTATGGTGTTTCCTGAAACATCTAAAAAACAAAGCAACAGAGCCTAGGGCACTTCCACTTATGGTCGTATAGCTTAGGGAAATTAAAATCAAAAAGACACAGCCACCGCAAAGTTTGGGACGGCTCTGTTTACAAGAACCTCGTTTGTGGTACAAGTTCAATATCACAGAAAGCGAAAAATGGATAAAGAATTTGTGGTACTTACGTACAATGCAATATCACTCAGCAATGAAATGTATATCATCAGGCCCGTAGCAGCATAATGAGTGGATTCAGGTACGATGATTCTAAGTGAAATAAGTCACACAGAAAAAGAAACATCATAAGATATCACTAATACACGGAATGTAAACTTGGGTACACAGGAACTGAATTACAAAACAGAACAGGGTCTCAAATGTAGAAAACCAACTTATGCTTGCTTAAGGGCAAAGGTGAGTTGGGGTGCTGCATAAAACCAGAGATTGAAATTAGCACAGATACTGTTCCATAAGCCAAATATGTAATAGACAAGAGCTACTCCTTGCTCAACGAAGTGGACTCTACACCCCATATTAAACGCCTAAGAATATACCTGACTAGTAAGAATCTTAAAACCTATGGATTTATATGTCTCTGAAAGAGAATCAAGCGTGTGTACAGTGCATTAGCGCAGCAGTGATAGGATTGGTGAGGTTCGGTGAGCCAATGCAGACCCTTTGAAGTCATATTGCATGCTACCCATGCCAAGGGTCTCAACTCTCCAGGTTTAAGGGATTCTTCCTTCAGCTAAAACATGCATGTGGAACCCAGAGTATGATCCACCGTGTGATCGGGAAACGTGTTCAAATGTGTCTCAGGTTTCGTCCCCTGGTACTCGGGTGCAACATTCCAGACGCTTTACTAACACTCTCCCCACTTGGAGAGTCAGTGCCTTTAACCTCCTGTTTGGCCCAGTTTGCAAATTCTTTGAAAGATGAACAGGAATAGGGAGAACCAATGAGAGACTAGCTGGAGGTGTCTGGACGGGCAAATTTAACTCTCATTTCCCACCAGGAAGAGGAATTAACCAAAGGCTCAGCGTGCCATGCCGGAACCACACTAGGGCCTGAAGCAATCCTGCGGTGTTGCGGCCAGCTCACAAGAAAGCGAGTTGAAGAAAGGAGCTTAGGGGCACTGTAATTCACAAACCTGCAGAGTTATAAATGACAGCTATCGTCCAAAAATATATTGAAGTAAGGCTGCCAAGAGGACTTGAAAGCGGGGCAGAATTGCAGGAAACCGATTTCAGGAGGTAGACTGGAATTGCATGTAAAGCATAGGAAAAGAGGCAGAACGTCCACAATGATGCACTTGGCCAAAAAGGGCGTATGCGTTTTTTCCTGAATATATTCAGGAAAAAACGCATACGCCCTTTTTGGCAAACCAAGCAAGCTTGCAATGGAAATCCGAACTACTATGAAGTGTCACTTCCCCCCAGTTTAAAGAGCCATCTGAAAAAAGTGGAAAATGCAGAAAGGCAAGACAGGCCATGGGGATAAATGAACCTTGTTATGCTGATGGGCGGGATGTAAGTTGCCAACAGCCACTCTGGAGAAGTGTATGGTGTTTCCTGAAACATCTACAAAACAAAGCAACAGAGCCTAGGGCACTTCCACTTATGGTCCTATAGCTTAGGGAAATTAAAATCAAAAAGACACAGCCACCCCAAAATTTGGGACGGCTCTGTTTACAGGAACCTCTTCTATGGTACAAGTTAAGTATCCCAGAGAGCAAATAATTGATAAAGAAGTTGCGGTACTTAACGTACAACAGAATACCACTCAGCAATGAAATCTGTGTCACCAGGCCTGTACCCGCATAATGAGTGGATTGAGGCACGATGATTCTAAGTGAAATAAGTCACACAGATAAGGAAACATCATAAGGTATCACTAATACATGGAATGTAAACTTGGCTACACATGAACTGAATTACAAAACAGAACAGGGTCTCAAGTTTAGAAAACCAACTTATACTTGCTTAAGGGGAAAGGTGAGTTGGGGTGCTGCATAAAACCAGAGTTTGAAATTAGCACAGATACCGTTCCATAAGCCAAATATGTAATAGACAAGACCTACCCCTTGCTCAACGAAATGGACTCAACAATGAGGTATCACCTCACACCTGTTAGAATGGGCATCATCTGAAAATCTACAAACAACAATTGCTGGAAAGGGTGTGGGTAAAAGGAAGCCTCTTCCACTATTGTTGGGAATATAAATTGATACAGTCACTATGGAGAACAATATGGAGTCTTAAGAAACTAATAATAGAATTACCATATGATACAGCAATCCCAGTACTGGACATATACACAGACAAAACCATAAATCAAAAAGAGACATTCACCGCAATGTTCATTGCATCACTATTTACAATATCGAGGTAATGGAAGCAACCTAAATGCCCACAGACAGACGAATGCATAAAGATGTGGTACATATATAAAATGGAATATTACTAAGCCATGAAAGGAATGAAATTGGGTCATTTGTAGAGACGTCGATGGATCTAGAGACTGTCATACAGAGTGAAGTAAGTCAGAAAGAGAAAAACAAATC
Organism: Pseudorca crassidens; assembly: GCF_039906515.1. Lineage (NCBI taxonomy): Eukaryota > Metazoa > Chordata > Mammalia > Artiodactyla > Delphinidae > Pseudorca > Pseudorca crassidens. Next base: position 179,471,432 of record NC_090298.1, on the reverse strand, counting down.
TTGTATATTCATGCATATATGTGGAACCTAGAAAAACTGTACAGATTAACCGTTTTGCAAGGCATAAATAGAGCAACAGATGTAGACAACAATCGTATGGACAACAAGGGGGGAAAGCTCTTGGGGGGGTGGTGGTGGGAGGAGCTGAGAGATTGGGATTGGCATGTAAACATTTATATGTATAAAATAGATAACCAATAAGAACCTGCTGTATAAAAATATAAAATAAAATTCAAAATTAAAAAGAAATAAAATTTAAAAAATAAAACAGAAAAAACAATTATTCCCTTCACATACATGTATTTATATGAATAAATTATTTCCATGCTTATATCTGTAAATACAAAAAAGAGGAATAAAATCTACCTTGAACCAAAAACGAAAAAGAGAAAAAAAAAAAACAGAACCCACCAGTTACTCAGAGGAAAACCGTATCAGGGCACTTGCTCCAGTTGTAAACAATTCTGAAGTTGGTCAGTGGTGGGGAATCGTCTCCCATTCAGCCAGCAGCCCCCACACAAGCGTACTCATTGCAAAGCTGGGGCACTGTGCCGAGGCATCTGTGAGTGAACGTGAGCTGAGCCCCAGGCCAGTTGCTGTTGAACTGTTCCCACCCTTCCCAGGTAAAACACCTGAATATATACAAGGACTTGAAAGCCTAGAGGAAGGGCCATGGAGCCACACGAGTGACAGCATGCCAGCTGACTTGGTGCCTGCAGGCCAGCCAGGATGGTCCTGTCCCTGGGTGCTCTTCTGGAAGATTTCCATTTCCCTGCCTGAGATACCCGTCCTGTCCCTGCCCCCACTGCTTTTTTCCTTCCTCACCTCTGCCCAGGGAGAAATTCCAGCAGCAGGTATGGGTGACACATCCTCTTCTTTAGCAGGTGGCAGCCTGGCAACTGCTGCAGAAAGTCCAGCAGAGCCCCACTCACACTGGGCCACCCACAAAGCCGTGGCCTCTCACTCCCTCCCACCAGCCCAGCCCCGAGACTGCTGACAGGGCAGAGAAAATGGCGTCAGGCACAGCTGCAGGGGCTCTTGCTGCCTGGAGTGGTATTTATATTGATCTCAACCCAGGCACACCTGGGGAGGGCTGGCCGGCATGGTAAGGCTGCCCAGGTCAGCCAATCATCACCCCTCAGGGGCTCACAGTTGCAGAAAATGGAACTTGCTGAACCGGCCAGGTCCAAGGAACAGGTGTGGGCTCCTGAGAGTCAGCATAGACAAGGGGCTGCAGCTTTGGCTTGTTTTCTAATCATTTTATCTGGCCCATGAGTGGGAGACAACTTCAAGAAAACCCTCTCCTAATGAGAGGAACCCAGGAGTCAGGGAGAGGAGGGGTGGGTGGTGGTTGGAGACAGAGGCTTGGTGCCCCGGGTGCAGTGGAAGTCTCTGGAAGACCAGGTGGAGGGAGGCCACACAGAGTGATGCCCAGGGTCACAGACCTGTCGGAGCTGCTGTTTGTTAGTTCAAGTCCTGCTCTGAGGTGCTCTGTGTCAGCTCTGAGCGACAGGTGAGATGGGGGTGCTCTTCAATGAGGGCTATGTGCACAGTTCCTGTGTGCCCAGCCCTGCCACGGTACCTGCAAGGGTAGCTCTGTATCCTGGGAGAGGCCTGACCATGAGAGCCCCGTGGGCTGGGTTGGGGGTGGGGTACCTGCCCAGGAGAGCTCCATATCCTGGGATTGGCCTGACCACGAGAGCCCCATGGGCTGCTGGGGACCTGGTAAAGGATGTCAGGACAGTCAGTGAAGCCACCGAGGATATACCTCCAGTTGCTCCATTTCCTACACCCTGCTGGTCATTCTACCAACCACCAGGACATGGTATTCTGTATTAGTCTTCAATGATGCCTTCTTTTGTATTCCATTAGTCCCAGAGTCACAAGAAATTTTGGCTTGTGAGTGGCAGGACTCAACATACAACTAAAACAATACTTCCGGGCCGTCTTGCCCCAAGGGTTCAAAAATTCCCACACCATCTTTGGGGAAAGCTTAGCTAAAGACCGAAAAGTTCTACCTCTAGAAAAGGAAACCCTCCTTCAATATGCAGACGACATTCTGATCGCCAGCCCTACTAAGGAGGCCTCTGAACTACCAAGCCAATAAAGGATAGAAGTTGTCCAAGAAAAAGCTCAAATATCACAGACTGCGGTGACCTGCCTGGGCTTCATTCTCACACAAGGTCGGAGAAGCCCATCCCAGGAAAGGGAAGAAACCATTTGCAGCCTTACCCCTTTCTAAAACTAGAAGACAGCTTAGGGGTTCCTGGGGAGGCCAGGGTTTGCTGCTTCTGGATCCCTAACTACAGTCTACTAGCTGGGCCTCTATATGAAACACTGAAAGGAAAAGATGATGATCCTTTTGAACAGAATCCAGAAGTGGCCTTTCAAGAATGGAAAGAGCAGTCAATTCAGACCCTTGCCCTGGAACTCCCTAATTGAGCTAAACCCTTTGACCTTTCCATTCCCGGTGAAAGGTGAGTCGCCATTGGAGAATTAGTGCAAAAACTGGGACCACTTGAAATGGAACAACGCAAGAATGCCATCCAGGTAGGATAAAATAGAGTCACCAAGGGGCTTGGCCCACTGCCACATCTGGCCAAGATACTGGCGGTATCTAAAAACCTGGAAATCAGCAGCCCAAAAGGCCACCTCCCTCCTAAGGGAAAAGGACCCCACGTGGTGATCCTAATCACCAACCATGCCCTGAAGTTGCAGGGTTCGCTCCGTGGGCACACCGACCTCGAGTGAGGAGGCCCTCCAACTCCAACATCCAGAGAGATAACCGGGGGCAACAGGGCACCATGACGACTCGTGTGAACATCACTTGACCTGGAGTTTCTCTCATAAAACAACAATAGTGTGTCCCGAATGAGTAGACTACTGCTTGCAGGACTTACTGCACCCGGAGGGGAGCTAATAGTCTTGGCGGGGGAAACGTATATCACACTGTCACCATAGAAAAGCCTACAGACACCGTGATGATGGTGGCCAATAAGACCGGCTGGACTCCTGTTTACTTCAAAAGGCTGTTGACTCAGTGGCCATCATGGTCCTTGATCACCACTGACCCTGGACTGTCTGGGAGTTGAGCGGGCAGGGCTCTGACACCTGGTGCTGTTTTTACGTTAATTCAGGGGCCTAATTGAAGAAAGAGCAGACTACTGGTCAGAGCATCTAGGCTGGCAGAAACGGTCAGCCTAAGGTGGCCGAACAAATGTGGGGCGGGGTGAAACTGGCCCCCACAGCGTCTCTGCACATCTCTTTCCTGAACCCTTAAAGGTCATTAGAATCTATAACACTTCCAATGCTGGTGCTCAGGCGGACGAGCAGGGAGGCAGGGGTCCTGGGGCCAATCAACGTCACCTGGAGGCTGCTGGGGAGAAGTTCTGACCCTCATCCCCTGGTATGAGGGCTCCCAACTCAGCACTCAGCAGTTACAGAAGAAGGGTCTGCACCCTCAGCACTCCAAGAATGAGGAACGGGACAAAAGGCAGAGGAGGGGTTTGTCCCCAGCAAAGCCCATTAAAAATCCCTGGGAGATAAAAATAGAATCTGGGCAATAAAGTCAAGTCTGACCTTTTTTATCCTTTGTGCTTTGTCTAATTTCACGTGCTCCTAGGGTCCCGCATGCAGAGGTTCCACACCCGGCACTTCAGACCAGATTTCCTAGTGCAGAATGGCTGGGTCGACACCTCAGCTCCTGGGGCCCAGTGCAGACTCTAAGATATAGAGCCTGAGCTGCAGCCAACCCGGCCCTTGAGTGCTCCGCCCCCTCCCTCCCACTGACTCTGACAGGATCTCTACACAGCAGCCCAGCCCACAGCCCACGGGGTAGTGCATGCTCTCACCTCTCCATTCTCTGATCAAAATATAAAGTTTCCTTTGCTTGTGAACCAAACTCAGTCTCGATCTGTTGGCCCCAATGACACTGGGCAGGGGGACACTTGTTGGGGTCCACTCTGGAGGATCAGTAACAGAAATTGAGACTATTGTAACTTCAATGAACAGATGTGTGAGCCAAACTGTAGTTAACATAGAACAGTTTATAAGGCTCGGGTAAAATAAGATGTTTCTAACACTTCCATTTGATATTTCCATCACTTTATTATAAGCAAGTTCAGTGAAAAGGTTTGTCTTATTTGTCAGGTCAATATTAGAGAAATGAAGTGATTTCTTTCCAAGGATGTACATCTAATAATCTTGGTTAAAGCTTCAATCTTGTTTTAAATGCTTTTCCATTGAAAATGATACCTCTCTTTCAGCTCCCCCATTTCTGAGAAGTATAAAATCTTATAATTTATTATTACCAAAGGGGAAAGGTGGGAGGAGGGATAAATTAACAGTTTGGAATTAACACATACACACTGCTATGTATAAAATAGATCATCAACAAGGAACCACTGTATAGCACAGGGAACTACACTCAATATTTTGCAATAACCTATAAGGGGAAATAATCGGAAAAAGAATAGATATTTTTATTGACATCATCTATCAATGACAGTTAAAGTGTAACCTAAGGGAAGCCAGTGGTGAGTGCTTCTGACCCTGAAGACTTCAATCATCTAAAGTTTGGACTCTGCCTACTTCCCAAGGCCCTTAATGAACATATGTGTAGCCGTAGCTTAAAAAATTCCCCAGTTTGGGTTTCGGGGAGACACTGATTTTGAAAAAGCCCTGGTGTTCTCCTTACATGAATGGGACTCTTCCTACTGCTAAAACATGTCTGTCACACACAGAGGATGGTATACCGTCTGATCAGGAAGAGTTTGGAAAAGGCATCTCATCTCCTCATCTCCTGGTGCTCGGGTTCACCCCTCCAGCGTCTTTACTAACAGTCTCCCCACTTGGAGATGTCAGCACTGTCAACATCCTGTTGCATACAGTTTGGAATTTGTCCAGAGGATGAAGCGGAAGGATGAGGAACAATGAGAGACAAGTCCTAGGTGTTCAGACAGGCACATGTCACTCTAATTTCCAATCAGGAAGACGAATTGACCAAAGGCTAGGGTTGCCCATGGAAACAGTATAGGGCTTGAGGAAATCCCACTGCTTTGTGGCCAGTTCCCATAAACACAAGTTGAACAATGGAACTCAGGGGCAGTAAAATTCACGAAACTGCAGAGTTGAAAATATCTATCACTGAAAAATGTCTTGAGGAAAGTCAGAGAAAAGGATTGGTAAGCAAGGGAGAATGGCAGGAAAGGGATTTGAGGAGGTAGAAAGGACTCGCCATTAAGCACAAGAAAAGGGGCTGAACATTGCCAACATTGCAGTTGGCCAAAAAGGCTGTATGCGTTTTTTTCTGTATATATTCAAGAAAAGGGCATACACTTTTTTAGCCAACCAAACAGGTGGGCACTGGAAATCAATACTACAAAAGATATCACTTCGCATCAGTCAGAAGAGCCATCCTCATAAAGTGTAAACACCAGAAATGCAGGACAGGGCAAGGAGAAGAGGGAGCCCTGTGAGGCTTATAGTGGAAATGTATATTGCCAATGGCCATTCTGGAGAAGTGTATTGTGTTTACTAAAGCATCTAAAAAATGAGCTACAGAGCATAGGGCACTTGCACTCATGGGCGTATGTCTTGGGAAAAACAAAAATCGAGAGGACACAGGCACCCCAATGTTTACTGCCTCTCTGTTTAAAAGATTCTCGACTAGGATATAACTTAAATGTCTCTGGAGGGAAAAAATGGATAGAGATGTGGTACTTATGTAGAGTGGAATATTACTCAGCCTGGAAATCAATGAAATATGGCCAGTTGTAACAACTCCGGAGGAGTTACGTATGATCATTCTAAGTGACATAATTCAAAAAGAAAAAGACACATATCATAAGATATCACTTAAAGGTGGAATCCAAAATGGCTACACATGAAATAAATTACAAAACAAAAACATAGTCAAATATGTAGACAACACGCGTAAGGCTGCTAAACGGGAAAGGTGGGGAGGGGTGAGGCATCATCCAGGAGGTTGAAATTAGCAAAGATACCATTCCAAATACCAAACTGATAATCAACAAGGCCTACACGGTAGCTAAAAGAACTGCACTCAGCACACTCAAGTCACTGGAAAAGAATATATATGACTGGTAAGAATCTGAAAAAGAATTTATTGATGTCTCTCTGTATGTGAATCAAGTGGATGTACAGCAGCAAGAAACAGAGCTTTGAAAATCAGCTGTAACCAATATAGTAATAAATTGAAAAAAATAAACGACAAAGAGACAGAGAAAACCTCTTACAACTTTTCCTCAGGGACGGTGATGCAACATGGATTGAACACATCTAGACCCACAGCAGGATGAGACATAAGGCTGGAAACTGTTTACGCTAAGAGAAATATGAGGTTGGGTGAGGAAATGCACACCCTTTAAAGTAATACTACCTGGTACCCATTCAATGGGTCCCAAATCTGCAGGTTCAAGGGATCTTCCTACAGCGAAAACATGCATGGAAAACCCAGAGGACTGTACACCATGTGATCGGGAGATGTGTCTAAAATGCACCTCATTTATCCTCTCCTGGTGCTCCTGTTCATCATTCCAGCCACGTTACTTAGAATCTCCCCACTTAGAGAATCAGCACATTTAAACTTCTGTTTCACACATTTTGCAAATTGTGAGGAGGATGAACGGGAAGAGGGGGAACCAATGAGAGAATAGTTGTAGGGGTTTGGACGGGCACATGTCACTCTAATTTCCCATTAAGAATAAGAATTAAAAAAAGGCTCAGCCCGCCTCGCCGGAGCCAAAATAGGGCCTGAAGCAATCCTGCGGCTTTGAGGCCAGCTCACAAAAGAGCAACTTAAAAAATGGAGCTCAGGGTCACTGCAATTCACAAACCTGCAGAGTTATAAATGAAAACTAACGTCCCAAAATATGTTGAGGTAAGGCAAAGAAGAGGATCTGAATGCAAGACAGAATTGCAAGAAACAGATTTCAAGAGATAGATTGGACTCGTCTTTAAAGCACATGAAAAGCGGCAGAATTTCGACAATGATGCAGTTGGCCCAAAAGGGAGTATGCGTTTTTTCCTGAATATATCCAGGAAAAAACGCATACGCACTTTATGGGCAACCAAGCAAGCAAGCAATGCAAATGTGCACAACAAAGAAGTCTCATTTCCCACCGGTCAAAAGGGCCATCCGAAAAAATTGTAAAAACCAGAAATGCAGGACAGGCCATGGAGAACAGGGAGCCTTTATACGCTGATGGACAGTGTGTGAACTGCCGAGAGCCACTCTGGAGAAGTGTATGGTGGTTCCTAAATCATCTAAAAAACAGAGCTACAGAGCATAGGGCACTTCCAATCACGGAAGTATATCTAGGGAAGTCTAAAAATCAACAAGACACAAGCACACCACAGTTTAGGGCTACTCTGTTTACAAGAACCTCAACTTCAGTACACCTTAAATATCCCAGGAAAGAGAACAATGGATAAAGAAAATGTGGTACTTATGTACAATGGAATATCTCTTCACCATGAAATCAATGTAATAAGGCTAGTAGAAGGATAAAGAGTGGATTTAGGTCCGATAATACTACTTGAAATAAGTCAAACAGAAAAAGAAACATATCATAAGATATCACTTATAGAGGGAGGATAAATATGGCTGCACAAAAAATGAATTACAAAACAGAACAGTGTCTCACATTTAGAAAACACACTTATGTCAGCTTAAGGGGAAAGGAGAGGTGGGGTGATGCATAAAACCAGAGTTTGAAATTAGCACAGCTACCGTTCAATAAACCAAATAGGTATTAGACAAGATCTACACCTTGCTCAATGAACTGGCCTCAACACACCCTATACACCGCAGAGAAATATATCTGAGTAATAAGAATCTTAAAACCCATGTATTGATATATCTCCATAAGGGAATCAAGTGTGTGCAGAGCGGCCAAACACAGCAGTGAAAATGAGCTAAACCCCATTATAGAAATAAATTTTAAAACCAAAACGCAGAAACAATGAAAGAGAGAAAAATTCTTACAAAATTCGCTCAGGGGCTGTGATGCAACCTGGAATGACCACATATAAACCCACAGCTGGATAACACATAAGGCTGGACACTTGGGGCTGAGAGGATTGGTGAGCTTTGGTGAGCAACTGCTGAAAGTTTAATGCAATACTTCATGCTACTCATTCCAAGGGTCCCAACACTCCAGGTTGAAGGGAATCTTCCTACAGCTAAACCATGCATGGGAAATCCAGCGGATGGTATACCAAATGATCGGGAAAGGTTTCTAAAACGCACCTCATTTTCCTCTCCTGGGGCTCCGGATCAACATTCCAGCCACTTTACTAACAACATCTCCACATGGAGAGTCAATGCCTTTACGTTCCGGTATCGCACAGTCTGCAGTTAGTGCGGAGGATGAATGGGAATAGGGGGAACCAGTGAGAAAATAGCTGTAGCGGTTTCAATGGGAACATGTCACTCTAATTCACATCAGGAAGAAGAATTAACCAAAGGCAGAGCAAGGCGACCCAGAAGAAGAATAGGGCCTGAAGAAATCCTGTGGATATGAGGCAAGATCACAAAAATAAGAGCTGAAAAATGCAGCTAAGGGCCACGGCAATTCAAAAACCTGCAGAGTTAAAAAGGCCAACAATTTTCAAAAAGTATATTGAGGTAAGGCTATGAAGAGGCACTGACAGCAAGGCAGAATTGCAGGAAACCGATTTCAGGAGGTAGACTGGAATTGCATTGAAAACATATGAAAACACTCAGAACGTCGACAATGATGCACTTGGCCAAAAAGGGCGTATGCGTTTTTTCCTGAATATATTCAGGAAAAAACGCATACGCCCTTTTTGGCCAACCAAGCAAGCTTGCAAAGGAAATCTGCACTACAATGAAGTCTCACTTCCTCCCTGTCAAAAGGAGCATCTGAAAAAAGTGTAAAATCCAGAAAGGCAGGACAGGCCATGGAGAACTGGGAGCCTTGTTATGCTGATGGGCGGGATGTAAATTGCCAACAGCCACTCTGGAGAAGTGTATGGTGTTTCCTGAAACATCTAAAAAACAAAGCAACAGAGCCTAGGGCACTTCCACTTATGGTCCTATAGCTTAGGGAAATTAAAATCAAAAAGACACAGCCACCCCAAAGTTTGGAACGGCTCTGTTTACAAGAACCTCGTTTATGGTACAAGTTCAATATTGCAAAAAGCGAAAAATGGATAAAGAAGTTGTGGTACATATGTACAATGCAATATCACTCAGCAATGAAATCTATGTCATCAGGCCCGTAGCAGCATAATGAGTAGATTCAGGTACCATGATTCTAAGTGAAAAAAATCACACAGAAAAAGAAACATCATAAGATATCACTACTACACGGAATGTAAACTTAGCTACAAAGGAACTGAATTACAAAACAGAACAGGGTCTCAAATGTAGAAAACCAACTTATGCTTGCTTAAGGGGAAAGGTGAGTTGGGGTGCTCCATAAAACCAGAGATTGAAATTAGCACAGATACCGTTCCATAAGCCAAATATGTAATAGACAAGAGCTACTCCTTGCTCAACGAAGTGGACACTACACCCCATATTAAACGCCTAAGAATATACCTGACTAGTAAGAATCTTAAAACCTATGGATTTCTATGTCTCCGAAAGAGAATAAGGCGTGTGTACAGCGGCATAAACGTAGCAGTGATAGGATTGGTGAGGTTCTGTGAGCCAATGCAGACCCTTTGAAGTCATATTGCATGGTACCCATTCCATGGGTCTCAACTCTCCAGGTTTAAGGGATTCTTCCTTCAGCTAAAACATGCATGTGGAACCCAGAGTATGATCCACCGTGTGATCGGGAAACGTGTTCAAATGTGTCTCAGGTTTCGTCCCCTGGTACTCGGGTGCAACATTCCAGTAGCTTTACTAACACTCTCCCCACTTGGAGAGTCAGTGCCTTTAACCTCCTGTATGGCCCAGTTTGCCATTTCTGCAGAAAATGAACAGGAATAGGGAGAACCAATGAGAGACTAGCTGGAGGTGCCTGTACTGGCAAATTTAACTCTCATTTCCCACCAGGAAGAGGAATTAACCAAAGGCTCAGCGTGCCATGCCGGAACCACACTAGGGCCTGAAGCAATGCTGCGGTGTTGCGGCCAGCTCACAAGAAAGCGAGTTGAAGAAAGCAGCTCAGGGGCACTGTAATTCACAAACCTGCAGAGTTATAAATGACAGCTATCATCCAAAAATATATTGAAGTAAGGCTGCCAAGAGGACTCGAAAGCGGGGCATAATTGCAGGAAACCGATTTCAGGAGGTAGACTGGAATTGCATGTAAAGCATAGGAAAAGAGGCAGAACGTCCACAATGATGCACTTGGCCAAAAAGGGCGTATGCGTTTTTTCCTGAATATATTCAGGAAAAAACGCATAGGCCCTTTTGGGCCAACCAAGCAAGCTTGCAAAGGAAATCTGCACTACAATGAAGTCTCACTGCCCCCCGGTTAAAAGGGCCATCGGAAGAACGTATAAAATCCAGAAAGGCAGGACAGGCCATGGAGAACTGGGAGCCTTGTTATGCTGAAGGGCGGGATGTAAATTGCCAACAGCCACTCTGGAGAAGTGTATGGTGTTTCCTGAAACATCTACAAAACAAAGCAACAGAGCCTAGGGCACTTCCACTTATGGTGGTATAGCTTAGAGAAATTAAAATCAAAAAGACACAGCCACCCCAAAGTTTGGGACGGCTCTGTTTACAAGATCCTCGTTTACGGTACAAGTTCAATAACACAGAAAGTGAAAAATGGATAAAGAATTTGTGGTACTTACGTACAATGCAATATCACTCAGCAATGAAATCTATATCATCAGGCCCGTAGCAGCATAACGAGTGGATTCAGGTACGATGATTCTAAGTGAAATAAGTCATACAGAAAAAGAAACATCATAAGATATCACTACCACAAGGAATGTAAACTTGGCTACACAGAAACTGAATTACCAAACAGAACAGGGTCTCAAATGTAGAAAACCAACTTATGCTTGCTTAAGGGGAAAGGTGAGTTGGGGTACTGCATAAAACCAGAGATTGAAATTAGCACAGATACCGTTCCATAAGCCAAATATGTAATAGACAAGAGCTACTCCTTGCTCAACGAAGTGGGCTCTACACCCCATATTAAACGCCTAAGAATATACCTGACTAGTAAGAATCTTAAAACCTATGGATTTATATGTCTCCGAAAGAGAATCAAGCGTGTGTACAGTGGCATAAACGCAGCAGTGATAGGATTGGTGAGGTTCGGTGAACACATGCAGACCCTTTGAGGTCATATTTCATGGTACCCATTCCATGGGTCTCAACTCTCCAGGTTTAAGGGATTCTTCCTTCAGCTAAAACGTGCATGTGGAACCCAGAGTATGATCCACCGTGTGATCGGGAAACGTGTTCAAATGTGTCTCAGTTTTCGTCCCCTCGTACTCGGATGCAACATTCCAGTCACTTTACTAACACTCTCCCCACTTGGAGAGTCAGTGCCTTTAACCTCCTGTTTGGCCCAGTTTGCCATTTCTGCGAAAAATGAACAGGAATAGGGAGAACCAATGAGAGACTAGCTGGAGGTGTCTGGACGGGCAAATTTAACTCTCATTTCCCACCAGGAAGAGGAATTAAGCAAAGGCTCAGCATGCCATGCTGGAACCACACTAGGGCCTGAAGCAATGCTGCGGGGTTGCGGCCAGCTCACAAGAAAGCGAGTTGAAGAAAGGAGCTCAGGGGCACTGTAATTCACAAACCTGCAGAGTTATAAATGACAGCTATCGTCCAAAAATATATTGAAGTAAGGCTGCCAAGAGGACTTGAAAGCGGGGCAGAATTGCAGGAAACCGATTTCAGGAGGTAGACTGGAATTGCATGTAAAGCGTAGGGAAAGAGGCAGAACGTCCACAATGATGCACTTGGCCAAAAAGGGCGTATGCGTTTTTCCCTGAATATATTCAGGGAAAAACCCATACGCCCTTTTTGGCCAACCAAGCAAGCTTGCAAAGGAAATCTGCACTACAATGAAGTCTCACTGCCCCCCGGTCAAAAGGGCCATCTGAAAAAAGTGTAAAATCCAGAAAGTCAGGACAGGCCATGGAGAACTGGGAGCCTTGTTATGCTGATGGGCGGGATGTAAATTGCCAACAGCCACTCTGGAGAAGTGTATGGTGTTTCCTGAAACATCTAAAAAACAAAGCAACAGAGCCTAGGGCACTTCCACTTACGGTTCTATAGCTTAGGGAAATTAAAATCAAAAAGACACAGCCACCCCAAAGTTTGGGACGGCTCTGTTTACAAGAACCTCGTTTACGGTACAAGTTCAATATCACAGAAAGCGAAAAATGGATAAAGAAGTTGTGGTACTTACGTACAATGCAATATCACTCAGCAATGAAATGTATATCATCAGGCCCGTAGCAGCATAATGAGTGGATTCAGGTACGATGATTCTAAGTGAAATAAGTCACACAGAAAAAGAAACATCATAAGATATCACTACTACATGGAATGTAAACTTGGCTACCCAGGAACTGAAATACAAAACAGAACAGGGTCTCAAATGTAGAAAACCAACTTATGCTTGCTTAAGGGGAAAGGTGAGTTGGGGTGCTGCATAAAACCAGAGATTGAAATTAGCACAGATACCGTTCCATAAGCCAAATATGTAATAGACAAGAGCTACTCCTTGCTCAACGAAGTGGACTCTACACCCCATATTAAACGCCTAAGAATATACCTGACTAGTAAGAATCTTAACACCTATGGATTTATATGTCTCCGAAAGAGAATCAAGCGTGTGTACAGTGCAGTAGCGCAGCAGTGATAGGATTGGTGAGGTTCGGTGAGCAAATGCAGACCCTTTGAAGTCATATTGCATGGTACCCATTCCATGGGTCTCAACTCTCCAGGTTTAAGGGATTCTTCCTTCAGCTAAAACATGCATGTGGAACCCAGAGTATGATCCACCGTGTGATCGGGAAACGTGTTGAAATGTGTCTCAGGTTTCGTCCCCTGGTACTCGGGTGCAACATTACAGACGCTTTACTAACACTCTCCCCACTTGGAGAGTCAGTGCCTTTAACCTCCTGTTTGGCCCAGTTTGCAATTTCTGCGGAAGATGAACAGGAATAGGGAGAACCAATGAGAGACTAGCTGGAGGTGTCTGGACCGGCAAATTTAACTCTCATTTCCCACCAGGAAGAGGAATTAACCAAAGGCTCAGCGTGCCATGCCAGAACCACACTAGGGCCTGAAGCAATCGTGCGGTGTTGCGGGCAGCTCACAAGAAAGCGAGTTGAAGAAAGGAGCTCAGGGGCACTGTAATTCACAAACCTGCAGAGTTATAAATGACAGCTATCGTCCAAAAATATATTGAAGTAAGGCTGCCAAGAGGACTTGAAAGCGGGGCAGAATTGCAGGAAACCGATTTCAGGAGGTAGACTGGAATTGCATGTAAAGCATAGGAAAAGAGGCAGAACGTCCACAATGATGCACTTGGCCAAAAAGGGCGTATGCGTTTTTTCCTGAATATATTCAGGAAAAAACGCATACGCCCTTTTTGGCCAACCAAGCAAGCTTGCAAAGGAAATCTGCACTACAATGAAGTCTCACTGCCCCCCGGTCAAAAGGGCCATCTGAAAAAAGTGTAAAATCCAGAAAGGCAGGACAGGCCATGGAGAACTGGGAGCCTTGTTATGCTGATGGGCGGGATGTAAATTGCCAACAGCCACTCTGGAGAAGTGTATGGTGTTTCCTGAAACATCTACAAAACAAAGGAACACAGCCTAGGGCACTTCCACTTACGGTCCTATAGATTAGGGAAATTAAAATCAAAAAGACACAGCCACCCCAAAGTTTGCGACGGCTCTGTTTACAAGAACCTCGTTTATGGTACAAGTTCAATATCACAGAAAGCGAAAAATGGATAAAGAAGTTGTGGTACTTACGTACAATGCAATATCACTCAGCAATGAAATCTATGTCATCAGGCCCGTAGCAGCATAATGAGTGGATTCAGGTACGATGATTCTAAGTGAAATAAGTCACACAGAAAAAGAAACATCATAAGATATCACTACTACACGGAATGTAAACTTGGCTACACAGGAACTGAATTACAAAACAGAACACGGTCTCAAATGTAGAAAACCAACTTATGCTTGCTTAAGGGGAAAGGTGAGTTGGGGTTCTGCATAAAACCAGAGATTGAAATTAGCACAGATACCGTTCCATAAGCCAAATATGTAATAGACAAGAGCTACTCCTTGCTCAACGAAGTGGACTCTACACCCCATATTAATCGCCTAAGAATATACCTGACTAGTAATAATCTTAAAACCTATGGATTTCTATGTCTCCAAAAGAGAATCAAGCATGTGTACAGCGGCATAAACGCAGCAGTGATAGGATTGGTGTGGTTCGGTGAGCAAATGCAGACCCTTTGAGGTCATATTGCATGGTTCCCATTCCATGGGTCTCAACTCTCCAGGTTTAAGGGATTCTTCCTTCAGCTAAAACATGCATGTGGAACCCAGAGTATGATCCACCATGTGATCGGGAAACGTGTTCAAATGTGTCTCAGTTTTCATCCCCTGGTACTCGGGTGCAACATTCCAGTCGCTTTACTAACACTCTCCCCACTTGGAGAGTCAGTGCCTTTAACCTCCTGTTTGGCCCAGTTTGCCATTTCTGCGGAAAATGAACAGGAATAGGGAGAACCAATGAGAGACTAGCTGGAGGTGTCTGGACGGGCAAATTTAACTCTCATTTCCCACCAGGAAGAGGAATTAACCAAAGGCTCAGCGTGCCATGCCGGAACCACACTAGGGCCTGAAGCAATCCTGCGGTGTTGCGGCCAGCTCACAAGAAAGCGAGTTGAAGAAAGGAGCTCAGGGGCACTGTAATTCACAAACCTGCAGAGTTATAAATGACAGCTATCGTCCAAAAATATATTGAAGTAAGGCTGCCAAGAGGACTTGAAAGCGGGGCAGAATTGCAGGAAACCGATTTCAGGAGGTAGACTGGAATTGCATGTAAAGCATAGGAAAAGAGGCAGAACGTCCACAATGATGCACTTAGCCAAAAAGGGTGTATGCGTTTTTTCCTGAATATATTCAGGAAAAAACGCATACGCCCTTTTTGACCAACCAAGCAAGCTTGCAAAGGAAATCTGCACTACAATGAAGTCTCACTGCTCCCCAGTCAAAAAGGCCATCAGAAAAATGTATAAAATCCAGAAAGGCAGGACAGGCCATGGAGAACTGGGAGCCTTGTTATGCTGATGGGCGGGATGTAAATTGCCAACAGCCACTCTGGAGAAGTGTATGGTGTTTCCTGAAACATCTAAAAAACAAAGCAACAGAGCCTAGGGCACTTCCACTTATGGTCCTATAGCTTAGGGAAATTAAAATCAAAAAGACACAGCCACCCCAAAGTTTGGGACGGCTCTGTTTACAAGAACCTCGTTTACGGTACAAGTTCAATAACACAGAAAGTGAAAAATGGATAAAGAATTTGTGGTACTTACGTACAATGCAATATCACTCAGCAATGAAATCTATATCATCAGGCCCGTAGCAGCATAATGAGTGGATTCAGGTACGATGATTCTAAGTGAAATAAGTCACACAGAAAAAGAAACATCATAAGATATCACTACTACAAGGAATGTAAACTTGCCTACACAGAAACTGAATTACAAAACAGAACAGGGTCTCAAATGTAGAAAACCAACTTATGCTTGCTTAAGGGGAAAGGTGAGTTGGGGTGCTGCATAAAACCAGAGATTGAAATTAGCACAGATACCATTCCATAAGCCAAATATGTAATAGACAAGAGCTAGTCTTTGCTCAACGAAGAGGACTGAATACCCCATATTAAACGTCTAAGAATATACCTGACTAGTAAGAATCTTAAAATCTATGGATTTATATGTCTCCGAAAGAGAATCAAGCGTTTGTACAGTGGCAAAAGTGCAGCAGTGATAAGATTGGTGAGGTTCGGTGAGCCAATGCAGAACCTTTGAATTTATATTGCATGGTACCCATTCCATGGGTCTCAACTCTCCAGGTTTAAGGGATTCTTCCTTCAGCTAAAACATGCATGTGGAACCCAGAGTATGATCCACCGTGTGATTGGGAAACGTGTTCAAATGTGTCTCAGGTTTCATCCCCTGGTACTCGGGTGCAACATTCCAGACGCTTTACTAACACTCTCCCCACTTGGAGAGTCAGTGCCTTTAACTTCCTGTTTGGCCCAGTTTGCCATTTCTGCGGAAAATGAACAGGAATAGGGAGAACCAATGAGAGACTAGCTGGAGGTGCCTGGACGGGCAAATTTAACTCTCATTTCCCACCAGGAAGAGGAATTAACCAAAGGCTCAGCGTGCCATGCCGGAACCACACTAGGGCCTGAAGCAATGCTGCGGTGTTGCAGCCAGCTCACAAGAAAGCGAGTTGAAGAAAGGAGCTCAGAGGCACTGTAATTCACAAACCTGCAGAGTTATAAATGACAGCTATCGTCCAAAAATATATTGAAGTAAGGCTGCCAAGAGGACTTGAAAGCGGGGCAGAATTGCAGGAAACCGATTTCAGGAGGTAGACTGGAATTGCATGTAAAGCATAGGAAAAGAGGCAGAACGTCCACAATGATGCACTTGGCCAAAAAGGGCGTATGCGTTTTTTCCTGAATATATTCAGGAAAAAACGCATACGCCCTTTTTGGCCAACCAAGCAAGCTTGCAAAGGAAATCTGCATTACAATGAAGTCTCACTGCCTCCCAGTCAAAAGGGCCATCTGAAAAAAGTGTAAAATCCAGAAAGGCAGGACAGGCCATGGAGAATTGGGAGCCTTGTTATGCTGATGGGCGGGATGTAAATTGCCAACAGCCACTCTGGAGAAGTGTATGGTGTTTCCTGAAACATCTAAAAAACAAAGCAACAGAGCCTAGGGCACTTCCACTTACGGTTCTATAGCTTAGGGAAATTAAAATCAAAAAGACACAGCCACCCCAAAGTTTGGGACGGCTCTGTTTACAAGAACCTCGTTTACACTACAAGTTCAATATCACAGAAAGTAAAAAATGGATAAAGAAGTTGTGGTACTTACGTACAATGCAATATCACTCAGCAATGAAATGTATATCATCAGGCCCGTAGCAGCATAATGAGTGGATTCAGGTAGGATGATTCTAAGTGAAATAAGTCACACAGAAAAAGAAACATCATAAGATATCACTACTACACGGAATGTAAACTTGGCTACACAGGAACTGAATTACAAAACAGAACAGGGTCTCAAATGTAGAAAACCAACTTATGCTTGCTTAAGGGGAAAGGTGAGTTGGGGTGCTGCATAAAACCAGAGATTGAAATTAGCACAGATACCGTTCCATAAGCCAAATATGTAATAGACAAGAGCTACTCCTTGCTCAACGAAGTGGACTCTACACCCCATATTAAACGCTTAAGAATATACCTGACCAGTAAGAATCTTAAAACCTATAGATTTCTATGTCTCCGAAAGAGAATCAAGCATGTGTACAGCAGCATGAACGCAGCAGTGATAGGATTGGTGAGGTTCGGTGAGCAAATGCAGACCCTTTGAGGTCATATTGCATGGTACCCATTCCATGGGTCTCAACTCTCCAGGTTTAAGGGATTCTTCCTTCAGCTAAAACATGCATGTGGAACCCAGAGTATGATCCACCATGTGATCGGGAAACGTGTTCAAATGTGTCTCAGTTTTCGTCCCCTGGTACTCGGGTGCAACATTCCAGTCGCTTTACTAACACTCTCCCCACTTGGAGAGTCAGTGCCTTTAACCTCCTGTTTGGCCCAGTTTGCCATTTCTGCGGAAAATGAACAGGAATAGGGAGAACCAATGAGCGACTACCTGGAGGTGTCTGGACGGGCAAATTTAACTCTCATTTCCCACCAGGAAGAGGAATTAACCAAAGGCTCAGCGTGCCATGCCGGAACCACACTAGGGCCTGAAGCAATCCTGCGGTGTTGCGGCCAGCTCACAAGAAAGCGAGTTGAAGAAAGGAGCTCAGGGGCACTGTAATTCACAAACCTGCAGAGTTATAAATGACAGCTATCGTCCAAAAATATATTGAAGTAAGGCTGCCAAGAGGACTTGAAAGCAGGGCAGAATTGCAGGAAACCGATTTCAGGAGGTAGACTGGAATTGCATGTAAAACATAGGAAAAGAGGCAGAACGTCCACAATGATGCACTTGGCCAAAAAGGGCGTATGCGTTTTTTCCTGAATATATTCAGGAAAAAACGCATACGCCCTTTTTGGCCAACCAAGCAAGCTTGCAAAGGAAATCTGCACTACAATGAAGTCTCACTGCTCCCCAGTCAAAAGGGCCATCTGAAAAATGTATAAAATCCAGAAAGGCAGGACAGGCCATGGAGAATTGGGAGCCTTGTTATGCTGATTGGCGGGATGTAAATTGCCAACAGCCACTCTGGAGAAGTGTATGGTGTTTCCTGAAACATCTAAAAAACAAAGCAACAGAGCCTAGGGCACTTCCACTTATGGTCCTATAGCTTAGGGAAATTAAAATCAAAAAGACACAGCCACCCCAAAGTTTGGGACGGCTCTGTTTACAAGAACCTCGTTTACGGTACAAGTTCAATAACACAGAAAGTGAAAAATGGATAAAGAATTTGTGGTACTTACGTACAATGCAATATCACTCAGCAATGAAATCTATATCATCAGGCCCGTAGCAGCATAATGAGTGGATTCAGGTATGATGATTCTAAGTGAAATAAGTCACACAGAAAAAGAAACATCATAAGATATCACTACTACAAGGAATGTAAACTTGCCTACACAGAAACTGAATTACAAAACAGAACAGGGTCTCAAATGTAGAAAACCAACTTATGCTTGCTTAAGGGGAAAGGTGAGTTGGGGTGCTGCATAAAACCAGAGATTGAAATTAGCACAGATACCGTTCCATAAGCCAAATATGTAATAGACAAGAGCTACTCCTTGCTCAACGAAGTGGACTCTACACCCCATATTAATCGCCTAAGAATATACCTGACTAGTAATAATCTTAACACCTATGGATTTATATGTCTCCAAAAGAGAATCAAGCATGTGTACAGCGGCATAAACGCAGCAGTGATAGGATTGGTGAGGTTCGATGAGCAAATGCAGACCCTTTGAAGTCATATTGTATGGTAGCCATTCCATGGGTCTCAACTCTCCAGGTTTAAGGGATTCTTCCTTCAGCTAAAACATGCATGTGGAACCCAGAGTATGATCCACCGTGTGATCGGGAAACGTGTTCAAATGTGTCTCAGTTTTTTTCCCCTGGTACTCGGGTGTAACATTCCAGACGCTTTACTAAAACTCTCCCCACTTGGAGAGTCAGTGCCTTTAACCTCCTGTTTGGCCCAGTTTGCCATTTCTGCGGAAAATGAACAGGAATAGGGAGAACCAATGAGAGACTAGCTGGAGGTGTCTGGACGGGCAAATTTAACTCTCATTTCCCACCAGGAAGAGGAATTAACCAAAGGCTCAGCGTGCCATGCCGGAACCACACTAGGGCCTGAAGCAATCCTGCGGTGTTGCGGCCAGCTCACAAGAAAGCGAGTTGAAGAAAGGAGCTCAGGGGCACTGTAATTCCCAAACCTGCAGAGTTATAAATGACAGCTATCGTCCAAAAATATATTGAAGTAAGGCTGCCAAGAGGACTCGAAAGCGGGGCAGAATTGCAGGAAACCGATTTCAGGAGGTAGACTGGAATTGCATGTAAAGCATAGGAAAAGAGGCAGAACGTCCACAATGATGCACTTGGCCAAAAAGGGCATATGCGTTTTTTCTTGAATATATTCAGGAAAAAACGCATACGCACTTTTTGGCCAACCAAGCAAGCTTGCAAAGGAAATCTGCACTACAATGAAGTCTCACTGCCCCCCAGTCAAAAGGGCCATCTGAAAAAAGTGTAAAATCCAGAAAGGCAGGACAGGCCATGGAGAACTGGGAGCCTTGTTATGCTGATGGGCGGGATGTAAATTGCCAACAGCCACTCTGGAGAAGTGTATGGTGTTTCCTGAAACATCTAAAAAACAAAGCAACAGAGCCTAGGGCACTTCCACTTATGGTCCTATAGCTTAGGGAAATTAAAATCAAATAGACACAGCCACCCCAAAGTTTGGGACGGCTCTGTTTACAAGAACCTCGTTTACGGTACAAGTTCAATATCACAGAAAGCGAAAAATGGATAAAGAAATTGTGGTACTTACGTACAATGCAATATCACTCAGCAATGAAATCTATATCATCAGGCCCGTAGCAGCATAATGAGTGGATTCAGGTACGATGATTCTAAGTGAGATAAGTCACACAGAAAAAGAAACATCATAAGATATCACTACTACACGGAATGTAAACTTGGCTACACAGGAACTGAATTACAAAACAGAACCGGGTCTCAAATATAAAAAACCAACTTATGCTTGCTTAAGGGGAAAGGTGAGTTGGGGTGCTGCATAAAACCAGAGATTGAAATTAGCACAGATACCGTTCCATAAGCCAAAGATGAAATAGACAAGAGCTACTCCTTGCTCAACGAAGTGGACTCTACACCCCATATTAAACGCCTAAGAATATACCTGACTAGTAAGAATCTTAACACCTATGGATTTATATGTCTCCAAAAGAGAATCAAGCATGTGTACAGCTGCATAAACGCAGCAGTGATAGGATTGGTGAGGTTCGGTGAGCAAATGCAGAACCTTTGAAGTCATATTGCATGGTACCCATTCCATGGGTCTCAACTCTCCAGGTTTACGGGATTCTTCCTTCAGCTAAAACATGCATGTGGAACCCAGAGTATGATCCACCGTGTGATCGGGAAACGTGTTCAAATGTGTCTCAGGTTTCGTCCCCTGGTACTCGGGTGCAACATTCCAGATGCTTTACTAACACTCTCCCCACTTGGAGAGTCAGTGCCTTTAACCTCCTGTTTGGCCAAGTTTGCAATTTCTGCGGAAGATGAACAGGAATAGGGAGAACCAATGAGAGACTAGCTGGAGGTGTCTGGACGGGCAAATTTAACTCTCATTTCCCACCAGGAAGAGGAATTAACCAAAGGCTCAGCGTGCCATGCCGGAACCACACTAGGGCCTGAAGCAATCCTGCGGTGTTGCGGCCAGCTCACAAGAAAGCGAGTTGAAGAAAGGAGCTCAGAGGCACTGTAATTCACAAACCTGCAGAGTTATAAATGACAGCTATCGTCCAAAAATATATTGAAGTAAGGCTGCCAAGAGGACTTGAAAGCGGGGCAGAATTGCAGGAAACCGATTTCAGGAGGTAGACTGGAATTGCATGTAAAGCATAGGAAAAGAGGCAGAACGTCCACAATGATGCACTTGGCCAAAAAGGGCGTATGCGTTTTTTCCTGAATATATTCAGGAAAAAACGCATACGCCCTTTTTGGCCAACCAAGCAAGCTTGCAAAGGTAATCTGCACTACAATGAAGTCTCACTGCCCCCCGGTCAAAAGGGCCATCTGAAAAAAGTGTAAAAGCCAGAAAGGCAGGACAGGCCATGGAGACATGGGAGCCTTGTTATGCTGATGGGCGGGATGTAAATTGCCAACAGCCACTCTGGAGAAGTGTATGGTGTTTCCTGAAACATCTACAAAACAAAGCAACATAGCCTAGGGCACTTCCACTTATGGTTCTATAGCTTAGGGAAATTAAAATCAAAAAGACACAGCCACCCCAAAGTTTGGGATGGCTCTGTTTACAAGAACCTCGTTTACGGTACAAGTTCAATATCGCAGAAAGCGAAAAATGGATAAAGAAGTTTTGGTACTTACGTACAATGCAATATCACTCAGCAATGAAATCTATGTCATCAGGCCCATAGCAGCATAATGAGTGGATTCAGGTACGATGATTCTAAGTGAAATAAGTCACACAGAAAAAGAAACATCATAAGATATCACTACTACACGGAATGTAAACTTGGCTACACAGGAACTGAATTACAAAACAGAACAGGGTCTCAAATGTAGAAAACCAACTTATGCTTGCTTAAGGGGAAAGGTGAGTTGGGGTGCTGCATAAAACCAGAGATTGAAATTAGCACAGATACCGTTCCATAAGCCAAATATGTAATAGACAAGAGCTACTCCTTGCTCAACCAAGTGGACTCAACACACCATATTAAACGCCTAAGAATATACCTGACTAGTAAGAATCTTAAAACCTATGGATATTTATTTCTCCGAAAGAGAATCAAGCATGTGTACAGTGGCATAAACGCAGCAGTGATAGGATGGGTGAGGTTCGGTGAACAAATGCAGACCCTTTGAAGTCATATTGCATGGTACCCATTCCATGGGTCTCAACTCTCCAGGTTCAAGGGATTCTTCCTTCAGCTAAAACATGCATGCGGAACCCAGAGTATGATCCACCGTGTGATCAGGAAACGTGTTCAAATGTGTCTCAGGTTTCGTCCCCTGGTACTCGGGTGCAACATTCCAGACGCTTTACTAACACTCTCCCCACTTGGAGAGTCAGTGCCTTTAACCTCCTGTTTGGCCCAGTTTTCAATTTCTGCGGAAAGTGAACAGGAATAGTGAGAACCAATGAGAGACTAGCTGGAGGTGTCTGGACGGGCAAATTTATCTCTCATTTCCCACCAGGAAGAGGAATTAACCAAAGGCTCAGCCTGCCGTGCTGGAACCACACTAGGGCCTGAAGCAATGCTGCGGTGTTGCGGCCAGCTCACAAGAAAGCGAGTTGAAGAAAGGAGCTCAGGGGCACTGTAATTCACAAACCTGCAGAGTTATAAATGACAGCTATCGTCCAAAAATCTATTGAACTAAGGCTGCCAAGAGGACTTGAAAGCGGGGCAGAATTGCAGGAAACCGATTTCAGGAGGTAGACTGGAATTGCATGTAAAGCATAGGAAAAGAGGCAGAACGTCCACAATGATGCACTTGGCCAAAAAGGGCATATGCGTTTTTTCCTCAGGAAAAAAAGCTTACGCCCTTTTTGGCCAACCAAGCAAGCTTGCAAAGGAAATCTGCACTACAATGAAGTCTCACTGCCCCCCGGTCAAAAGGGCCATCTGAAAAAAGTGTAAAATCCAGAAAGGCAGGACAGGCCATGGAGAACTGGGAGCCTTGTTATGCTGATGGGCGGGATGTAAATTGCCAACAGCCACTCTGGAGAAGTGTATGGTGTTTCCTGAAACATCTAAAAAACAAAGCAACAGAGCCTAGGGCACTTCCACTTATGGTCCTATAGCTTAGGGAAATTAAAATCAAAAAGACACAGCCACCCCAAAGTTTGGGACGGCTCTGTTTACAAGAACCTCGTTTACAGTACAAGTTCAATATCACAGAAAGTGAAAAATGGATAAAGAAGTTGTGGTACTTACGTACAATGCAATATCACTCAGCAATGAAATCTATGTCATCAGGCCCATAGCACCATAATGAGTGGATTCAGGTACGATGATTCTAAGTGAAATAAGTCACACAGAAAAAGAAACATCATAAGATATCACTACTACACGGAATGTAAACTTGGCTACACAGGAACTGAATTACAAAACAGAACAGGGTCTCAAATGTAGAAAACCAACTTATGCTTGCTTAAGGGGAAAGGTGAGTTGGGGTGCTGCATAAAACCAGAGATTGAAATTAGCACAGATACCATTCCATAAGCCAAACATGTAATAGACAACAGCTACTCCTTGCTCAAGGAAGTGGACTCTACAACCCATATTAAACGCCTAAGAATATACCTGACCAGTAAGAATCTTAAAATCTATGGATTTATATGTCTCCGAAAGAGAATCAAGCGTGTGTACAGCGGCATAAATGCAGCAGTGATAGGATTGGTGAGGTTCGGTGAGCAAATGCAGACCCTTTGAAGTCATATTGCATGGTACCCATTCCATGGGTCTCAACTCTCCAGGTTTAAGGGATTCTTCCTTCAGCTAAATCATGCATGTGGAACCCAGAGTATGATCCACCGTGTGATGGGGAAACGTGTTCAAATGCATCTCAGTTTTCTTCCCCTGGTACTCGGGTGCAACATTCCAGACGCTTTACTAAAACTCTCCCCACTTGGAGAGTCAGTGCCTTTAACCTCCTGTTTGGCCCAGTTTGCAATTTCTGCGGAAAATGAACAGGAATAGGGAGAACCAATGAGAGACTAGCTGGAGGTGTCTGGACGGGCAAATTTAACTCTCATTTCCCACCAGGAAGAGGAATTAACCAAAGGCTCAGCGTGCCATGCCGGAACCACACTAGGGCCTGAAGCAATGCTGCGGGGTTGCGGCCAGCTCACAAGAAAGCGAGTTGAAGAAAGGAGCTCACTGGCACTGTAATTCACAAACCTGCAGAGTTATAAATTACAGCTATCGTCCAAAAATATATTGAAATAAGGCTGCCAAGAGGACTCGAAAGCGGGGCAGAATTGCAGGAATCCGATTTCAGGAGGTAGACTGGAATTGCATGTAAAGCATAGGAAAAGAGGCAGAACGTCCACAATGATGCACTTGGCCAAAAAGGGCGTATGCGTTTTTTCCTGAATATATTCAGGAAAAAACGCATACGCCCTTTTTTGCCAACCAAGCAAGCTTGCAAAGGAAATCTGCACTACAATGAAGTCTCACTGCCCCCCGGTCAAAAGGGCCATCTGAAAAATGTGTAAAATCCAGAAAGGCCGGACAGGCCATGGAGAACTGGGAGCCTTGTTATGCTGATGGGCGGGATGTAAATTGCCAACAGCCACTCTGGTGAAGTGTATGGTGTTTCCTGAAACATCTACAAAACAAAGCAACAGAGCCTAGGGCACTTCCACTTATGGTCCTATAGCTTAGGGAAATTAAAATCAAAAAGACACAGCCACCCAAAATTTGGGACGGCTCTGTTTACAAGAACCTCGTTTACGGTACAAGTTCAATATCACAGAAAGCGAAAAATGGATAAAGAATTTGTGGTACTTACGTACAATGCAATATCACTCAGCAATGAAATGTATATCATCAGGCCCGTAGCAGCATAATGAGTGGATTCAGGTACGATGATTCTAAGTGAAATAAGTCACACAGAAAAAGAAACATCATAAGATATCACTACTACACGGAATGTAAACTTGGCTACACAGGAACTGAATTACAAAACAGAACAGGGTCTCAAATGTAGAAAACCAACTTATGCTTGCTTAAGGGGAAAGGTGAGTTGGGGTGCTGCATAAAACCAGAGATTGAAATTAGCACAGATACCGTTCCATAAGCCAAATATGTAATAGACAAGAGCTACTCCTTGCTCAACGAAGTGGACTCTACACCCCATTTTAAACACATAAGAATATACCTGACCAGTAAGAATCTTAAAACCTATAGATTTCTATGTCTCCGAAAGAGAATCAAGCGTGTGTACAGCGGCATAAATGCAGCAGTGATAGGATTGGTGAGGTTCGGTGAGCAAATGCAGACCCTTTGAGGTCATATTGCATGGTACCCATTCCATGGGTCTCAACTCTCCAGGTTTAAGGGATTCTTCCTTCAGCTAAAACATGCATGTGGAACCCAGAGTATGATCCACCATGTGATCGGGAAACGTGTTCAAATGTGTCTCAGTTTTCGTCCCCTGGTACTCGGGTGCAACATTCCAGTCGCTTTACTAACACTCTCCCCACATGGAGAGTCAGTGCCTTTAACCTCCTGTTTGGCCCAGTTTGCCATTTCTGCGGAAAATGAACAGGAATAGGGAGAACCAATGAGAGACTAGATGGAGGTGTCTGGACGGGCAAATTTAACTCTCATTTCCCACCAGGAAGAGGAATTAACCAAAGGCTCAGCGTGCCATGCCAGAACCACACTAGGGCCTGAAGCAATCCTGCGGTGTTGCGGCCAGCTCACAAGAAAGCCAGTTGAAGAAAGGAGCTCAGGGGCACTGTAATTCACAAACCTGCAGAGTTATAAATGACAGCTATCGTCCAAAAATATATTGAAGTAAGGCTGCCAAGAGGACTTGAAAGCGGGGCAGAATTGCAGGAAACCGATTTCAGGAGGTAGACTGGAATTGCATGTAAAGCATAGGAAAAGAGGCAGAACGTCCACAATGATGCACTTGGCCAAAAAGGGCGTATGCGTTTTTTCCTGAATATATTCAGGAAAAAACGCATACGCCCTTTTTGGCCAACCAAGCAAGCTTGCAAAGGAAATCTGCACTACAATGAAGTCTCACTGCTCCCCGGTCAAAAGGGCCATCTGAAAAATGTATAAAATCCAAAAAGGCAGGACAGGCCATGGAGAACTGGGAGCCTTGTTATGCTGATGGGCGGGATGTAAATTGCCAACAGCCACTCTGGAGAAGTGTATGGTGTTTCCTGAAACATCTAAAAAACAAAGCAACAGAGCCTAGGGCACTTCCACTTATGGTCCTATAGCTTAGGGAAATTAAAATCAAAAAGACACAGCCACCCCAAAGTTTGGGCCGGCTCTGTTTACAAGAATCTCGTTTACGGTACAAGTTCAATATCACAGAAAGTGAAAAATGGATAAAGAAGTTGTGGTACTTACGTACAATGCAAAATTACTCAGCAATGAAATCTATGTCATCAGGCCCATAGCAGCATAATGAGTGGATTCAGGTACGATGATTCTAAGTGAAATAAGTTACACAGAAAAAGAAACATCATAAGATATCACTACTACACGGAATGTAAACTTAGCTACCCAGGAACTGAATTACAAAACAGAACAGGGTCTCAAATGTAGAAAACCAACTTATGCTTGCTTAAGGGGAAAGGTGAGTTGGGGTGCTGCATAAAACCAGAGATTGAAATTAGCACAGATACCATTCCATAAGCCAAATATGTAATAGACAAGAGCTACTCCTTGCTCAACGAAGTGGACTCTACACCCCATATTAAACGCCTAAGAATATACCTGACTAGTAAGAATCTTAAAACCTATGGATTTCTATGTCTCTGAAAGAGAATCAAGCGTGTGTACAGCGGCATAAACGCAGCAGTGATAAGATTGGTGATTTTCGGTGAGCAAATGCACAACCTTTGAAGTCATATTGCATGTTACCCATTCCATGGGTCTCAACTCTCCAGGTTTAAGGGATTCTTCCTTCAGCTAAAACATGCATGTGGAACCCAGAGTATGATCCACCGTGTGATTGGGAAACGTGTTCAAATGTGTCTCAGGTTTCGTCCCCTGGTACTCGGGTGCAACATTCCAGACGCTTTACTAAAACTCTGCCCACTTGGAGAGTCAGTGCCTTTAACCTCCTGTTTGGCCCAGTTTGCAATTTCTGCGGAAAATGAACAGGAATAGGGAGAACCAATGAGAGACTAGCTGGAGGTGTCTGGACGGGCAAATTTAACTCTCATTTCCCACCAGGAAGAGGAATTAACCAAAGGCTCAGCGTGCCATGTCGGAACGACACTAGGGCCTGAAGCAATCCTGTGGTGTTGCGGCCAGCTCACAAGAAAGCGAGTTGAAGAATGGAGCTCAGGGGCACTGTAATTCACAAACCTGCAGAGTTATAAATGACAATTATCGTCCAAAAATATATTGAAGTAAGGCTGCCAAGAGGACTTGAAAGTGGGGCAGAATTGCAGGAAACCGATTTCAGGAGGTAGACTGGAATTGCATGTAAAGCATAGGAAAAGAGGCAGAACGTCCACAATGATGCACTTGGCCAAAAAGGGCGTATGCGTTTTTTCCTGAATATATTCAGGAAAAAACGCATACGCCCTTTTTGGCCAACCAAGCAAGCTTGCAAACGAAATCTGCACTACAATGAAGTCTCACTGCCCCCCGGTCAAAAGGGCCATCTGAAAAAAGTGTAAAATCCAAAAAGGCAGGACAGGCCATGGAGAACTGGGAGCCTTGTTATGCTGATGGGCGGGATGTAAATTGTCAACAGCCACTCTGGAGAAGTGTATGGTGTTTCCTGAAACATATAAAAAACAAAGCAACAGAGCCTAGGGCGCTTCCACTTATGGTCCTATAGCTTAGGGAAATTAAAATCAAAAAGACACAGCCACCCCAAAATTTGGGACGGCTCTGTTTACAAGAACCTCGTTTACAGTACAAATTCAATATCACAGAAAGTGAAAAATGGATAAAGAAGTTGTGGTACTTATGTACAATGCAATATCACTCAGCAATGAAATCTATGTCATCAGGCCCGTAGCAGCATAATGAGTGGATTCAGGTACGATGATTCTAAGTGAAATAAGTCACACAGAAAAAGAAACATCATAAGATATCACTACTACACGGAATGTAAACTTGGCTACAAAGGAACTGAATTACAAAACAGAACAGGGTCTCAAATGTAGAAAACCAACTTATGCTTGCTTAAGGGGAAAGGTGAGTTGGGGTGCTGCATAAAACCAGAGATTGAAATTAGCACAGATACCGTTCCATAAGCCAAATATGTAATAGACATGAGCTACTCCTAGCTCAACGAAGTGGACTCAACGCCCCATATTAAACGCCTAAGAATATACCTGACAGGTAAGAATCTTAAAACCTATGGATTTATATGTCTCCGAATGAGAATCAAGCATGTGTACAGCAGCATAAACACAGCAGTGATAGGATTGGTGAGGTTCGGTGAACAAATGCAGACCCTTTGAAATCATACTGCATGGTACCCATTCCATGGGTCTCAACTCTCCAGGTTTAAGGGATTCTTCCTTCAGCTAAAACATGAATGTGGAACCCAGAGTATGATCCACCGTGTGATCGGGAAACGTGTTCAAATGTGTCAGTTTTCGTACCCTGGTACTCGGGTGCAACATTCCAGACGCTTTACTAACACTCTCCCCACTTGGAGAGTCAGTGCCTTTAACCTCCTGTTTGGCCCAGTTTGCAATTTCTTTGGAAAATGAACAGGAATAGGGAGAACCAATGAGAGACTAGCTGGAGGTGTCTGGACGGGCAAATTTAACTCTCATTTCCCACCAGGAAGAGGAATTAACCAAAGGCTCAGCGTGCCATGCCGGAACCACACTAGGGCCTGAAGCAATGCTGCGGTGTTGCGGCCAGCTCACAAGAAAGCGAGTTGAAGAAAGGAGCTCAGGGGCACTGTAATTCACAAACCTGCAGAGTTATAAATGACAGCTATAGTCCAAAAATATATTGAAGTATGGCTGCCAAGAGGACTTGAAAGTGGGGCAGAATTGCAGGAAACCGATTTCAGGAGGTAGACTGGAATTGCATGTAAAGCATAGGAAAAGAGGCAGAACGTCCACAATGATGCACTTGGCCAAAAAGGGCGTATGCGTTTTTTCCTGAATATACTCAGGAAAAAATGCATACGCCCTTTTGGGCCAACCAAGCAAGCTTGCAAAGGAAATCTGCACTACAATGAAGTCTCACTGCCCCCCCTGTCAAAAGGGCCATCTGAAAAAAGTGTAAAATCCAGAAAGGCAGGACAGCCCATGGAGAACTGGGAGCCTTGTTATGCTGATGGGCGGGATGTAAATTGCCAACAGCCACTCTGGAGAAGTGTATGGTGTTTCCTGAAACATCTAAAAACCAAAGCAACAGAGCCTAGGGCACTTCCACTTATGGTCCTATAGCTTAGGGAAATTAAAATCAAAAAGACACAGCCACCCGAAAGTTTGGGACGGCTCTGTTTACAAGAACCTCGTTTACGGTACAAGTTCAATATCACAGAAAGTGAAAAATGGATAAAGAAGTTGTGGTACTTACGTACAATGCAATATCACTCAGCAATGAAATCTATGTCATCAGGCCCATAGCAGCATAATGAGTGGATTCAGGTACGATGATTCTAAGTGAGATAAGTCACACAGAAAAAGAAACATCATAAGATATCACTAATACACGGAATGTAAACTTGGCTACACAGGAACAGAATTACAAAACAGAACAGGGTCTCAAATGTAGAAAACCAACTTATGCTTGCTTAAGGGGAAAGGTGAGTTGGGGTGCTACATAAAACCAGAGATTGAAATTAGCACAGATACCGTTCCATAATCCAAATATGTAATAGACAAGAGCTACTCCTTGCTCAACGAAGAGGACACAACACCCCATATTAAACGCCTAAGAATATACCTGACTAGTAAGAATCTTAAAACCTATGGATTTATATGTCTCCGAAAGAGAATCAAGCGTGTGTACAGCGGCATAAGCGCAGCAGTGATAGGATTGGTGAGGTTCGGTGAGCCAATGCAGACCCTTTGAAGTCATATTGCATGGTACCAATTCCATGGGTCTCAACTCTCCAGGTTTAAGGGATTCTTCCTTCAGCTAAAACATGCATGTGGAACCCATAGTATGATCCACCATGTGATCGGGAAACGTGTTCAAATGTGTCTCAGGTTTCGTCCCCTGGTACTCGTGTGCAACATTCCAGACGCTTTACTAACACTCTTCCCACTTGGAGAGTCAGTGCCTTTAACCTCCTGTTTGGCCCAGTTTGCAATTTCTGCGGAAAATGAACAGGAATAGGGAGAACCAATGAGAGACTAGCTGGAGGTGTCTGGACGGGCAAATTTAACTCTCATTTCCCACCAGGTAGAGGAATTAACCAAAGGCTCAGCGTGCCATGCCGGAACCACACTAGGGCCTGAAGCAATGCTGCGGTGTTGCGGCCAGCTCACAAGAAAGCGAGTTGAAGAAAGGAGCTCAGGGGCACTGTAATTCACAAACCTGCAGAGTTATAAATGACAGCTATAGTCCAAAAATATATTGAAGTATGGCTGCCAAGAGGACTTGAAAGCGGGGCAGAATTGCAGGAAACCGATTTCAGGAGGTAGACTGGAATTGCATGTAAAGCATAGGAAAAGAGGCAGAACGTCCACAATGATGCACTTGGCCAAAAAGGGCGTATGCGTTTTTTCCTGAATATACTCAGGAAAAAATGCATACGCCCTTTTGGGCCAACCAAGCAAGCTTGCAAAGGAAATCTGCACTACAATGAAGTCTCACTGCCCCCCCGGTCAAAAGGGCCATCTGAAAAAAGTGTAAAATCCAGAAAGGCAGGACAGCCCATGGAGAACTGGGAGCCTTGTTATGCTGATGAGCGGGATGTAAATTGCCAACAGCCACTCTGGAGAAGTGTATGGTGTTTCCTGAAACATCTAAAAACCAAAGCAACAGAGCCTAGGGCACTTCCACTTATGGTCCTATAGCTTAGGGAAATTAAAATCAAAAAGACACAGCCACCCGAAAGTTTGGGATGGCTCTGTTTACAAGAACCTCGTTTACGGTACAAGTTCAATATCACAGAAAGTGAAAAATGGATAAAGAAGTTGTGGTACTTACGTACAATGCAATATCACTCAGCAATGAAATCTATGTCATCAGGCCCATAGCAGCATAATGAGTGGATTCAGGTACGATGATTCTAAGTGAAATAAGTCACACAGAATAAGAAACATCATAAGTTATCACTACTACACGGAATGTAATCTTGGCTACCCAGGAACTGAATTACAAAACAGAACAGGTTCTCAAATGTAGAAAACCAACTTATGCTTGCTTAAGGAGAAAGGTGAGTTGGGGTGCTGCATAAAACCAGA
This sequence comes from Pseudorca crassidens, assembly GCF_039906515.1. Lineage (NCBI taxonomy): Eukaryota > Metazoa > Chordata > Mammalia > Artiodactyla > Delphinidae > Pseudorca > Pseudorca crassidens. Next base: position 179,439,846 of record NC_090298.1, on the reverse strand, counting down.
GATTGAAATTAGCACAGATACCGTTCCATAAGCCAAATATGTAATAGACAAGAGCTACTCCTTGCTCAACCAAGTGGCATCAACACCCCATATTAAATGACTAAGAATATACCTGCCTAGTAAAAATCTTAAAACCTATGGATTTCTATGTCTCCGAAAGAGAATCAAGCGTGTGTACAGCAGCATAAACGCAGCAGTGATAGGATTGGTGTGGTTCGGTGAGCAAATGCAGACCCTTTGAAGTCATATTGCATGGTACCCATTCCATGGGTCTCAACTCTCCAGGTTTAAGGGATTCTTCCTTCAGCTAAAACATGCATGTGGAACCCATTGTATGATCCACCGTGAGATTGGGAAACGTGTTCAAATGTGTCTCAGTGTTCGTCCCCTGGTACTCGGGTGCAACATTCCAGACGCTTTACTAACACTCTCCCCACTTGGAGAGTCAGTGCCTTTAAGCTCCTGTTTGGCCCAGTTTGCAATTTCTGCGGAAAATGAACAGGAATAGGGAGAACCAATGAGAGACTAGCTGGAGGTGTCTGGACGGGCAAATTTAACTCTCATTTCCCACCAGGAGGAGGAATTAACCAGAGGCTCAGTGTGCCATGCGGGAACCACACTAGGGCCTGAAGCAATCCTGCGGTGTTGCGGCCAGCTCACAAGAAAGCGAGTTGAAGAAAGGAGCTCAGGGGCACTGTAATTCACAAACCTGCAGAGTTATAAATGACAGCTATCGTCCAAAAATATATTGAAGTAAGGCTGCCAAGAGGACTCGAAAGGGGGGCAGAATTGCAGGAATCCGATTTCAGGAGGTAGACTGGAATTGCATGTAAAGCATAGGAAAAGAGGCAGAACGTCCACAATGATGCACTTGGCCAAAAAGTGTGTATGCGTTTTTTCCTGAATATATTCAGGAAAAAACGCATACGCCCTTTTTGGCCAACCAAGCAAGCTTGCAAAGAAATGTGCACTACAATGAAGTCTCACTGCCCCCCGGTCAAAAGGGCCATCTGAAAAAAGTGTAAAATCCAGAAAGGCAGGACAGGCCATGGAGAACTGGGAGCCTTGTTATGCTGATGGGCGGGATGTAAATTGCCAACAGCCACTCTGGAGAAGTGTATGGTGTTTCCTGAAACATCTAAAAAACAAAGCAACAGAGCCTAGGGTACTTCCAATTATGGTCCTATAGCTTAGGGAAATTAAAATCAAAAAGACACAGCCACCCCAAAATTTGGGACGGCTCTGTTTACAAGAACCTCGTTTACAGTACAAATTCAATATCACAGAAAGTGAAAAATGGATAAAGAAGTTGTGGTACTTATGTACAATGCAATATCACTCAGCAATGAAATCTATGTCATCAGGCCCGTAGCAGCATAATGAGTGGATTCAGGTACGATGATTCTAAGTGAAATAAGTCACACAGAAAAAGAAACATCATAAGATATCACTACTACACGGAATGTAAACTTGGCTACAAAGGAACTGAATTACAAAACAGAACAGGGTCTCAAATGTAGAAAACCAACTTATGCTTGCTTAAGGGGAAAGGTGAGTTGGGGTGCTGCATAAAACCAGAGATTGAAATTAGCACAGATACCGTTCCATAAGCCAAATATGTAATAGACATGAGCTACTCCTAGCTCAACGAAGTGGACTCAACGCCCCATATTAAACGCCTAAGAATATACCTGACAGGTAAGAATCTTAAAACCTATGGATTTATATGTCTCCGAATGAGAATCAAGCATGTGTACAGCAGCATAAACACAGCAGTGATAGGATTGGTGAGGTTCGGTGAACAAATGCAGACCCTTTGAAATCATACTGCATGGTACCCATTCCATGGGTCTCAACTCTCCAGGTTTAAGGGATTCTTCCTTCAGCTAAAACATGCATGTGGAACCCAGAGTATGATCCACCGTGTGATCGGGAAACGTGTTCAAATGTGTCAGTTTTCGTACCCTGGTACTCGGGTGCAACATTCCAGACGCTTTACTAACACTCTCCCCACTTGGAGAGTCAGTGCCTTTAACCTCCTGTTTGGCCCAGTTTGCAATTTCTGCGGAAAATGAACAGGAATAGGGAGAACCAATGAGAGACTAGCTGGAGGTGTCTGGACGGGCAAATTTAACTCTCATTTCCCACCAGGAAGAGGAATTAACCAAAGGCTCAGCGTGCCATGCCGGAACCACACTAGGGCCTGAAGCAATGCTGCGGTGTTGCGGCCAGCTCACAAGAAAGCGAGTTGAAGAAAGGAGCTCAGGGGCACTGTAATTCACAAACCTGCAGAGTTATAAATGACAGCTATAGTCCAAAAATATATTGAAGTATGGCTGCCAAGAGGACTTGAAAGTGGGGCAGAATTGCAGGAAACCGATTTCAGGAGGTAGACTGGAATTGCATGTAAAGCATAGGAAAAGAGGCAGAACGTCCACAATGATGCACTTGGCCAAAAAGGGCGTATGCGTTTTTTCCTGAATATACTCAGGAAAAAATGCATACGCCCTTTTGGGCCAACCAAGCAAGCTTGCAAAGGAAATCTGCACTACAATGAAGTCTCACTGCCCCCCCTGTCAAAAGGGCCATCTGAAAAAAGTGTAAAATCCAGAAAGGCAGGACAGCCCATGGAGAACTGGGAGCCTTGTTATGCTGATGGGCGGGATGTAAATTGCCAACAGCCACTCTGGAGAAGTGTATGGTGTTTCCTGAAACATCTAAAAACCAAAGCAACAGAGCCTAGGGCACTTCCACTTATGGTCCTATAGCTTAGGGAAATTAAAATCAAAAAGACACAGCCACCCGAAAGTTTGGGACGGCTCTGTTTACAAGAACCTCGTTTACGGTACAAGTTCAATATCACAGAAAGTGAAAAATGGATAAAGAAGTTGTGGTACTTACGTACAATGCAATATCACTCAGCAATGAAATCTATGTCATCAGGCCCATAGCAGCATAATGAGTGGATTCAGGTACGATGATTCTAAGTGAGATAAGTCACACAGAAAAAGAAACATCATAAGATATCACTAATACACGGAATGTAAACTTGGCTACACAGGAACAGAATTACAAAACAGAACAGGGTCTCAAATGTAGAAAACCAACTTATGCTTGCTTAAGGGGAAAGGTGAGTTGGGGTGCTACATAAAACCAGAGATTGAAATTAGCACAGATACCGTTCCATAATCCAAATATGTAATAGACAAGAGCTACTCCTTGCTCAACGAAGAGGACACAACACCCCATATTAAACGCCTAAGAATATACCTGACTAGTAAGAATCTTAAAACCTATGGATTTATATGTCTCCGAAAGAGAATCAAGCGTGTGTACAGCGGCATAAGCGCAGCAGTGATAGGATTGGTGAGGTTCGGTGAGCCAATGCAGACCCTTTGAAGTCATATTGCATGGTACCAATTCCATGGGTCTCAACTCTCCAGGTTTAAGGGATTCTTCCTTCAGCTAAAACATGCATGTGGAACCCATAGTATGATCCACCATGTGATCGGGAAACGTGTTCAAATGTGTCTCAGGTTTCGTCCCCTGGTACTCGTGTGCAACATTCCAGACGCTTTACTAACACTCTTCCCACTTGGAGAGTCAGTGCCTTTAACCTCCTGTTTGGCCCAGTTTGCAATTTCTGCGGAAAATGAACAGGAATAGGGAGAACCAATGAGAGACTAGCTGGAGGTGTCTGGACGGGCAAATTTAACTCTCATTTCCCACCAGGTAGAGGAATTAACCAAAGGCTCAGCGTGCCATGCCGGAACCACACTAGGGCCTGAAGCAATGCTGCGGTGTTGCGGCCAGCTCACAAGAAAGCGAGTTGAAGAAAGGAGCTCAGGGGCACTGTAATTCACAAACCTGCAGAGTTATAAATGACAGCTATAGTCCAAAAATATATTGAAGTATGGCTGCCAAGAGGACTTGAAAGCGGGGCAGAATTGCAGGAAACCGATTTCAGGAGGTAGACTGGAATTGCATGTAAAGCATAGGAAAAGAGGCAGAACGTCCACAATGATGCACTTGGCCAAAAAGGGCGTATGCGTTTTTTCCTGAATATACTCAGGAAAAAATGCATACGCCCTTTTGGGCCAACCAAGCAAGCTTGCAAAGGAAATCTGCACTACAATGAAGTCTCACTGCCCCCCCGGTCAAAAGGGCCATCTGAAAAAAGTGTAAAATCCAGAAAGGCAGGACAGCCCATGGAGAACTGGGAGCCTTGTTATGCTGATGAGCGGGATGTAAATTGCCAACAGCCACTCTGGAGAAGTGTATGGTGTTTCCTGAAACATCTAAAAACCAAAGCAACAGAGCCTAGGGCACTTCCACTTATGGTCCTATAGCTTAGGGAAATTAAAATCAAAAAGACACAGCCACCCGAAAGTTTGGGATGGCTCTGTTTACAAGAACCTCGTTTACGGTACAAGTTCAATATCACAGAAAGTGAAAAATGGATAAAGAAGTTGTGGTACTTACGTACAATGCAATATCACTCAGCAATGAAATCTATGTCATCAGGCCCATAGCAGCATAATGAGTGGATTCAGGTACGATGATTCTAAGTGAAATAAGTCACACAGAATAAGAAACATCATAAGTTATCACTACTACACGGAATGTAATCTTGGCTACCCAGGAACTGAATTACAAAACAGAACAGGTTCTCAAATGTAGAAAACCAACTTATGCTTGCTTAAGGAGAAAGGTGAGTTGGGGTGCTGCATAAAACCAGAGATTGAAATTAGCACAGATACCGTTCCATAAGCCAAATATGTAATAGACAAGAGCTACTCCTTGCTCAACCAAGTGGCATCAACACCCCATATTAAATGACTAAGAATATACCTGCCTAGTAAAAATCTTAAAACCTATGGATTTCTATGTCTCCGAAAGAGAATCAAGCGTGTGTACAGCAGCATAAACGCAGCAGTGATAGGATTGGTGTGGTTCGGTGAGCAAATGCAGACCCTTTGAAGTCATATTGCATGGTACCCATTCCATGGGTCTCAACTCTCCAGGTTTAAGGGATTCTTCCTTCAGCTAAAACATGCATGTGGAACCCATTGTATGATCCACCGTGAGATTGGGAAACGTGTTCAAATGTGTCTCAGTGTTCGTCCCCTGGTACTCGGGTGCAACATTCCAGACGCTTTACTAACACTCTCCCCACTTGGAGAGTCAGTGCCTTTAAGCTCCTGTTTGGCCCAGTTTGCAATTTCTGCGGAAAATGAACAGGAATAGGGAGAACCAATGAGAGACTAGCTGGAGGTGTCTGGACGGGCAAATTTAACTCTCATTTCCCACCAGGAGGAGGAATTAACCAGAGGCTCAGTGTGCCATGCGGGAACCACACTAGGGCCTGAAGCAATCCTGCGGTGTTGCGGCCAGCTCACAAGAAAGCGAGTTGAAGAAAGGAGCTCAGGGGCACTGTAATTCACAAACCTGCAGAGTTATAAATGACAGCTATCGTCCAAAAATATATTGAAGTAAGGCTGCCAAGAGGACTCGAAAGGGGGGCAGAATTGCAGGAATCCGATTTCAGGAGGTAGACTGGAATTGCATGTAAAGCATAGGAAAAGAGGCAGAACGTCCACAATGATGCACTTGGCCAAAAAGTGTGTATGCGTTTTTTCCTGAATATATTCAGGAAAAAACGCATACGCCCTTTTTGGCCAACCAAGCAAGCTTGCAAAGAAATGTGCACTACAATGAAGTCTCACTGCCCCCCGGTCAAAAGGGCCATCTGAAAAAAGTGTAAAATCCAGAAAGGCAGGACAGGCCATGGAGAACTGGGAGCCTTGTTATGCTGATGGGCGGGATGTAAATTGCCAACAGCCACTCTGGAGAAGTGTATGGTGTTTCCTGAAACATCTAAAAAACAAAGCAACAGAGCCTAGGGTACTTCCAATTATGGTCCTATAGCTTAGGGAAATTAAAATCAAAAAGACACAGCCACCCCAAAGATTGGGATGGCTCTGTTTACAAGAACCTCGTTTACGGTACAAGTTCAATATCACAGAAAGCGAAAAATGGATAAAGAAGTTGTTGTACTTACGTACAATGCAATATCACTCAGCAATGAAATCTATGTCATCAGGCCCGTAGCAGCATAACGAGTGGATTCAGGTACGATGATTCTAAGTGAAATAATTCACAGAGAAAAAGAAACATCATAAGATATCACTACTACACGGAATGTAAACTTGGCTACACAGGAACTGAATTACAAAACAGAACAGGGTCTCAAATGTAGAAAACCAACTTATGCTTGCTTAAGGGGAAAGGTGAGTTGGGGTGCTGCATAAAACCAGAGATTGAAATTATCACAGATACCGTTCCATAAGCCAAATATGTAATAGACAAGAGCTACTCCTTGCTCAACGAGGTGGACTCAACACCCGATATTAAACGTCTAAGAATATACCTGACTAGTAAGAATCTTAAAACCTATGGATTTATATGTCTCCAAAAGAGAATCAAGAGTGTGTACAGCGGCATAAACGCAGCAGTGATAGGATTGGTGGGGTTCGGTGAGCAAATGCAGACCCTTTGAAGTCATATTGCATGGTACCCATTCCATGGGTCTCAACTCTCCAGGTTTAAGGGATTCTTCCTTCAGCTAAAACATGCATGTGGAACCCAGAGTATGATCCACCATGTGATCAGGAAACGTGTGCAAATGTGTCTCAGGTTTCGTCCCCTGGTACTCGGGTGCAACATTCCAGATGCTTTACTAACACTCTCCCCACTTGGAGAGTCAGTGCCTTTAACCTCCTGTTTGGCCCAGTTTGCAATTTCTGCGGAAAATGAACAGGAATAGGGAGAACCAATGAGAGACTAGCTGGAGGTGTCTGGACGGGCAAATTTAACTCTCATTTCCCACCAGGAAGAGGAATTAACCAAAGGCTCAGCGTGCCATGCCGGAACCACACTAGGGCCTGAAGCAATGATGCGGTGTTGCGGCCAGCTCACAAGAAAGCGAGTTGAAGAAAGGAGCTCAGGGGCACTGTAATTCACAAACCTGCAGAGTTATAAATGACAGCTATCGTCTAAAAATATATTGAAGTAAGGCTGCCAAGAGGACTCGAAAGTGGGGCAGAATTGCAGGAAACCGATTTCAGGAGGTAGACTGGAATTGCATGTAAAGCATAGGAAAAGAGACAGAATGTCCACAATGATGCAATTGGCCAAAAAGGGCGTATGCGTTTTTTCCTGAATATATTCAGGAAAAAACGCATACGCGCTTTTTGGCCAACCAAGCAAGCTTACAAAGGAAATCTGCACTACAATGAAGTCTCACTGCCCCCCGGTCAAAAGGGCCATCTGAAAAAAGTATAAAATCCAGAAAGGCCGGACAGGCCATGGAGAACTGGGAGCCTTGTTATGCTGATGGGCGGGATGTAAATTGCCAACAGCCACTCTGGAGAAGTGTATGGTGTTTCCTGAAACATCTAAAAAACAAAGCAACAGAGCCTAGGGCGCTTCCACTTATGGTCCTATAGCTTAGGGAAATTAAAATCAAAAAGACACAGCCACCCCAAAGTTTGGGACGGCTCTGTTTACAAGAACCTCGTTCACGGTACAAGTTCAATATCGCAGAAAGTGAAAAATGGATAAAGAAGTTGTGGTACTTACGTACAAGGCAATATCACTCAGCAATGAAATCTATGTCATCAGGCCCGTAGCAACATAATGAGTGGATTCAGGTACGATGATTCTAAGTGAAATAAGTCACACAGAAAAAGAAACATCATAAGTTATCACTACTACACGGAATGTAATCTTGGCTACACAGGAACTGAATTACAAAACAGAACAGGGTCTCAAATGTAGAAAACCAACTTATGCTTGCTTAAGGGGAAAGGTGAGTTGGGGTGCTGCATAAAACCAGAGATTGAATTTAGCACAGATACAATTCCATAAGCCAAATATGTAATAGACAAGAGCTACTCCTTGCTCAACGAAGTGGACTCAACACCCGATATTAAACGTCTAAGAATATACATGACTAGTAAGAATCTTAAAACCTATGGATTTATATGTCTCCAAAAGAGAATCAAGAGTGTGTACAGCGGCATAAACGCAGCAGTGATAGGATTGGTGAGGTTCGGTGAGCCAATGCAGACCCTTTGAAGTCATATTGCATGGTACCCATTCCATGGGTCTCAACTCTCCAGGTTTAAGGGATTCTTCCTTCAGCTAAAACATGCATGTGGAACCCAGAGTATGATCCACCGTGTGATCGGGATACGTGTTCAAATGTGTCTCAGTTTTCGTCCCCTGGTACTCAGGGGCAACATTCCAGACGCTTTACTAACACTCTCCCTAATTGGAGAGTCAGTGCCTTTAACCTCCTGTTTGGCCCAGTTTGCAATTTCTGCGGAAAATGAACAGGAATAGGGAGAACCAATGAGAGACTAGCTGGAGGTGTCTGGACGGGCAAATTTAACTCTCATTTCCCACCAGGAGGAGGAATTAACCAGAGGCTCAGCGTGCCATGCGGGAACCACACTAGGGCCTGAAGCAATCCTGCGGTGTTGCGGCCAGCTCACAAGAAAGCGAGTTGAAGAAAGGAGCTCAGGGGCACTGTAATTCACAAACCTGCAGAGTTATAAATGACAGCTATCGTCCAAAAATATATTGAAGTAAGGCTGCCAAGGGGACTCGAAAGCGGGGCAGAATTGCAGGAATCCGATTTCAGGAGGTAGACTGGAATTGCATGTAAAGCATAGGAAAAGAGGCAGAACGTCCACACTGATGCACTTGGCCAAAAAGGGCGTATGCGTTTTTTCCTGAATATATTCAGGAAAAAACGCATACGCCCTTTTTGGCCAACCAAGCAAGCTTGCAAAGGAAATCTGCACTGCAATGAAGTCTCACTGCCACCTAGTCAAAAGGGCCATCTGAAAAAAGTGTAAAATCCAGAAAGGCAGGACATGCCATGGAGAATTGGGAGCCTTGTTATGCTGATGGGCGGGATATAAATTGCCAACAGCCACTCTGGAGAAGTGTATGGTGTTTCCTGAAACATCTAAAAAACAAAGCAAGAGCCCAGGGCACTTCCAATTATGGTCCTATAGCTTAGGGAAATTAAAATCAACAAGACACAGCCACCCCAAAGTTTGGGACGGCTCTGTTTACAAGAACCTCATTTACAGTACAAATTCAATATCACAGAAAGTGAAAAAAGGATAAAGAAGTTGTGGTACTTACGTACAAGGCAATATCACTCAGCAATGAAATCTATGTCATCAGGCCCGTAGCAGCATAATGAGTGGATTCAGGTACGATGATTCTAAGTGAAATAAGTCACACAGAAAAAGAAACATCATAAGTTATCACTACTACATGGAATGTAATCTTGGCTACCCAGGAACTGAATTACAAAACAGAACAGGGTCTCAAATGTAGAAAACCAAATTATGCTTGCTTAAGGAGAAAGGTGAGTTGGGGTGCTGCATAAAACCAGAGATTGAAATTAGCACAGATACCGTTCCATAAGCCAAATATGTAATAGACAAGAGCTACTCCTTGCTCAACCAAGTGGAATCAACACCCCATATTAAACGCCTAAGAATATACCTGCCTAGTAAAAATCTTAAAACCTATGGATTTCTATGTCTCCGAAAGAGAATCAAGCGTGTGTACAGCGGCATAAACGCAGCAGTGATAGGATTGGTGAGGTTCGGTGAGCAAATGCAGACCCTTTGAAGTCATATTGCATGGTACCCATTCCATGGGTCTCAACTCTCCAGGTTTAAGGGATTCTTCCTTCAGCTAAAACATGCATGTGGAACCCAGAGTATGATCCACCGTGTGATCGGGAAACGTGTTCAAATGTGTCTCAGGTTTCGTCCCCTGGTACTCGGGTGCAACATTCCAGACGCTTTACTAACACTATCCCCACTTGGAGAGTCAGTGCCTTTAACCTCCTGTTTGGCCCAGTTTGCAATTTCTGCGGAAAATGAACAGGAATAGGGAGAACCAATGAGAGACTAGCTGGAGGTGTCTGGACGGGCAAATTTAACTCTCATTTCCCACCAGGAAGAGGAATTAACCAAAGGCTCAGCGTGCCATGCCGGAACCACACTAGGGCCTGAAGCAATGCTGCGGTGTTGCGGCCAGCTCACAAGAAAGCGAGTTGAAGAAAGGAGCTCAGGGGCACTGTAATTCACAAACCTGCAGAGTTATAAATAACAGCTATCGTCCAAAAATATATTGAAGTAAGGCTGCCAAGAGGACTTGAAAGTGGGGCAGAATTGCAGGAAACCGATTTCAGGAGGTAGACTGGAATTGCATGTAAAGCATAGGAAAAGAGGCAGAACGTCCACAATGATGCACTTGGCCAAAAAGGGCGTATGCATTTTTTCCTGAGTATATTCAGGAAAAAACGCATACGCCCTTTTTGGCCAACCAAGCAAGCTTGCAAAGGAAATCTGCACTACAATGAAGTCTCACTGCCCCCCGGTCAAAAGGGCCATCTGAAAAAAGTGTAAAATCCAGAAAGTCAGGACAGGCCATGGACAACTGGGAGACTTGTTATGCTGGTGGGCGGGATGTAAATTGCCAACAGCCACTCTGGAGAAGTGTATGGTGTTTCCTGAAACATCTAAAAAACAAAGCAACAGAGCCTAGGGCAATTCCACTTATGGTCCTATAGCTTAGGAAAATTAAAATAAAAAAGACACAGCCACCCCAAAGTTTGGGACAGCTGTGTTTACAAGAACCTCGTTTACGGTACAAGTTCAATATCACAGAAAGCGAAAAATGGATAAAGAAGTTATGGTACTTACGTACAAGGCAATATCACTCAGCAATGAAATCTATGTCATCAGGCCCGTAGCAGCATAATGAGTGGATTCAGGTACGATGATTCTAAGTGAAATAAGTCACACAGAAAAAGAAACATCATAAGATATCACTACTACACGGAATGTAATCTTGGCTACACAGGAACTGAATTACAAAACAGAACAGGGTCTCAAATGTAGAAAACCAACTTATGCTTGCTTAAGGGGAAAGGTGAGTTGGCGTGCTGCATAAAACCAGAGATTGAATTTAGCACAGATACAATTCCATAAGCCAAATATGTAATAGACAAGAGCTACTCCTTGCTCAACGAAGTGGACTCAACACCCGATATTAAACGTCTAAGAATATACATGACTAGTAAGAATCTTAAAACCTATGGATTTATATGTCTCCAAAAGAGAATCAAGAGTGTGTACAGCGGCATAAACGCAGCAGTGATAGGATTGGTGAGGTTCGGTGAGCCAATGCAGACCCTTTGAAGTCATATTGCATGGTACCCATTCCATGGGTCTCAACTCTCCAGGTTTAAGGGATTCTTCCTTCAGCTAAAACATGCATGTGTAACCCAGAGTATGATCCACCGTGTGATCGGGAAACGTGTTCAAATGTGTCTCAGTTTTCGTCCCCTGGTACTCAGGGGCAACATTCCAGACGCTTTACTAACACTCTCCCTACTTGGAGAGTCAGTGCCTTTAACATCCTGTTTGGCCCAGTTTGCAATTTCTGCGGAAAATGAACAGGAATAGGGAGAACCAATGAGAGACTAGCTGGAGGTGTCTGGACGGGCAAATTTAACTCTCATTTCCCACCAGGAGGAGGAATTAACCAGAGGCTCAGTGTGCCATGCGGGAACCACACTAGGGCCTGAAGCAATCCTGCGGTGTTGCGGCCAGCTCACAAGAAAGCGAGTTGAAGAAAGGAGCTCAGGGGCACTGTAATTCACAAACCTGCAGAGTTATAAATGACAGCTATCGTCCAAAAATATATTGAAGTAAGGCTGCCAAGAGGACTCGAAAGGGGGGCAGAATTGCAGGAATCCGATTTCAGGAGGTAGACTGGAATTGCATGTAAAGCATAGGAAAAGAGGCAGAACGTCCACACTGATGCACTTGGCCAAAAAGGGCGTATGCGTTTTTTCCTGAATATATTCAGGAAAAAACGCATACGCCCTTTTTGGCCAACCAAGCAAGCTTGCAAAGGAAATCTGCACTGCAATGAATTCTCACTGCCACCTAGTCAAAAGGGCCATCTGAAAAAAGTGTAAAATCCAGAAAGGCAGGACATGCCATGGAGAATTGGGAGCCTTGTTATGCTGATGGGCGGGATATAAATTGCCAACAGCCACTCTGGAGAAGTGTATGGTGTTTCCTGAAACATCTAAAAAACAAAGCAAGAGCCCAGGGCACTTCCAATTATGGTCCTATAGCTTAGGGAAATTAAAATCAACAAGACACAGCCACCCCGAAGTTTGGGACGGCTCTGTTTACAAGAACCTCATTTACAGTACAAATTCAATATCACAGAAAGTGAAAAAAGGATAAAGAAGTTGTGGTACTTACGTACAAGGCAATATCACTCAGCAATGAAATCTATGTCATCAGGCCCGTAGCAGCATAATGAGTGGATTCAGGTACGATGATTCTAAGTGAAATAAGTCACACAGAAAAAGAAACATCATAAGTTATCACTACTACATGGAATGTAATCTTGGCTACCCAGGAACTGAATTACAAAACAGAACAGGGTCTCAAATGTAGAAAACCAAATTATGCTTGCTTAAGGAGAAAGGTGAGTTGGGGTGCTGCATAAAACCAGAGATTGAAATTAGCACAGATACCGTTCCATAAGCCAAATATGTAATAGACAAGAGCTACTCCTTGCTCAACCAAGTGGAATCAACACCCCATATTAAACGCCTAAGAATATACCTGCCTAGTAAAAATCTTAAAACCTATGGATTTCTATGTCTCCGAAAGAGAATCAAGCGTGTGTACAGCGGCATAAACGCAGCAGTGATAGGATTGGTGAGGTTCGGTGAGCCAATGCAGACCCTTTGAAGTCATATTGCATGGTACCCATTCCATGGGTCTCAACTCTCCAGGTTTAAGGGATTCTTCCTTCAGCTAAAACATGCATGTGGAACCCAGAGTATGATCCACCGTGTGATCGGGAAACGTGTTCAAATGTGTCTCAGGTTTCGTCCCCTGGTACTCGGGTGCAACATTCCAGACGCTTTACTAACACTATCCCCACTTGGAGAGTCAGTGCCTTTAACCTCCTGTTTGGCCCAGTTTGCAATTTCTGCGGAAAATGAACAGGAATAGGGAGAACCAATGAGAGACTAGCTGGAGGTGTCTGGACGGGCAAATTTAACTCTCATTTCCCACCAGGAAGAGGAATTAACCAAAGGCTCAGCGTGCCATGCCGGAACCACACTAGGGCCTGAAGCAATCCTGCGGTGTTGCGGCCAGCTCACAAGAAAGCGAGTTGAAGAAAGGAGCTCAGGGGCACTGTAATTCACAAACCTGCAGAGTTAAAAATGACAGCTATCGTCCAAAAATATATTGAAGTAAGGCTGCCAAGAGGACTCGAAAGCGGGGCAGAATTGCAGGAATCCGATTTCAGGAGGTAGACTGGAATTGCATGTAAAACATAGGAAAAGCGACAGAATGTCCACAATGATGCACTTGGCCAAAAAGGGCGTATGCGTTTTTTCCTGAATATATTCAGGAAAAAACGCATACGCCCTTTTTGGCCAACCAAGCAAGCTTGCAAAGGAAATCTGCACTACAATGAAGTCTCACTGCCCCCCAGTCAAAAGGGCCATCTGAAAAAAGTGTAAAATCCAGAAAGGCCGGACAGGCCATGGAGAACTGGGAGCCTTGTTATGCTGATGGGCGGGATGTAAATTGCCAACAGCCACTCTGGAGAAGTGTATGGTGTTTCCTGAAACATCTAAAAAACAAAGCAACAGAGCCTAGGGCACTTCCACTTATGGTCCTATAGCTTAGGGAAATTAAAATCAAAAAGACACAGCCACCCCAAAGTTTGGGACGGCTCTGTTTACAAGAACCTCATTTACGGTACAAATTCAATATCACAGAAGCTGAAAAATGGATAAAGAATTTGTGGTACTTACGTACAATGCAATATCACTCAGCAATGAAATCTATATCATCAGGCCCGTAGCAGCATAATGAGTGGATTCAGGTACGATGATTCTAAGTGAAATAAGTCACACAGAAAAAGAAACATCATAAGATATCCCTACTACACGGAATGTAAACTTGGCTACCCAGGAACTGAAATACAAAACAGAACAGGGTCTCAAATGTAGAAAACCAACTTATGCTTGCTTAAGGGGAAAGGTGAATTGGGGTGCTGCATAAAACCAGAGATTGAAATTAGCACAGATACCATTCCATAAGCCAAATATGTAATAGACAAGAGCTACTCCTTGCTCAACGAAGAGGACTCAACACCCCATATTAAACGTCTAGGAATATACCTGACTAGTAAGAATCTTAATACCTATGGATTTATATGTCTCCGAAAGGGAATCAAGCGTGTGTACAGTGGCATAAGCGCAGCAGTGATAGGATTGGTGAGGTTCGGTGAGCCAATGCAGAACCTTTGAAGTCATATTGCATGGTACCCATTCCATGGGTCTCAACTCTCCAGGTTTAAGGGATTCTTCCTTCAGCTAAAACATGCATGTGGAACCCAGAGTATGATCCACCGTGTGATCGGGAAACGTGTTGAAATGTGTCTCAGGTTTCATCTCCTCGTACTCGGGTGCAACATTCCAGACGCTTTACTAACACTCTCCCCACTTGGAGATTCAGTGCCTTTAACCTCCTGTTTGGCCCAGTTTGCATTTTCTGCGGAAGATGAACAGGAATAGGGAGAACCAATGAGAGACTATCTGGAGGTGTCTGGACGGGCAAATTTAACTCTCATTTACCACCAGGAAGAGGAATTAACCAAAGGCTCAGCGTGCCATGCCGGAACCACACTAGGGCCTGAAGCAATACTGCGGTGTTGCGGCCAGCTCACAAGAAAGCGAGTTGAAGAAAGCAGCTCAGTGGCACTGTAATACACAAACCTGCAGAGTTAAAAATGACAGCTATCGTCCAAAAATATATTGAAGTAAGGCTGCCAAGAGGACTTGAAAGCGGGGCAGAATTGCAGGAAACCGATTTCAGGAGGTAGACTGGAATTGCATGTAAAGCATAGGAAAAGAGGCAGAACGTCCACAATGATGCACTTGGCCAAAAAGGGCGTATGCGTTTTTTCCTGAATATATTCAGGAAAAAACGCATACGCCCTTTTTGGCCAACCAAGCAAGCTTGCAAAGGAAATCTGCAGTACAATGAAGTCTCACTGCCCCCCGGTCAAAAGGGCCATCTGAAAAAAGTGTAAAATCCAGAAAGGCAGGACAGGCCATGGAGAACTGGGAGCCTTGTTATGCTGATGGGCGGGATGTAAATTGCCAACAGCCACTCTGGAGAAGTGTATGGTGTTTCCTGAAACATCTACAAAACAAAGCAACAGAGCCTAGGGCACTTCCACTTATGGTCCTATAGCTTAGGGAAATTAAAATCAAAAAGACACAGTCACCCCAAAGTTTGGGACAGCTCTGTTTACAAGAACCTCGTTTACAGTTCGAGTTCAATATCACAGAAAGTGAAAAATGGATAAAGAACTTGTGGTAGGTACGTACAATGCAATATCACTCTGCAATGAAATCTATGTCATCAGGCCCATAGCAGCATAATGAGTGGATTCAGGTACGATGATTCTAAGTGAAATAAGTCACACAGAAAAAGAAACATCATAAGATATCACTACTACACGGAATGTAAACTTGGCTACACAGGAACAGAATTACAAAACAGAACAGGGTCTCAAATGTAGAAAACCAACTTATGCTTTCTTAAGGGGAAAGGTGTGTTGGGGTGCTGCATAAAACCAGAGATTGAAATTAGCACAGATACTGTTCCATAAGCCAAATATGTAATAGACAAGAGCTACTCCTTTCTCAACCAAGTGGAATCAACACCCCATATTAAACGCCTAAGAATATACCTGACTAGTAAGAATCTTAAAACCTATGGATTTCTATGTCTCCGAAAGAGAATCAAGCGTGTGTACAGCAGCATAAACGCAGCAGTGATAGGATTGGTGAGGTTCGGTGAGCAAATGCAGACCCTTTGAAGTCATATTGCATGGTACCCATTCCATGGGTCTCAACTCTCCAGGTTTAAGGGATTCTTCCTTCAGCTAAAACATGCATTTGGAACCCAGAGTATGATCCACCGTGTGATCGGGAAACGTGTTCAAATGTGTCTCAGGTTTCGTCCCCTGGTACTCGGGTGCAACATTCCAGACGCTTTACTAACACTCTCCCCACTTGGAGAGTCAGTGCCTTTAACCTCCTGTTTGGCCCAGTTTGCAATTTCTGCGGAAAATGAACAGGAATAGGGAGAACCAATGAGAGACTAGCTGGAGGTGTCTGGACGGGCAAATTTAACTCTCATTTCCCACCAGGAAGAGGAATTAAACAAAGGCTCAGCATGCCATTCCGGAACCACACTAGGGCCTGAAGCAATCCTGCGGTGTTGCGGCCAGCTCACAAGAAAGCGAGTTGAAGAAAGGAGCTCAGGGGCACTGTAATTCACAAACCTGCAGAGTTATAAATGACAGCTATCGTCCAAAAATATATTGAAGTAAGGCTGCCAAGAGGACTCGAAAGGGGGGCAGAATTGCAGGAATCCGATTTCAGGAGGTAGACTGGAATTGCATGTAAAGCATAGGAAAAGAGGCAGAACGTCCACAATGATGCACTTGGCCAAAAAGTGTGTATGCGTTTTTTCCTGAATATATTCAGGAAAAAACGCATACGCCCTTTTTGGCCAACCAAGCAAGCTTGCAAAGAAATGTGCACTACAATGAAGTCTCACTGCCCCCCGGTCAAAAGGGCCATCTGAAAAAAGTGTAAAATCCAGAAAGGCAGGACAGGCCATGGAGAACTGGGAGCCTTGTTATGCTGATGGGCGGGATGTAAATTGCCAACAGCCACTCTGGAGAAGTGTATGGTGTTTCCTGAAACATCTAAAAAACAAAGCAACAGAGCCTAGGGTACTTCCAATTATGGTCCTATAGCTTAGGGAAATTAAAATCAAAAAGACACAGCCACCCCAAAGTTTGGGATGGCTCTGTTTACAAGAACCTCGTTTACGGTACAAGTTCAATATCACAGAAAGCGAAAAATGGATAAAGAAGTTGTTGTACTTACGTACAATGCAATATCACTCAGCAATGAAATCTATGTCATCAGGCCCGTAGCAGCATAACGAGTGGATTCAGGTACGATGATTCTAAGTGAAATAATTCACAGAGAAAAAGAAACATCATAAGATATCACTACTACACGGAATGTAAACTTGGCTACACAGGAACTGAATTACAAAACAGAACAGGGTCTCAAATGTAGAAAACCAACTTATGCTTGCTTAAGGGGAAAGGTGAGTTGGGGTGCTGCATAAAACCAGAGATTGAAATTATCACAGATACCGTTCCATAAGCCAAATATGTAATAGACAAGAGCTACTCCTTGCTCAACGAGGTGGACTCAACACCCGATATTAAACGTCTAAGAATATACCTGACTAGTAAGAATCTTAAAACCTATGGATTTATATGTCTCCAAAAGAGAATCAAGAGTGTGTACAGCGGCATAAACGCAGCAGTGATAGGATTGGTGGGGTTCGGTGAGCAAATGCAGACCCTTTGAAGTCATATTGCATGGTACCCATTCCATGGGTCTCAACTCTCCAGGTTTAAGGGATTCTTCCTTCAGCTAAAACATGCATGTGGAACCCAGAGTATGATCCACCATGTGATCAGGAAACGTGTGCAAATGTGTCTCAGGTTTCGTCCCCTGGTACTCGGGTGCAACATTCCAGATGCTTTACTAACACTCTCCCCACTTGGAGAGTCAGTGCCTTTAACCTCCTGTTTGGCCCAGTTTGCAATTTCTGCGGAAAATGAACAGGAATAGGGAGAACCAATGAGAGACTAGCTGGAGGTGTCTGGACGGGCAAATTTAACTCTCATTTCCCACCAGGAAGAGGAATTAACCAAAGGCTCAGCGTGCCATGCCGGAACCACACTAGGGCCTGAAGCAATGATGCGGTGTTGCGGCCAGCTCACAAGAAAGCGAGTTGAAGAAAGGAGCTCAGGGGCACTGTAATTCACAAACCTGCAGAGTTATAAATGACAGCTATCGTCTAAAAATATATTGAAGTAAGGCTGCCAAGAGGACTCGAAAGTGGGGCAGAATTGCAGGAAACCGATTTCAGGAGGTAGACTGGAATTGCATGTAAAGCATAGGAAAAGAGACAGAATGTCCACAATGATGCAATTGGCCAAAAAGGGCGTATGCGTTTTTTCCTGAATATATTCAGGAAAAAACGCATACGCGCTTTTTGGCCAACCAAGCAAGCTTACAAAGGAAATCTGCACTACAATGAAGTCTCACTGCCCCCCGGTCAAAAGGGCCATCTGAAAAAAGTATAAAATCCAGAAAGGCCGGACAGGCCATGGAGAACTGGGAGCCTTGTTATGCTGATGGGCGGGATGTAAATTGCCAACAGCCACTCTGGAGAAGTGTATGGTGTTTCCTGAAACATCTAAAAAACAAAGCAACAGAGCCTAGGGCGCTTCCACTTATGGTCCTATAGCTTAGGGAAATTAAAATCAAAAAGACACAGCCACCCCAAAGTTTGGGACGGCTCTGTTTACAAGAACCTCGTTCACGGTACAAGTTCAATATCGCAGAAAGTGAAAAATGGATAAAGAAGTTGTGGTACTTACGTACAAGGCAATATCACTCAGCAATGAAATCTATGTCATCAGGCCCGTAGCAACATAATGAGTGGATTCAGGTACGATGATTCTAAGTGAAATAAGTCACACAGAAAAAGAAACATCATAAGTTATCACTACTACACGGAATGTAATCTTGGCTACACAGGAACTGAATTACAAAACAGAACAGGGTCTCAAATGTAGAAAACCAACTTATGCTTGCTTAAGGGGAAAGGTGAGTTGGGGTGCTGCATAAAACCAGAGATTGAATTTAGCACAGATACAATTCCATAAGCCAAATATGTAATAGACAAGAGCTACTCCTTGCTCAACGAAGTGGACTCAACACCCGATATTAAACGTCTAAGAATATACATGACTAGTAAGAATCTTAAAACCTATGGATTTATATGTCTCCAAAAGAGAATCAAGAGTGTGTACAGCGGCATAAACGCAGCAGTGATAGGATTGGTGAGGTTCGGTGAGCCAATGCAGACCCTTTGAAGTCATATTGCATGGTACCCATTCCATGGGTCTCAACTCTCCAGGTTTAAGGGATTCTTCCTTCAGCTAAAACATGCATGTGGAACCCAGAGTATGATCCACCGTGTGATCGGGATACGTGTTCAAATGTGTCTCAGTTTTCGTCCCCTGGTACTCAGAGGCAACATTCCAGACGCTTTACTAACACTCTCCCTAATTGGAGAGTCAGTGCCTTTAACCTCCTGTTTGGCCCAGTTTGCAATTTCTGCGGAAAATGAACAGGAATAGGGAGAACCAATGAGAGACTAGCTGGAGGTGTCTGGACGGGCAAATTTAACTCTCATTTCCCACCAGGAGGAGGAATTAACCAGAGGCTCAGCGTGCCATGCGGGAACCACACTAGGGCCTGAAGCAATCCTGCGGTGTTGCGGCCAGCTCACAAGAAAGCGAGTTGAAGAAAGGAGCTCAGGGGCACTGTAATTCACAAACCTGCAGAGTTATAAATGACAGCTATCGTCCAAAAATATATTGAAGTAAGGCTGCCAAGGGGACTCGAAAGCGGGGCAGAATTGCAGGAATCCGATTTCAGGAGGTAGACTGGAATTGCATGTAAAGCATAGGAAAAGAGGCAGAACGTCCACACTGATGCACTTGGCCAAAAAGGGCGTATGCGTTTTTTCCTGAATATATTCAGGAAAAAACGCATACGCCCTTTTTGGCCAACCAAGCAAGCTTGCAAAGGAAATCTGCACTGCAATGAAGTCTCACTGCCACCTAGTCAAAAGGGCCATCTGAAAAAAGTGTAAAATCCAGAAAGGCAGGACATGCCATGGAGAATTGGGAGCCTTGTTATGCTGATGGGCGGGATATAAATTGCCAACAGCCACTCTGGAGAAGTGTATGGTGTTTCCTGAAACATCTAAAAAACAAAGCAAGAGCCCAGGGCACTTCCAATTATGGTCCTATAGCTTAGGGAAATTAAAATCAACAAGACACAGCCACCCCAAAGTTTGGGACGGCTCTGTTTACAAGAACCTCATTTACAGTACAAATTCAATATCACAGAAAGTGAAAAAAGGATAAAGAAGTTGTGGTACTTACGTACAAGGCAATATCACTCAGCAATGAAATCTATGTCATCAGGCCCGTAGCAGCATAATGAGTGGATTCAGGTACGATGATTCTAAGTGAAATAAGTCACACAGAAAAAGAAACATCATAAGTTATCACTACTACATGGAATGTAATCTTGGCTACCCAGGAACTGAATTACAAAACAGAACAGGGTCTCAAATGTAGAAAACCAAATTATGCTTGCTTAAGGAGAAAGGTGAGTTGGGGTGCTGCATAAAACCAGAGATTGAAATTAGCACAGATACCGTTCCATAAGCCAAATATGTAATAGACAAGAGCTACTCCTTGCTCAACCAAGTGGAATCAACACCCCATATTAAACGCCTAAGAATATACCTGCCTAGTAAAAATCTTAAAACCTATGGATTTCTATGTCTCCGAAAGAGAATCAAGCGTGTGTACAGCGGCATAAACGCAGCAGTGATAGGATTGGTGAGGTTCGGTGAGCAAATGCAGACCCTTTGAAGTCATATTGCATGGTACCCATTCCATGGGTCTCAACTCTCCAGGTTTAAGGGATTCTTCCTTCAGCTAAAACATGCATGTGGAACCCAGAGTATGATCCACCGTGTGATCGGGAAACGTGTTCAAATGTGTCTCAGGTTTCGTCCCCTGGTACTCGGGTGCAACATTCCAGACGCTTTACTAACACTATCCCCACTTGGAGAGTCAGTGCCTTTAACCTCCTGTTTGGCCCAGTTTGCAATTTCTGCGGAAAATGAACAGGAATAGGGAGAACCAATGAGAGACTAGCTGGAGGTGTCTGGACGGGCAAATTTAACTCTCATTTCCCACCAGGAAAAGGAATTAACCAAAGGCTCAGCGTGCCATGCCGGAACCACACTAGGGCCTGAAGCAATGCTGCGGTGTTGCGGCCAGCTCACAAGAAAGCGAGTTGAAGAAAGGAGCTCAGGGGCACTGTAATTCACAAACCTGCAGAGTTATAAATAACAGCTATCGTCCAAAAATATATTGAAGTAAGGCTGCCAAGAGGACTTGAAAGTGGGGCAGAATTGCAGGAAACCGATTTCAGGAGGTAGACTGGAATTGCATGTAAAGCATAGGAAAAGAGGCAGAACGTCCACAATGATGCACTTGGCCAAAAAGGGCGTATGCATTTTTTCCTGAGTATATTCAGGAAAAAACGCATACGCCCTTTTTGGCCAACCAAGCAAGCTTGCAAAGGAAATCTGCACTACAATGAAGTCTCACTGCCCCCCGGTCAAAAGGGCCATCTGAAAAAAGTGTAAAATCCAGAAAGTCAGGACAGGCCATGGACAACTGGGAGACTTGTTATGCTGGTGGGCGGGATGTAAATTGCCAACAGCCACTCTGGAGAAGTGTATGGTGTTTCCTGAAACATCTAAAAAACAAAGCAACAGAGCCTAGGGCAATTCCACTTATGGTCCTATAGCTTAGGAAAATTAAAATAAAAAAGACACAGCCACCCCAAAGTTTGGGACAGCTGTGTTTACAAGAACCTCGTTTACGGTACAAGTTCAATATCACAGAAAGCGAAAAATGGATAAAGAAGTTATGGTACTTACGTACAAGGCAATATCACTCAGCAATGAAATCTATGTCATCAGGCCCGTAGCAGCATAATGAGTGGATTCAGGTACGATGATTCTAAGTGAAATAAGTCACACAGAAAAAGAAACATCATAAGATATCACTACTACACGGAATGTAATCTTGGCTACACAGGAACTGAATTACAAAACAGAACAGGGTCTCAAATGTAGAAAACCAACTTATGCTTGCTTAAGGGGAAAGGTGAGTTGGCGTGCTGCATAAAACCAGAGATTGAATTTAGCACAGATACAATTCCATAAGCCAAATATGTAATAGACAAGAGCTACTCCTTGCTCAACGAAGTGGACTCAACACCCGATATTAAACGTCTAAGAATATACATGACTAGTAAGAATCTTAAAACCTATGGATTTATATGTCTCCAAAAGAGAATCAAGAGTGTGTACAGCGGCATAAACGCAGCAGTGATAGGATTGGTGAGGTTCGGTGAGCCAATGCAGACCCTTTGAAGTCATATTGCATGGTACCCATTCCATGGGTCTCAACTCTCCAGGTTTAAGGGATTCTTCCTTCAGCTAAAACATGCATGTGTAACCCAGAGTATGATCCACCGTGTGATCGGGAAACGTGTTCAAATGTGTCTCAGTTTTCGTCCCCTGGTACTCAGGGGCAACATTCCAGACGCTTTACTAACACTCTCCCTACTTGGAGAGTCAGTGCCTTTAACCTCCTGTTTGGCCCAGTTTGCAATTTCTGCGGAAAATGAACAGGAATAGGGAGAACCAATGAGAGACTAGCTGGAGGTGTCTGGACGGGCAAATTTAACTCTCATTTCCCACCAGGAGGAGGAATTAACCAGAGGCTCAGTGTGCCATGCGGGAACCACACTAGGGCCTGAAGCAATCCTGCGGTGTTGCGGCCAGCTCACAAGAAAGCGAGTTGAAGAAAGGAGCTCAGGGGCACTGTAATTCACAAACCTGCAGAGTTATAAATGACAGCTATCGTCCAAAAATATATTGAAGTAAGGCTGCCAAGAGGACTCGAAAGGGGGGCAGAATTGCAGGAATCCGATTTCAGGAGGTAGACTGGAATTGCATGTAAAGCATAGGAAAAGAGGCAGAACGTCCACACTGATGCACTTGGCCAAAAAGGGCGTATGCGTTTTTTCCTGAATATATTCAGGAAAAAACGCATACGCCCTTTTTGGCCAACCAAGCAAGCTTGCAAAGGAAATCTGCACTGCAATGAATTCTCACTGCCACCTAGTCAAAAGGGCCATCTGAAAAAAGTGTAAAATCCAGAAAGGCAGGACATGCCATGGAGAATTGGGAACCTTGTTATGCTGATGGGCGGGATATAAATTGCCAACAGCCACTCTGGAGAAGTGTATGGTGTTTCCTGAAACATCTAAAAAACAAAGCAAGAGCCCAGGGCACTTCCAATTATGGTCCTATAGCTTAGGGAAATTAAAATCAACAAGACACAGCCACCCCGAAGTTTGGGACGGCTCTGTTTACAAGAACCTCATTTACAGTACAAATTCAATATCACAGAAAGTGAAAAAAGGATAAAGAAGTTGTGGTACTTACGTACAAGGCAATATCACTCAGCAATGAAATCTATGTCATCAGGCCCGTAGCAGCATAATGAGTGGATTCAGGTACGATGATTCTAAGTGAAATAAGTCACACAGAAAAAGAAACATCATAAGTTATCACTACTACATGGAATGTAATCTTGGCTACCCAGGAACTGAATTACAAAACAGAACAGGGTCTCAAATGTAGAAAACCAAATTATGCTTGCTTAAGGAGAAAGGTGAGTTGGGGTGCTGCATAAAACCAGAGATTGAAATTAGCACAGATACCGTTCCATAAGCCAAATATGTAATAGACAAGAGCTACTCCTTGCTCAACCAAGTGGAATCAACACCCCATATTAAACGCCTAAGAATATACCTGCCTAGTAAAAATCTTAAAACCTATGGATTTCTATGTCTCCGAAAGAGAATCAAGCGTGTGTACAGCGGCATAAACGCAGCAGTGATAGGATTGGTGAGGTTCGGTGAGCCAATGCAGACCCTTTGAAGTCATATTGCATGGTACCCATTCCATGGGTCTCAACTCTCCAGGTTTAAGGGATTCTTCCTTCAGCTAAAACATGCATGTGGAACCCAGAGTATGATCCACCGTGTGATCGGGAAACGTGTTCAAATGTGTCTCAGGTTTCGTCCCCTGGTACTCGGGTGCAACATTCCAGACGCTTTACTAACACTATCCCCACTTGGAGAGTCAGTGCCTTTAACCTCCTGTTTGGCCCAGTTTGCAATTTCTGCGGAAAATGAACAGGAATAGGGAGAACCAATGAGAGACTAGCTGGAGGTGTCTGGACGGGCAAATTTAACTCTCATTTCCCACCAGGAAGAGGAATTAACCAAAGGCTCAGCGTGCCATGCCGGAACCACACTAGGGCCTGAAGCAATCCTGCGGTGTTGCGGCCAGCTCACAAGAAAGCGAGTTGAAGAAAGGAGCTCAGGGGCACTGTAATTCACAAACTTGCAGAGTTAAAAATGACAGCTATCGTCCAAAAATATATTGAAGTAAGGCTGCCAAGAGGACTCGAAAGCGGGGCAGAATTGCAGGAATCCGATTTCAGGAGGTAGACTGGAATTGCATGTAAAACATAGGAAAAGCGACAGAATGTCCACAATGATGCACTTGGCCAAAAAGGGCGTATGCGTTTTTTCCTGAATATATTCAGGAAAAAACGCATACGCCCTTTTTGGCCAACCAAGCAAGCTTGCAAAGGAAATCTGCACTACAATGAAGTCTCACTGCCCCCCAGTCAAAAGGGCCATCTGAAAAAAGTGTAAAATCCAGAAAGGCCGGACAGGCCATGGAGAACTGGGAGCCTTGTTATGCTGATGGGCGGGATGTAAATTGCCAACAGCCACTCTGGAGAAGTGTATGGTGTTTCCTGAAACATCTAAAAAACAAAGCAACAGAGCCTAGGGCACTTCCACTTATGGTCCTATAGCTTAGGGAAATTAAAATCAAAAAGACACAGCCACCCCAAAGTTTGGGACGGCTCTGTTTACAAGAACCTCATTTACGGTACAAATTCAATATCACAGAAGCTGAAAAATGGATAAAGAATTTGTGGTACTTACGTACAATGCAATATCACTCAGCAATGAAATCTATATCATCAGGCCCGTAGCAGCATAATGAGTGGATTCAGGTACGATGATTCTAAGTGAAATAAGTCACACAGAAAAAGAAACATCATAAGATATCCCTACTACACGGAATGTAAACTTGGCTACCCAGGAACTGAAATACAAAACAGAACAGGGTCTCAAATGTAGAAAACCAACTTATGCTTGCTTAAGGGGAAAGGTGAATTGGGGTGCTGCATAAAACCAGAGATTGAAATTAGCACAGATACCATTCCATAAGCCAAATATGTAATAGACAAGAGCTACTCCTTGCTCAACGAAGAGGACTCAACACCCCATATTAAACGTCTAGGAATATACCTGACTAGTAAGAATCTTAATACCTATGGATTTATATGTCTCCGAAAGGGAATCAAGCGTGTGTACAGTGGCATAAGCGCAGCAGTGATAGGATTGGTGAGGTTCGGTGAGCCAATGCAGAACCTTTGAAGTCATATTGCATGGTACCCATTCCATGGGTCTCAACTCTCCAGGTTTAAGGGATTCTTCCTTCAGCTAAAACATGCATGTGGAACCCAGAGTATGATCCACCGTGTGATCGGGAAACGTGTTGAAATGTGTCTCAGGTTTCATCTCCTCGTACTCGGGTGCAACATTCCAGACGCTTTACTAACACTCTCCCCACTTGGAGATTCAGTGCCTTTAACCTCCTGTTTGGCCCAGTTTGCATTTTCTGCGGAAGATGAACAGGAATAGGGAGAACCAATGAGAGACTATCTGGAGGTGTCTGGACGGGCAAATTTAACTCTCATTTACCACCAGGAAGAGGAATTAACCAAAGGCTCAGCGTGCCATGCCGGAACCACACTAGGGCCTGAAGCAATACTGCGGTGTTGCGGCCAGCTCACAAGAAAGCGAGTTGAAGAAAGCAGCTCAGTGGCACTGTAATACACAAACCTGCAGAGTTAAAAATGACAGCTATCGTCCAAAAATATATTGAAGTAAGGCTGCCAAGAGGACTTGAAAGCGGGGCAGAATTGCAGGAAACCGATTTCAGGAGGTAGACTGGAATTGCATGTAAAGCATAGGAAAAGAGGCAGAACGTCCACAATGATGCACTTGGCCAAAAAGGGCGTATGCGTTTTTTCCTGAATATATTCAGGAAAAAACGCATACGCCCTTTTTGGCCAACCAAGCAAGCTTGCAAAGGAAATCTGCAGTACAATGAAGTCTCACTGCCCCCCGGTCAAAAGGGCCATCTGAAAAAAGTGTAAAATCCAGAAAGGCAGGACAGGCCATGGAGAACTGGGAGCCTTGTTATGCTGATGGGCGGGATGTAAATTGCCAACAGCCACTCTGGAGAAGTGTATGGTGTTTCCTGAAACATCTACAAAACAAAGCAACAGAGCCTAGGGCACTTCCACTTATGGTCCTATAGCTTAGGGAAATTAAAATCAAAAAGACACAGTCACCCCAAAGTTTGGGACAGCTCTGTTTACAAGAACCTCGTTTACAGTTCGAGTTCAATATCACAGAAAGTGAAAAATGGATAAAGAACTTGTGGTAGGTACGTACAATGCAATATCACTCTGCAATGAAATCTATGTCATCAGGCCCATAGCAGCATAATGAGTGGATTCAGGTACGATGATTCTAAGTGAAATAAGTCACACAGAAAAAGAAACATCATAAGATATCACTACTACACGGAATGTAAACTTGGCTACACAGGAACAGAATTACAAAACAGAACAGGGTCTCAAATGTAGAAAACCAACTTATGCTTTCTTAAGGGGAAAGGTGTGTTGGGGTGCTGCATAAAACCAGAGATTGAAATTAGCACAGATACTGTTCCATAAGCCAAATATGTAATAGACAAGAGCTACTCCTTTCTCAACCAAGTGGAATCAACACCCCATATTAAACGCCTAAGAATATACCTGACTAGTAAGAATCTTAAAACCTATGGATTTCTATGTCTCCGAAAGAGAATCAAGCGTGTGTACAGCAGCATAAACGCAGCAGTGATAGGATTGGTGAGGTTCGGTGAGCAAATGCAGACCCTTTGAAGTCATATTGCATGGTACCCATTCCATGGGTCTCAACTCTCCAGGTTTAAGGGATTCTTCCTTCAGCTAAAACATGCATTTGGAACCCAGAGTATGATCCACCGTGTGATCGGGAAACGTGTTCAAATGTGTCTCAGGTTTCGTCCCCTGGTACTCGGGTGCAACATTCCAGACGCTTTACTAACACTCTCCCCACTTGGAGAGTCAGTGCCTTTAACCTCCTGTTTGGCCCAGTTTGCAATTTCTGCGGAAAATGAACAGGAATAGGGAGAACCAATGAGAGACTAGCTGGAGGTGTCTGGACGGGCAAATTTAACTCTCATTTCCCACCAGGAAGAGGAATTAAACAAAGGCTCAGCATGCCATTCCGGAACCACACTAGGGCCTGAAGCAATCCTGCGGTGTTGCGGCCAGCTCACAAGAAAGCGAGTTGAAGAAAGGAGCTCAGGGGCACTGTAATTCACAAACCTGCAGAGTTATAAATGACAGCTATCGTCCAAAAATATATTGAAGTAAGGCTGCCAAGAGGACTTGAAAGCGGGGCAGAATTGCAGGAAACCGGTTTCAGGAGGTAGACTGGAATTGCATGTAAAGCATAGGAAAAGAGGCAGAACGTCCACAATGATGCACTTGGCCAAAAAGGGCGTATGCGTTTTTTCCTGAATATATTCAGGAAAAAACGCATACGCCCTTTTTGGCCAACCAAGCAAGCTTGCAAAGGAAATGTGCACTACAATGAAGTCTCACTGCCCCCCGGTCAAAAGGGCCATCTGAAAAAAGTGTAAAATCCAGAAAGGCAGGACAGGCCATGGAGAACTGGGAGCCTTGTTATGCTGATGGGCGGGATGTAAATTGCCAACAGCCACTCTGGAGAAGTGTATGGTGTTTCCTGAAACATCTAAAAAACAAAGCAACGGAGCCTAGGGCACTTCCACTTATGGTCCTTTAGCTTAGGGAAATTAAAATCAACAAGACACAGCCACCCCAAAGTTTGGGACGGCTCTGTTTACAAGAACCTCGTTTACAGTACAAATTCAATATCACAGAAAGTGAAAAATGGATAAAGAAGTTGTGGTACTTACGTACAATGCAATATCACTCAGCAATGAAATCTATGTCATCAGGCCCATAGCAGCATAATGAGTGGATTCAGGTACGATGATTCTAAGTGAGATAAGTCACACAGAAAAAGAAACATCATAAGATATCACTAATACACGGAATGTAAACTTGGCTACACAGGAACAGAATTACAAAACAGAACAGGGTCTCAAATGTAGAAAACCAACTTATGCTTGCTTAAGGGGAAAGGTGAGTTGGGGTGCTGCATAAAACCAGAGATTTAAATTAGCACAGATACCGTTCCATAATCCATATATGTAATAGACAAGAGCTACTCCTTGCTCAACGAAGAGGACACAACACCCCATATTAAACGCCTAAGAATATACCTGACTAGTAAGAATCTTAAAACCTATGGATTTATATGTCTCTGAAAGAGAATCAAGCGTGTGTACAGCGGCATAAACGCAGCAGTGATAAGATTGGTGATTTTCGGTGAGCAAATGCACAACCTTTGAAGTCATATTGCATGGTACCCATTCCATGGGTCTCAACTCTCCAGGTTTAAGGGATTCTTCCTTCAGCTAAAACATCCATGTGGAACCCAGAGTATGATCCACCGTGTGATTGGGAAACGTGTTCAAATGTGTCTCAGGTTTCGTCCCCTGGTACTCGGGTGCAACATTCCAGACGCTTTACTAAAACTCTCCCCACTTGGAGAGTCAGTGCCTTTAACGTCCTGTTTGGCCCAGTTTGCAATTTCTGCAGAAAATGAACAGGAATAGGGAGAACCAATGAGAGACTAGCTGGAGGTGTCTGGACGGGCAAATTTAACTCTCATTTCCCACCAGGAAGAGGAATTAACCAAAGACTCAGCGTGCCATGCCGGAACCACACTAGGGCCTGAAGCAATCCTGCGGTGTTGCGGCCAGCTCACAAGAAAGCGAGTTGAAGAAAGGAGCTCAGGGGCACTGTAATTCACAAACCTGCAGAGTTATAAATGACAATTATCGTCCAAAAATATATTGAAGTAAGGCTGCCAAGAGGACTTGAAAGTGGGGCAGAATTGCAGGAAACCGATTTCAGGAGGTAGACTGGAATTGCATGTAAAGCATAGGAAAAGAGGCAGAACGTCCACAATGATGCACTTGGCCAAAAAGGGCGTATGCGTTTTTTCCTGAATATATTCAGGAAAAAACGCATACGCCCTTTTTGGCCAACCAAGCAAGCTTGCAAAGGAAATCTGCAGTACAATGAAGTCTCACTGCCCCCCGGTCAAAAGGGCCATCTGAAAAAAGTGTAAAATCCAGAAAGGCAGGACAGGCCATGGAGAACTGGGAGCCTTGTTATGCTGATGGGCGGGATGTAAATTGTCAACAGCCACTCTGGAGAAGTGTATGGTGTTTCCTGAAACATATAAAAAACAAAGCAACAGAGCCTAGGGCGCTTCCACTTATGGTCCTATAGCTTAGGGAAATTAAAATCAAAAAGACACAGCCACCCCAAAATTTGGGATGGCTCTGTTTACAAGAACCTCGTTTACAGTACAAATTCAATATCACAGAAAGTGAAAAATGGATAAAGAAGTTGTGGTACTTATGTACAATGCAATATCACTCAGCAATGAAACCTATGTCATCAGGCCCATAGCAGCATAATGAGTGGATTCAGGTACGATGATTCTAAGTGAAATAAGTCACACAGAAAAAGAAACATCATAAGATATCACTACTACACGGAATGTAAACTTGGCTACAAAGGAACTGAATTACAAAACAGAACAGGGTCTCAAATGTAGAAAACCAACTTATGCTTGCTTAAGAGGAAAGGTGAGTTGGGGTGCTGCATAAAACCAGAGATTGAAATTAGCACAGATACCGTTCCATAAGCCAAATATGTAATAGACATGAGCTACTCCTAGCTCAACGAAGTGGACTCAACGACCCATATTAAACGCCTAAGAATATACCTGACAGGTAAGAATCTTAAAACCTATGGATTTATATGTCTCCGAATGAGAATCAAGCATGTGTACAGCGGCATAAACACAGCAGTGATAGGATTGGTGAGGTTCGGTGAACAAATGCAGACCCTTTGAAATCATATTGCATGGTACCCATTCCATGGGTCTCAACTCTCCAGGTTTAAGGGATTCTTCCTTCAGCTAAAACATGAATGTGGAACCCAGAGTATGATCCACCGTGTGATCGGGAAACGTGTTCAAATGTGTCAGTTTTCGTCCCCTGGTACTCGGGTGCAACATTCCAGACGCTTTACTAACACTCTCCCCACTTGGAGAGTCAGTGCCTTTAACCTCCTGTTTGGCCCAGTTTGCAATTTCTTTGGAAAATGAACAGGAATAGGGAGAACCAATGAGAGACTAGCTGGAGGTGTCTGGACGGGCAAATTTAACTCTCATTTCCCACCAGGAAGAGGAATTAACCAAAGGCTCAGCGTGCCATTCCGGAACCACACTAGGGCCTGAAGCAATGCTGCGGTGTTGCGGCCAGCTCACAAGAAAGCGAGTTGAAGAAAGGAGCTCAGGGGCACTGTAATTCACAAACCTGCAGAGTTATAAATGACAGCTATCGTCCAAAAATATATTGAAGTAAGGCTGCCAAGAGGACTTGAAAGCGGGGCAGAATTGCAGGAAACCGATTTCAGGAGGTAGACTGGAATTGCATGTAAAGCATAGGAAAAGAGGCAGAACGTCCACAATGATGCACTTGGCCAAAAAGGGCGTATGCGTATTTTCCTGAATATATTCAGGAAAAAACGCATACGCCCTTTTTGGCCAACCAAGCAAGCTTGCAAAGGAAATCTGCACTACAATGAAGTCTCACTGCCCCCCGGTCAAAAGGGCCATCTGAAAAAAGTGTAAAATCCAGAAAGGCAGGACAGGCCATGGAGAACTGGGAGCCTTGTTATGCTGATGGGCGGGATGTAAATTGCCAACAGCCACTCTGGAGAAGTGTATGGTGTTTCCTGAAACATCTAAAAACCAAAGCAACAGAGCCTAGGGCACTTCCACTTATGGTCCTATAGCTTAGGGAAATTAAAATCAAAAAGACACAGCCACCCCAAAGTTTGGGACGGCTCTGTTTACAAGAACCTCGTTTACGGTACAAGTTCAATATCACAGAAGGTGAAAAATGGATAAAGAAGTTGTGGTACGTACGTACAATGCAAAATTACTCAGCAATGAAATCTATGTCATCAGGCCCATAACAGCATAATGAGTGGATTCAGGTACGATGATTCTAAGTGAAATAAGTCACACAGAAAAAGAAACATCATAAGATATCACTACTACACGGAATGTAAACTTGGCTACCCAGGAACTGAATTACAAAACAGAACAGGGTCTCAAATGTAGAAAACCAACTTATGCTTGCTTAAGGGGAAAGGTGAGTTGGGGTGCTGCATAAAACCAGAGATTGAAATTAGCACAGATACCTTTCCATAAGCCAAATATGTAATAGACAAGAGCTACTCCTTGCTCAACGAAGTGGACTCTACACCCCATATTAAACGCCTAAGAATATACCTGACTAGTAAGAATCTTAAAACCTATGGATTTCTATGTCTCCGAAAGAGAATCAAGCGTGTGTACAGCGGCATAAACGCAGCAGTGATAGGATTGGTGAGG
Organism: Pseudorca crassidens; assembly: GCF_039906515.1. NCBI lineage: Eukaryota > Metazoa > Chordata > Mammalia > Artiodactyla > Delphinidae > Pseudorca > Pseudorca crassidens. Next base: position 179,408,045 of record NC_090298.1, on the reverse strand, counting down.
TTCGGTGAACAAACACAGACCCTTTGAAGTCATATTGCATGGTACCCATTCCATGGGTCTCAACTCTCCAGGTTTAAGGGATTCTTCCTTCAGCTAAAACATGCATGTGGAACCCAGAGTATGATCCACCGTGTGATCGGGAAACGTGTCCAAATGGGTCAGGTTTCGTCCCCTGGTACTCGGGTGCAACATTCCAGACGCTTTACTAACACTCTCCCCACTTGGAGAGTCAGTGCCTTTAACCTCCTGTTTGGCCCAGTTTGCAATTTCTGCGGAAAATGAACAGGAATAGGGAGAACCAATGAGAGACTAGCTGGAGGTGTCTGGACGGGCAAATTTAACTCTCATTTCCCACCAGGAAGAGGAATTAACCAAAGGCTCAGCGTGCCATGCCGGAACCACACTAGGGCCTGAAGCAATCCTGCGGTGTTGCGGCCAGTTCATAAGAAAGCGAGTTGAAGAAAGGAGCTCAGGGCCACTGTAATTCACAAACCTGCAGAGTTATAAATGACAATTATCGTCCAAAAATATATTGAAGTAAGGCTGCCAAGAGGACTTGAAAGTGGGGCAGAATTGCAGGAAACCGGTTTCAGGAGGTAGACTGGAATTGCATGTAAAGCATAGGAAAAGAGGCAGAACGTCCACAATGATGCACTTGGCCAAAAAGGGCGTATGCGCTTTTTCCTGAATATATTCAGGAAAAAACGCATACGCACTTTTTGGTCAACCAAGCAAGCTTGCAAAGGAAATCTGCACTACAATGAAGTCTCACTGCCCCCCGTCAAAAGGGCCATCTGAAAAATGTGTAAAATCCAGAAAGGCAGGACAGGCCATGGAGAACTGGGAGCCTTGTTATGCTGATGGGCGGGATGTAAATTGCCAACAGCCACTCTGGAGAAGTGTATGGTGTTTCCTGAAACATCTACAAAACAAAGCAACAGAGCCTAGGGCACTTCCACTTATGGTCCTATAGCTTAGGGAAATTAAAATAAAAAAGACACAGCCACCTCAAAGTTTGGGATGGCTCTGTTTCCAAGAACGTCATTTACAGTACAAATTCAATATCACAGAAAGTGAAAAATGGATAAAGAAGTTGTGGTACTTACGTACAATGCAATATCACTCAGCAATAAAATCTATGTCATCAGGCCCATAGCAGCATAATGAGTGGATTCAGGTACGATGATTCTAAGTGAGATAAGTCACACAGAACAAGAAACATCATAAGATATCACTAATACACGGAATGTAAACTTGGCTACACAGGAACAGAATTACAAAACAGAACAGGGTCTCAAATGTAGAAAACCAACTTATGCTTGCTTAAGGGGAAAGGTGAGTTGGGGTGCTACATAAAACCAGAGATTGAAATTAGCACAGATACCGTTCCATAATCCAAATATGTAATAGACAAGAGCTACTCCTTGCTCAACGAAGAGGACACAACACCCCATATTAAACGCCTAAGAATATACCTGACTAGTAAGAATCTTTAAACCTATGGATTTATATGTCTCCGAAAGAGAATCAAGCGTGTGTACAGTGGCATAAGCGCAGCAGTGATAGGATTGGTGAGGTTCGGTGAGCCAATACAGACCCTTTGAAGTCATATTGCATGGTACCAATTCCATGGGTCTCAACTCTCCAGTTTTAAAGGATTCTTCCTTCAGCTAAAACATGCATGTGGAACCCAGAGTATGATCCACCGTGTGGTCGGGAAACGTGTTCAAATGTCTCACTTTTCGTCCCCTGGTACTCGGGTGCAACATTCCAGACGCTTTACTAACACTCTCCCCACTTGGAGAGTCAGTGCCTTTAACCTCCTGTTTGGCCCAGTTTGCAATTTCTGCGGAAAATGAACAGGAATAGGGAGAACCAATGAGAGACTAGCTGGAGGTGTCTGGACGGGCAAATTTAACTCTCATTTCCCACCAGGAAGAGGAATTAACCAAAGGCTCAGCGTGCCATGCCGGAACCACACTAGGGCCTGAAGCAATGCTGCGGTGTTGCGGCCAGCTCACAAGAAAGCGAGTTGAAGAAAGGAGCTCAGGGGCACTGTAATTCACAAACCTGCAGAGTTATAAATGACAGCTATCGTCCAAAAATATATTGAAGTAAGGCTGCCAAGAGGACTTGAAAGCGGGGCAGAATTGCAGGAAACCGATTTCAGGAGGTAGACTGGAATTGCATGTAAAGCATAGGAAAAGAGGCAGAACGTCCACAATGATGCACTTGGCCAAAAAGGGCGTATGCGTTTTTTCCTGAGTATATTCAGGAAAAAACGCATACGCCCTTTTTGGCCAACCAAGCAAGCTTGCAAAGGAAATCTGCACTACAATGAAGTCTCACTGCCCCCCGGTCAAAAGGGCCTTCTGAAAAAAGTGTAAAATCCAGAAAGGCAGGACAGGACATGGAGAACTGGGAGCCTTGTTATGCTGATGGGCGGGATGTAAATTGCCAACAGCCACTCTGGAGAAGTGTATGGTGTTTCCTGAAACATCTAAAAAACAAAGCAACGGAGCCTAGGGCACTTCCACTTATGGTCCTATAGCTTAGGGAAATTAAAATCAACAAGACACAGCCACCCCAAAGTTTGGGACGGCTCTGTTTACAAGAACCTCATTTACAGTACAAATTCAATATCACAGAATGTGAAAAAAAGATAAAGAAGTTGTGGTACTTACGTACAAGGCAATATCACTCAGCAATGAAATCTATGTCATCAGGCCCGTAGCAGCATAATGAGTGGATTCAGGTACGATGATTCTAAGTGAAATAAGTCACACAGAAAAAGAAACATCATAAGTTATCACTACTACATGGAATGTAATCTTGGCTACCCAGGAACTGAATTACAAAACAGAACAGGGTCTCAAATGTAGAAAACCAACTTATGCTTGCTTAAGGAGAAAGGTGAGTTGGGGTGCTGCATAAAACCAGAGATTGAAATTAGCACAGATACCGTTCCATAAGCCAAATATGTAATAGACAAGAGCTACTCCTTGCTCAACCAAGTGGAATCAACACCCCATATTAAACGCCTAAGAATATACCTGCCTAGTAAAAATCTTAAAACCTATGGATTTCTATGTCTCCGAAAGAGAATCAAGCATGTGTACAGCGGCATAAATGCAGCAGTGATAGGATTGGTGAGGTTCGGTGAGCAAATGCAGACCCTTTGAATTCATATTGCATGGTACCCATTCCATGGGTCTCAACTCTCCAGGTTTAAGGGATTCTTCCTTCAGCTAAAACATGCATGTGGAACCCAGAGTATGATCCACCGTGTGATCGGGAAACGTGTTCAAATGTGTCTCAGTTTTCGTCCCCTGGTACTCGGGTGCAACATTCCAGACGCTTTACTAACACTCTCCCCACTTGGAGAGTCAGTGCCTTTAACCTCCTGTTTGGCCCAGTTTGCAATTTCTGCGGAAAATGAACAGTAATAGGGAGAACCAATGAGAGACTAGCTGGAGGTGTCTGGACGGGCAAATTTAACTCTCATTTCCCACCAGGAAGAGGAATTAACCAAAGGCTCAGCGTGCCATGCCGGAACCACACTAGGGCCTGAAGCAATCCTGCGGTGTTGCGGCCAGCTCACAAGAAAGCGAGTTGAAGGAAGGAGCTCAGGGGCACTGTAATTCACAAACCTGCAGAGTTATAAATGACAGCTATCGTCCAAAAATATATTGAAGTAAGGCTGCCAAGAGGACTTGAAAGCGGGGCAGAATTGCAGGAAACTGATTTCAGGAGGTAGACTGGAATTGCATGTAAAGCATAGGAAAAGAGGCAGAACGTCCACAATGATGCACTTGGCCAAAAAGGGCGTATGCGTTTTTTCCTGAATATATTCAGGAAAAAACGCATACGCCCTTTTTGGCCAACCAAGCAAGCTTGCAAAGGAAATCTGCACTACAATGAAGTCTCACTGCCCCCAGGTCAAAAGTGCCATGTGAAAAAATGTTAAATCCAGAAAGGCAGGACAGGCCATGGAGACGTGGGAGCCTTGTTATGCTGATGGGCGGGATGTAAATTGCCAACAGCCACTCTGGAGAAGTGTATGGTGTTTCCTGAAACATCTAAAAAAGAAAACAACAGAGCCTAGGGCACTTCCACTTATGGTCCTATAGCTTAGGGAAATTAAAATCAAAAAGACACAGCCACCCCAAAGTTTGGGACGGCTCTGTTTACAAGAACCTCGTTTACAGTACAAATTCAATATCACAGAAAGTGAAACATGGATAAAGAAATTGTGGTACTTACGTACAATGCAATATCACTCAGCAATGAAATCTATGTCATCAGGCCCGTAGCAGCATAATGAGTGGATTCAGGTACGATGATTCTAAGTGAAATAAGTCACTCAGAAAAAGAAACATCATAAGATATCACTACTACACGGAATGTAAACTTGGCTACACAGAAACTGAATTACAAAACAGAACAGGGTCTCAAATGTAGAAAACCAACTTATGCTTGCTTAAGGGGAAAGGTGAGTTGGGGTGCTGCATAAAACCACAGATTGAAATTAGCACAGATACCATTCCATAAGCCAAATACGTAATAGACAAGAGCTACTCCTTGCTCAACGAAGTGGACTCTACACCCCATATTAAACGCCTAAGAATATACCTGACTACTAAGTATCTTAAAACCTATGGATTTCTATGTCTCTGAAAGAGAATCAAGCGTGTGTACAGCGGCATAAACGCAGCAGTGATAAGATTGGTGATTTTCGGTGAGCAAATGCAGAACCTTTGAAGTCATATTGCATGGTACCCATTCCATGGGTCTCAACTCTCCAGGTTTAAGGGATTCTTCCTTCAGCTAAAACATCCATGTGGAACCCAGAGTATGATCCACCGTGTGATTGGGAAACGTGTTCAAATGTGTCTCAGGTTTCGTCCCCTGGTACTCGGGTGCAACATTCCAGACGCTTTACTAACACTCTCTCCACCTGGAGAGTCAGTGCTTTTAACCTCCGGTTTGGCCCAGTTTGCAATTTCTGCGGAAAATGAACAGGAATAGGGAGAACCAATGAGAGACTAGCTGGAGGTGTCTGGACGGGCAAATTTAACTCTCATTTCCAACCAGGAAGAGGAATTAACCAAAGGCTCAGCGTGCCATGCCGGAACCACACTAGGGCCTGAAGCAATGCTGCGGTGTTGCGGCCAGCTCACAAGAAAGCGAGTTGAAGAAAGGAGCTCAGGGGCACTGTAATTCACAAACCTGCAGAGTAATAAATGACAGCTATCGTCCAAAAATATATTGAAGTAAGGCTGCCAAGAGGACTTGAAAGCGGGGCAGAATTGCAGGAAACCGATTTCAGGAGGTAGACTGGAATTGCATGTAAAGCATAGGAAAAGAGGCAGAACGTCCACAATGATGCACTTGGCCAAAAAGGGCGTATGCGTTTTTTCCTGAATGTATTCAGGAAAAAACGCATACGCACTTTTTGGCCAACCAAGCAAGCTTGCAAAGGAAATCTGCACTACAATGAAGTCTCAATGCCCCCCGGCCAAAAGGGCCATCTAAAAAAAGTGTAAAATCCAGAAAGGCAGGACAGGCCATGGAGAACTGGGAGCCTTGTTATGCTGATGGGCGGGATGTAAATTGCCAACAGCCACTCTGGAGAAGTGTATGGTGTTTCCTGAAACATCTAAAAACCAAAGCAACAGAGCCTAGGGCACTTCCACTTATGGTCCTATAGCTTAGGGAAATTAAAATCAAAAAGACACAGCCACCCCAAAGTTTGGGACGGCTCTGTTTACAAGAACCTCGTTTACGGTACAAGTTCAATATCACAGAAGGTGAAAAATGGATAAAGAAGTTGTGGTACTTACGTACAATGCAATATCACTCAGCAATGAAATCTATGTCATCAGGCCCGTAGCAGCATAATGAGTGGATTCAGGTACGATGATTCTAAGTGAAATAAGTCACTCAGAAAAAGAAACATCATAAGATATCACTACTACACGGAATGTAAACTTGGCTACACAGAAACTGAATTACAAAACAGAACAGGGTCTCAAATGTAGAAAACCAACTTATGCTTGCTTAAGGGGAAAGGTGAGTTGGGGTGCTGAATAAAACCAGAGATTGAAATTAGCACAGATACCGTTCCATAAGCCAAATATGAAATAGCCAAGAGCTACTCCTTGCTCAACGAAGTGGACTCTACACCCCATATTAAACGCCTAAGAATATAGCTGACTAGTAAGTATCTTAAAACCTATGGATTTATATGTCTCCAAAAGAGAATCAAGCATGTGTACAGCGGCATAAACGCAGCAGTGATAGGATTGGTGAGGTTCGGTGAGCAAATGCAGACACTTTGAAGTCATATTGCATGGCCCATTCCATGGGTCTCAACTCTCCAGGTTTAAGGGATTCTTCCTTCAGCTAAATCATGCATGTGGAACCCAGAGTATGATCCACCGTGTGATCGGGAAATGTGTTCAAATGTGTCTCAGTTTTTGTCCCCTGGTACTCGGGTGCAACATTCCAGATGCTTTACTAACACTCTCCCCACTTGAAGAGTCAGTGCCTTTAAGCTCCTCTTTGGCCCAGTTTGAAATTTCTTTGGAAAATGAACAGGAATAGGGAGAACCAATGAGAGACTATCTGGAGGTGTCTGGACGGGCAAATTTAACTCTCATTTCCCACCAGGAGGAGGAATTAACCAAAGGCTCAGCGTGCCATGCCGGAACCACACTAGGGCCTGAAGCAAAGCTGCGGTGTTGTGGCCAGGTCACAAGAAAGCGAGTTGAAGAAAGGAGCTCAAGGGCACTGTAATTCACAAACCTGCAGAGTTATAAATGACAGCTATCGTCCAAAAATATATTGAAGTAAGGCTGCCAAGAGGACTTGAAAGCGGGGCAGAATTGCAGGAAACCGATTTCAGGAGGTAGACTGGAATTGCATGTAAAGCATAGGAAAAGAGGCAGAACGTCCACAATGATGCACTTGGCCAAAAAGGGCATAGGCGTTTTTTCCTCAGGAAAAAACGCCTATGCCCTTTTTGGCCAACCAAGCAAGCTTGCAAAGGAAATCTGCACTACAATGAAGTCTCACTGCCCCCCGGTCAAAAGGGCCATCTGAAAAAAGTGTAAAATCCAGAAAGGCAGGACAGGCCATGGAGAACTGGGAGCCTTGTTATGCTGGTGGGCGGGATGTAAATTGCCAACAGCCACTCTGGAGAAGTGTATGGTGTTTCCTGAAACATATAAAAAACAAAGCAACAGAGCCTAGGGCGCTTCCACTTATGGTCCTATAGCTTAGGGAAATTAAAATCAAAAAGACACAGCCACCCCAAAATTTGGGACGGCTCTGTTTACAAGAACCTCGTTTACAGTACAAATTCAATATCACAGAAAGTGAAAAATGGATAAAGAAGTTGTGGTACTTACGTACAATGCAATATCAATCAGCAATGAAACCTATGTCATCAGGCCCGTAGCAGCATAATGAGTGGATTCAGGTACGATGATTCTAAGTGAAATAAGTCACACAGAAAAAGAAACATCATAAGATATCACTACTACACGGAATGTAAACTTGGCTACAAAGGAACTGAATTACAAAACAGAACAGGGTCTCAAATGTAGAAAACCAACTTATGCTTGCTTAAGGGGAAAGGTGAGTTGGGGTGCTGCATAAAACCAGAGATTGAAATTAGCACAGATACTGTTCCATAAGCCAAATATGTAATAGACATGAGCTACTCCTAGCTCAACGAAGTGGACTCAACGCCCCATATTAAACGCCTAAGAATATACCTGACAGGTAAGAATCTTAAAACCTATGGATTTATATGTCTCCGAATGAGAATCAAGCATGTGTACAGCGGCATAAACACAGCAGTGATAGGATTGGTGAGGTTCGGTGAACAAATGCAGACCCTTTGAAATCATACTGCATGGTACCCATTCCATGGGTCTCAACTCTCCAGGTTTAAGGGATTCTTCCTTCAGCTAAAACATGAATGTGGAACCCAGAGTATGATCCACCGTGTGATCGGGAAACGTGTTCAAATGTGTCAGTTTTCGTCCCCTGGTACTCGGGTGCAACATTCCAGACGCTTTACTAACACTCTCTCCACTTGGAGAGTCAGTGCCTTTAACCTCCTGTTTGGCCCAGTTTGCAATTTCTGCGGAAAATGAACAGGAATAGGGAGAACCAATGAGAGACTAGCTGGAGGTGTCTGGACGGGCAAATTTAACTCTCATTTCCCACCAGGAAGGGGAATTAACCAAAGGCTCAGCGTGCCATGCCGGAACCACACTAGGGCCTGAAGCAATGCTGCGGTGTTGCGGCCAGCTCACAAGAAAGCGAGTTGAAGAAAGGAGCTCAGGGGCACTGTAATTCACAAACCTGCAGAGTTATAAATGACAGCTATCGTCCAAAAATATATTGAAGTAAGGCTGCCAAGAGGACTTGAAAGTGGGGCAGAATTGCAGGAAACCGATTTCAGGAGGTAGACTGGAATTGCATGTAAAGCATAGGAAAAGAGGCAGAACGTCCACAATGATGCACTTGGCCAAAAAGGGGGTATGCGTTTTTTCCTGAATATATTCAGGAAAAAACACATACGCCCTTTTTGGCCAACCAAGCAAGCTTGCAAAGGAAATCTGCACTACAATGAAGTCTCACTGCCCCCCGGTCAAAAGGGCCATCTGAAAAAAGTGTAAAATCCAGAAAGGCAGGACAGCCCATGGAGAACTGGGAGCCTTGTTATGCTGATGGGCGGTATGTAAATTGCCAACAGCCACTCTGGAGAAGTGTATGGTGTTTCCTGAAACATCTAAAAAACAAAGGAACAGAGCCTAGGGCACTTCCACTTATGGTCCTATAGATTAGGGAAATTAAAATCAAAAAGACACAGCCACCCCAAAGTATGGGACGGCTCTGTTTACAAGAACCTCGTTTACGGTACAAGTTCAATATCACAGAAAGTGAAAAATGGATAAAGAAGTTGTGGTACTTACGTACAATGCAATATCACTCAGCAATGAAATCTATGTCATCAGGCCCATAGCAGCATAATGAGTGGATTCAGGTACGATGATTCTAAGTGAGATAAGTCGCACAGAAAAAGAAACATCATAAGATATCACTAATACACGGAATGTAAACTTGGCTACACAGGAACAGAATTACAAAACAGAACAGGGTCTCAAATGTAGAAAACCAACTTATGCTTGCTTAAGGGGAAAGGTGAGTTGGGGTGCTGCATAAAACCAGAGATTGAAATTAGCACAGATACCGTTCCATAATCCAAATATGTAATAGACAAGAGCTACTCCTTGCTCAACGAAGAGGACACAACACCCCATATTAAACGCCTAAGAATATACCTGACTAGTAAGAATCTTAAAACCTATGGATTTATATGTCTCCGAAAGAAAATCAAGCGTGTGTACAGCGGCATAAACGCAGCAGTGATAGGATTGGTGAGGTTCGGTGAGCCAATGCAGACCCTTTGAAGTCATATTGCATGGTACCCATTCCATGGGTCTCAACTCTCCAGGTTTAAAGGATTCTTCCTTCAGCTAAAACATGCATGTGGAACCCAGAGTATGATCCACCGTGTGATCGGGAAACATGTTCAAATGTCTCACTTTTTGTCCCCTGGTACTCGGGTGCAACATTCCAGACGCTTTACTAACACTCTCCCCACTTGGAGAGTCAGTGCCTTTAACCTCCTGTTTGGCCCAGTTTGCAATTTCTGCGGAAAATGAACAGGAATAGGGAGAACCAATGAGAGACTAGCTGGAGGTGTCTGGAGGGGCAAATTTAACTCTCATTTCCCACCAGGAAGAGGAACTAACCAAAGGCTCAGCGTGCCATGCCGGAACCACACTAGGGCCTGAAGCAATCCTGCGGTGTTGCGGCCAGCTCACAAGAAAGCGAGTTGAAGAAAGGAACTCAGGGGCACTGTAATTCACAAACCTGCAGAGTTAAAAATGACAGCTATCGTCCAAAAATATATTGAAGTAAGGCTGCCAAGAGGACTTGAAAGCGGGGCAGAATTGCAGGAAACCGGTTTCAGGAGGTAGACTGGAATTGCATGTAAAGCATAGGAAAAGAGGCAGAACGTCCACAATGATGCACATGGCCAAAAAGGGCATAGGCGTTTTTTACTGAATATATTCAGGAAAAAACGCATACGCACTTTTTGGCCAACCAAGCAAGCTTGCAAAGGAAATCTGCACTACAATGAAGTCTCACTGCCCCCCGGTCAAAAGGGCCATCTGAAAAAAGTGTAAAATCCAGAAAGGCAGGACAGGCCATGGAGAACTGGGAGCCTTGTTATGCTGATGGGCGGGATGTAAATTGCCAACAGCCACTCTGGAGAAGTGTATGGTGTTTCCTGAAACATCTACAAAACAAAGCAACAGAGCCTAGGGCACTTCCACTTATGGTCCTATAGCTTAGGGAAATTAAAATCAAAAAGACACAGCCACCTCAAAGTTTGGGATGGCTCTGTTTCCAAGAACGTCATTTACAGTACAAATTCAATATCACAGAAAGTGAAAAATGGATAAAGAAGTTGTGGTACTTACGTACAAGGCAATATCACTCAGCAATGAAATCTATGTCATCAGGCCCGTAGCAGCATAATGAGTGGATTCAGGTACGATGATTCTAAGTGAAATAAGTCACACAGAAAAAGAAACATCATAAGTTATCACTACTACATGGAATGTAATCTTGGCTACCCAGGAACTGAATTACAAAACAGAACAGGGTCTGAAATGTAGAAAACCAACTTATGCTTGCTTAAGGAGAAAGGTGAGTTGGGGTGCTGCATAAAACCAGAGATTGAAATTAGCACAGATACCGTTCCATAAGCCAAATATGTAATAGACAAGAGCTACTCCTTGCTCAACGAAGAGGACACAACACCCCATATTAAACGCCTAAGAATATACCTGCCTAGTAAAAATCTTAAAACCTATGGATTTCTATGTCTCCGAAAGAGAATCAAGCGTGTGCACAGCGGCATAAATGCAGCAGTGATAGGATTGGTGAGGTTCGGTGAGCAAATGCCGACCCTTTGAAGTCATATTGCATGGTACCCATTCCATGGGTCTCAACTCTCCAGGTTTAAGGGATTCTTCCTTCAGCTAAAACATGTATGTGGAACCCAGAGTATGATCCACCGTGTGATCGGGAAACGTGTTCAAATGTGTCTCAGGTTTCGTCCCCTGGTACTCGGGTGCAACATTCCAGACGCTTTACTAACACTCTCCCCACTTGGAGAGTCAGTGCCTTTAAATTCCTGTTTGGCCCAGTTTGCAATTTCTGCGGAAAATGAACAGGAATAGGGAGAACCAATGAGAGACTAGCTGGAGGTGTCTGGACGGGCAAATTTAACTCTCATTTCCCACCAGGAAGGGGAATTAACCAAAGGCTCAGCGTGCCATGCCGGAACCACACTAGGGCCTGAAGCAATCCTGCGGTGTTGCGGCCAGCTCACAAGAAAGCGAGTTGAAGAAAGGAGCTCAGGGGCACTGTAATTCACAAACCTGCAGAGTTATAAATGACAGCTATCGTCCAAAAATATATTGAAGTAAGGCTGCCAAGAGGACTTGAAAGCGGGGCAGAATTGCAGGAAACCGATTTCAGGAGGTAGACTGGAATTGCATGTAAAGCATAGGAAAAGAGGCAGAACGTCCACAATGATGCACTTGGCCAAAAAGGGCGTATGCGTTTTTTCCTGAATATATTCAGGAAAAAACGCATACGCCCTTTTTGGCCAACCAAGCAAGCTTGCAAAGGAAATCTGCACTACAATGAAGTCTCACTGCCCCCCGGTCAAAAGGGCCATCTGAAAAAAGTGTAAAATCCAGAAAGGCAGGACAGGCCATGGAGAACTGGGAGCCTTGTTATGCTGATGGGCGGTATGTAAATTGCCAACAGCCACTCTGGAGAAGTGTATGGTGTTTCCTGAAACATATAAAAAACAAAGCAACAGAGCCTAGGGCACTTCCACTTATGGTCCTATAGATTAGGGAAATTAAAATCAAAAAGACACAGCCACCCCAAAGTATGGGACGGCTCTGTTTACAAGAACCTCGTTTACGGTACAAGTTCAATATCACAGTAGTGAAAAATGGATAAAGAAGTTGTGGTACTTACGTACAATGCAATATCACTCAGCAATGAAATCTATGTCATCAGGCCCATAGCAGCATAATGAGTGGATTCAGGTACGATGATTCTAAGTGAGATAAGTCACACAGAAAAAGAAACATCATAAGATATCACTAATACACGGAATGTAAACTTGGCTACACAGGAACAGAATTACAAAACAGAACAGGGTCTCAAATGTAGAAAACCAACTTATGCTTGCTTAAGGGGAAAGGTGAGTTGGGGTGCTACATAAAACCAGAGATTGAAATTAGCACAGATACCGTTCCATAATACAAATATGTAATAGACAAGAGCTACTCCTTGCTCAATGAAGAGGACACAACACCCCATATTAAACGCCTAAGAATATACCTGACTAGTAAGAATCTTAAAACCTATGGATTTATATGTCTCCGAAAGAGAATCAAGCGTGTGTACAGCGGCTTAAGCGCAGCAGTGATAGGATTGGTGAGGTTCGGTGAGCCAATGCAGACCCTTTGAAGTCATATTGCATGGTACCAATTCCATGGGTCTCAACTCTCCAGGTTTAAGGGATTCTTCCTTCAGCTAAAACATGCATGTGGAACCCAGAGTATGATCCACCGTGTGATCGGGAAACGTGTTCAAATGTGTCTCAGGTTTTGTCCCCTGGTACTCGTGTGCAACATTCCAGACGCTTTACTAACACTCTTCCCACTTGGAGAGTCAGTGCCTTTAACCTCCTGTTTGGCCCAGTTTGCAATTTCTGTGGAAAATGAACAGGAATAGGGAGAACCAATGAGAGACTAGCTGGAGGTGTCTGGACGGGCAAATTTAACTCTCATTTCCCACCAGGAAGAGGAATTAACCAAAGGCTCAGCGTGCCATGCCGGAACCACACTAGGGCCTGAAGCAAGGCTGCGGTGTTGCGGCCAGCTCACAAGAAAGCGAGTTGAAGAAAGGAGCTCAGGGGCACTGTAATTCACAAACCTGCAGAGTTATAAATGACAGCTATAGTCCAAAAATATATTGAAGTATGGCTGCCAAGAGGACTTGAAAGCGGGGCAGAATTGCAGGAAACCGATTTCAGGAGGTAGACTGGAATTGCATGTAAAGCATAGGAAAAGAGGCAGAACGTCCACAATGATGCACTTGGCCAAAAAGGGCGTATGCGTTTTTTCCTGAATATACTCAGGAAAAAATGCATACGCCCTTTTGGGCCAACCAAGCAAGCTTGCAAAGGAAATCTGCACTACAATGAAGTCTCACTGCCCCCCTGGTCAAAAGGGCCATCTGAAAAAAGTGTAAAATCCAGAAAGGCAGGACAGCCCATGGAGAACTGGGAGCCTTGTTATGCTGATGGGTGGGATGTAAATTGCCAACAGCCACTCTGGAGAAGTGTATGGTGTTTCCTGAAACATCTAAAAACCAAAGCATCAGAGCCTAGGGCACTTCCACTTATGGTCCTATAGCTTAGGGAAATTAAAATCAAAAAGACACAGCCACCCGAAAGTTTGGGACGGCTCTGTTTACAAGAACCTCGTTTACGGTACAAGTTCAATATCACAGAAAGTGAAAAATGGATAAAGAAGTTGTGGTACTTACGTACAATGCAATATCACTCAGCAATGAAATCTATGTCATCAGGCCCATAGCAGCATAATGAGTGGATTCAGGTACAATGATTCTAAGTGAAATAAGTCACACAGAATAAGAAACATCATAAGTTATCACTACTACACGGAATGTAATCTTGGCTACCCAGGAACTGAATTACAAAACAGAACAGGTTCTCAAATGTAGAAAACCAACTTATGCTTGCTTAAGGAGAAAGGTGAGTTGGGGTGCTGCATAAAACCAGAGATTGAAATTAGCACAGATACCGTTCCATAAGCCAAATATGTAATAGACAAGAGCTACTCCTTGCTCAACCAAGTGGCATCAACACCCCATATTAAACGCCTAAGAATATACCTGCCTAGTAAAAATCTTAAAACCTATGGATTTCTATGTCTCCGAAAGAGAATCAAGCGTGTGTACAGCAGCATAAACGCAGCAGTGATAGGATTGGTGTGGTTCGGTGAGCAAATGCAGACCCTTTGAAGTCATATTGCATGGTACCCATTCCATGGGTCTCAACTCTCCAGGTTTAAGGGATTCTTCCTTCAGCTAAAACATGCATGTGGAACCCAGACTATGATCCACCGTGTGATCGGGAAACGTGTTCAAATGTGTCTCAGGTTTCGTCCCCTGGTACTCGGGTGCAACATTCCAGACGCTTTACTAACACTCTCCCCACTTGGAGAGTCAGTGCCTTTAACCTCCTGTTTGGCCCAGTTTGCAATTTCTGCGGAAAATGAACAGGAATAGGGAGAACCAATGAGAGACTAGCTGGAGGTGTCTGGAGGGGCAAATTTAACTCTCATTTCCCACCAGGAAGAGGAATTAACCAAAGGCTCAGTGTGCCATGCCGGAACCACACTAGGGCCTGAAGCAATCCTGCGGTGTTGCGGCCAGCTCACAAGAAAGCGAGTTGAAGAAAGGAGCTCAGGGGCACTGTAATTCACAAACCTGCAGAGTTAAAAATGACAGCTATCGTCCAAAAATATATTGAAGTAAGGCTGCCAAGAGGACTTGAAAGCGGGGCAGAATTGCAGGAAACGGGTTTCAGGAGGTAGACTGGAATTGCATGTAAAGCATAGGAAAAGAGGCAGAACGTCCACAATGATGCACTTGGCCAAAAAGGGCGTATGCATTTTTTACTGAATATATTCAGGAAAAAACGCATACGCACTTTTTGGCCAACCAAGCATGCTTGCAAAGGAAATCTGCACTACAATGAAGTCTCACTGCCCCCCGGTCAAAAGGGCCATCTGAAAAATGTGTAAAATCCAGAAAGGCAGGACAGGCCATGGAGAACTGGGAGCCTTGTTATGCTGATGGGCGGGATGTAAATTGCCAACAGCCACTCTGGAGAAGTGTATGGTGTTTCCTGAAACATCTAAAAAACAAAGCAACAGAGCCTAGGGCACTTCCACTTATGGTCCTATAGCTTAGGGAAATTAAAATCAAAAAGACACAGCCACCTCAAAGTTTGGGATGGCTCTGTTTCCAAGAACGTCATTTACAGTACAAATTCAATATCACAGAAAGTGAAAAATGGATAAAGAAGTTGTGGTACTTACGTACAAGGCAATATCACTCAGCAATGAAATCTATGTCATCAGGCCCGTAGCAGCATAATGAGTGGATTCCGGTACGATGATTCTAAGTGAAATAAGTCACACAGAAAAAGAAACATCATAAGTTATCACTACTACATGGAATGTAATCTTGGCTACCCAGGAACTGAATTACAAAACAGAACAGGGTCTGAAATGTAGAAAACCAACTTATGCTTGCTTAAGGAGAAAGGTGAGTTCGGGTGCTGCATAAAACCAGAGATTGAAATTAGCACAGATACCGTTCCATAAGCCAAATATGTAATAGACAAGAGCTACTCCTTGCTCAACGAAGAGGACACAACACCCCATATTAAACGCCTAAGAATATACCTGCCTAGTAAAAATCTTAAAACCTATGGATTTCTATGTCTCCGAAAGAGAATCAAGCGTGTGTACAGCGGCATAAACGCAGCAGTGATAGGATTGGTGAGGTTCGGTGAGCAAATGCAGAACCTTTGAAGTCATATTGCATGGTACCCATTCCATGGGTCTCAACTCTCCAGGTTTAAGGGATTCTTCCTTCAGCTAAAACATGCATGTGGAACCCAGAGTATGATCCACCGTGTGATCGGGAAACGTGTTCAAATGTGTCTCAGGTTTCGTCCCCTGGTACTCGTGTGCAACATTCCAGACGCTTTACTAACACTCTTCCCACTTGGAGAGTCAGTGCCTTTAACCTCCTGTTTGGCCCAGTTTGCAATTTCTGCGGAAAATGAACAGGAATAGGGAGAACCAATGAGAGACTAGCTGGAGGTGTCTGGAGGGGCAAATTTAACTCTCATTTCCCACCAGGAAGAGGAATTAACCAAAGGCTCAGAGTGCCATGCCGGAACCACACTAGGGCCTGAAGCAATCCTGCGGTGTTGCGGCCAGCTCACAAGAAAGCGAGTTGAAGAAAGGAGCTCAGGGGCACTGTAATTCACAAACCTGCAGAGTTAAAAATGACAGCTATCGTCCAAAAATATATTGAAGTAAGGCTGCCAAGAGGACTTGAAAGCGGGGCAGAATTGCAGGAAACGGGTTTCAGGAGGTAGACTGGAATTGCATGTAAAGCATAGGAAAAGAGGCAGAACGTCCACAATGATGCACTTGGCCAAAAAGGGCGTATGCATTTTTTACTGAATATATTCAGGAAAAAACGCATACGCACTTTTTGGCCAACCAAGCATGCTTGCAAAGGAAATCTGCACTACAATGAAGTCTCACTGCCCCCCGGTCAAAAGGGCCATCTGAAAAATGTGTAAAATCCAGAAAGGCAGGACAGGCCATGGAGAACTGGGAGCCTTGTTATGCTGATGGGCGGGATGTAAATTGCCAACAGCCACTCTGGAGAAGTGTATGGTGTTTCCTGAAACATCTAAAAAACAAAGCAACAGAGCCTAGGGCACTTCCACTTATGGTCCTATAGCTTAGGGAAATTAAAATCAAAAAGACACAGCCACCTCAAAGTTTGGGATGGCTCTGTTTCCAAGAACGTCATTTACAGTACAAATTCAATATCACAGAAAGTGAAAAAAGGATAAAGAAGTTGTGGTACTTACGTACAAGGCAATATCACTCAGCAATGAAATCTATGTCATCAGGCCCGTAGCAGCATAATGAGTGGATTCCGGTACGATGATTCTAAGTGAAATAAGTCACACAGAAAAAGAAACATCATAAGTTATCACTACTACATGGAATGTAATCTTGGCTACCCAGGAACTGAATTACAAAACAGAACAGGGTCTGAAATGTAGAAAACCAACTTATGCTTGCTTAAGGAGAAAGGTGAGTTCGGGTGCTGCATAAAACCAGAGATTGAAATTAGCACAGATACCGTTCCATAAGCCAAATATGTAATAGACAAGAGCTACTCCTTGCTCAACGAAGAGGACACAACACCCCATATTAAACGCCTAAGAATATACCTGCCTAGTAAAAATCTTAAAACCTATGGATTTCTATGTCTCCGAAAGAGAATCAAGCGTGTGTACAGCGGCATAAACGCAGCAGTGATAGGATTGGTGAGGTTCGGTGAGCAAATGCAGAACCTTTGAAGTCATATTGCATGGTACCCATTCCATGGGTCTCAACTCTCCAGGTTTAAGGGATTCTTCCTTCAGCTAAAACATGCATGTGGAACCCAGAGTATGATCCACCGTGTGATCGGGAAACGTGTTCAAATGTGTCTCAGGTTTCGTCCCCTGGTACTCGTGTGCAACATTCCAGACGCTTTACTAACACTCTTCCCACTTGGAGAGTCAGTGCCTTTAACCTCCTGTTTGGCCCAGTTTGCAATTTCTGCGGAAAATGAACAGGAATAGGGAGAACCAATGAGAGACTAGCTGGAGGTGTCTGGACGGGCAAATTTAACTCTCATTTCCCACCAGGAAGAGGAATTAACCAAAGGCTCAGCGTGCCATGCCGGAACCACACTAGGGTCTGAAGCAAGGCTGCGGTGTTGTGGCCAGCTCACAAGAAAGCGAGTTGAAGAAAGGAGCTCAGGGGCACTGTAATTCACAAACCTGCAGAGTTATAAATGACAGCTATCGTCCAAAAATATATTGAAGTAAGGCTGCCAAGAGGACTCGAAAGGGGGGCAGAATTGCAGGAATCCGATTTCAGGAGGTAGACTGGAATTGCATGTAAAGCATAGGAAAAGAGGCAGAACGTCCACAATGATGCACTTGGCCAAAAAGGGTGTATGCGTTTTTTCCTGAATATATTCAGGAAAAAACGCATACGCCCTTTTTGGCCAACCAAGCAAGCTTGCAAAGGAAATGTGCACTACAATGAAGTCTCACTGCCCCCCGGTCAAAAGGGCCATCTGAAAAAAGTGTAAAATCCAGAAAGGCAGGACAGGCCATGGAGACGTGGGAGCCTTGTTATGCTGATGGGCGGGATGTAAATTGCCAACAGCCACTCTGGAGAAGTGTATGGTGTTTCCTGAAACATCTAAAAAACAAAGCAACAGAGCCTAGGGCACTTCCACTTATGGTCCTATAGCTTAGGGAAATTAAAATCAAAAAGACACAGCCACCCCAAAGTTTGGGACGGCTCTGTTTACAAGAACCTCGTTCACGGTACAAGTTCAATATCGCAGAAAGTGAAAAATGGATAAAGAAGTTGTGGTACTTACGTACAAGGCAATATCACTCAGCAATGAAATCTATGTCATCAGGCCCGTAGCATCATAATGAGTGGATTCAGGTACGATGATTCTAAGTGAAATAAGTCACACAGAAAAAGAAACATCATAAGTTATCACTACTACAAGGAATGTAATCTTGGCTACACAGGAACTGAATTACAAAACAGAACAGGGTCTCAAATGTAGAAAACCAACTTATGCTTGCTTAAGGGAAAGGTGAGTTGGGGTGCTGCATAAAACCAGAGATTGAATTTAGCACAGATACAATTCCATAAGCCAAATATGTAATAGACAAGAGCTACTCCTTGCTCAACGAAGTGGACTCAACACCCGATATTAAACGTCTAAGAATATACCTGACTAGTAAGAATCTTAAAACCTATGGATTTATATGTCTCCAAAAGAGAATCAAGAGTGTGTACAGCGGCATAAGCGCAGCAGTGATAGGATTGGTGAGGTTCGGTGAGCCAATGCAGACCCTTTGAAGTCATATTGCATGGTACCAATTCCATGGGTCTCAACTCTCCAGGTTTAAGGGATTCTTCCTTCAGCTAAAACATGCATGTGGAACCCAGAGTATGATCCACCGTGTGATCGGGAAACGTGTTCAAATGTGTCTCAGTTTTCGTCCCCTGGTACTCAGGGGCAACATTCCAGACGCTTTACTAACACTCTCCCTAATTGGAGAGTCAGTGCCTTTAACCTCCTGTTTGGCCCAGTTTGCAATTTCTGCGGAAAATGAACAGGAATAGGGAGAACCAATGAGAGACTAGCTGGAGGTGTCTGGACGGGCAAATTTAACTCTCATTTCCCACCAGGAGGAGGAATTAACCAGAGGATCAGCGTGCCATGCGGGAACCACACTAGGGCCTGAAGCAATCCTGCGGTGTTGCGGCCAGCTCACAAGAAAGCGAGTTGAAGAAAGGAGCTCAGGGGCACTGTAATTCACAAACCTGCAGAGTTATAAATGACAGCTATCGTCCAAAAATATATTGAAGTAAGGCTGCCAAGAGGAATTGAAAGCGGGGCAGAATTGCAGGAAACTGATTTCAGGAGGTAGACTGGAATTGCATGTAAAGCATAGGAAAAGAGGCAGAACGTCCACAATGATGCACTTGGCCAAAAAGGTCATATGCGCTTTTTCCTGAATATATTCAGGAAAAAACGCATACGCCCTTTTTGGCCAACCAAGCAAGCTTGCAAAGGAAATCTGCACTACAATGAAGTCTCACTCACCCCCGGTCAAAAGGGCCATCTGAAAAATGTGTAAAATCCAGAAAGCCAGGACAGGCCATGGAGAACTGGGAGCCTTGTTATGCTGATGGGCGGGATGTAAATTGCCAACAGCCACTCTGGAGAAGTGTATGGTGTTTCCTGAAACATCTAAAAAACAAAGCAACAGAGCCTAGGGCACTTCCACTTATGGTTCTATAGCTTAGGGAAATTAAAATCAAAAATACACAGCCACCCGAAAGTTTGGGACGGCTCTGTTTACAAGAACCTCGTTTACGGTACAAGTTCAATATCACAGAAAGTGAAAAATGGATAAAGAAGTTGTGGTACTTACGTACAATGCAGTATCACTCAGCAATGAAATCTATGTCATCAGGCCCATAGCAGCATAATGAGTGGATTCAGGTACGATGATTCTAAGTGAAATAAGTCACACAGAATAAGAAACATCATAAAATATCACTACTACACGGAATGTAAACTTGGCTACACAGGAACTGAATTACAAAACAGAACAGGGTCTCAAATGTAGAAAACCAACTTATGCTTGCTTAAGGAGAAAGGTGAGTTGGGGTGCTGCATAAAACCAGAGTTGAAATTAGCACAGATACCGTTCCATAAGCCAAATATGTAATAGACAAGAGCTACTCCTTGCTCAACGAAGTGGACTCAACGCCCCATATTAAACGCCTAAGAATATAACTGACTAGTAAGAATCTTAAAACCTATGGATTTATATGTCTCCAAAAGAGAATCAAGCATGTGTACAGCGGCATAAACGCAGCAGTGATAAGATTGGTGAGGTTCGGTGAGCAAATACAGACCCTTTGAAGTCATATTGCATGGTACGCATTCCATGGATCTCAACTCTCCAGGTTTAAGGGATTCTTCCTTCAGCTAAAACATGCATGTGGAACCCAGAGTATGATCCACCGTGAGATTGGGAAACATGTTCAAATGTGTCTCAGTGTTCGTCCCCTGGTACTCGGGTGCAACATTCCAGACGCTTTACTAACACTCTCCCCACTTGGAGAGTCAGTGCCTTTAAGCTCCTGTTTGGCCCAGTTTGCAATTTCTGCGGAAAATGAACAGGAATAGGGAGAACCAATGAGAGACTAGCTGGAGGTGTCTGGACGGGCAAATTTAACTCTCATTTCCCACCAGGAGGAGGAATTAACCAGAGGCTCAGCGTGCCATGCGGGAACCACACTAGGGCCTGAAGCAATCCTGCGGTGTTGCGGCCAGCTCACAAGAAAGCGAGTTGAAGAAAGGAGCTCAGGGGCACTGTAATTCACAAACCTGCAGAGTTATAAATGACAGCTATCGTCCAAAAATATATTGAAGTAAGGCTGCCAAGAGGACTCGAAAGGGGGGCAGAATTGCAGGAAACCAATTTCAGGAGGTAGACTGGAATTGCATGTAAAGCATAGGAAAAGAGGCAGAACGTCCACAATGATGCACTTGGCCAAAAACTGTGTATGCGTTTTTTCCTGAATATATTCAGGAAAAAACGCATACGCCCTTTTTGGCCAACCAAGCAAGCTTGCAAAGGAAATGTGCACTACAATGAAGTCTCACTGCCCCCCGGTCAAAAGGGCCATCTGAAAAAAGTGTAAAATCCAGAAAGGCAGGACAGGCCATGGAGAACTGGGAGCCTTGTTATGCTGATGGGCTGGATGTAAATTCCCAACAGCCACTCTGGAGAAGTGTATGGTGTTTCCTGAAACATCTAAAAAACAAAGCAACAGAGCCTAGGGCACTTCCAATTATGGTCCTATAGCTTAGGGAAATTAAAATCAAAAAGACACAGCCACCCCAAAGTTTGGGACGGCTCTGTTTACAAGAACCTCGTTTACGGTACAAGTTCAATATCACAGAAAGCGAAAAATGGATAAAGAAGTTGTTGTACTTACGTAGAATGCAATATCACTCAGCAATGAAATCTATGTCATCAGGCCCGTAGCAGCATAACGAGTGGATTCAGGTACGATGATTCTAAGTGAAATAATTCACAGAGAAAAAGAAACATCATAAGATATCAGTACTACACGGAATGTAAACTTGGCTACACAGGAACTGAATTACAAAACAGAACAGGGTCTCAAATGTAGAAAACCAACTTATGCTTGCTTAAGGGGAATGGTGAGTTGGGGTGCTGCATAAAACCAGAGATTGAATTTAGCACAGATACAATTCCATAAGCCAAATATGTAATAGACAAGAGCTACTCCTTGCTCAACGAAGTGGACTCAACACCCGATATTAAACGTCTAAGAATATACATGACTAGTAAGAATCTTAAAACCTATGGATTTATATGTCTCCAAAAGAGAATCAAGAGTGCGTACAGCGGCATAAACGCAGCAGTGATAGGATTGGTGAGGTTCGGTGAGCCAATGCAGACCCTTTGAAGTCATATTGCATGGTACCCATTCCATGGGTCTCAACTCTCCAGGTTTAAGGGATTCTTCCTTCAGCTAAAACATGCATGTGGAACCCAGAGTATGATCCACCGTGTGATCGGGAAACGTGTTCAAATGTGTCTCAGTTTTCGTACCCTGGTACTCAGGGGCAACATTCCAGACGCTTCACTAACACTCTCCCTACTTGGAGAGTCAGTGCCTTTAACCTCCTGTTTGGCCCAGTTTGCAATTTCTGCAGAAAATGAACAGGAATAGGGAGAACCAATGAGAGACTAGCTGGAGGTGTCTGGACGGGCATATTTAACTCTCATTTCCCACCAGGAGGAGGAATTAACCAGAGGCTCAGCGTGCCATGCGGGAACCACACTAGGGCCTGAAGCAATCCTGCGGTGTTGCGGCCAGCTCACAAGAAAGCGAGTTGAAGAAAGGAGCTCAGGGGCACTGTAATTCACAAACCTGCAGAGTTATAAATGACAGCTATCGTCCAAAAATATATTGAAGTAAGGCTGCCAAGAGGACTCGAAAGGGGGGCAGAATTGCAGGAATCCGATTTCAGGAGGTAGACTGGAATTGCATGTAAAGCATAGGAAAAGAGGCAGAACGTCCACAATGATGCACTTGGCCAAAAAGGGCGTATGCGTTTTTTCCTAAATATATTCAGGAAAAAACGCATACGCCCTTTTTGGCCAACCAAGCAAGCTTGCAAAGGAAATCTGCACTGCAATGAAGTCTCACTGCCACATAGTCAAAAGGGCCATCTGAAAAAAGTGTAAAATCCAGAAAGGCAGGACATGCCATGGAGAATTGGGAGCCTTGTTATGCTGATGGGCGGGATATAAATTGCCAACAGCCACTCTGGAGAAGTGTATGGTGTTTCCTGAAACATCTAAAAAACAAAGCAAGAGCCCAGGGCACTTCCACTTATGGTTCTATAGCTTAGGGAAATTAAAATCAACAAGACACAGCCACCCCAAAGTTTGGGACGGCTCTGTTTACAAGAACCTCATTTACAGTACAAATTCAATATCACAGAAAGTAAAAAAAGGATAAAGAAGTTGTGGTACTTACGTACAAGGCAATATCACTCAGCAATGAAATCTATGTCATCAGGCCCGTAGCAGCATAATGAGTGGATTCAGGTACGATGATTCTAAGTGAAATAAGTCACACAGAAAAAGAAACATCATAAGTTATCACTACTACATGGAATGTAATCTTGGCTACCCAGGAACTGAATTACAAAACAGAACAGGGTCTGAAATGTAGAAAACCAACTTATGCTTGCTTAAGGAGAAAGGTGAGTTGGGGTGCTGCATAAAACCAGAGATTGAAATTAGCACAGATACCGTTCCATAAGCCAAATATGTAATAGACAAGAGCTACTCCTTGCTCAACGAAGTGGAATCAACACCCCATATTAAACGCCTAAGAATATACCTGACTAGTAAGAATCTTAAAACCTATGGATTTATATGTCTCCGAAAGAGAATCAAGCGTGTGTACAGCGGCATAAACGCAGCAGTGATAGGATTGGTGAGGTTCGGTGAGCCAATGCAGACCCTTTGAAGTCATATTGCATGGTACCCATTCCATGGGTCTCAACTCTCCAGGTTTAAGGGATTCTTCCTTCAGCTAAAACATGCATGTGGAACCCAGAGTATGATCCACCGTGTGATCGGGAAACGTGTTCAAATGTGTCTCAGGTTTCGTCCCCTGGTACTCGGGTGCAACATTCCAGACGCTTTACTAACACTCTCCCCACTTGGAGAGTCAGTGCCTTTAACCTCCTGTTTGGCCCAGTTTGCAATTTCTGCGGAAAATGAACAGTAATAGGGAGAACCAATGAGAGACTAGCTGGAGGTGTCTGGACGGGCAAATTTAACTCTCATTTCCCACCAGGAAGAGGAATTAACCAAAGGCTCAGCGTGCCATGCCGGAACCACACTAGGGCCTGAAGCAATGCTGCGGTGTTGCGGCCAGCTCACAAGAAAGCGAGTTGAAGAAAGGAGCTCAGGGGCACTGTAATTCCCAAACCTGCAGAGTTATAAATAACAGCTATCGTCCAAAAATATATTGAAGTAAGGCTGCCAAGAGGACTTGAAAGTGGGGCAGAATTGCAGGAAACCGATTTCAGGAGGTAGACTGGAATTGCATGTAAAGCATAGGAAAAGAGGCAGAACGTCCACAATGATGCACTTGGCCAAAAAGGGCGTATGCATTTTTTCCTGAGTATATTCAGGAAAAAACGCATACGCCCTTTTTGGCCAACCAAGCAAGCTTGCAAAGGAAATCTGCACTACAATGAAGTCTCACTGCCCCCCGGTCAAAAGGGCCATCTGAAAAAAGTGTAAAATCCAGAAAGTCAGGACAGGCCATGGACAACTGGGAGCCTTGTTATGCTGATGGGCGGGATGTAAATTGCCAACAGCCACTCTGGAGAAGTGTATGGTGTTTCCTGAAACATCTAAAAAACAAAGCAACAGAGCCTAGGGCAATTCCACTTATGGTCCTATAGCTTAGGGAAATTAAAATAAAAAAGACACAGCCACCCCAAAGTTTGGGACAGCTGTGTTTACAAGAACCTCGTTTACGGTACAAGTTCAATATCACAGAAAGCGAAAAATGGATAAAGAAGTTATGGTACTTACATACAATGCAATATCACTCAGCAATGAAATCTATGTCATCAGGCCCGTAGCAGCATAATGAGTGCATTCAGGTACGATGATTCTAAGTGAAATAAGTCACACAGAAAAAGAAACATCATAAGATATCACTACTACACGGAACGTAAACTTGGCTACACAGGAACTGAATTACAAAACAGAACAGGGTCTCAAATGTAGAAAACCAACTTATGCTTGCTTAAGGGGAAAGGTGAGTTGGCGTGCTGCATAAAACCAGAGATTGAAATTAGCACAGATACCGTTCCATAAGCCTAATATGTAATAGACAAGAGCTACTCCTTGCTCAACGAAGTGGACTCTACACCACATATTAACCACCTAAGAATATAGCTGACTACTATGTATCTTAAAACCTATGGATTTCTATGTCTCTGAAAGAGAATCAAGCGTGTGTACAGCGGCATAAACGCAGCAGTGATAGGATTGGTGAGGTTCGGTGAGCAAATGCAGAACCTTTGAAGTCATATTGCATGGTACCCATTCCATGGGTCTCAACTCTCCAGGTTTAAGGGATTCTTCCTTCAGCTAAAACATGCATGTGGAACCCAGAGTATGATCCACCATGTGATCGGGAAACGTGTTCAAATGTGTCTCAGGTTTCGTCCCCTGGTACTCGTGTGCAACATTCCAGACGCTTTACGAACACTCTTCCCACTTGGAGAGTCAGTGCCTTTAACCTCCTGTTTGGCCCAGTTTGCAATTTCTGCGGAAAATGAACAGGAATAGGGAGAACCAATGAGAGACTAGCTGGAGGTGTCTGGACGGGCAAATTTAACTCTCATTTCCCACCAGGAAGAGGAATTAACCAAAGGCTCATTGTGCCATGCCGGAACCACACTAGGGCCTGAAGCAATGCTGCGGTGTTGCGGCCAGCTCACAAGAAAGCGAGTTGAAGAAAGGAGCTCAGGGGCACTGTAATTCACAAACCTGCAGAGTTATAAATGACAGCTATCGTCCAAAAATATATTGAAGTAAGGCTGCCAAGAGGAATTGAAAGCGGGGCAGAATTGCAGGAAACTGATTTCAGGAGGTAGACTGGAATTGCATGTAAAGCATAGGAAAAGAGGCAGAACGTCCACAATGATGCACTTGGCCAAAAAGGTCATATGCGCTTTTTCCTGAATATATTCAGGAAAAAACGCATACGCCCTTTTTGGCCAACCAAGCAAGCTTGCAAAGGAAATCTGCAGTACAATGAAGTCTCACTCACCCCCGGTCAAAAGGGCCATCTGAAAAATGTGTAAAATCCAGAAAGCCAGGACAGGCCATGGAGAACTGGGAGCCTTGTTATGCTGATGGGCGAGATGTAAATTGCCAACAGCCACTCTGGAGAAGTGTATGGTGTTTCCTGAAACATCTAAAAAACAAAGCAACAGAGCCTAGGGCACTTCCACTTATGGTCCTATAGCTTAGGGAAATTAAAATCAAAAATACACAGCCACCCGAAAGTTTGGGACGGCTCTGTTTACAAGAACCTCGTTTACGGTACAAGTTCAATATCACAGAAAGTGAAAAATGGATAAAGAAGTTGTGGTACTTACGTACAATGCAATATCACTCAGCAATGAAATCTATGTCATCGGGCCCATAGCAGCATAATGAGTGGATTCAGGTACGATGATTCTAAGTGAAATAAGTCACACAGAATAAGAAACATCATAAAATATCACTACTACACGGAATGTAAACTTGGCTACACAGGAACTGAATTACAAAACAGAACAGGGTCTCAAATGTAGAAAACCAACTTATGCTTGCTTAAGGGGAAAGGTGAGTTGGGGTGCTGCATAAAACCAGAGATTGAAATTAGCACAGATACCGTTCCATAAGCTAAATATGTAATAGACAGGAGCTACTCCTTGCTCAACCAAGTGGAATCAACACCCCATATTAAACGCCTAAGAATATACCTGCATATTAATATCTTAAAACCTATAGATTTCTATGTCTCCGAAAGAGAATCAAGCGTGTGTACAGCAGCATAAACGCAGCAGTGATAGGATTGGTGAGGTTCGGTGAGCAAATGCAGACCCTTTGAAGTCATATTGCATGGTACCCATTCCATGGGTCTCAACTCTCCAGGTTTAAGGGATTCTTCCTTCAGCTAAAACATGCATGTGGAACCCAGAGTATGATCCACCGTGTGATCGGGAAACGTGTTCAAATGTGTCTCAGTTTTCGTCCCCTGGTACTCGGGTGCAACATTCCAGACGCTTTACTAACACTCTCCCCACTTGGAGAGTCAGTGCCTTTAAGCTCCTGTTTGGCCCAGTTTGCAATTTCTGCGGAAAATGAACAGGAATAGGGAGAACCAATGAGAGACTAGCTGGAGGTGTCTGGACGGGCAAATTTAACTCTCATTTCCCACCAGGAAGAGGAATTAACCAAAGGCTCAGCGTGCCATGCCGGAACCACACTAGGGCCTGAAGCAATGCTGCGGTGTTGCGGCCAGCTCACAAGAAAGCGAGTTGAAGAAAGGAGCTCAGGGGCACTGTAATTCACAAACCTGCAGAGTTATAAATGACAGCTATCGTCCAAAAATATATTGAAGTAAGGTTGCCAAGAGGACTTGAAATGGGGCAGAATTGCAGGAAACCGATTTCAGGAGGTAGACTGGAATTGCATGTAAAGCATAGGAAAAGAGGCAGAACGTCCACAATGATGCACTTGGCCAAAAAGGGCGTATGCGTTTTTTCCTGAATATATTCAGGAAAAAACGCATACGCCCTTTTTGGCCAACCAAGCAAGCTTGCAAAGGAAATATGCACTACAATGAAGTCTCACTGCCCCCCGGTCAAAAGGGCCATCTGAAAAAAGTGTAAAATCCAGAAAGGCAGGACAGGCCATGGAGACGTGGGAGCCTTGTTATTCTGAAGGGCGGGATGTAAATTCCCAACAGCCACTCTGGAGAAGTGTATGGTGTTTCCTGAAACATCTAAAAAACAAAGCAACAGAGCCTAGGGCACTTCCACTTATGGTCCTACAGCTTAGGGCAATTTAAATCAAAAAGACTCTGCCGCCCCAAAGTTTGGGACAGCTCTGTTTACAAGAACCTCGTTTACGGTACAAGTTCAATATCACAGAAAGCGAAAAATGGATAAAGAAGTTGTGGTACTTACGTACAATGCAATATCACTCAGCAATGAAATCTATGTCATCAGGCCCATAGCAGCATAATGAGTGGATTCAGGTACGATGATTCTAAGTGAGATAAGTCACACAGAAAAAGAAACATCATAAGATATCACTAATACACGGAATGTAAACTTGGCTACACAGGAACTGAATTACAAAACAGAACAAGGCCTCAAATGTAGAAAACCAACTTATGCTTGCTTAAGGGGAAAGGTGAGTTGGGGTGCTGCATAAAACCAGAGATTGAAATTAGCACAGATACCATTCCATAAGCCAAATACGTAATAGACAAGAGCTACTCCTTGCTCAACGAAGAGGACTCAACACCCCATATTAAACGTCTAAGAATATACCTGACTAGTAAGAATCTTAAAATCTATGGATTTATATGTCTCCGAAAGAGAATCAAGCGTGTGTACAGTGGCATAAGCGCAGCAGTGATAGGATTGGTGAGGTTCGGTTAGCCAATGCAGAACCTTTGAAGTCATATTGAATGGTACCCATTCCATGGGTCTCAACTCTCCAGGTTTAAGGGATTCTTCCTTCAGCTAAAACATGCATGTGGAACCCAGAGTATGATCCACCGTGTGATCGGGAAACGTGTTCAAATGTGTCTCAGTTTTTGTCCCCTGGTACTCGGGTGCAACATTCCAGACGCTTTACTAAAACTCTCCCCACTTGGAGAGTCACTGCCTTTAACCTCCTGTTTGGCCCAGTTTGCAATTTCTGCGGAAAATGAACAGGAATAGGGAGAACCAATGAGAGACTAGCTGGAGGTGTCTGGACGGGCAAATTTAACTCTCATTTCCCACCAGGAAGAGGAATTAACCAAAGGCTCAGCGTGCCATGCCGGAACCACACTAGGGCCTGAAGCAATCCTGCGGTGTTGCGGCCAGCTCACAAGAAAGCGAGTTGAAGAAAGGAGCTCAGGGGCACTGTAATTCACAAACCTGCAGAGTTAAAAATGACAGCTATCGTCCAAAAATATATTGAAGTAAGGCTGCCAAGAGGACTTGAAAGCGGGGCAGAATTGCAGGAATCCGATTTCAGGAGGTAGACTGGAATTGCATGTAAAGCATAGGAAAAGAGGCAGAACGTCCACAATGATGCACTTGGCCAAAAAGGGCGTATGCGTTTTTTCCTGAATATATTCAGGAAAAAACGCATACGCCCTTTTTGGCCAACCAAGCAAGCTTGCAAAGGAAATCTGCAGTACAATGAAGTCTCACTGCCCCCCGGTCAAAAGGGCCATCTGAAAAAAGTATAAAATCCAGAAAGGCAGGACAGGCCATGGAGAACTGGGAGCCTTGTTATGCTGATGGGCGGGATGTAAATTGCCAACAGCCACTCTCGAGAAGTGTATGGTGTTTCCTGAAACATCTAAAAACCAAAGCAACAGAGCCTAGGGTATTTCCACTTATGGTCCTATAGCTTAGGGAAATTAAAATCAAAAAGACACAGCCACCCCAAAGTTTGGGCCGGCTCTGTTTACAAGAATCTCGTTTATGGTACAAGTTCAATATCGCAGAAAGTGAAAAATGGATAAAGAAGTTGTGGTACTTACGTACAATGCAATATCACTCAGGAATGAAATCTATGTCATCAGGCCCGTAGCAGCATAATGAGTGGATTCAGGTACGATGATTCTAAGTGAAATAAGTCACACAGAAAAAGAAACATCATAAGATATCACTACTACACGGAATGTAAACTTGGCTACACAGGAACTGAATTACAAAACAGAACAGGGTCTCAAATGTAGAAAACCAACTTATGCTTGCTTAAGGGGAAAGGTGAGTTGGGGTTCTGCATAAAACCAGAGATTGAAATTAGCACAGATACCATTCCATAAGCCAAATATGTAATAGACAAGAGCTACTCCTTGCTCAACGAAGTGGACTCTACACCCCATATTAATCGCCTAAGAATATACCTGACTAGTAATAATCTTAAAACCTATGGATTTATATGTCTCCAAAAGAGAATCAAGCATGTGTACAGCGGCATAAACGCAGCAGTGATAGGATTGGTGAGGTTTGATGAGCAAATGCAGACCCTTTGAAGTCATATTGCATGGTAGCCATTCCATGGGTCTCAACTCTCCAGGTTTAAGGGATTCTTCCTTCACCTAAAACATGCATGTGGAACCCAGAGTATGATCCACCGTGTGATCGGGAAACGTGTTCAAATGTGTCTCAGTTTTTGTCCCCTGGTACTCGGGTGCAACATTCCATAGGCTTTACTAACACTCTCCCCACTTGGAGAGTCAGTGCCTTTAACCTCCTGTTTGGCCCAGTTTACAATTTCTGCGGAAAATGAACAGGAATAGGGAGAACCAATGAGAGACTAGCTGGAGGTGTCTGGATGGGCAAATTTAACTCTCATTTCCCACCAGGAAGAGGAATTAACCAAAGGCTCAGCGTGCCATGCCGGAACCACACTAGGGCCTGAAGCAATCCTGCGGTGTTGCGGACAGCTCACAAGAAAGCGAGTTGAAGAAAGGAGCTCAGGGGCACTGTAATTCACAAACCTGCAGAGTTATAAATGACAGCTATCGTCCAAAAATATATTGAAGTAAGGCTGCCAAGAGGACTCGAAAGCGGGGCAGAATTGAAGGAATCCGATTTCAGGAGGTAGACTGGAATTGCATGTAAAGCATAGGAAAAGCGACAGA
Organism: Pseudorca crassidens; assembly: GCF_039906515.1. Lineage (NCBI taxonomy): Eukaryota > Metazoa > Chordata > Mammalia > Artiodactyla > Delphinidae > Pseudorca > Pseudorca crassidens. Next base: position 179,377,413 of record NC_090298.1, on the reverse strand, counting down.
GTATCCACAATGATGCACTTGGCCAAAAAGGGCGTATGCGTTTTTTCCTGAATATATTCAGGAAAAAACGCATACGCCCTTTTTGGCCAACCAAGCAAGCTTGCAAAGGAAATCTGCACTACAATGAAGTCTCACTGCCCCCCAGTCAAAAGGGCCATCTGAAAAAAGTGTAAAATCCAGAAAGGCCGGACAGGCCATGGAGAACTGGGAGCCTTGTTATGCTGATGGGCGGGATGTAAATTGCCAACAGCCACTCTGGAGAAGTGTATGGTGTTTCCTGAAACATCTAAAAAACAAAGCAACAGAGCCTAGGGCACTTCCACTTATGGTCCTATAGCTTAGGGAAATTAAAATCAAAAAGACACAGCCACCCCAAAGTTTGGGACGGCTCTGTTTACAAGATCCTCATTTACGGTACAAGTTCAATATCACAGAAAGCGAAAAATGGATAAAGAAGTTTTGGTACTTACGTACAATGCAATATCACTCAGCAATGAAATCTATGTCATCAGGCCCATAGCAGCATAATGAGTGGATTCAGGTACGATGATTCTAAGTGACATAAGTCACACAGAAAAAGAAACATCATAAGATATCACTAATACACGGAATGTAAACTTGGCTACACAGGAACTGAATTACAAAAGAGAACAAGGTCTCAAATGTAGAAAACCAACTTATGCTTACTTAAGGGGAAAGGTTAGTTGGGGTGCTGCATAAAACCAGAGATTGAAATTAGCACAGATACCGTTCCATAAGCCAAATATGTAATAGACAAGAGCTACTCCTTGCTCAACGAAGAGGACTCAACACCCCATATTAAACGTCTAAGAATATAGCTGACTAGTAAGAATCTTAAAACCTATGGTTTTATATGTCTCCGAAAGAGAATCAAGCGTGTGTACAGTGGCATAAGCGCAGCAGTGATAGGATTGGTGAGGTTTGGTGAGCCAATGCAGACCCTTTGAGGTCATATTGCATGGTAGCCATTCCATGGGTCTCAACTCTCCAGGTTTAAGGGATTCTTCCTTCAGCTAAAACATGCATGTGGAACCCAGAGTATGATCCACCGTGTGATCGGGAAACGTGTTCAAATGTGTCTCAGGTTTCGTCCCCTGGTACTCGGGTGCAACATTCCAGACGCTTTACTAACACTCTCCCCACTTGGAGAGTCAGTGCCTTTAACCTCCTGTTTGGCCCAGTTTGCAATTTTTGCGGAAGATGAACAGGAATAGGGAGAACCAGTGAGAGACTAGCTGGAGGTGTCTGGACGGGCAAATTTAACTCTCATTTCCCACCAGGAAGAGGAATTAACCAAAGGCTCAGCGTGCCATGCCGGAACCACACTAGGGCCTGAAGCAATGCTGCGGTGTTGCGGCCAGCTCACAAGAAAGCGAGTTGAAGAAAGGAGCTCAGGGGCACTGTAATTCACAAACCTGCAGAGTTATAAATGACAGCTATCGTCCAAAAATATATTGAAGTAAGGCTGCCAAGAGGACTTGAAAGCGGGGCAGAATTGCAGGAAACCGATTTCAGGAGGTAGACTGGAATTGCATGTAAAGCATACGAAAAGAGACAGAATGTCCACAATGATGCACTTGGCCAAAAAGGGCGTATGCGTTTTTTCCTGAATATATTCAGGAAAAAACGCATACGCCCTTTTTGGCCAACCAAGCAAGCTTGCAAAGGAAATCTGCACTACAATGAAGTCTCACTGCCCCCCGGTCAAAAGGGCCATCTGAAAAAAGTGTAAAATCCAGAAAGGCAGGACAGGCCATGGAGAACTGGGAGCCTTGTTATGCTGATGGGCGGGATGTAAATTGCCAACAGCCACTCTGGAGAAGTGTATGGTGTTTCCTGAAACATCTAAAAAACAAAGCAACAGAGCCTAGGGCACTTCCACTTATGGTCCTATAGCTTAGGGAAATTAAAATCAAAAAGACACAGCCACCCCAAAGTTTGGGACGGCTCTGTTTACAAGAACCTCATTTACAGTACAAATTCAATATCACAGAAGGTGAAAAATGGATAAAGAATTTGTGGTACTTACGTACAATGCAATATCACTCAGCAATGAAATCTACATCATCAGGCCCGTAGCAGCATAATGAGTGGATTCAGGTACGATGATTCTAAGTGAGATAAGTCACACAGAAAAGGAAACATCATAAGATATCACTACTACACGGAATGTAAACTTGGCTACACAGAAACTGAATTACAAAACAGAACACGGTCTCAAATGTAGAAAACCAACTTATGCTTGCTTAAGGGGAAAGGTGAGTTGGGGTTCTGCATAAAACCAGAGATTGAAATTAGCACAGATACCGTTCCATAAGCCAAATATGTAATAGACAAGAGCTACTCCTTGCTCAACGAAGTGGACTCTACACCCCATATTAATCGCCTAAGAATATACCTGACTAGTAATAATCTTAAAACCTATGGATTTATATGTCTCCAAAAGAGAATCAAGCATGTGTACAGCAGCATAAACGCAGCAGTGATAGGATTGGTGAGGTTTGATGAGCAAATGCAGACCCTTTGAAGTCATATTGCATGCTAGCCATTCCATGGGTCTCAACTCTCCAGGTTTAAGGGATTCTTCCTTCAGCTAAAACATGCATGTGGAACCCAGAGTATGATCCACCGTGTGATCGGGAAACGTATTCAAATGTGTCTCAGATTTTCTCCGCTGGTACTCGGGTGCAACATTCCAGACGCTTTACTAAAACTCTCCCCACTTGGAGAGTCACTGCCTTTAACCTCCTGTTTGGCCCAGTTTGCAATTTCTGCGGAAAATGAACAGGAATAGGGAGAACCAATGAGAGACTAGCTGGAGGTGTCTGGACGGGCAAATTTAACTCTCATTTCCCACCAGGAAGAGGAATTAACCAAAGGCTCAGCGTGCCATGCCGGAACCACACTAGGGCCTGAAGCAATCCTGCGGTGTTGCGGCCAGCTCACAAGAAAGCGAGTTGAAGAAAGGAGCTCAGGGGCACTGTAATTCACAAACCTGCAGAGTTAAAAATGACAGCTATCGTCCAAAAATATATTGAAGTAAGGCTGCCAAGAGGACTTGAAAGCGGGGCAGAATTGCAGGAATCCGATTTCAGGAGGTAGACTGGAATTGCATGTAAAGCATAGGAAAAGAGGCAGAACGTCCACAATGATGCACTTGGCCAAAAAGGGCATATGCGTTTTTTCCTGAATATATTCAGGAAAAAACGCATACGCCCTTTTTGGCCAACCAAGCAAGCTTGCAAAGGAAATCTGCAGTACAATGAAGTCTCACTGCCCCCCGGTCAAAAGGGCCATCTGAAAAAAGTATAAAATCCAGAAAGGCAGGACAGGCCATGGAGAACTGGGAGCCTTGTTATGCTGATGGGCGGGATGTAAATTGCCAACAGCCACTCTGGAGAAGTGTATGGTGTTTCCTGAAACATCTAAAAAACAAAGCAACAGAGCCTAGGGCACTTCCACTTATGGTCTTATAGCTTAGGGAAATTAAAATCAAAAAGACACAGCCACCCCAAAGTTTCGGCCGGCTCTATTTACAAGAATCTCGTTTATGGTACAGGTTCAATATCGCAGAAAGTGAAAAATGGATAAAGAAGTTGTGGTACTTACGTACAATGCAATATCACTCAGGAATGAAATCTATGTCATCAGGCCCGTAGCAGCATAATGAGTGGATTCAGGTACGATGATTCTAAGTGAAATAAGTCACACAGAAAAAGAAACATCATAAGATATCACTAATACACGGAATGTAAACTTGGCTACACAGGAACTGAATTACAAAACAGAACAGGATCTCAAATGTAGAAAACCAACTTATGCTTGCTTAAGGGGAAAGGTGAGTTGGGGTGCTGCATAAAACCAGAGATTGAAATTAGCACAGATACCATTCCATAAGCCAAATAGGTAATAGACAAGAGCTACTCCTTGCTCAAGAAAGTGGACTCAACACCCCATATTAAATGCCTAAGAATATACCTGACTAGTAAGAATCTTAAAACCTATGGATTTATATGTCTCCGAAAGAGAATCAAGCGTGTCTACAGAGGCATAAATGCAGCAGTAATAGGATTGGTGAGGTTCGGTGAGCAAATGCAGACCCTTTGAAGTCATATTGCATGGTACCCATTCCATGGGTCTCAACTCTCCAGGTTTAAGGGATTCTTCCTTCAGCTAAAACATGCATGTGGAACCCAGAGTATGATCCAACGTGTGATCGGGAAACGTGTTCAAATGTGTCTCAGTTTTCGTCCCCTGGTACTCGGGTGCAACATTCCAGTCGCTTTACTAACACTCTCCCCACTTGGAGAGTCAGTGCCTTTAACCTCCTGTTTGGCCCAGTTTGCAATTTTTGTGGAAGATGAACAGGAATAGGGAGAACCAGTGAGAGACTAGCTGGAGGTGTCTGGACGGGCAAATTTAACTCTCATTTCCCACCAGGAAGAGGAATTAACCAAAGGCTCAGCGTGCCATGCCGGAACGACACTAGGGCCTGAAGCAATCCTGCGGTGTTGCGGCCAGCTCACAAGAAAGCGAGTTGAAGAAAGGAGCTCAGGCGCACTGTAATTCACAAACCTGCAGAGTTATAAATGACAGCTATCGTCCAAAAATATATTGAAGTAAGGCTGCCAAGAGGACTTGAAAGCGGGGCAGAATTGCAGGAAACCGATTTCAGGAGGTAGACTGGAATTGCATGTAAAGCATAGGAAAAGAGGCAGAACGTCCACAATGATGCACTTGGCCAAAAAGGGCGTATGCATTTTTTCCTGAATATATTCAGGAAAAAACGCATACGCCCTTTTTGGCCAACCAAGCAAGCTTGCAAAGGAAATCTGCACTACAATGAAGTCTCACTGCCCCCCGGTCAAAAGGGCCATCTGAAAAAAGTGTAAAATCCAGAAAGGCAGGACAGGCCATGGAGAACTGGGAGCCTTGTTATGCTGATGGGCGGGATGTAAATTGCCAACAGCCACTCTGGAGAAGTGTATGGTGTTTCCTGAAACATCTAAAAAACAAAGCAACAGAGCCTAGGGCACTTCCACTTATGGTCCTATAGCTTAGGGAAATTAAAATCAAAAAGACACAGCCACCCCAAAGTTTGGGACAGCTCTGTTTACAAGAACCTCATTTACAGTACAAATTCAATATCACAGAAGGTGAAAAATGGATAAAGAAGTTGTGGTACTTACGTACAATGCAATATCACTCAGCAATGAAATCTATATCATCAGGCCCGTAGCAGCATAATGAGTGGATTCAGGTACGATGATTCTAAGTGAGATAAGTCACACAGAAAAAGAAACATCATAAGATATCACTACTACACGGAATGTAAACTTGGCTACACAGAAACTGAATTACAAAACAGAACAGGATCTCAAATGTAGAAAACCAACTTATGCTTGCTTAAGGGGAAAGGTGAGTTGGGGTGCTGCATAAAACCAGAGATTGAAATTAGCACAGATACCATTCCATAAGCCAAATAGGTAATAGACAAGAGCTACTCCTTGCTCAAGAAAGTGGACTCAACACCCCATATTAAATGCCTAAGAATATACCTGACTAGTAAGAATCTTAAAACCTATGGATTTATATGTCTCCGAAAGAGAATCAAGCGTGTCTACAGAGGCATAAATGCAGCAGTAATAGGATTGGTGAGGTTCGGTGAGCAAATGCAGACCCTTTGAAGTCATATTGCATGGTACCCATTCCATGGGTCTCAACTCTCCAGGTTTAAGGGATTCTTCCTTCAGCTAAAACATGCATGTGGAACCCAGAGTATGATCCACCGTGTGATCGGGAAACGTGTTCAAATGTGTCTCAGTTTTCGTCCCCTGGTACTCGGGTGCAACATTCCAGTCGCTTTACTAACACTCTCCCCACTTGGAGAGTCAGTGCCTTTAACCTCCTGTTTGGCCCAGTTTGCAATTTTTGCGGAAGATGAACAGGAATAGGGAGAACCAGTGAGAGACTAGCTGGAGGTGTCTGGATGGGCAAATTTAACTCTCATTTCCCACCAGGAAGAGGAATTAACCAAAGGCTCAACGTGCCATGCCGGAACGACACTAGGGCCTGAAGCAATCCTGCGGTGTTGCGGCCAGCTCACAAGAAAGCGAGTTGAAGAAAGGAGCTCAGGGGCACTGTAATTCACAAACCTGCAGAGTTATAAATGACAGCTATCGTCCAAAAATATATTGAAGTAAGGCTGCCAAGAGGACTTGAAAGCGGGGCAGAATTGCAGGAAACCGATTTCAGGAGGTAGACTGGAATTGCATGTAAAGCATAGGAAAAGAGGCAGAACGTCCACAATGATGCACTTGGCCAAAAAGGGCGTATGCATTTTTTCCTGAATATATTCAGGAAAAAACGCATACGCCCTTTTTGGCCAACCAAGCAAGCTTGCAAAGGAAATCTGCACTACAATGAAGTCTCACTGCCCCCCGGTCAAAAGGGCCATCTGAAAAAAGTGTAAAATCCAGAAAGGCAGGACAGGCCATGGAGAACTGGGAGCCTTGTTATGCTGATGGGCGGGATGTAAATTGCCAACAGCCACTCTGGAGAAGTGTATGGTGTTTCCTGAAACATCTAAAAAACAAAGCAACAGAGCCTAGGGCACTTCCACTTATGGTCCTATAGCTTAGGGAAATTAAAATCAAAAAGACACAGCCACCCCAAAGTTTGGGACAGCTCTGTTTACAAGAACCTCATTTACAGTACAAATTCAATATCACAGAAGGTGAAAAATGGATAAAGAAGTTGTGGTACTTACGTACAATGCAATATCACTCAGCAATGAAATCTATATCATCAGGCCCGTAGCAGCATAATGAGTGGATTCAGGTACGATGATTCTAAGTGAGATAAGTCACACAGAAAAAGAAACATCATAAGATATCACTAATACACGGAATGTAAACTTGGCTACACAGAAACTGAATTACAAAACAGAACACGGTCTCAAATGTAGAAAACCAACTTATGCTTGCTTAAGGGGAAAGGTGAGTTGGGGTTCTGCATAAAACCAGAGATTGAAATTAGCACAGATACCATTCCATAAGCCAAATATGTAATAGACAAGAGCTACTCCTTGCTCAACGAAGTGGACTCTACACCCCATATTAATCGCCTAAGAATATACCTGACTAGTAATAATCTTAAAACCTATGGATTTATATGTCTCCAAAAGAGAATCAAGCATGTGTACAGCGGCATAAACGCAGCAGTGATAGGATTGGTGAGGTTTGATGAGCAAATGCAGACCCTTTGAAGTCATATTGCATGGTAGCCATTCCATGGGTCTCAACTCTCCAGGTTTAAGGGATTCTTCCTTCAGCTAAAACATGCATGTGGAACCCAGAGTATGATCCACCGTGTGATCGGGAAACGTGTTCAAATGTGTCTCAGTTTTTGTCCCCTGATACTCGGGTGCAACATTCCAGACGCTTTACTAACACTCTCCCCACTTGGAGAGTCAGTGCCTTTAACCTCCTGTTTGGCCCAGTTTACAATTTCTGCGGAAAATGAACAGGAATAGGGAGAACCAATGAGAGACTAGCTGGAGGTGTCTGGATGGGCAAATTTAACTCTCATTTCCCACCAGGAAGAGGAATTAACCAAAGGCTCAGCGTGCCATGCCGGAACCACACTAGGGCCTGAAGCAATCCTGCGGTGTTGCGGCCAGCTCACAAGAAAGCGAGTTGAAGAAAGGAGCTCAGGGGCACTGTAATTCACAAACCTGCAGAGTTATAAATGACAGCTATCGTCCAAAAATATATTGAAGTAAGGCTGCGAAGAGGACTCGAAAGCGGGGCAGAATTGAAGGAATCCGATTTCAGGAGGTAGACTGGAATGACATGTAAAGCATAGGAAAAGAGACAGAATGTCCACAATGATGTACTTGGCCAAAAAGGGCGTATGCGTTTTTTCCTGAATATATTCAGGAAAAAACGCATACGCCCTTTTTGGCCAACCAAGCAAGCTTGCAAAGGAAATCTGCACTACAATGAAGTCTCACTGCCCCCCAGTCAAAAGGGCCATCTGAAAAAAGTGTAAAATCCAGAAAGGCCGGACAGGCTATGGAGAACTGGGAGCCTTGTTATGCTGATGGGCGGGATGTAAATTGCCAACAGCCACTCTGGAGAAGTGTATGGTGTTTCCTGAAACATCTAAAAAACAAAGCAACCAGAGCCTACGGCACTTCCACTTATGGTCCTATAGCTTAGGGAAATTAAAATCAAAAAGACACAGCCACCCCAAAGTTTGGGACGGCTCTGTTTACAAGACCCTCGTTTACGGTACAAGTTCAATATCACAGAAAGCGAAAAATGGATAAAGAAGTTGTGGTACTTACGTACAATGCAATATCACTCAGCAATGAAATCTATGTCATCAGGCCCATAGCAGCATAATGAGTGGATTCAGGTACGATGATTCTAAGTGAGATAAGTCACACAGAAAAAGAAACATCATAAGATATCACTAATACACGGAATGTAAACTTGGCTACACAGGAACTGAATTACAAAACAGAACAGGATCTCAAATGTAGAAAACCAACTTATGCTTGCTTAAGGGGAAAGGTGAGTTGGGGTGCTGCATAAAACCAGAGATTGAAATTAGCACAGATACCATTCCATAAGCCAAATAGGTAATAGACAAAAGCTACTCCTTGCTCAACGAAGTGGACTCAACACCCCATATTAAATGCCTAAGAATATACCTGACTGGTAAGAATCTTAAAACCTATGGATTTATATGTCTCCGAAAGAGAATCAAGCGTGTGTACAGCGGCATAAATGCAGCAGTGATAGGATTGGTGAGGTTCGGTGAGCAAATGCAGACCCTTTGAAGTCATATTGCATGGTACCCATTCCATGGGTCTCAACTCTCCAGGTTTAAGGGATTCTTCCTTCAGCTAAAACATGCATGTGGAACCCAGAGTATGATCCACCGTGTGATCGGGAAACGTGTTCAAATGTCTCACTTTTCGTCCCCTGGTACTCGGGTGCAACATTCCAGACGCTTTACTAACACTCTCCCCACTTGGAGAGTCAGTGCCTTTAACCTCCTGTTTGGCCCAGTTTGCAATTTCTGCGGAAAATGAACAGGAATAGGGAGAACCAATGAGAGACTAGCTGGAGGTGTCTGGACGGGCAAATTTAACTCTCATTTCCCACCAGGAAGAGGAATTAACCAAAGGCTCAGCGTGCCATGCCGGAACCACACTAGGGCCTGAAGCAATCGTGCGGTGTTGCGGCCATCTCAGAAGAAAGCGAGTTGAAGAAAGGAGCTCAGGGGCACTGTAATTCACAAACCTGCAGAGTTAAAAATGACAGCTATCGTCCAAAAATATATTGAAGTAAGGCTGCCAAGAGGACTTGAAAGCGGGGTAGAATTGCAGGAAACCGATTTCAGGAGGTAGACTGGAATTGCATGTAAAGCATAGGAAAAGAGGCAGAACTTCCACAATGATGCACTTGGCCAAAAAGGGCGTTTGCGTTTTTTCCTGAATATATTCAGGAAAAAACGCATACGCCCTTTTTGGCCAACCAAGCAAGCTTGCAAAGGAAATCTGCACTACAATGAAGTCTCACTGCTTCCCGGTCAAAAGGGCCATCTGAAAAAAGTATAAAATCCAGAAAGGCAGGACAGGCCATGGAGAACTGAGAGCCTTGTTATGCTGGTGGGCGGGATGTAAATTGCCAACAGCCACTCTGGAGAAGTGTATGGTGTTTCCTGAAACATCTGAAAAACAAAGCAACAGAGCCTAGGGCACTTCCACTTATGGTCCTATAGCTTAGGGAAATTAAAATCAAAAAGACACAGCCACCCCAAAGTTTGGGCCGGCTCTGTTTACAAGAATCTCGTTTATGGTACAAGTTCAATATCGCAGAAAGTGAAAAATGGATAAAGAAGTTGTGGTACTTACGTACAATGCAATATCACTCAGGAATGAAATCTATGTCATCAAACCCATAGCAGCATAATGAGTGGATTCAGGTACGATGATTCTAAGTGAAATAAGTCACACAGAAAAAGAAACATCATAAGATATCACTAATACACGGAATGTAAACTTGGCTACACAGAAACTGAATTACAAAACAGAACACGGTCTCAAATGTAGAAAACCAACTTATGCTTGCTTAAGGGGAAAGGTGAGTTGGGGTTCTGCATAAAACCAGAGATTGAAATTAGCACAGATACCATTCCATAAGCCAAATATGTAATAGACAAGAGCTACTCCTTGCTCAATGTAGTGGACTCTACACCCCATATTAATCGCCTAAGAATATACCTGACTAGTAATAATCTTAAAACCTATGGATTTATATGTCTCCAAAAGAGAATCAAGCATGTGTACAGCGGCATAAACGCAGCAGTGATAGGATTGGTGAGGTTTGATGAGCAAATGCAGACCCTTTGAAGTCATATTGCATGGTAGCCATTCCATGGGTCTCAACTCTCCAGGTTTAAGGGATTCTTCCTTCAGCTAAAACATGCATGTGGAACCCAGAGTATGATCCACCGTGTGATCGGGAAAGGTGTTCAAATGTCTCTCAGTTTTTGTCCCCTGGTACTCGGGTGCAACATTCCATACGCTTTACTAACACTCTCCCCACTTGGAGAGTCAGTGCCTTTAACCTCCTGTTTGGCCCAGTTTGCAATTTCTGCGGAAAATGAACAGGAATAGGGAGAACAAATGAGAGACTAGATGGAGGTGTCTGGACGGGCAAATTTAACTCTCATTTCCCACCAGGAAGAGGAATTAACCAAAGGCTCAGCATGCCATGCCGGAACCACACTAGGGCCTGAAGCAATACTGCGGTGTTGCGCCCAGCTCACAAGAAAGCGAGTTGAAGAAAGGAGCTCAGGGGCACTGTAATTCACAAACCTGCAGAGTTAAAAATGACAGCTATCGTCCAAAAATATATTGAAGTAAGGCTGCCAAGAGGACTTGAAAGCGGGGCAGAATTGCAGGAAACCGATTTCAGGAGGTAGACTGGAATTGCATGTAAAGCATAGGAAAAGAGGCAGAACGTCCACAATGATGCACTTGGCCAAAAAGGGCGTATGCATTTTTTCCTGAATATATTCAGAAAAAAACGCATACGCCCTTTTTGGCCAACCAAGCAAGCTTGCAAAGGAAATCTGCACTACCATGAAGTCTCACTGCCTCCCGGTCAAAAGGGCCATCTGAAAAAAGTGTAAAATCCAGAAAGGCCGGACAGGCCATGGAGAACTGGGAGCCTTGTTATGCTGATGGGCGGGATGTAAATTGCCAACAGCCACTCTGGAGAAGTGTATGGTGTTTCCTGAAACATCTAAAAAACAAAGCAACAGAGCCTAGGGCACTGCCACTTATGGTCCTGTAGCTTAGGGAAATTAAAATCAAAAAGACACAGCCACCCCAAAGTTTGGGACGGCTCTGTTTACAAGAACCTCGTTTACGGTACAAGTTCAATATCACAGAAAGCGAAAAATGGATAAAGAAGTTGTGGTACTTACGTACAATGCAATATCACTCAGCAATGAAATCTATGTCATCAGGCCCGTAGCAGCATAATGAGTGGATTCAGGTACGATGATTCTAAGTGAGATAAGTCACACAGAAAAAGAAACATCATAAGATATCACTACTACACGGAATGTAAACTTGGCTACACAGGAACTGAATTACAAAACAGAACAGGGTCTCAAATGTAGAAAACCAACTTATGCTTGCTTAAGGGGAAAGGTGAGTTGGGGTGCTGCATAAAACCAGAGATTGAAATTAGCACAGATACCGTTCCATAAGCCAAATATGTAATAGACAAGAGCTACTCCTTGCTCAACGAAGAGGACTCAACACCCCATATTAAACGTCTAAGAATATACCTGACTAGGAAGAATCTTAAAATCTATGGATTTATATGTCTCCGAAAGAGAATCAAGCGTGTGTACAGCGGCATAAGCGCAGCAGTGATAGGATTGGTGAGGTTCGGTGAGCCAATGCAGAACCTTTGAAGTCATATTGCATGGTACCCATTCCATGGGTCTCAACTCTCCAGGTTTAAGGGATTCTTCCTTCAGCTAAAACATGCATGTGGAACCCAGAGTATGATCCACCGTGTGATCGGGAAACGTGTTCAAATGTGTCTCAGTTTTTGTCCCCTGGTACTCGGGTGCAACATTCCAGACGCTTTACTAAAACTCTCTCCACTTGGAGAGTCAGTGCCTTTAAACTCCTGTTTGGCCCAGTTTGCCATTTCTGCGGAAAATGAACAGGAATAGGGAGAACCAATGAGAGACTAGCTGGAGGTGTCTGGACGGGCAAATTTAACTCTCATTTCCCACCAGGAAGAGGAATTAACCAAAGGCTCAGCGTGCCATGCCGGAACCACACTAGGGCCTGAAGCAATCCTGCGGTGTTGCGGCCAGCTCACAAGAAAGCGAGTTGAAGAAAGGAGCTCAGGGGCACTGTAATTCACAAACCTGCAGAGTTATAAATGACAGCTATCGTCCAAAAATATATTGAAGTAAGGCTGCCAAGAGGACTCGAAAGCGGGGCAGAATTGCAGGAATCCGATTTCAGGAGGTAGACTGGAATTGCATGTAAAGCATAGGAAAAGAGGCAGAACGTCCATAATGATGCACTTGGCCAAAAAGGGCGTATGCGTTTTTTCCTGAATATATTCAGGAAAAAACGCATACGCCCTTTTTGGCCAACCAAGCAAGCTTGCAAAGGAAATCTGCACTACAATGAAGTCTCACTGCCCCCCGGTCAAAAGGGCCATCTGAAAAAAGTGTAAAATCCAGAAAGGCAGGACAGGCCATGGAGAACTGGGAGCCTTGTTATGCTGATGGGCGGGATGTAAATTGCCAACAGCCACTCTGGAGAAGTGTATGGTGTTTCCTGAAACATCTAAAAAACAAAGCAACAGAGCCTAGGGCACTTCCACTTATGGTCCTATAGCTTAGGGAAATTAAAATCAAAAAGACACAGCCACCCCAAAGTTTGGGACGGCTCTGTTTACAAGAACCTCATTTACAGTACAAATTCAATATCACAGAAGGTGAAAAATGGATAAAGAATTTGTGGTACTTACGTACAATGCAATATCACTCAGCAATGAAATCTATATCATCAGGCCCGTAGCAGCATAATGAGTGGATTCAGGTACGATGATTCTAAGTGAGATAAGTCACACAGAAAAAGAAACATCATAAGATATCACTACTACACGGAATGTAAACTTGGCTACACAGAAACTGAATTACAAAACAGAACACGGTCTCAAATGTAGAAAACCAACTTATGCTTGCTTAAGGGGAAAGGTGAGTTGGGGTTCTGCATAAAACCAGAGATTGAAATTAGCACAGATACCATTCCATAAGCCAAATATGTAATAGACAAGAGCTACTCCTTGCTCAATGAAGTGGACTCTACACCCCATATTAATCGCCTAAGAATATACCTGACTAGTAATAATCTTAAAACCTATGGATTTATATGTCTCCAAAAGAGAATCAAGCATGTGTACAGCGGCATAAACGCAGCAGTGATAGGATTGGTGAGGTTTGATGAGCAAATGCAGACCCTTTGAAGTCATATTGCATGGTAGCCATTCCATGGGTCTCAACTCTCCAGGTTTAAGGGATTCTTCCTTCAGCTAAAACATGCATGTGGAACCCAGAGTATGATCCACCGTGTGATCGGGAAAGGTGTTCAAATGTCTCTCAGTTTTTGTCCCCTGGTACTCGGGTGCAACATTCCATACGCTTTACTAACACTCTCCCCACTTGGAGAGTCAGTGCCTTTAACCTCCTGTTTGGCCCAGTTTGCAATTTCTGCGGAAAATGAACAGGAATAGGGAGAACAAATGAGAGACTAGATGGAGGTGTCTGGACGGGCAAATTTAACTCTCATTTCCCACCAGGAAGAGGAATTAACCAAAGGCTCAGCATGCCATGCCGGAACCACACTAGGGCCTGAAGCAATCCTGCGGTGTTGCGCCAGCTCACAAGAAAGCGAGTTGAAGAAAGGAGCTCAGGGGCACTGTAATTCACAAACCTGCAGAGTTAAAAATGACAGCTATCGTCCAAAAATATATTGAAGTAAGGCTGCCAAGAGGACTTGAAAGCGGGGCAGGATTGCAGGAAACCGATTTCAGGAGGTAGACTGGAATTGCATGTAAAGCATAGGAAAAGAGGCAGAACGTCCACAATGATGCACTTGGCCAAAAAGGGCGTATGCATTTTTTCCTGAATATATTCAGAAAAAAACGCATACGCCCTTTTTGGCCAACCAAGCAAGCTTGCAAAGGAAATCTGCACTACCATGAAGACTCACTGCCCCCCGGTCAAAAGGGCCATCTGAAAAAAGTGTAAAATCCAGAAAGGCAGGACAGGCCATGGAGAACTGGGAGCCTTGTTATGCTGATGGGCGGGATGTAAATTGCCAACAGCCACTCTGGAGAAGTGTATGGTGTTTCCTGAAACATCTAAAAAACAAAGCAACAGAGCCTAGGGCACTGCCACTTATGGTCCTGTAGCTTAGGGAAATTAAAATCAAAAAGACACAGCCACCCCAAAGTTTGGGACGGCTCTGTTTACAAGAACCTCGTTTACGGTACAAGTTCAATATCACAGAAAGCGAAAAATGGATAAAGAAGTTGTGGTACTTACGTACAATGCAATATCACTCAGCAATGAAATCTATGTCATCAGGCCCATAGCAGCATAATGAGTGGATTCAGGTACGATGATTCTAAGTGAGATAAGTCACACAGAAAAAGAAACATCATAAGATATCACTACTACACGGAATGTAAACTTGGCTACACAGGAACTGAATTACAAAACAGAACAGGGTCTCAAATGTAGAAAACCAACTTATGCTTGCTTAAGGGGAAAGGTGAGTTGGGGTGCTGCATAAAACCAGAGATTGAAATTAGCACAGATACCGTTCCATAAGCCAAATATGTAATAGACAAGAGCTACTCCTTGCTCAACGAAGAGGACTCAACACCCCATATTAAACGTCTAAGAATATACCTGACTAGGAAGAATCTTAAAATCTATGGATTTATATGTCTCCGAAAGAGAATCAAGCGTGTGTACAGCGGCATAAGCGCAGCAGTGATAGGATTGGTGAGGTTCGGTGAGCCAATGCAGAACCTTTGAAGTCATATTGCATGGTACCCATTCCATGGGTCTCAACTCTCCAGGTTTAAGGGATTCTTCCTTCAGCTAAAACATGCATGTGGAACCCAGAGTATGATCCACCGTGTGATCGGGAAACGTGTTCAAATGTGTCTCAGTTTTTGTCCCCTGGTACTCGGGTGCAACATTCCAGACGCTTTACTAAAACTCTCTCCGCTTGGAGAGTCAGTGCCTTTAACCTCCTGTTTGGCCCAGTTTGCCATTTCTGCGGAAAATGAACAGGAATAGGGAGAACCAATGAGAGACTAGCTGGAGGTGTCTGGACGGGCAAATTTAACTCTCATTTCCCACCAGGAAGAGGAATTAACCAAAGGCTCAGCGTGCCATGCCGGAACCACACTAGGGCCTGAAGCAATCCTGCGGTGTTGCGGCCAGCTCACAAGAAAGCGAGTTGAAGAAAGGAGCTCAGGGGCACTGTAATTCACAAACCTGCAGAGTTATAAATGACAGCTATCGTCCAAAAATATATTGAAGTAAGGCTGCCAAGAGGACTCAAAAGCGGGGCAGAATTGCAGGAATCCGATTTCAGGAGGTAGACTGGAATTGCATGTAAAGCATAGGAAAAGAGGCAGAACGTCCACAATGATGCACTTGGCCAAAAAGGGCGTATGCGTTTTTTCCTGAATATATTCAGGAAAAAATGCATACGCCCTTTTTGGCCAACCAAGCAAGCTTGCAAAGGAAATCTGCAGTACAATGAAGTCTCACTGCCCCCCGGTCAAAAGGGCCATCTGAATAATGTGTAAAATCCAGAAAGGCAGGACAGGCCATGGAGAATTGGGAGCCTTGTTATGCTGATGGGCGGGATGTAAATTGCCAACAGCCACTCTGGAGAAGTGTATGGTGTTTCCTGAAACATCTAAAAAACAAAGCAACAGAGCCTAGGGCACTTCCACTTATGGTCCTATAGCTTAGGGAAATTAAAATCAAAAAGACACAGCCACCCCAAAGTTTGGGCCGGCTCTGTTTACAAGAATCTCGTTTATGGTACAAGTTCAATATCGCAGAAAGTGAAAAATGGATAAAGAAGTTGTGGTACTTACGTACAATGCAATATCACTCAGGAATGAAATCTATGTCATCAGGCCCGTAGCAGCATAATGAGTGGATTCAGGTACGATGATTCTAAGTGACATAAGTCACACAGAAAAAGAAACATCATAAGATATCACTAATACATGGAATGTAAACTTGGCTACACAGGAACTGAATTACAAAACAGAACAGGATCTCAAATGTAGAAAACCAACTTATGCTTGCTTAAGGGGAAAGGTGAGTTGGGGTGCTGCATAAAACCAGAGATTGAAATTAGCACAGATACCGTTCCATAAGCCAAATATGTAATAGACAAGAGCTACTCCTTGCTCAACGAAGTGGACTCAACACCCCATATTAAACATCTAAGAATATACCTGACTAGTAAGAATCTTGAAACCTATGGATTTATATGTCTCCAAAAGAGAATCAAGCATGTGTACAGCGGCATAAACGCAGCAGTGATAGGATTGGTGAGGTTTGATGAGCAAATGCAGACCCTTTGAAGTCATATTGCATGGTAGCCATTCCATGGGTCTCAACTCTCCAGGTTTAAGGGATTCTTCCTTCAGCTAAAACATGCATGTGGAACCCAGAGTATGATCCACCGTGTGATCGGGAAACGTGTTCAAATGTGTCTCAGTTTTTGTCCCCTGGTACTCGGGTGCAACATTCCAGACGCTTTACTAACACTCTCCCCACTTGGAGAGTCAGTGCCTTTAACCTCCTGTTTGGCCCAGTTTGCAATTTCTGTGGAAAATGAACAGGAATAGGGAGAACCAATGAGAGACTAGCTGGAGGTGTCTGGATGGGCAAATTTAACTCTCATTTCCCACCAGGAAGTGGAATTAACCAAAGGCTCAGCGTGCCATGCCGGAACCACACTAGGGCCTGAAGCAATCCTGCAGTGTTGCGGCCAGCTCACAAGAAAGTGAGTTGAAGAAAGGAGCTCAGGGGCACTGTAATTCACAAACATGCAGAGTTAAAAATGACAGCTATCGTCCAAAAATATATTGAAGTAAGGCTGCCAAGAGGACTTGAAAGCGGGGCAGGATTGCAGGAAACCGATTTCAGGAGGTAGACTGGAATTGCATGTAAAGCATAGGAAAAGAGGCAGAACGTCCACAATGATGCACTTGGCCAAAAAGGGCGTATGCGTTTTTTCCTGAATATATTCAGGAAAAAACGCATACGCCCTTTTTGGCCAACCAAGCAAGCTTGCAAAGGAAATCTGCACTACAATGAAGTCTCACTGCCCCCCGGTCAAAAGGGCCATCTGAAAAAAGTGTAAAATCCAGAAAGGCAGGACAGGCCATGGAGGACTGGGAGCCTTGTTATGCTGATGGGCGGGATGTAAATTGCCAACAGCCACTCTGGAGAAGTGTATGGTGTTTCCTGAAACATCTAAAAAACAAAGCAACAGAGCCTAGGGCACTTCCACTTATGGTCCTATAGCTTAGGGAAATTAAAATCAAAAAGACACAGCCACCCCAAAGTTTCGGACGGCTCTGTTTACAAGAACCTCATTTACAGTACAAATTCAATATCACAGAAGGTGAAAAATGGATAAAGAATTTGTGGTACTTACGTACAATGCAATATCACTCAGCAATGAAATCTATATCATCAGGCCCGTAGCAGCATAATGAGTGGATTCAGGTACGATGATTCTAAGTAAGATAAGTCACACAGAAAAAGAAACATCATAAGATATCACTACTACACGGAATGTAAACTTGGCTACACAGAAACTGAATTACAAAACAGAACAAGGTCTCAAATGTAGAAAACCAACTTATGCTTGCTTAAGGGGAAAGGTGAGTTGGGGTGCTGCATAAAACCAGCGATTGAAATTAGCACAGATACCATTCCATAAGCCAAATATGTAATAGACAAGAGCTACTCCTTGCTCAACGAAGTGGACTCTACACCCCATATTAATCGCCTAAGAATATACCTGACTAGTAATAATCTTAAAACCTATGGATTTATATGTCTCCAAAAGAGAATCAAGCATGTGTACAGCGGCATAAACGCAGCAGTGATAGGATTGGTGAGGTTTGATGAGCAAATGCAGACCCTTTGAAGTCATATTGCATGGTAGCCATTCCATGGGTCTCAACTCTCCAGGTTTAAGGGATTCTTCCTTCAGCTAAAACATGCATGTGGAACCCAGAGTATGATCCACCGTGTGATCGGGAAACGTGTTCAAATGTGTCTCAGTTTTTGTCCCCTGGTACTCGGGTGCAACATTCCAGACGCTTTACTAACACTCTCCCCACTTGGAGAGTCAGTGCCTTTAACCTCCTGTTTGGCCCAGTTTGCAATTTCTGCGGAAAATGAACAGGAATAGGGAGAACCAATGAGAGACTAGCTGGAGGTGTCTGGATGGGCAAATTTAACTCCCATTTCCCACCAGGAAGAGGAATTAACCAAAGGCTCAGCGTGCCATGCCGGAACCACACTAGGGCCTGAAGCAATCCTGCGGTGTTGCGGCCAGCTCACAAGAAAGTGAGTTGAAGAAAGGAGCTCAGGGGCACTGTAATTCACAAACCTGCAGAGTTAAAAATGACAGCTATCGTCCAAAAATATATTGAAGTAAGGCTGCCAAGAGGACTTGAAAGCGGGGCAGGATTGCAGGAAACCGATTTCAGGAGGTAGACTGGAATTGCATGTAAAGCATAGGAAAAGAGGCAGAACGTCCACAATGATGCACTTGGCCAAAAAGGGCGTATGCGTTTTTTCCTGAATATATTCAGGAAAAAACGCATACGCCCTTTTTGGCCAACCAAGCAAGCTTGCAAAGGAAATCTGCACTACAATGAAGTCTCACTGCCCCCCGGTCAAAAGGGCCATCTGAAAAAAGTATAAAATCCAGAAAGGCAGGACAGGCCATGGAGAACTGGGAGCCTTGTTATGCTGATGGGCGGGATGTAAATTGCCAACAGCCACTCTGGAGAAGTGTATGGTGTTTCCTGAAACATCTAAAAAACAAAGCAACAGACCCTAGGGCACTTCCACTTATGGTCGTATAGCTTAGGGAAATTAAAATCAAAAAGACACAGCCACCCCAAAGTTTGGGACGGCTCTGTTTACAAGAACCTCGTTTACGGTACAAGTTCAATATCACAGAAAGCGAAAAATGGATAAAGAAGTTGTGGTACTTACGTACAATGCAATATCACTCAGCAATGAAATCTATGTCATCAGGCCCATAGCAGCATAATGAGTGGATTCAGGTACGATGATTCTAAGTGAGATAAGTCACACAGAAAAAGAAACATCATAAGATATCACTACTACACGGAATGTAAACTTGGCTACACAGGAACTGAATTACAAAACAGAACAAGGTCTCAAATGTAGAAAACCAACTTATGCTTGCTTAAGGGGAAAGGTGAGTTGGGGTGCTGCATAAAACCAGAGATTGAAATTAGCACAGATACCGTTCCATAAGCCAAATATGTAATAGACAAGAGCTACTCCTTGCTCAACGAAGAGGACTCAACACCCCATATTAAACGCCTAAGAATATACCTGACCAGTAAGAATCTTAAAACCTATATATTTCTATGTCTCCGAAAGAGAATCAAGCGTGTGTACAGTGGCATAAGCGCAGCAGTGATAGGATTAGTGAGGTTCGGTGAGCCAATGCAGAACCTTTGAAGTCATATTGCATGGTAGCCATTCCATGGGTCTCAACTCTCCAGGTTTAAGGGATTCTTCCTTCAGCTAAAACATGCATGTGGAACCCAGAGTATGATCCACCGTGTGATCGGGAAACGTGTTCAAATGTGTCTCAGTTTTTGTCCCCTGGTACTCGGGTGCAACATTCCAGACGCTTTACTAAAACTCTCCCCACTTGGAGAGTCACTGCCTTTAACCTCCTGTTTGGCCCAGTTTGCAATTTCTGCGGAAAATGAACAGGAATAGGGAGAACCAATGAGAGACTAGCTGGAGGTGTCTGGACGGGCAAATTTAACTCTCATTTCCCACCAGGAAGAGGAATTAACCAAAGGCTCAGCGTGCCATGCCGGAACCACACTAGGGCCTGAAGCAATCCTGCGGTGTTGCGGCCAGCTCACAAGAAAGCGAGTTGAAGAAAGCAGCTCAGGGGCACTGTAATTCACAAACATGCAGAGTTATAAATGACAGCTATCGTCCAAAAATATATTGAAGTAAGGCTGCCAAGAGGACTCGAAAGCGGGGCAGAATTGCAGGAATCCGATTTCAGGAGGTAGACTGGAATTGCATGTAAAGCATAGGAAAAGAGGCAGAACGTCCACAATGATGCACTTGGCCAAAAAGGGCGTATGCGTTTTTTCCTGAATATATTCAGGAAAAAACGCATACGCCCTTTTTGGCCAACCAAGCAAGCTTGCAAAGGAAATCTGCAGTACAATGAAGTCTCACTGCCCCCCGGTCAAAAGGGCCATCTGAAAAATGTGTAAAATCCAGAAAGGCAGGACAGGCCATGGAGAATTGGGAGCCTTGTTATGCTGATGGGCGGGATGTAAATTGCCAACAGCCACTCTGGAGAAGTGTATGGTGTTTCCTGAAACATCTAAAAAACAAAGCAACAGAGCCTAGGGCACTTCCACTTATGGTCCTATAGCTTAGGGAAATTAAAATCAAAAAGACACAGCCACCAAAAAATTTGGGCCGGCTCTGTTTACAAGAATCTCGTTTATGGTACAAGTTCAATATCGCAGAAAGTGAAAAATGGATAAAGAAGTTGTGGTACTTACGTACAATGCAATATCACTCAGGAATGAAATCTATGTCATCAGGCCCGTAGCAGCATAATGAGTGGATTCAGGTACGATGATTCTAAGTGACATAAGTCACACAGAAAAAGAAACATCATAAGATATCACTAATACATGGAATGTAAACTTGGCTACACAGGAACTGAATTACAAAACAGAACAGGATCTCAAATGTAGAAAACCAACTTATGCTTGCTTAAGGGGAAAGGTGAGTTGGGGTGCTGCATAAAACCAGAGATTGAAATTAGCACAGATACCGTTCCATAAGCCAAATATGTAATAGACAAGAGCTACTCCTTGCTCAACGAAGTGGACTCAACACCCCATATTAAACGTCTAAGAATATACCTGACTAGTAAGAATCTTGAAACCTATGGATTTATATGTCTCCAAAAGAGAATCAAGCATGTGTACAGCGGCATAAACGCAGCAGTGATAGGATTGGTGAGGTTTGATGAGCAAATGCAGACCCTTTGAAGTCATATTGCATGGTAGCCATTCCATGGGTCTCAACTCTCCAGGTTTAAGGGATTCTTCCTTCAGCTAAAACATGCATGTGGAACCCAGAGTATGATCCACCGTGTGATCGGGAAACGTGTTCAAATGTGTCTCAGTTTTTGTCCCCTGGTACTCGGGTGCAACATTCCAGACGCTTTACTAACACTCTCCCCACTTGGAGAGTCAGTGCCTTTAACCTCCTGTTTGGCCCAGTTTGCAATTTCTGTGGAAAATGAACAGGAATAGGGAGAACCAATGAGAGACTAGCTGGAGGTGTCTGGATGGGCAAATTTAACTCTCATTTCCCACCAGGAAGTGGAATTAACCAAAGGCTCAGCGTGCCATGCCGGAACCACACTAGGGCCTGAAGCAATCCTGCAGTGTTGCGGCCAGCTCACAAGAAAGTGAGTTGAAGAAAGGAGCTCAGGGGCACTGTAATTCACAAACATGCAGAGTTAAAAATGACAGCTATCGTCCAAAAATATATTGAAGTAAGGCTGCCAAGAGGACTTGAAAGCGGGGCAGGATTGCAGGAAACCGATTTCAGGAGGTAGACTGGAATTGCATGTAAAGCATAGGAAAAGAGGCAGAACGTCCACAATGATGCACTTGGCCAAAAAGGGCGTATGCGTTTTTTCCTGAATATATTCAGGAAAAAACGCATACGCCCTTTTTGGCCAACCAAGCAAGCTTGCAAAGGAAATCTGCACTACAATGAAGTCTCACTGCCCCCCGGTCAAAAGGGCCATCTGAAAAAAGTATAAAATCCAGAAAGGCAGGACAGGCCATGGAGAACTGGGAACCTTGTTATGCTGATGGGCGGGATGTAAATTGCCAACAGCCACTCTGGAGAAGTGTATGGTGTTTCCTGAAACATCTAAAAAACAAAGCAACACAGCCTAGGGCACTTCCACTTATGGTCGTATAGCTTAGGGAAATTAAAATCAAAAAGACACAGCCACCCCAAAGTTTGGGACGGCTCTGTTTACAAGAACCTCGTTTACGGTACAAGTTCAATATCACAGAAAGCGAAAAATGGATAAAGAAGTTGTGGTACTTACGTACAATGCAATATCACTCAGCAATGAAATCTATGTCATCAGGCCCATAGCAGCATAATGAGTGGATTCAGGTACGATGATTCTAAGTGAGATAAGTCACACAGAAAAAGAAACATCATAAGATATCACTACTACACGGAATGTAAACTTGGCTACACAGGAACTGAATTACAAAACAGAACAAGGTCTCAAATGTAGAAAACCAACTTATGCTTGCTTAAGGGGAAAGGTGAGTTGGGGTGCTGCATAAAACCAGAGATTGAAATTAGCACAGATACCGTTCCATAAGCCAAATATGTAATAGACAAGAGCTACTCCTTGCTCAACGAAGAGGACTCAACACCCCATATTAAACGCCTAAGAATATACCTGACCAGTAAGAATCTTAAAACCTATACATTTCTATGTCTCCGAAAGAGAATCAAGCGATGTGTACAGTGGCATAAGCGCAGCAGTGATAGGATTGGTGAGGTTCGGTGAGCCAATGCAGAACCTTTGAAGTCATATTGAATGGTACCCATTCCATGGGTCTCAACTCTCCAGGTTTAAGGGATTCTTCCTTCAGCTAAAACATGCATGTGGAACCCAGAGTATGATCCACCGTGTGATCGGGAAACGTGTTCAAATGTGTCTCAGTTTTTGTCCCCTGGTACTCGGGTGCAACATTCCAGACGCTTTACTAAAACTCTCCCCACTTGGAGAGTCACTGCCTTTAACCTCCTGTTTGGCCCAGTTTGCAATTTCTGCGGAAAATGAACAGGAATAGGGAGAACCAATGAGAGACTAGCTGGAGGTGTCTGGACGGGCAAATTTAACTCTCATTTCCCACCAGGAAGAGGAATTAACCAAAGGCTCAGCGTGCCATGCCGGAACCACACTAGGGCCTGAAGCAATCCTGCGGTGTTGCGGCCAGCTCACAAGAAAGCGAGTTGAAGAAACGAGCTCAGGGGCACTGTAATTCACAAACCTGCAGAGTTATAAATGACAGCTATCGTCCAAAAATATATTGAAGTAAGGCTGCCAAGAGGACTCGAAAGCGGGGCAGAATTGCAGGAATCCGATTTCAGGAGGTAGACTGGAATTGCATGTAAAGCATAGGAAAAGAGGCAGAACGTCCACAATGATGCACTTGGCCAAAAAGGGCGTATGCGTTTTTTCCTGAATATATTCAGGAAAAAACGCATACGCCCTTTTTGGCCAACCAAGCAAGCTTGCAAAGGAAATCTGCAGTACAATGAAGTCTCACTGCCCCCCGGTCAAAAGGGCCATCTGAAAAATGTGTAAAATCCAGAAAGGCAGGACAGGCCATGGAGAATTGGGAGCCTTGTTATGCTGATGGGCGGGATGTAAATTGCCAACAGCCACTCTGGAGAAGTGTATGGTGTTTCCTGAAACATCTAAAAAACAAAGCAACAGAGCCTAGGGCACTTCCACTTATGGTCCTATAGCTTAGGGAAATTAAAATCAAAAAGACACAGCCACCCCAAAATTTGGGCCGGCTCTGTTTACAAGAATCTCGTTTATGGTACAAGTTCAATATCGCAGAAAGTGAAAAATGGATAAAGAAGTTGTGGTACTTACGTACAATGCAATATCACTCAGGAATGAAATCTATGTCATCAGGCCCGTAGCAGCATAATGAGTGGATTCAGGTACGATGATTCTAAGTGACATAAGTCACACAGAAAAAGAAACATCATAAGATATCACTAATACATGGAATGTAAACTTGGCTACACAGGAACTGAATTACAAAACAGAACAGGATCTCAAATGTAGAAAACCAACTTATGCTTGCTTAAGGGGAAAGGTGAGTTGGGGTGCTGCATAAAACCAGAGATTGAAATTAGCACAGATACCGTTCCATAAGCCAAATATGTAATAGACAAGAGCTACTCCTTGCTCAACGAAGTGGACTCAACACCCCATATTAAACGTCTAAGAATATACCTGACTAGTAAGAATCTTGAAACCTATGGATTTATATGTCTCCAAAAGAGAATCAAGCATGTGTACAGCGGCATAAACGCAGCAGTGATAGGATTGGTGAGGTTTGATGAGCAAATGCAGACCCTTTGAAGTCATATTGCATGGTAGCCATTCCATGGGTCTCAACTCTCCAGGTTTAAGGGATTCTTCCTTCAGCTAAAACATGCATGTGGAACCCAGAGTATGATCCACCGTGTGATCGGGAAACGTGTTCAAATGTGTCTCAGTTTTTGTCCCCTGGTACTCGGGTGCAACATTCCAGACGCTTTACTAACACTCTCCCCACTTGGAGAGTCAGTGCCTTTAACCTCCTGTTTGGCCCAGTTTGCAATTTCTGTGGAAAATGAACAGGAATAGGGAGAACCAATGAGAGACTAGCTGGAGGTGTCTGGATGGGCAAATTTAACTCTCATTTCTCACCAGGAAGTGGAAATAACCAAAGGCTCAGCGTGCCATGCCGGAACCACACTAGGGCCTGAAGCAATCCTGCAGTGTTGCGGCCAGCTCACAAGAAAGTGAGTTGAAGAAAGGAGCTCAGGGGCACTGTAATTCACAAACATGCAGAGATAAAAATGACAGCTATCGTCCAAAAATATATTGAAGTAAGGCTGCCAAGAGGACTTGAAAGCGGGGCAAGATTGCAGGAAACTGATTTCAGGAGGTAGACTGGAATTGCATGTAAAGCATAGGAAAAGAGGCAGAACGTCCACAATGATGCACTTGGCCAAAAAGGGCGTATGCGTTTTTTCCTGAATATATTCAGGAAAAAACGCATACGCCCTTTTTGGCCAACCAAGCAAGCTTGCAAAGGAAATCTGCACTACAATGAAGTCTCACTGCCCCCCGGTCAAAAGGGCCATCTGAAAAAAGTGTAAAATCCAGAAAGGCAGGACAGGCCATGGAGGACTGGGAGCCTTGTTATGCTGATGGGCGGGATGTAAATTGCCAACAGCCACTCTGGAGAAGTGTATGGTGTTTCCTGAAACATCTAAAAAACAAAGCAACAGAGCCTAGGGCACTTCCACTTATGGTCCTATAGCTTAGGGAAATTAAAATCAAAAAGACACAGCCACCCCAAAGTTTGGGACGGCTCTGTTTACAAGAACCTCATTTACAGTACAAATTCAATATCACAGAAGGTGAAAAATGGTTAAAGAATTTGTGGTACTTACGTACAATGCAATATCACTCAGCAATGAAATCTATATCATCAGGCCCGTAGCAGCATAATGAGTGGATTCAGGTACGATGATTCTAAGTGAGATAAGTCACACAGAAAAAGAAACATCATAAGATATCACTAATACACGGAATGTAAACTTGGCTACACAGAAACTGAATTACAAAACAGAACACGGTCTCAAATGTAGAAAACCAACTTATGCTTGCTTAAGGGGAAAGGTGAGTTGGGGTTCTGCATAAAACCAGAGATTGAAATTAGCACAGATACCATTCCATAAGCCAAATATGTAATAGACAAGAGCTACTCCTTGCTCAACGAAGTGGACTCTACACCCCATATTAATCGCCTAAGAATATACCTGACTAGTAATAATCTTAAAACCTATGGATTTATATGTCTCCAAAAGAGAATCAAGCATGTGTACAGCGGCATAAATGCAGCAGTGATAGGATTGGTGAGGTTTGATGAGCAAATGCAGACCCTTTGAAGTCATATTGCATGGTAGCCATTCCATGGGTCTCAACTCTCCAGGTTTAAGGGATTCTTCCTTCAGCTAAAACATGCATGTTGAACCCAGAGTATGATCCACCGTGTGATCGGGAAACGTGTTCAAATGTGTCTCAGTTTTTGTCCCCTGGTACTCGGGTGCAACATTCCAGATGCTTTACTAACACTCTCCCCACTTGGAGAGTCAGTGCCTTTAACCTCCTGTTTGGCCCAGTTTGCAATTTCTGCGGAAAATGAATAGGAATAGGGAGAACCAATGAGAGACTAGCTGGAGGTGTCTGGATGGGCAAATTTAACTCTCATTTCCCACCAGGAAGAGGAATTAACCAAAGGCTCAGCGTGCCATGCCAGAACCACACTAGGGCCTGAAGCAATCCTGCGGTGTTGCGGCCAGCTCACAAGAAAGTGAGTTGAAGAAAGGAGCTCAGGGGCACTGTAATTCACAAACATGCAGAGTTAAAAATGACAGCTATCGTCCAAAAATATATTGAAGTAAGGCTGCCAAGAGGACTTGAAAGCGGGGCAGGATTGCAGGAAACCGATTTCAGGAGGTAGACTGGAATTGCATGTAAAGCATAGGAAAAGAGGCAGAACGTCCACAATGATGCACTTGGCCAAAAAGGGCGTATGCGTTTTTTCCTGAATATATTCAGGAAAAAACGCATACGCCCTTTTTGGCCAACCAAGCAAGCTTGCAAAGGAAATCTGCACTACAATGAAGTCTCACTGCCCCCCGGTCAAAAGGGCCATCTGAAAAAAGTGTAAAATCCAGAAAGGCAGGACAGGCCATGGAGGACTGGGAGCCTTGTTATGCTGATGGGCGGGATGTAAATTGCCAACAGCCACTCTGGAGAAGTGTATGGTGTTTCCTGAAACATCTAAAAAACAAAGCAACAGAGCCTAGGGCACTTCCACTTATGGTCCTATAGCTTAGGGAAATTAAAATCAAAAAGACACAGCCACCCCAAAGTTTGGGACGGCTCTGTTTACAAGAACCTCATTTACAGTACAAATTCAATATCACAGAAGGTGAAAAATGGATAAAGAATTTGTGGTACTTACGTACAATGCAATATCACTCAGCAATGAAATCTATATCATCAGGCCCGTAGCAGCATAATGAGTGGATTCAGGTACGATGATTCTAAGTGAGATAAGTCACACAGAAAAAGAAACATCATAAGATATCACTACTACACGGAATGTAAACTTGGCTACACAGAAACTGAATTACAAAACAGAACACGGTCTCAAATGTAGAAAACCAACTTATGCTTGCTTAAGGGGAAAGGTGAGTTGGGGTTCTGCATAAAACCAGAGATTGAAATTAGCACAGATACCATTCCATAAGCCAAATATGTAATAGACAAGAGCTACTCCTTGCTCAACGAAGTGGACTCTACACCCCATATTTATCGCCTAAGAATATACCTGACTAGTAATAATCTTAAAACCTATGGATTTATATGTCTCCAAAAGAGAATCAAGCATGTGTACAGCGGCATAAACGCAGCAGTGATAGGATTGGTGAGGTTTGATGAGCAAATGCAGACCCTTTGAAGTCATATTGCATGGTAGCCATTCCATGGGTCTCAACTCTCCAGGTTTAAGGGATTCTTCCTTCAGCTAAAACATGCATGTGGAACCCAGAGTATGATCCACCGTGTGATCGGGAAACGTATTCAAATGTGTCTCAGTTTTTGTCCCCTGGTACTCGGGTGCAACATTCCAGACGCTTTACTAACACTCTCCCCACTTGGAGAGTCAGTGCCTTTAACCTCCTGTTTGGCCCAGTTTGCAATTTCTGCGGAAAATGAACAGGAATAGGGAGAACCAATGAGAGACTAGCTGGAGGTGTCTGGATGGGCAAATTTAACTCTCATTTCCAACCAGGAAGAGGAATTAACCAAAGGCTCAGCGTGCCATGCCGGAACCACACTAGGGCCTGATGCAATCCTGCGGTGTTGCGGCCAGCTCACAAGAAAGTGAGTTGAAGAAAGGAGCTCAGGGGCACTGTAATTCACAAACCTGCAGAGTTAAAAATGACAGCTATCGTCCAAAAATATATTGAAGTAAGGCTGCCAAGAGGACTTGAAAGCGGGGCAGGATTGCAGGAAACCGATTTCAGGAGGTAGACTGGAATTGCATGTAAAGCATAGGAAAAGAGGCAGAACGTCCACAATGATGCACTTGGCCAAAAAGGGCGTATGCGTTTTTTCCTGAATATATTCAGGAAAAAACGCATACGCCCTTTTTGGCCAACCAAGCAATCTTGCAAAGGAAATCTGCACTACAATGAAGTCTCACTGCCCCCCGGTCAAAAGGGCCATCTGAAAAAAGTATAAAATCCAGAAAGGCAGGACAGGCCATGGAGAACTGGGAGCCTTGTTATGCTGATGGGCGGGATGTAAATTGCCAACAGCCACTCTGGAGAAGTGTATGGTGTTTCCTGAAACATCTAAAAAACAAAGCAACACAGCCTAGGGCACTTCCACTTATGGTCGTATAGCTTAGGGAAATTAAAATCAAAAAGACACAGCCACCCCAAAGTTTGGGACGGCTCTGTTTACAAGAACCTCGTTTACGGTACAAGTTCAATATCACAGAAAGCGAAAAATGGATAAAGAAGTTGTGGTACTTACGTACAATGCAATATCACTCAGCAATGAAATCTATGTCATCAGGCCCATAGCAGCATAATGAGTGGATTCAGGTACGATGATTCTAAGTGAGATAAGTCACACAGAAAAAGAAACATCATAAGATATCACTACTACACGGAATGTAAACTTGGCTACACAGGAACTGAATTACAAAACAGAACAAGGTCTCAAATGTAGAAAACCAACTTATGCTTGCTTAAGGGGAAAGGTGAGTTGGGGTGCTGCATAAAACCAGAGATTGAAATTAGCACAGATACCGTTCCATAAGCCAAATATGTAATAGACAAGAGCTACTCCTTGCTCAACGAAGAGGACTCAACACCCCATATTAAACGCCTAAGAATATACCTGACCAGTAAGAATCTTAAAACCTATACATTTCTATGTCTCCGAAAGAGAATCAAGCGTGTGTACAGTGGCATAAGCGCAGCAGTGATAGGATTGGTGAGGTTCGGTGAGCCAATGCAGAACCTTTGAAGTCATATTGAATGGTACCCATTCCATGGGTCTCAACTCTCCAGGTTTAAGGGATTCTTCCTTCAGCTAAAACATGCATGTGGAACCCAGAGTATGATCCACCGTGTGATCGGGAAACGTGTTCAAATGTGTCTCAGTTTTTGTCCCCTGGTACTCGGGTGCAACATTCCAGACGCTTTACTAAAACTCTCCCCACTTGGAGAGTCACTGCCTTTAACCTCCTGTTTGGCCCAGTTTGCAATTTCTGCGGAAAATGAACAGGAATAGGGAGAACCAATGAGAGACTAGCTGGAGGTGTCTGGACGGGCAAATTTAACTCTCATTTCCCACCAGGAAGAGGAATTAACCAAAGGCTCAGCGTGCCATGCCGGAACCACACTAGGGCCTGAAGCAATCCTGCGGTGTTGCGGCCAGCTCACAAGAAAGCGAGTTGAAGAAACGAGCTCAGGGGCACTGTAATTCACAAACCTGCAGAGTTATAAATGACAGCTATCGTCCAAAAATATATTGAAGTAAGGCTGCCAAGAGGACTCGAAAGCGGGGCAGAATTGCAGGAATCCGATTTCAGGAGGTAGACTGGAATTGCATGTAAAGCATAGGAAAAGAGGCAGAACGTCCACAATGATGCACTTGGCCAAAAAGGGCGTATGCGTTTTTTCCTGAATATATTCAGGAAAAAACGCATACGCCCTTTTTGGCCAACCAAGCAAGCTTGCAAAGGAAATCTGCAGTACAATGAAGTCTCAATGCCCCCCGGTCAAAAGGGCCATCTGAAAAATGTGTAAAATCCAGAAAGGCAGGACAGGCCATGGAGAATTGGGAGCCTTGTTATGCTGATGGGCGGGATGTAAATTGCCAACAGCCACTCTGGAGAAGTGTATGGTGTTTCCTGAAACATCTAAAAAACAAAGCAACAGAGCCTAGGGCACTTCCACTTATGGTCCTATAGCTTAGGGAAATTAAAATCAAAAAGACACAGCCACCCCAAAATTTGGGCCGGCTCTGTTTACAAGAATCTCGTTTATGGTACAAGTTCAATATCGCAGAAAGTGAAAAATGGATAAAGAAGTTGTGGTACTTACGTACAATGCAATATCACTCAGGAATGAAATCTATGTCATCAGGCCCGTAGCAGCATAATGAGTGGATTCAGGTACGATGATTCTAAGTGACATAAGTCACACAGAAAAAGAAACATCATAAGATATCACTAATACATGGAATGTAAACTTGGCTACACAGGAACTGAATTACAAAACAGAACAGGATCTCAAATGTAGAAAACCAACTTATGCTTGCTTAAGGGGAAAGGTGAGTTGGGGTGCTGCATAAAACCAGAGATTGAAATTAGCACAGATACCGTTCCATAAGCCAAATATGTAATAGACAAGAGCTACTCCTTGCTCAACGAAGTGGACTCAACACCCCATATTAAACGTCTAAGAATATACCTGACTAGTAAGAATCTTGAAACCTATGGATTTATATGTCTCCAAAAGAGAATCAAGCATGTGTACAGCGGCATAAACGCAGCAGTGATAGGATTGGTGAGGTTTGATGAGCAAATGCAGACCCTTTGAAGTCATATTGCATGGTAGCCATTCCATGGGTCTCAACTCTCCAGGTTTAAGGGATTCTTCCTTCAGCTAAAACATGCATGTGGAACCCAGAGTATGATCCACCGTGTGATCGGGAAACGTGTTCAAATGTGTCTCAGTTTTTGTCCCCTGGTACTCGGGTGCAACATTCCAGACGCTTTACTAACACTCTCCCCACTTGGAGAGTCAGTGCCTTTAACCTCCTGTTTGGCCCAGTTTGCAATTTCTGTGGAAAATGAACAGGAATAGGGAGAACCAATGAGAGACTAGCTGGAGGTGTCTGGATGGGCAAATTTATCTCTCATTTCTCACCAGGAAGTGGAATTAACCAAAGGCTCAGCGTGCCATGCCGGAACCACACTAGGGCCTGAAGCAATCCTGCAGTGTTGCGGCCAGCTCACAAGAAAGTGAGTTGAAGAAAGGAGCTCAGGGGCACTGTAATTCACAAACATGCAGAGATAAAAATGACAGCTATCGTCCAAAAATATATTGAAGTAAGGCTGCCAAGAGGACTTGAAAGCGGGGCAAGATTGCAGGAAACCGATTTCAGGAGGTAGACTGGAATTGCATGTAAAGCATAGGAAAAGAGGCAGAACGTCCACAATGATGCACTTGGCCAAAAAGGGCGTATGCGTTTTTTCCTGAATATATTCAGGAAAAAACGCATACGCCCTTTTTGGCCAACCAAGCAAGCTTGCAAAGGAAATCTGCACTACAATGAAGTCTCACTGCCCCCCGGTCAAAAGGGCCATCTGAAAAAAGTGTAAAATCCAGAAAGGCAGGAAAGGCCATGGAGGACTGGGAGCCTTGTTATGCTGATGGGCGGGATGTAAATTGCCAACAGCCACTCTGGAGAAGTGTATGGTGTTTCCTGAAACATCTAAAAAACAAAGCAACAGAGCCTAGGGCACTTCCACTTATGGTCCTATAGCTTAGGGAAATTAAAATCAAAAAGACACAGCCACCCCAAAGTTTGGGACGGCTCTGTTTACAAGAACCTCATTTACAGTACAAATTCAATATCACAGAAGGTGAAAAATGGTTAAAGAATTTGTGGTACTTACGTACAATGCAATATCACTCAGCAATGAAATCTATATCATCAGGCCCGTAGCAGCATAATGAGTGGATTCAGGTACGATGATTCTAAGTGAGATAAGTCACACAGAAAAAGAAACATCATAAGATATCACTAATACACGGAATGTAAACTTGGCTACACAGAAACTGAATTACAAAACAGAACACGGTCTCAAATGTAGAAAACCAACTTATGCTTGCTTAAGGGGAAAGGTGAGTTGGGGTTCTGCATAAAACCAGAGATTGAAATTAGCACAGATACCATTCCATAAGCCAAATATGTAATAGACAAGAGCTACTCCTTGCTCAACGAAGTGGACTCTACACCCCATATTAATCGCCTAAGAATATACCTGACTAGTAATAATCTTAAAACCTATGGATTTATATGTCTCCAAAAGAGAATCAAGCATGTGTACAGCGGCATAAATGCAGCAGTGATAGGATTGGTGAGGTTTGATGAGCAAATGCAGACCCTTTGAAGTCATATTGCATGGTAGCCATTCCATGGGTCTCAACTCTCCAGGTTTAAGGGATTCTTCCTTCAGCTAAAACATGCATGTGGAACCCAGAGTATGATCCACCGTGTGATCGGGAAACGTGTTCAAATGTGTCTCAGTTTTTGTCCCCTGGTACTCGGGTGCAACATTCCAGATGCTTTACTAACACTCTCCCCACTTGGAGAGTCAGTGCCTTTAACCTCCTGTTTGGCCCAGTTTGCAATTTCTGCGGAAAATGAACAGGAATAGGGAGAACAAATGAGAGACTAGCTGGAGGTGTCTGGATGGGCAAATTTAACTCTCATTTCCCACCAGGAAGAGGAATTAACCAAAGGCTCAGCGTGCCATGCCAGAACCACACTAGGGCCTGAAGCAATCCTGCGGTGTTGCGGCCAGCTCACAAGAAAGCGAGTTGAAGAAAGGAGCTCAGGGGCACTGTAATTCACAAACCTGCAGAGTTATAAATGACAGCTATCGTCCAAAAATATATTGAAGTAAGGCTGCCAAGAGGACTTGAAAGCGGGGCAGGATTGCAGGAAACCGATTTCAGGAGGTAGACTGGAATTGCATGTAAAGCATAGGAAAAGAGGCAGAACGTCCACAATGATGCACTTGGCCAAAAAGGGCGTATGCGTTTTTTCCTGAATATATTCAGGAAAAAACGCATACGCCCTTTTTGGCCAACCAAGCAAGCTTGCAAAGGAAATCTGCACTACAATGAAGTCTCACTGCCCCCCGGTCAAAAGGGCCATCTGAAAAAAGTGTAAAATCCAGAAAGGCAGGACAGGCCATGGAGAACTGGGAGCCTTGTTATGCTGATGGGCGGGATGTAAATTGCCAACAGCCACTCTGGAGAAGTGTATGGTGTTTCCTGAAACATCTAAAAAACAAAGCAACAGAGCCTAGGGCACTTCCACTTATGGTCCTATAGCTTAGGGAAATTAAAATCAAAAAGACACAGCCACCCCAAAGTTTGGGACGGCTCTGTTTACAAGAACCTCATTTACAGTACAAATTCAATATCACAGAAGGTGAAAAATGGATAAAGAATTTGTGGTACTTACGTACAATGCAATATCACTCAGCAATGAAATCTATATCATCAGGCCCGTAGCAGCATAATGAGTGGATTCAGGTACGATGATTCTAAGTGAGATAAGTCACACAGAAAAAGAAACATCATAAGATATCACTACTACACGGAATGTAAACTTGGCTACACAGAAACTGAATTACAAAACAGAACACGGTCTCAAATGTAGAAAACCAACTTATGCTTGCTTAAGGGGAAAGGTGAGTTGGGGTTCTGCATAAAACCAGAGATTGAAATTAGCACAGATACCATTCCATAAGCCAAATATGTAATAGACAAGAGCTACTCCTTGCTCAATGAAGTGGACTCTACACCCCATATTAATCGCCTAAGAATATACCTGACTAGTAATAATCTTAAAACCTATGGATTTATATGTCTCCAAAAGAGAATCAAGCATGTGTACAGCGGCATAAACGCAGCAGTGATAGGATTGGTGAGGTTTGATGAGCAAATGCAGACCCTTTGAAGTCATATTGCATGGTAGCCATTCCATGGGTCTCAACTCTCCAGGTTTAAGGGATTCTTCCTTCAGCTAAAACATGCATGTGGAACCCAGAGTATGATCCACCGTGTGATCGGGAAACGTGTTCAAATGTCTCTCAGTTTTTGTCCCCTGGTACTCGGGTGCAACATTCCATACGCTTTACTAACACTCTCCCCACTTGGAGAGTCAGTGCCTTTAACCTCCTGTTTGGCCCAGTTTGCAATTTCTGCGGAAAATGAACAGGAATAGGGAGAACAAATGAGAGACTAGATGGAGGTGTCTGGACGGGCAAATTTAACTCTCATTTCCCACCAGGAAGAGGAATTAACCAAAGGCTCAGCATGCCATGCCGGAACCACACTAGGGCCTGAAGCAATCCTGCGGTGTTGCGCCCAGCTCACAAGAAAGCGAGTTGAAGAAAGGAGCTCAGGGGCACTGTAATTCACAAACCTGCAGAGTTAAAAATGACAGCTATCGTCCAAAAATATATTGAAGTAAGGCTGCCAAGAGGACTTGAAAGCGGGGCAGAATTGCAGGAATCCGATTTCAGGACGTAGACTGGAATTGCATGTAAAGCATAGGAAAAGAGGCAGAACGTCCACAATGATGCACTTGGCCAAAAAGGGCGTATGCATTTTTTCCTGAATATATTCAGAAAAAAACGCATACGCCCTTTTTGGCCAACCAAGCAAGCTTGCAAAGGAAATCTGCACTACCATGAAGTCTCACTGCCCCCCGGTCAAAAGGGCCATCTGAAAAAAGTGTAAAATCCAGAAAGGCCGGACAGGCCATGGAGAACTGGGAGCCTTGTTATGCTGATGGGCGGGATGTAAATTGCCAACAGCCACTCTGGAGAAGTGTATGGTGTTTCCTGAAACATCTAAAAAACAAAGCAACAGAGCCTAGGGCACTGCCACTTATGGTCCTATAGCTTAGGGAAATTAAAATCAAAAAGACACAGCCACCCCAAAATTTGGGCCGGCTCTGTTTACAAGAATCTCGTTTATGGTACAAGTTCAATATCGCAGAAAGTGAAAAATGGATAAAGAAGTTGTGGTACTTACGTACAATGCAATATCACTCAGGAATGAAATCTATGTCATCAGGCCCGTAGCAGCATAATGAGTGGATTCAGGTACGATGATTCTAAGTGACATAAGTCACACAGAAAAAGAAACATCATAAGATATCACTAATACATGGAATGTAAACTTGGCTACACAGGAACTGAATTACAAAACAGAACAGGATCTCAAATGTAGAAAACCAACTTATGCTTGCTTAAGGGGAAAGGTGAGTTGGGGTGCTGCATAAAACCAGAGATTGAAATTAGCACAGATACCGTTCCATAAGCCAAATATGTAATAGACAAGAGCTACTCCTTGCTCAACGAAGTGGACTCAACACCCCATATTAAACGTCTAAGAATATACCTGACTAGTAAGAAACTTGAAACCTATGGATTTATATGTCTCCAAAAGAGAATCAAGCATGTGTACAGCGGCATAAACGCAGCAGTGATAGGACTGGTGAGGTTTGATGAGCAAATGCAGACCCTTTGAAGTCATATTGCATGGTAGCCATTCCATGGGTCTCAACTCTCCAGGTTTAAGGGATTCTTCCTTCAGCTAAAACATGCATGTGGAACCCAGAGTATGATCCACCGTGTGATCGGGAAACGTGTTCAAATGTGTCTCAGTTTTTGTCCCCTGGTACTCGGGTGCAACATTCCAGACGCTTTACTAACACTCTCCCCACTTGGAGAGTCAGTGCCTTTAACCTCCTGTTTGGCCCAGTTTGCAATTTCTGTGGAAAATGAACAGGAATAGGGAGAACCAATGAGAGACTAGCTGGAGGTGTCTGGATGGGCAAATTTAACTCTCATTTCTCACCAGGAAGTGGAATTAACCAAAGGCTCAGCGTGCCATGCCGGAACCACACTAGGGCCTGAAGCAATCCTGCAGTGTTGCGGCCAGCTCACAAGAAAGTGAGTTGAAGAAAGGAGCTCAGGGGCACTGTAATTCACAAACATGCAGAGATAAAAATGACAGCTATCGTCCAAAAATATATTGAAGTAAGGCTGCCAAGAGGACTTGAAAGCGGGGCAAGATTGCAGGAAACCGATTTCAGGAGGTAGACTGGAATTGCATGTAAAGCATAGGAAAAGAGGCAGAACGTCCACAATGATGCACTTGGCCAAAAAGGGCGTATGCGTTTTTTCCTGAATATATTCAGGAAAAAACGCATACGCCCTTTTTGGCCAACCAAGCAAGCTTGCAAAGGAAATCTGCACTACAATGAAGTCTCACTGCCCCCCGGTCAAAAGGGCCATCTGAAAAAAGTGTAAAATCCAGAAAGGCAGGACAGGCCATGGAGAACTGGGAGCCTTGTTATGCTGATGGGCGGGATGTAAATTGCCAACAGCCACTCTGGAGAAGTGTATGGTGTTTCCTGAAACATCTAAAAAACAAAGCAACAGAGCCTAGGGCACTTCCACTTATGGTCCTATAGCTTAGGGAAATTAAAATCAAAAAGACACAGCCACCCCAAAGTTTGGGACGGCTCTGTTTACAAGAACCTCATTTACAGTACAAATTCAATATCACAGAAGGTGAAAAATGGATAAAGAATTTGTGGTACTTACGTACAATGCAATATCACTCAGCAATGAAATCTATATCATCAGGCCCGTAGCAGCATAATGAGTGGATTCAGGTACGATGATTCTAAGTGAGATAAGTCACACAGAAAAAGAAACATCATAAGATATCACTACTACACGGAATGTAAACTTGGCTACACAGAAACTGAATTACAAAACAGAACACGGTCTCAAATGTAGAAAACCAACTTATGCTTGCTTAAGGGGAAAGGTGAGTTGGGGTTCTGCATAAAACCAGAGATTGAAATTAGCACAGATACCATTCCATAAGCCAAATATGTAATAGACAAGAGCTACTCCTTGCTCAACGAAGTGGACTCTACACCCCATATTAATCGCCTAAGAATATACCTGACTAGTAATAATCTTAAAACCTATGGATTTATATGTCTCCAAAAGAGAATCAAGCATGTGTACAGCGGCATAAACGCAGCAGTGATAGGATTGGTGAGGTTTGATGAGCAAATGCAGACCCTTTGAAGTCATATTGCATGGTAGCCATTCCATGGGTCTCAACTCTCCAGGTTTAAGGGATTCTTCCTTCAGCTAAAACATGCATGTGGAACCCAGAGTATGATCCACCGTGTGATCGGGAAACGTGTTCAAATGTCTCTCAGTTTTTGTCCCCTGGTACTCGGGTGCAACATTCCATACGCTTTACTAACACTCTCCCCACTTGGAGAGTCAGTGCCTTTAACCTCCTGTTTGGCCCAGTTTGCAATTTCTGCGGAAAATGAACAGGAATAGGGAGAACAAATGAGAGACTAGATGGAGGTGTCTGGACGGGCAAATTTAACTCTCATTTCCCACCAGGAAGAGGAATTAACCAAAGGCTCAGCATGCCATGCCGGAACCACACTAGGGCCTGAAGCAATCCTGCGGTGTTGCGCCCAGCTCACAAGAAAGCGAGTTGAAGAAAGGAGCTCAGGGGCACTGTAATTCACAAACCTGCAGAGTTAAAAATGACAGCTATCGTCCAAAAATATATTGAAGTAAGGCTGCCAAGAGGACTTGAAAGCGGGGCAGAATTGCAGGAAACCGATTTCAGGAGGTAGACTGGAATTGCATGTAAAGCATAGGAAAAGAGGCAGAACGTCCACAATGATGCACTTGGCCAAAAAGGGCGTATGCATTTTTTCCTGAATATATTCAGAAAAAAACGCATACGCCCTTTTTGGCCAACCAAGCAAGCTTGCAAAGGAAATCTGCACTACCATGAAGTCTCACTGCCCCCCGGTCAAAAGGGCCATCTGAAAAAAGTGTAAAATCCAGAAAGGCCGGACAGGCCATGGAGAACTGGGAGCCTTGTTATGCTGATGGGCGGGATGTAAATTGCCAACAGCCACTCTGGAGAAGTGTATGGTGTTTCCTGAAACATCTAAAAAACAAAGCAACAGAGCCTAGGGCACTGCCACTTATGGTCCTGTAGCTTAGGGAAATTAAAATCAAAAAGACACAGCCACCCCAAAATTTCGGCCGGCTCTGTTTACAAGAACCTCATTTACAGTACAAATTCAATATCACAGAAGGTGAAAAATGGATAAAGAAGTTGTGGTACTTACGTACAATGCAATATCACTCAGCAATGAAATCTATGTCATCAGGCCCGTAGCAGCATAATGAGTGGATTCAGGTACGATGATTCTAAGTGAGATAAGTCACACAGAAAAAGAAACATCATAAGATATCACTACTACACGGAATGTAAACTTGGCTACACAGGAACTGAATTACAAAACAGAACAGGATCTCAAATGTAGAAAACCAACTTATGCTTGCTTAAGGGGAAAGGTGAGTTGGGGTGCTGCATAAAATCAGAGATTGAAATTAGCACAGATACCGTTCCATAAGCCAAATATGTAATAGACAAGAGCTACTCCTTGCTCAACGAAGAGGACTCAACACCCCATATTAAACGTCTAAGAATATACCTGACTAGGAAGAATCTTAAAATCTATGGATTTATATGTCTCCGAAAGAGAATCAAGCGTGTGTACAGCGGCATAAGCGCAGCAGTGATAGGATTGGTGAGGTTCGGTGAGCCAATGCAGAACCTTTGAAGTCATATTGCATGGTACCCATTCCATGGGTCTCAACTCTCCAGGTTTAAGGGATTCTTCCTTCAGCTAAAACATGCATGTGGAACCCAGAGTATGATCCACCGTGTGATCGGGAAACGTGTTCAAATGTGTCTCAGTTTTTGTCCCCTGGTACTCGGGTGCAACATTCCAGAAGCTTTACTAAAACTCTCTCCACTTGGAGAGTCAGTGCCTTTAACCTCCTGTTTGGCCCAGTTTGCCATTTCTGCGGAAAATGAACAGGAATAGGGAGAACCAATGAGAGACTAGCTGGAGGTGTCTGGACGGGCAAATTTAACTCTCATTTCCCACCAGGAAGAGGAATTAACCAAAGGCTCAGCGTGCCATGCCGGAACCACACTAGGGCCTGAAGCAATCCTGCGGTGTTGCGGCCAGCTCACAAGAAAGCGAGTTGAAGAAAGGAGCTCAGGGGCACTGTAATTCACAAACCTGCAGAGTTATAAATGACAGCTATCGTCCAAAAATATATTGAAGTAAGGCTTCCAAGAGGACTCGAAAGCGGGGCAGAATTGCAGGAATCCGATTTCAGGAGGTAGACTGGAATTGCATGTAAAGCATAGGAAAAGAGGCAGAACGTCCACAATGATGCACTTGGCCAAAAAGGGCGTATGCGTTTTTTCCTGAATATATTCAGGAAAAAACGCATACGCCCTTTTTGGCCAACCAAGCAAGCTTGCAAAGGAAATCTGCACTACCATGAAGTCTCACTGCCCCCCGGTCAAAAGGGCCATCTGAAAAATGTGTAAAATCCAGAAAGGCAGGACAGGCCATGGAGAACTGGGAGCCTTGTTATGCTGATGGGCGGGATGTAAATTGCCAACAGCCACTCTGGAGAAGTGTATGGTGTTTCCTGAAACATCTAAAAAACAAAGCAACAGAGCCTAGGGCACTTCCACTTATGGTCCTATAGCTTAGGGAAATTAAAATCAAAAAGACACAGCCACCCCAAAGTTTGGGCCGGCTCTGTTTACAAGAATCTCGTTTATGGTACAAGTTCAATATCGCAGAAAGTGAAAAATGGATAAAGAAGTTGTGGTACTTACGTACAATGCAATATCACTCAGGAATGAAATCTATGTCATCAGGCCCGTAGCAGCATAATGAGTGGATTCAGGTACGATCATTCTAAGTGACATAAGTCACACAGAAAAAGAAACATCATAAGATATCACTAATACATGGAATGTAAACTTGGCTACACAGGAACTGAATTACAAAACAGAACAGGATCTCAAATGTAGAAAACCAACTTATGCTTGCTTAAGGGGAATGGTGAGTTGGGGTGCTGCATAAAACCAGAGATTGAAATTAGCACAGATACCGTTCCATAAGCCAAATATGTAATAGACAAGAGCTACTCCTTGCTCAACGAAGTGGACTCAACACCCCATATTAAACGTCT
This sequence comes from Pseudorca crassidens, assembly GCF_039906515.1. Lineage (NCBI taxonomy): Eukaryota > Metazoa > Chordata > Mammalia > Artiodactyla > Delphinidae > Pseudorca > Pseudorca crassidens. Next base: position 179,337,085 of record NC_090298.1, on the reverse strand, counting down.
AAGAATATACCTGACTAGTAAGAATCTTGAAACCTATGGATTTATATGTCTCCAAAAGAGAATCAAGCATGTGTACAGCGGCATAAACGCAGCAGTGATAGGATTGGTGAGGTTTGATGAGCAAATGCAGACCCTTTGAAGTCATATTGCATGGTAGCCATTCCATGGGTCTCAACTCTCCAGGTTTAAGGGATTCTTCCTTCAGCTAAAACATGCATGTGGAACCCAGAGTATGATCCACCGTGTGATCGGGAAACGTGTTCAAATGTGTCTCAGTTTTTGTCCCCTGGTACTCGGGTGCAACATTCCAGACGCTTTACTAACACTCTCCCCACTTGGAGAGTCAGTGCCTTTAACCTCCTGTTTGGCCCAGTTTGCAATTTCTGTGGAAAATGAACAGGAATAGGGAGAACCAATGAGAGACTAGCTGGAGGTGTCTGGATGGGCAAATTTAACTCTCATTTCCCACCAGGAAGTGGAATTAACCAAAGGCTCAGCGTGCCATGCCGGAACCACACTAGGGCCTGAAGCAATCCTGCAGTGTTGCGGCCAGCTCACAAGAAAGTGAGTTGAAGAAAGGAGCTCAGGGGCACTGTAATTCACAAACATGCAGAGTTAAAAATGACAGCTATCGTCCAAAAATATATTGAAGTAAGGCTGCCAAGAGGACTTGAAAGCGGGGCAGGATTGCAGGAAACCGATTTCAGGAGGTAGACTGGAATTGCATGTAAAGCATAGGAAAAGAGGCAGAACGTCCACAATGATGCACTTGGCCAAAAAGGGCGTATGCGTTTTTTCCTGAATATATTCAGGAAAAAACGCATACGCACTTTTTGGCCAACCAAGCAAGCTTGCAAAGGAAATCTGCACTACAATGAAGTCTCACTGCCCCCCCGGTCAAAAGGGCCATCTGAAAAAAGTGTAAAATCCAGAAAGGCAGGACAGGCCATGGAGGACTGGGAGCCTTGTTATGCTGATGGGCGGGATGTAAATTGCCAACAGCCACTCTGGAGAAGTGTATGGTGTTTCCTGAAACATCTAAAAAACAAAGCAACAGAGCCTAGGGCACTTCCACTTATGGTCCTATAGCTTAGGGAAATTAAAATCAAAAAGACACAGCCACCCCAAAGTTTGGGACGGCTCTGTTTACAAGAACCTCATTTACAGTACAAATTCAATATCACAGAAGGTGAAAAATGGATAAAGAATTTGTGGTACTTACGTACAATGCAATATCACTCAGCAATGAAATCTATATCATCAGGCCCGTAGCAGCATAATGAGTGGATTCAGGTACGATGATTCTAAGTGAGATAAGTCACACAGAAAAAGAAACATCATAAGATATCACTACTACACGGAATGTAAACTTGGCTACACAGAAACTGAATTACAAAACAGAACACGGTCTCAAATGTAGAAAACCAACTTATGCTTGCTTAAGGGGAAAGGTGAGTTGGGGTTCTGCATAAAACCAGAGATTGAAATTAGCACAGATACCAATCCATAAGCCAAATATGTAATAGACAAGAGCTACTCCTTGCTCAACGAAGTGGACTCTACACCCCATATTAATCGCCTAAGAATATACCTGACTAGTAATAATCTTAAAACCTATGGATTTATATGTCTCCAAAAGAGAATCAAGCATGTGTACAGCGGCATAAACGCAGCAGTGATAGGATTGGTGAGGTTTGATGAGCAAATGCAGACCCTTTGAAGTCATATTGCATGGTAGCCATTCCATGGGTCTCAACTCTCCAGGTTTAAGGGATTCTTCCTTCAGCTAAAACATGCATGTGGAACCCAGAGTATGATCCACCGTGTGATCGGGAAACGTGTTCAAATGTGTCTCAGTTTTTGTCCCCTGGTACTCGGGTGCAACATTCCAGATGCTTTACTAACACTCTCCCCACTTGGAGAGTCAGTGCCTTTAACCTCCTGTTTGGCCCAGTTTGCAATTTCTGCGGAAAATGAACAGGAATAGGGAGAACCAATGAGAGACTAGCTGGAGGTGTCTGGATGGGCAAATTTAACTCTCATTTCCCACCAGGAAGAGGAATTAACCAAAGGCTCAGCGTGCCATGCCGGAACCACACTAGGGCCTGAAGCAATCCTGCGGTGTTGCGGCCAGCTCACAAGAAAGCGAGTTGAAGAAAGGAGCTCAGGGGCACTGTAATTCACAAACCTGCAGAGTTATAAATGACAGCTATCGTCCAAAAATATATTGAAGTAAGGCTGCCAAGAGGACTTGAAAGCGGGGCAGAATTGAAGGAATCCGATTTCAGGAGGTAGACTGGAATTGCATGTAAAGCATAGGAAAAGAGACAGAACGTCCACAATGATGCACTTGGCCAAAAAGGGCGTATGCGTTTTTTCCTGAATATATTCAGGAAAAAACGCATACGCCCTTTTTGGCCAACCAAGCAAGCTTGCAAAGGAAATCTGCACTACAATGAAGTCTCACTGCCCCCCAGTCAAAAGGGCCATCTGAAAATGTGTAAAATCCAGAAAGGCCGGACAGGCCATGGAGAACTGGGAGCCTTGTTATGCTGATGGGCGGGATGTAAATTGCCAACAGCCACTCTGGAGAAGTGTATGGTGTTTCCTGAAACATCTAAAAAACAAAGCAACAGAGCCTAGGGCACTTCCACTTATGGTCCTATAGCTTAGGGAAATTAAAATCAAAAAGACACAGCCACCCCAAAGTTTGGGACGGCTCTGTTTACAAGAACCTCGTTTACGGTACAAGTTCAATATCACAGAAAGCGAAAAATGGATAAAGAAGTTGTGGTACTTACGTACAATGCAATATCACTCAGCAATGAAATCTATGTCATCAGGCCCATAGCAGCATAATGAGTGGATTCAGGTACGATGATTCTAAGTGAGATAAGTCACACAGAAAAAGAAACATCATAAGATATCACTAATACACGGAATGTAAACTTGGCTACACAGGAACTGAATTACAAAACAGAACAGGATCTCAAATGTAGAAAACCAACTTATGCTTGCTTAAGGGGAAAGGTGAGTTGGGGTGCTGCATAAAACCAGAGATTGAAATTAGCACAGATACCATTCCATAAGCCAAATAGGTAATAGACAAGAGCTACTCCTTGCTCAACGAAGAGGACTCAACACCCCATATTAAACGTCTAAGAATATACCTGACTAGTAAGAATCTTAAAATCTATGGATTTATATGTCTCCGAAAGAGAATCAAGCGTGTGTACAGTGGCATAAGCGCAGCAGTGATAGGATTGATGAGGTTCGGTGAGCCAATGCAGAACCTTTGAAGTCATATTGAATGGTACCCATTCCATGGGTCTCAACTCTCCAGGTTTAAGGGATTCTTCCTTCAGCTAAAACATGCATGTGGAACCCAGAGTATGATCCACCGTGTGATCGGGAAACGTGTTCCAATGTGTCTCAGTTTTTGTCCCCTGGTACTCGGGTGCAACATTCCAGACGCTTTACTAAAACTCTCCCCACTTGGAGAGTCACTGCCTTTAACCTCCTGTTTGGCCCAGTTTGCAATTTCTGTGGAAAATGAACAGGAATAGGGAGAACCAATGAGAGACTAGCTGGAGGTGTCTGGATGGGCAAATTTAACTCTCATTTCCCACCAGGAAGAGGAATTAACCAAAGGCTCAGTGTGCCATGCCGGAACCACACTAGGGCCTGAAGCAATGCTGCGGTGTTGCGGCCAGCTCACAAGAAAGCGAGTTGAAGAAAGGAGCTCAGGGGCACTGTAATTCACAAACCTGCAGAGTTATAAATGACAGCTATCGTCCAAAAATATATTGAAGTAAGGCTGCCAAGAGGACTCGAAAGCGGGGCAGAATTGCAGGAATCCGATTTCAGGAGGTAGACTGGAATTGCATGTAAAGCATAGGAAAAGAGGCAGAACGTCCACAATGATGCACTTGGCCAAAAAGGGCGTATGCGTTTTTTCCTGAATATATTCAGGAAAAAACGCATACGCCCTTTTTGGCCAACCAAGCAAGCTTGCAAAGGAAATCTGCACTACAATGAAGTCTCACTGCCCCCCGGTCAAAAGGGCCATCTGAAAAAAGTATAAAATCCAGAAAGGCAGGACAGGCCATGGAGAACTGGGAGCCTTGTTATGCTGATGGGCGGGATGTAAATTGCCAACAGCCACTCTGGAGAAGTGTATGGTGTTTCCTGAAACATCTAAAAAACAAAGCAACAGAGCCTAGGGCACTTCCACTTATGGTCCTATAGCTTAGGGAAATTAAAATCAAAAAGACACAGCCACCCCAAAGTTTGGGCCGGCTCTGTTTACAAGAATCTCGTTTATGGTACAAGTTCAATATCGCAGAAAGTGAAAAATGGATAAAGAAGTTGTGGTACTTACGTACAATGCAATATCACTCAGGAATGAAATCTATGTCATCAGGCCCGTAGCAGCATAATGAGTGGATTCAGGTACGATGATTCTAAGTGACATAAGTCACACAGAAAAAGAAACATCATAAGATATCACTAATACACGGAATGTAAACTTGGCTACACAGGAACTGAATTACAAAACAGAACAGGATCTCAAATGTAGAAAACCAACTTATGCTTGCTTAAGGGGAAAGGTGAGTTGGGGTGCTGCATAAAACCAGAGATTGAAATTAGCACAGATACCATTCCATAAGCCAAATAGATAATAGACAAGAGCTACTCCTTGCTCAACAAAGTGGACTCAACACCCCATATTAAATGCCTAAGAATATACCTGACTAGTAAGTATCTTAAAACCTATGGATTTATATGTCTCCGAAAGAGAATCAAGCGTGTCTACAGAGGCATAAATGCAGCAGTAATAGGATTGGTGAGGTTCGGTGAGCCAATGCAGAACCTTTGAAGTCATATTGCATGGTACCCATTCCATGGGTCTCAACTCTCCAGGTTTAAGGGATTCTTCCTTCAGCTAAAACATGCATGTGGAACCCAGAGTATGATCCACCGTGTGATCGGGAAACGTGTTCAAATGTGTCTCAGTTTTTGTCCCCTGGTACTCGGGTGCAACATTCCAGACGCTTTACTAACACTCTCTCCACTTGGAGAGTCAGTGCCTTTAACCTCCTGTTTGGCCCAGTTTGCAATTTCTGCGGAAAATGAACAGGAATAGGGAGAACCAATGAGAGACTAGATGGAGGTGTCTGGACGGGCAAATTTAACTCTCATTTCCCACCAGGAAGAGGAATTAACCAAAGGCTCAGTGTGCCATGCCGGAACCACACTAGGGCCTGAAGCAATCCTGCGGTGTTGCGGCCAGCTCACAAGAAAGCGAGTTGAAGAAAGGAGCTCAGGGGCACTGTAATTCACAAACCTGCAGAGTTATAAATGACAGCTATCGTCCAAAAATATATTGAAGTAAGGCTGCCAAGAGGACTCGAAAGCGGGGCAGAATTGCAGGAATCCGATTTCAGGAGGTAGACTGGAATTGCATGTAAAGCATAGGAAAAGAGGCAGAACGTCCACAATGATGCACTTGGCCAAAAAGGGCGTATGCGTTTTTTCCTGAATATATTCAGGAAAAAACGCATACGCCCTTTTTGGCCAACCAAGCAAGCTTGCAAAGGAAATCTGCAGTACAATGAAGTCTCACTGCCCCCCGGTCAAAAGGGCCATCTGAAAAATGTGTAAAATCCAGAAAGGCAGGACAGGCCATGGAGAATTGGGAGCCTTGTTATGCTGATGGGCGGGATGTAAATTGCCAACAGCCACTCTGGAGAAGTGTATGGTGTTTCCTGAAACATCTAAAAAACAAAGCAACAGAGCCTAGGGCACTTCCACTTATGGTCCTATAGCTTAGGGAAATTAAAATCAAAAAGACACAGCCACCCCAAAGTTTGGGCCGGCTCTGTTTACAAGAATCTCGTTTATGGTACAAGTTCAATATCGCAGAAAGTGAAAAATGGATAAAGAAGTTGTGGTACTTACGTACAATGCAATATCACTCAGGAATGAAATCTATGTCATCAGGCCCGTAGCAGCATAATGAGTGGATTCAGGTACGATGATTCTAAGTGACATAAGTCACACAGAAAAAGAAACATCATAAGATATCACTAATACACGGAATGTAAACTTGGCTACACAGGAACTGAATTACAAAACAGAACAGGATCTCAAATGTAGAAAACCAACTTATGCTTGCTTAAGGGGAAAGGTGAGTTGGGGTGCTGCATAAAACCAGAGATTGAAATTAGCACAGATACCATTCCATAAGCCAAATAGATAATAGACAAGAGCTACTCCTTGCTCAACAAAGTGGACTCAACACCCCATATTAAATGCCTAAGAATATACCTGACTAGTAAGTATCTTAAAACCTATGGATTTATATGTCTCCGAAAGAGAATCAAGCGTGTCTACAGAGGCATAAATGCAGCAGTAATAGGATTGGTGAGGTTCGGTGAGCCAATGCAGAACCTTTGAAGTCATATTGCATGGTACCCATTCCATGGGTCTCAACTCTCCAGGTTTAAGGGATTCTTCCTTCAGCTAAAACATGCATGTGGAACCCAGAGTATGATCCACCGTGTGATCGGGAAACGTGTTCAAATGTGTCTCAGTTTTTGTCCCCTGGTACTCGGGTGCAACATTCCAGACGCTTTACTAACACTCTCTCCACTTGGAGAGTCAGTGCCTTTAACCTCCTGTTTGGCCCAGTTTGCAATTTCTGCGGAAAATGAACAGGAATAGGGAGAACCAATGAGAGACTAGATGGAGGTGTCTGGACGGGCAAATTTAACTCTCATTTCCCACCAGGAAGAGGAATTAACCAAAGGCTCAGCGTGCCATGCCGGAACCACACTAGGGCCTGAAGCAATCCTGCGGTGTTGCGGCCAGCTCACAAGAAAGCGAGTTGAAGAAAGGAGCTGAGGGGCACTGTAATTCACAAACATGCAGAGTTAAAAATGACAGCTATCGTCCAAAAATATATTGAAGTAAGGCTGCCAAGAGGACTTGAAAGCGGGGCAGGATTGCAGGAAACCGATTTTAGGAGGTAGACTGGAATTGCATGTAAAGCATAGGAAAAGAGGCAGAACGTCCACAATGATGCACTTGGCCAAAAAGGGCGTATGCGTTTTTTCCTGAATATATTCAGGAAAAAACGCATACGCCCTTTTTGGCCAACCAAGCAAGCTTGCAAAGGAAATCTGCACTACCATGAAGTCTCACTGCCCCCCGGTCAAAAGGGCCATCTGAAAAAAGTGTAAAATCCAGAAAGGGAGGACAGGCCATGGAGAACTGGGAGCCTTGTTATGCTGATGGGCGGGATGTAAATTGCCAACAGCCACTCTGCAGAAGTGTATGGTGTTTCCTGAAACATCTAAAAAACAAAGCAACAGAGCCTAGGGCACTTCCACTTATGGTCCTATAGCTTAGGGAAATTAAAATCAAAAAGACACAGCCACCCCAAAGTTTGGGACGGCTCTGTTTACAAGAACCTCATTTACAGTACAAATTCAATATCACAGAAGGTGAAAAATGGATAAAGAATTTGTGGTACTTACGTACAATGCAATATCACTCAGCAATGAAATCTATATCATCAGGCCCGTAGCAGCATAATGAGTGGATTCAGGTACGATGATTCTAAGTGAGATAAGTCACACAGAAAAAGAAACATCATAAGATATCACTACTACACGGAATGTAAACTTGGCTACACAGAAACTGAATTACAAAACAGAACACGGTCTCAAATGTAGAAAACCAACTTATGCTTGCTTAAGGGGAAAGGTGAGTTGGGGTTCTGCATAAAACCAGAGATTGAAATTAGCACAGATACCATTCCATAAGCCAAATATGTAATAGACAAGAGCTACTCCTTGCTCAACGAAGTGGACTCTCCACCCCATATTAATCACCTAAGAATATACCTGACTAGTAATAATCTTAAAACCTATGGATTTATATGTCTCCAAAAGAGAATCAAGCATGTGTACAGCGGCATAAACGCAGCAGTGATAGGATTGGTGAGTTTTGATGAGCAAATGCAGACCCTTTGAAGTCATATTGCATGGTACCCATTCCATGGGTCTCAACTCTCCAGGTTTAAGGGATTCTTCCTTCAGCTAAAACATGCATGTGGAACCCAGAGTATGATCCACCGTGTGATCGGGAAACGTGTTCAAATGTGTCTCAGTTTTTGTCCCCTGGTACTCGGGTGCAACATTCCAGATGCTTTACTAACACTCTCCCCACTTGGAGAGTCAGTGCCTTTAACCTCCTGTTTGGCCCAGTTTGCAATTTCTGCGGAAAATGAACAGGAATAGGGAGAACCAATGAGAGACTAGCTGGAGGTGTCTGGATGGGCAAATTTAACTCTCATTTCCAACCAGGAAGAGGAATTAACCAAAGGCTCTGCGTGCCATGCCAGAACCACACTAGGGCCTGAAGCAATCCTGCGGTGTTGTGGCCAGCTCACAAGAAAGCGAGTTGAAGAAAGGAGCTCAGGGGCACTGTAATTCACAAACCTGCAGAGTTATAAATGACAGCTATCGTCCAAAAATATATTGAAGTAAGGCTGCCAAGAGGACTCGAAAGCGGGGCAGAATTGAAGGAATCCGATTTCAGGAGGTAGACTGGAATTGCATGTAAAGCATAGGAAAAGGGACAGAATGTCCACAATGATGCACTTGGCCAAAAAGGGCGTATGCGTTTTTTCCTGAATATATTCAGGAAAAAACGCATACGCGCTTTTTGGCCAACCAAGCAAGCTTGCAAAGGAAATCTGCACTACAATGAAGTCTCACTGCCCCCCGGTCAAAAGGGCCATCTGAAAAAAGTGTAAAATCCAGAAAGGCAGGACAGGCCATGGAGAACTGGGAGCCTTGTTATGCTGATGGGCGGGATGTAAATTGCCAACAGCCACTCTGGAGAAGTGTATGGTGTTTCCTGAAACATCTAAAAAACAAAGCAACAGAGCCTAGGGCACTTCCACTTATGGTCCTATAGCTTAGGGAAATTAAAATCAAAAAGACATAGCCACCCCAAAGTTTGGGATGGCTCTGTTTACAAGAACCTCATTTACAGTACAAATTCAATATCACAGAAGGTGAAAAATGGATAAAGAATTTGTGGTACTTACGTACAATGCAATATCACTCAGTAATGAAATCTATATCATCAGGCCCGTAGCAGCATAATGAGTGGATTCAGGTACGATGATTCTAAGTGAGATAAGTCACACAGAAAAAGAAACATCATAAGTTATCACTACTACACGGAATGAAAACTTGGCTACACAGAAACTGAATTACAAAACAGAACACGGTCTCAAATGTAGAAAACCAACTTATGCTTGCTTAAGGGGAAAGGTGAGTTGGGGTTCTGCATAAAACCAGAGATTGAAATTAGCACAGATACCATTCCATAAGCCAAATATGTAATAGACAAGAGCTACTCCTTGCTCAACGAAGTGGACTCTACACCCCATATTAATCGCCTAAGAATATACCTGACTAGTAATAATCTTAAAACCTATGGATTTATATGTCTCCAAAAGAGAATCAAGCATGTGTACAGCGGCATAAACGCAGCAGTGATAGGATTGGTGAGGTTTGATGAGCAAATGCAGACCCTTTGAAGTCATATTGCATGCTAGCCATTCCATGGATCTCAACTCTCCAGGTTTAAGGGATTCTTCCTTCAGCTAAAACATGCATGTGGAACCCAGAGTATGATCCACCATGTGATCGGGAAAAGTGTTCAAATGTGTCTCAGATTTTCTCCGCTGGTACTTGGGTGCAACATTCCAGACGCTTTACTAAAACTCTCCCCACTTGGAGAGTCAGTGCCTTTAACCTCCTGTTTGGCCCAGTTTGCAATTTCTGCGGAAAATGAACAGGAATAGGGAGAACCAATGAGAGACTAGCTGGAGGTGTCTGGACGGGCAAATGTAACTCTCATTTCCCACCAGGAAGAGGAATTAACCAAAGGCTCAGCGTGCCATGCCGGAACCACACTAGGGCCTGAAGCAATCCTGCGGTGTTGCGGCCAGCTCACAAGAAAGCGAGTTGAAGAAAGGAGCTCAGGGGCACTGTAATTCACAAACCTGCAGAGTTAAAAATGACAGCTATCGTCCAAAAATATATTGAAGTAAGGCTGCCAAGAGGACTTGAAAGCGGGACAGAATTGCAGGAAACCGATTTCAGGAGGTAGACTGGAATTGCATGTAAAGCATAGGAAAAGAGGCAGAACGTCCACAATGATGCACTTGGCCAAAAAGGGCGTATGCGTTTTTTCCTGAATATATTCAGGAAAAAACGCATACGCCCTTTTTGGCCAACCAAGCAAGCTTGCAAAGGAAATCTGCACTACAATGAAGTCTCACTGCCCCCCAGTCAAAAGGGCCATCTGAAAAAAGTTTAAAATCCAGAAAGCCCGGACAGGCCATGGAGAACTGGGAGCCTTGTTATGCTGATGGGCGGGATGTAAATTGCCAACAGCCACTCTGGAGAAGTGTATGGTGTTTCCTGAAACATCTAAAAAACAAAGCAACAGAGCCTAGGGCACTTCCACTTATGGTCGTATAGCTTAGGGAAATTAAAATCAAAAAAACACAGCCACCCCAAAGTTTGGGATGGCTCTGTTTACAAGAACCTCGTTTACGGTACAAGTTCAATATCACAGAAAGCGAAAAATGGATAAAGAAGTTGTGGTACTTACGTACAATGCAATATCACTCAGCAATGAAATCTATGTCATCAGGCCCATAGCAGCATAATGAGTGGATTCAGGTACGATGATTCTAAGTGAGATAAGTCACACAGAAAAAGAAACATCATAAGATATCACTACTACACGGAATGAAAACTTGGCTACACAGACACTGAATTACAAAACAGAACACGGTCTCAAATGTAGAAAACCAACTTATGCTTGCTTAAGGGGAAAGGTGAGTTGGGGTTCTGCATAAAACCAGAGATTGAAATTAGCACAGATACCATTCCATAAGCCAAATATGTAATAGACAAGAGCTACTCCTTGCTCAACGAAGTGGACTCTACACCCCATATTAATCGCCTAAGAATATACCTGACTAGTAATAATCTTAAAACCTATGGATTTATATGTCTCCAAAAGAGAATCAAGCATGTGTACAGCGGCATAAACGCAGCAGTGATAGGATTGGTGAGGTTTGATGAGCAAATGCAGACCCTTTGAAGTCATATTACATGCTAGCCATTCCATGGGTCTCAACTCTCCAGGTTTAAGGGATTCTTCCTTCAGCTAAAACATGCATGTGGAACCCAGAGTATGATCCACCGTGTGATCGGGAAACGTGTTCAAATGTGTCTCAGATTTTCTCCGCTGGTACTTGGGTGCAACATTCCAGACGCTTTACTAAAACTCTCCCCACTTGGAGAGTCAGTGCCTTTAACCTCCTGTTTGGCCCAGTTTGCAATTTCTGCGGAAAATGAACAGGAATAGGGAGAACCAATGAGAGACTAGCTGGAGGTATCTGGATGGGCAAATGTAACTCTCATTTCCCACCAGGAAGAGGAATTAACCAAAGGCTCAGCGTGCCATGCCGGAACCACACTAGGGCCTGAAGCAACCCTGCGGTGTTGCGGCCAGCTCACAAGAAAGCGAGTTGAAGAAAGGAGCTCAGGGGCACTGTAATTCACAAACCTGCAGAGTTAAAAATGACAGCTATCGTCCAAAAATATATTGAAGTAAGGCTGCCAAGAGGACTTGAAAGCGGGGCAGAATTGCAGGAAACCGATTTCAGGAGGTAGACTGGAATTGCATGTAAAGCATAGGAAAAGAGGCAGAACGTCCACAATGATGCACTTGGCCAAAAAGGGCATATGAGTTTTTTCCTGAATATATTCAGGAAAAAACGCATACGCCCTTTTTGGCCAACCAAGCAAGCTTGCAAAGGAAATCTGCAGTACAATGAAGTCTCACTGCCCCCCGGTCAAAAGGGCCATCTGAAAAAAGTTTAAAATCCAGAAAGGCAGGACAGGCCATGGAGAACTGGGAGCCTTGTTATGCTGATGGGCGGGATGTAAATTGCCAACAGCCACTCTGGAGAAGTGTATGGTGTTTCCTGAAACATCTAAAAAACAAAGCAACAGAGCCTAGGGCACTTCCACTTATGGTCGTATAGCTTAGGGAAATTAAAATCAAAAAAACACAGCCACCCCAAAGTTTGGGATGGCTCTGTTTACAAGAACCTCGTTTACGGTACAAGTTCAATATCACAGAAAGCGAAAAATGGATAAAGAAGTTGTGGTACTTACGTACAATGCAATATCACTCAGCAATGAAATCTATGTCATCAGGCCCATAGCAGCATAATGAGTGGATTCAGGTACGATGATTCTAAGTGAGATAAGTCACACAGAAAAAGAAACATCATAAGATATCACTAATACACGGAATGTAAACTTGGCTACACAGGAACTGAATTACAAAACAGAACAAGGTCTCAAATGTAGAAAACCAACTTATGCTTGCTTAAGGGGAAAGGTGAGTTGGGGTGCTGCATAAAACCAGAGATTGAAATTAGCACAGATACCGTTCCATAAGCCAAATATGTAATAGACAAGAGCTACTCCTTGCTCAACGAAGAGGACTCAACACCCCATATTAAACGTCTAAAAATATACCTGACTAGGAAGAATCTTAAAACCTATGGATTTATATGTCTCCGAAAGAGAATCAACGGTGTGTACAGTGGCATAAGCGCAGCAGTGATAGGATTGGTGAGATTCGGTGAGCCAATGCAGAACCTTTGAAGTCATATTGCATGGTACCCATTCCATGGGTCTCAACTCTCCAGGTTTAAGGGATTCTTCCTTCAGCTAAAACATGCATGTGGAACCCAGAGTATGATCCACCATGTGATCGGGAAACGTGTTCAAATGTGTCTCAGTTTTTCTCCCCTGGTACTCGGGTGCAACATTCCAGACGCTTTACTAACACTCTCCCCACTTGGAGAGTCAGTGCCTTTAACCTCCTGTTTGGCCCAGTTTGCAATTTCTGCGGAAGATGAACAGGAATAGGGAGAACCAATGAGAGACTAGCTGGAGGTGTCTGGATGGGCAAATTTAACTCTCATTTCCCACCAGGAAGAGGAATTAACCAAAGGCTCAGCGTGCCATGCCGGAACCACACTAGGGCCTGAAGCAATCCTGCGGTGTTGCGGCCAGCTCACAAGAAAGCGAGTTGAAGAAAGGAGCTCAGGGGCACTGTAATTCACAAACCTGCAGAGTTATAAATGACAGCTATCGTCCAAAAATATATTGAAGTAAGGCTGCCAAGAGGACTCGAAAGCGGGGCAGAATTGCAGGAATCCGATTTCAGGAGGTAGACTGGAATTGCATGTAAAGCATAGGAAAAGAGACAGAATGTCCACAATGATGCACTTGGCCAAAAAGGGCGTATGCGTTTTTTCCTGAATATATTCAGGAAAAAACCCATACGCCCTTTTTGGCCAACCAAGCAAGCTTGCAAAGGAAATCTGCACTACAATGAAGTCTCACTGCCCCCCAGTCAAAAGGGCCATCCGAAAAAAGTGTAAAATCCAGAAAGGCCGGACAGGCCATGGAGAACTGGGAGCCTTGTTATGCTGATGGGCGGGATGTAAATTGCCAACAGCCACTCTGGAGAAGTGTATGGTGTTTCCTGAAACATCTAAAAAACAAAGCAACAGAGCCTAGGGCACTTCCACTTATGGTCCTATAGCTTAGGGAAATTAAAATCAAAAAGACACAGCCACCCCAAAGTTTGGGACGGCTCTGTTTACAAGAACCTCGTTTACGGTACAAGTTCAATATCACAGAAAGCGAAAAATGGATAAAGAAGTTGTGGTACTTACGTACAATGCAATATCACTCAGCAATGAAATCTATGTCATCAGGCCCATAGCAGCAAAATGAGTGGATTCAGGTACGATGATTCTAAGTGAGATAAGTCACACAGAAAATGAAACATCATAAGATATCACTAATACACGGAATGTAAACTTGGCTACACAGGAACTGAATTACAAAACAGAACAAGGTCTCAAATGTAGAAAACCAACTTATGCTTGCTTAAGGGGAAAGGTGAGTTGGGGTGCTGCATAAAACCAGAGATTGAAATTAGCACAGATACCGTTCCATAAGGCAAATATGTAATAGACAAGAGCTACTCCTTGCTCAACGAAGAGGACTCAACAACCCATATTAAACGTCTAAGAATATACCTGACTAGTAAGAATCTTAAAACCTATGGATTAATATGTCTCCAAAAGAGAATCAAGCATGTGTACAGTGGCATAAGTGCAGCAGTGATAGGATTGGTGAGGTTCGGTGAGCCAATGCAGAACCTTTGAAGTCATATTGCATGGTACCCATTCCATGGGTCTCAACCCTCCAGGTTTAAGGGATTCTTCCTTCAGCTAAAACATGCATGTGGAACCCAGAGTATGATCCACCGTGTGATCGGGATACGTGTTCAAATGTGTCTCAGGTTTCGTCCCCTGGTACTCGGGTGCAACATTCCAGACGCTTTACTAACACTCTCCCCACTTGGAGAGTCAGTGCCTTTAACCACCTGTTTGGCCCAGTTTGCAATTTTTGCGGAAGATGATCAGGAATAGGGAGAACCAGTGAGAGACTAGCTGGAGGTGTCTGGACGGGCAAATTTAACTCTCATTTCCCACCAGGAACAGGAATTAACCAAAGGCTCAGCGTGCCATGCCGGAACGCCACTAGGGCCTGAAGCAATCCTGCGGTGTTGCGGCCAGCTCACAAGAAAGCGAGTTGAAGAAAGGAGCTCAGAGGCACTGTAATTCACAAACCTGCAGAGTTATAAATGACAGCTATCGTCCAAAAATATATTGAAGTAAGGCTGCCAAGAGGACTTGAAAGCGGGTCAGAATTGCAGGAAACCGATTTCAGGAGGTAGACTGGAATTGCATGTAAAGCATAGGAAAAGAGGCAGAACGTCCACAATGATGCACTTGGCCAAAAAGGGCGTATGCATTTTTTCCTGAATATATTCAGAAAAAAATGCATACGCCCTTTTTGGCCAACCAAGCAAGCTTGCAAAGGAAATCTGCACTACAATGAAGTCTCACTGACCCCCGGTCAAAAGGGCCATCTGAAAAAAGTGTAAAATCCAGAAAGGCCGGACAGGCCATGGAGAACTGGGAGCCTTGTTATGCTGATGGGCGGGATGTAAATTGCCAACAGCCACTCTGGAGAAGTGTATGGTGTTTCCTGAAACATCTAAAAAACAAAGCAACAGAGCCTAGGGCACTGCCACTTATGGTCCTGTAGCTTAGGGAAATTAAAATCAAAAAGACACAGCCACCCCAAAGTTTGGGACGGCTCTGTTTACAAGAATCTCGTTTATGGTACAAGTTCAATATCACAGAAAGTGAAAAATGGATAAAGAAGTTGTGGTATTTACGTACAATGCAATATCACTCAGGAATGAAATCTATGTCATCAGGCCCGTAGCAGCATAATGAGTGGATTCAGGTACGATGATTCTAAGTGACATAAGTCACACAGAAAAAGAAACATCATAAGATATCACTAATACATGGAATGTAAACTTGGCTACACAGGAACTGAATTACAAAACAGAACAGGATCTCAAATGTAGAAAACCAACTTATGCTTGCTTAAGGGGAAAGGTGAGTTGGGGTGCTGCATAAAACCAGAGATTGAAATTAGCACAGATACCGTTCCATAAGCCAAATATGTAATAGACAAGAGCTACTCCTTGCTCAACGAAGTGGACTCAACACCCCATATTAAACGTCTAAGAATATACCTGACTAGTAAGAATCTTGAAACCTATGGATTTATATGTCTCCAAAAGAGAATCAAGCATGTGTACAGCGGCATAAACGCAGCAGTGATAGGATTGGTGAGGTTTGATGAGCAAATGCAGACCCTTTGAAGTCATATTGCATGGTAGCCATTCCATGGGTCTCAACTCTCCAGGTTTAAGGGATTCTTCCTTCAGCTAAAACATGCATGTGGAACCCAGAGTATGATCCACCGTGTGATCGGGAAACGTGTTCAAATGTGTCTCAGTTTTTGTCCCCTGGTACTCGGGTGCAACATTCCAGACGCTTTACTAACACTCTCCCCACTTGGAGAGTCAGTGCCTTTAACCTCCTGTTTGGCCCAGTTTGCAATTTCTGTGGAAAATGAACAGGAATAGGGAGAACCAATGAGAGACTAGCTGGAGGTGTCTGGATGGGCAAATTTAACTCTCATTTCCCACCAGGAAGTGGAATTAACCAAAGGCTCAGCGTGCCATGCCGGAACCACACTAGGGCCTGAAGCAATCCTGCAGTGTTGCGGCCAGCTCACAAGAAAGTGAGTTGAAGAAAGGAGCTCAGGGGCACTGTAATTCACAAACATGCAGAGTTAAAAATGACAGCTATCGTCCAAAAATATATTGAAGTAAGGCTGCCAAGAGGACTTGAAAGCGGGGCAGGATTGCAGGAAACCGATTTCAGGAGGTAGACTGGAATTGCATGTAAAGCATAGGAAAAGAGGCAGAACGTCCACAATGATGCACTTGGCCAAAAAGGGCGTATGCGTTTTTTCCTGAATATATTCAGGAAAAAACGCATACGCCCTTTTTGGCCAACCAAGCAAGCTTGCAAAGGAAATCTGCACTACCATGAAGTCTCACTGCCCCCCGGTCAAAAGGGCCATCTGAAAAAAGTGTAAAATCCAGAAAGGCAGGACAGGCCATGGAGGACTGGGAGCCTTGTTATGCTGATGGGCGGGATGTAAATTGCCAACAGCCACTCTGGAGAAGTGTATGGTGTTTCCTGAAACATCTAAAAAACAAAGCAACAGAGCCTAGGGCACTTCCACTTATGGTCCTATAGCTTAGGGAAATTAAAATCAAAAATACACAGCCACCCCAAAGTTTGGGACGGCTCTGTTTACAAGAACCTCATTTACAGTACAAATTCAATATCACAGAAGGTGAAAAATGGATAAAGAATTTGTGGTACTTACGTACAATGCAATATCACTCAGCAATGAAATCTATATCATCAGGCCCGTAGCAGCATAATGAGTGGATTCAGGTACGATGATTCTAAGTGAGATAAGTCACACAGAAAAAGAAACATCATAAGATATCACTACTACACGGAATGTAAACTTGGCTACACAGAAACTGAATTACAAAACAGAACACGGTCTCAAATGTAGAAAACCAACTTATGCTTGCTTAAGGGGAAAGGTGAGTTGGGGTTCTGCATAAAACCAGAGATTGAAATTAGCACAGATACCATTCCATAAGCCAAATATGTAATAGACA
Organism: Pseudorca crassidens; assembly: GCF_039906515.1. Lineage (NCBI taxonomy): Eukaryota > Metazoa > Chordata > Mammalia > Artiodactyla > Delphinidae > Pseudorca > Pseudorca crassidens. The sequence goes on along the minus strand of NC_090298.1, from coordinate 179,319,757 downwards.
AGAGCTACTCCTTGCTCAACGAAGTGGACTCTACACCCCATATTAATCGCCTAAGAATATACCTGACTAGTAATAATCTTAAAACCTATGGATTTATATGTCTCCAAAAGAGAATCAAGCATGTGTACAGCGGCATAAACGCAGCAGTGATAGGATTGGTGAGGTTTGATGAGCAAATGCAGACCCTTTGAAGTCATATTGCATGGTAGCCATTCCATGGGTCTCAACTCTCCAGGTTTAAGGGATTCTTCCTTCAGCTAAAACATGCATGTGGAACCCAGAGTATGATCCACCGTGTGATCGGGAAACGTGTTCAAATGTGTCTCAGTTTTTGTCCCCTGGTACTCGGGTGCAACATTCCATACGCTTTACTAACACTCTCCCCACTTGGAGAGTCAGTGCCTTTAACCTCCTGTTTGGCCCAGTTTACAATTTCTGCGGAAAATGAACAGGAATAGGGAGAACCAATGAGAGACTAGCTGGAGGTGTCTGGATGGGCAAATTTAACTCTCATTTCCCACCAGGAAGAGGAATTAACCAAAGGCTCAGCGTGCCATGCCGGAACCACACTAGGGCCTGAAGCAATCCTGCGGTGTTGCGGCCAGCTCACAAGAAAGCGAGTTGAAGAAAGGAGCTCAGGGGCACTGTAATTCACAAACCTGCAGAGTTATAAATGACAGCTATCGTCCAAAAATATATTGAAGTAAGGCTGCCAAGAGGACTCGAAAGCGGGGCAGAATTGAAGGAATCCGATTTCAGGAGGTAGACTGGAATTGCATGTAAAGCATAGGAAAAGAGACAGAATGTCCACAATGATGCACTTGGCCAAAAAGGGCGTATGCGTTTTTTCCTGAATATATTCAGGAAAAAACGCATACGCCCTTTTTGGCCAACCAAGCAAGCTTGCAAAGGAAATCTGCACTACAATGAAGTCTCACTGCCCCCCAGTCAAAAGGGCCATCTGAAAAAAGTGTAAAATCCAGAAAGGCCGGACAGGCCATGGAGAACTGGGAGCCTTGTTATGCTGATGGGCGGGATGTAAATTGCCAACAGCCACTCTGGAGAAGTGTATGGTGTTTCCTGAAACATCTAAAAAACAAAGCAACAGAGCCTAGGGCACTTCCACTTATGGTCCTATAGCTTAGGGAAATTAAAATCAAAAAGACACAGCCACCCCAAAGTTTGGGACGGCTCTGTTTACAAGATCCTCGTTTACGGTACAAGTTCAATATCACAGAAAGCGAAAAATGGATAAAGAAGTTGTGGTACTTACGTACAATGAAATATCACTCAGCAATGAAATCTATGTCATCAGGCCCATAGCAGCATAATGAGTGGATTCAGGTACGATGATTCTACGTGAGATAAGTCACACAGAAAAAGAAACATCATAAGATATCTCTAATACACGGAATGTAAACTTGGCTACACAGGAACTGAATTACAAAACAGAACAGGATCTCAAATGTAGAAAACCAACTTATGCTTGCTTAAGGGGAAAGGTGAGTTGGGGTGCTGCATAAAACCAGAGATTGAAATTAGCACAGATACCATTCCATAAGCCAAATATGTAATAGACAAGAGCTACTCCTTGCTCAACGAAGTGGACTCTACACCCCATATTAATCGCCTAAGAATATACCTGACTAGTAATAATCTTAAAACCTATGGATTTATATGTCTCCAAAAGAGAATCAAGCATGTGTACAGCAGCATAAAAGCAGCAGTGATAGGATTGGTGAGGTTCGGTGAGCCAATGCAGAACCTTTGAAGTCATATTGCATGGTACCCATTCCATGGGTCTCAACTCTCCAGGTTTAAGGGATTCTTCCTTCAGCTAAAACATGCATGTGGAACCCAGAGTATGATCCACCGTGTGATCGGGAAACGTGTTCAAATGTGTCTCAGTTTTTGTCCCCTGGTACTCGGGTGCAACATTCCAGACGCTTTACTAAAACTCTCTCCACTTGGAGAGTCAGTGCCTTTAACCTCCTGTTTGGCCCAGTTTGCAATTTCTGCGGAAAATGAACAGGAATAGGGAGAACCAATGAGAGACCAGCTGGAGGTGTCTGGACGGGCAAATTTAACTCTCATTTCCCACCAGGAAGAGGAATTAACAAAAGGCTCAGCGTGCCATGCCGGAACCACACTAGGGCCTGAAGCCATGCTGCGGTGTTGCGGCCAGCTCACAAGAAAGCGAGTTGAAGAAAGGAGCTCAGGGGCACTGTAATTCACAAACCTGCAGAGTTATAAATGACAGCTATCGTCCAAAAATATATTGAAGTAAGGCTGCCAAGAGGACTCGAAAGCGGGGCAGAATTGCAGGAATCCGATTTCAGGAGGTAGACTGGAATTACATGTAAAGCATAGGAAAAGAGGCAGAACGTCCACAATGATGCACTTGGCCAAAAAGGGCGTATGCGTTTTTTCCTGAATATATTCAGGAAAAAACGCATACGCCCTTTTTGGCCAACCAAGCAAGCTTGCAAAGGAAATCTGCAGTACAATGAAGTCTCACTGCCCCCCGGTCAAAAGGGCCATCTGAAAAATGTGTAAAATCCAGAAAGGCAGGACAGGCCATGGAGAATTGGGAGCCTTGTTATGCTGATGGGCGGGATGTAAATTGCCAACAGCCACTCTGGAGAAGTGTATGGTGTTTCCTGAAACATCTAAAAAACAAAGCAACAGAGCCTAGGGCACTTCCACTTATGGTCCTATAGCTTAGGGAAATTAAAATCAAAAAGACACAGCCACCCCAAAGTTTGGGCCGGCTCTGTTTACAAGAATCTCGTTTATGGTACAAGTTCAATATCGCAGAAAGTGAAAAATGGATAAAGAAGTTGTGGTACTTACGTACAATGCAATATCACTCAGGAATGAAATCTATGTCATCAGGCCCGTAGCAGCATAATGAGTGGATTCAGGTACGATGATTCTAAGTGAAATAAGTCACACAGAAAAAGAAACATCATAAGATATCACTAATACACGGAATGTAAACTTGGCTACACAGGAACTGAATTACAAAACAGAACAGGATCTCAAATGTAGAAAACCAACTTATGCTTGCTTAAGGGGAAAGGTGAGTTGGGGTGCTGCATAAAACCAGAGATTGAAATTAGCACAGATACCATTCCATAAGCCAAATAGGTAATAGACAAGAGCTACTCCTTGCTCAACGAAGAGGACTCAACACCCCATATTAAACGTCTAAGAATATACCTGACTAGTAAGAATCTTAAAATCTATGGATTTATATGTCTCCGAAAGAGAATCAAGCGTGTGTACAGTGGCATAAGCGCAGCAGTGATAGGATTGATGAGGTTCGGTGAGCCAATGCAGAACCTTTGAAGTCATATTGAATGGTACCCATTCCATGGGTCTCAACTCTCCAGGTTTAAGGGATTCTTCCTTCAGCTAAAACATGCATGTGGAACCCAGAGTATGATCCACCGTGTGATCGGGAAACGTGTTCAAATGTGTCTCAGTTTTTGTCCCCTGGTACTCGGGTGCAACATTCCAGACGCTTTACTAAAACTCTCCCCACTTGGAGAGTCACTGCCTTTAACCTCCTGTTTGGCCCAGTTTGCAATTTCTGCGGAAAATGAACAGGAATAGGGAGAACCAATGAGAGACTAGCTGGAGGTGTCTGGATGGGCAAATTTAACTCTCATTTCCCACCAGGAAGAGGAATTAACCAAAGGCTCAGCGTGCCATGCCGGAACCACACTAGGGCCTGAAGCAATCCTGCGGTGTTGCGGCCAGCTCACAAGAAAGCGAGTTGAAGAAAGGAGCTCAGGGGCACTGTAATTCACAAACCTGCAGAGTTAAAAATGACAGCTATCGTCCAAAAATATATTGAAGTAAGGCTGCCAAGAGGACTTGAAAGCGGGGCAGAATTGCAGGAATCCGATTTCAGGAGGTAGACTGGAATTGCATGTAAAGCATAGGAAAAGAGGCAGAACGTCCACAATGATGCACTTGGCCAAAAAGGGCGTATGCGTTTTTTCCTGAATATATTCAGGAAAAAACGCATACGCCCTTTTTGGCCAACCAAGCAAGCTTGCAAAGGAAATCTGCAGTACAATGAAGTCTCACTGCCCCCCGGTCAAAAGGGCCATCTGAAAAAAGTATAAAATCCAGAAAGGCAGGACAGGCCATGGAGAACTGGGAGCCTTGTTATGCTGATGGGCGGGATGTAAATTGCCAACAGCCACTCTGGAGAAGTGTATGGTGTTTCCTGAAACATTTAAAAAACAAAGCAACAGAGCCTAGGGCACTTCCACTTATGGTCCTATAGCTTAGGGAAATTAAAATCAAAAAGACACAGCCACCCCAAAGTTTGGGCCGGCTCTGTTTACAAGAATCTCGTTTATGGTACAAGTTCAATATCGCAGAAAGTGAAAAATGGATAAAGAAGTTGTGGTACTTACGTACAATGCAATATCACTCAGGAATGAAATCTATGTCATCAGGCCCGTAGCAGCATAATGAGTGGATTCAGGTACGATGATTCTAAGTGACATAAGTCACACAGAAAAAGAAACATAATAAGATATCACTAATACACGGAATGTAAACTTGGCTACACAGGAACTGAATTACAAAACAGAACAGGATCTCAAATGTAGAAAACCAACTTATGCTTGCTTAAGGGGAAAGGTGAGTTGGGGTGCTGCATAAAACCAGAGATTGAAATTAGCACAGATACCGTTCCATAAGGCAAATATGTAATAGACAAGAGCTACTCCTTGCTCAACGAAGAGGACTCAACAACCCATATTAAACGTCTAAGAATATACCTGACTAGTAAGAATCTTAAAACCTATGGATTAATATGTCTCCAAAAGAGAATCAAGCATGTGTACAGTGGCATAAGTGAAGCAGTGATAGGATTGGTGAGGTTCGGTGAGCCAATGCAGAACCTTTGAAGTCATATTGCATGGTACCCATTCCATGGGTCTCAACTCTCCAGGTTTAAGGGATTCTTCCTTCAGCTAAAACATGCATGTGGAACCCAGAGTATGATCCACCGTGTGATCGGGATACATGTTCAAATGTGTCTCAGGTTTCGTCCCCTGGTACTCGGGTGCAACATTCCAGACGCTTTACTAACACTCTCCCCACTTGGAGAGTCAGTGCCTTTAACCACCTGTTTGGCCCAGTTTGCAATTTTTGCGGAAGATGATCAGGAATAGGGAGAACCAGTGAGAGACTAGCTGGAGGTGTCTGGACGGGCAAATTTAACTCTCATTTCCCACCAGGAAGAGGAATTAACCAAAGGCTCAGCGTGCCATGCCGGAACCACACTAGGGCCTGAAGCAATCCTGCGGTGTTGCGGCCAGCTCACAAGAAAGCGAGTTGAAGAAAGGAGCTCAGAGGCACTGTAATTCACAAAACTGCAGAGTTATAAATGACAGCTATCGTCCAAAAATATATTGAAGTAAGGCTGCCAAGAGGACTTGAAAGCGGGGCACAATTGCAGGAAACCGATTTCAGGAGGTAGACTGGAATTGCATGTAAAGCATAGGAAAAGAGGCAGAACGTCCACAATGATGCACTTGGCCAAAAAGGGCGTATGCGTTTTTTCCTGAATATATTCAGGAAAAAACGCATACGCACTTTTTGGCCAACCAAGCAAGCTTGCAAAGGAAATCTGCACTACAATGAAGTCTCACTGCCCCCCGGTCAAAAGGGCCATCTGAAAAAAGTGTAAAATCCAGAAAGGCAGGACAGGCCATGGAGACGTGGGAGCCTTGTTATGCTGATGGGCGGGATGTAAATTGCCAACAGCCACTCTGGAGAAGTGTATGGTGTTTCCTGAAACATCTAAAAAACAAAGCAACAGAGCCTAGGGCACTTCCACTTATGGTCCTATAGCTTAGGGAAATTAAAATCAAAAAGACACAGCCACCCCAAAGTTTGGGACGGCTCTGTTTACAAGAACCTCGTTTACGGTACAAGTTCAATATCACAGAAAGCGAAAAATGGATAAAGAAGTGGTGGTACTTACGTACAATGCAATATCACTCAGCAATGAAATCTATGTCATCAGGCCCGTAGCAGCATAATGAGTGGATTCAGGTACGATGATTCTAAGTGAGATAAGTCACACAGAAAAAGAAACATCATAAGATATCACTACTACACGGAATGTAAACTTGGCTACACAGGAACTGAATTACAAAACAGAACAGGGTCTCAAATGTAGAAAACCAACTTATGCTTGCTTAAGGGGAAAGGTGAGTTGGGGTGCTGCATAAAACCAGAGATTGAAATTAGCACAGATACCGTTCCATAAGCCAAATATGTAATAGACAAGAGCTACTCCTTGCTCAACGAAGTGGACTCTACACCCCATATTAAACGCCTAAGAATATACCTGACCAGTAAGAATCTTAAAACCTATACATTTCTATGTCTCCGAAAGAGAATCAAGCGTGTGTACAGCGGCATAAACGCAGCAGTGATAGGATTGGTGAGGTTCGGTGAGCAAATGCAGACCCTTTGAAGTCATATTGCATGGTAGCCATTCCATGGGTCTCAACTCTCCAGGTTTAAGGGATTCTTCCTTCAGCTAAAACATGCATGTGGAACCCAGAGTATGATCTACCATGTGATCGGGAAACGTGTTCAAATGTGTCTCAGTTTTTCTCCCCTGGTACTCGGGTGCAACATTCCATACGCTTTACTAACACTCTCCCCACTTGGAGAGTCAGTGCCTTTAACCTCCTGTTTGGCCCAGTTTACAATTTCTGCGGAAAATGAACAGGAATAGGGAGAACCAATGAGAGACTAGCTGGAGGTGTCTGGATGGGCAAATTTAACTCTCATTTCCCACCAGGAAGAGGAATTAACCAAAGGCTCAGCGTGCCATGCCGGAACCACACTAGGGCCTGAAGCAATCCTGCGGTGTTGCGGCCAGCTCACAAGAAAGCGAGTTGAAGAAAGGAGCTCAGGGGCACTGTAATTCACAAACCTGCAGAGTTATAAATGACAGCTATCGTCCAAAAATATATTGAAGTAAGGCTGCCAAGAGGACTCGAAAGCGGGGCAGAATTGAAGGAATCCGATTTCAGGAGGTAGACTGGAATTGCATGTAAAGCATAGGAAAAGAGACAGAATGTCCACAATGATGCACTTGGCCAAAAAGGGCGTATGCGTTTTTTCCTGAATATATTCAGGAAAAAACGCATACGCCCTTTTTGGCCAACCAAGCAAGCTTGCAAAGGAAATCTGCACTACAATGAAGTCTCACTGCCCCCCAGTCAAAAGGGCCATCTGAAAAAAGTGTAAAATCCAGAAAGGCCGGACAGGCCATGGAGAACTGGGAGCCTTGTTATGCTGATGGGCGGGATGTAAATTGCCAACAGCCACTCTGGAGAAGTGTATGGTGTTTCCTGAAACATCTAAAAAACAAAGCAACAGAGCCTAGGGCACTTCCACTTATGGTCCTATAGCTTAGGGAAATTAAAATCAAAAAGACACAGCCACCCCAAAGTTTGGGACGGCTCTGTTTACAAGAACCTTGTTTATGGTACAAGTTCAATATCACAGAAAGCGAAAAATGGATAAAGAAGTTGTGGTACTTACGTACAATGCAATATCACTCAGCAATGAAATCTATGTCATCAGGCCCATAGCAGCATAATGAGTGGATTCAGGTACGATGATTCTAAGTGAGATAAGTCACACAGAAAAAGAAACATCATAAGATATCACTAATACACGGAATGTAAACTTGGCTACACAGGAACTGAATTACAAAACAGAACAAGGTCTCAAATGTAGAAAACCAACTTATGCTTGCTTAAGGGGAAAGGTGAGTTGGGGTGCTGCATAAAACCAGAGATTGAAATTAGCACAGATACCGTTCCATAAGGCAAATATGTAATAGACAAGAGCTACTCCTTGCTCAACGAAGAGGACTCAACAACCCATATTAAACGTCTAAGAATATACCTGACTAGTAAGAATCTTAAAACCTATGGATTAATATGTCTCCAAAAGAGAATCAAGCATGTGTACAGTGGCATAAGTGCAGCAGTGATAGGATTGGTGAGGTTCGGTGAGCCAATGCAGAACCTTTGAAGTCATATTGCATGGTACCCATTCCATGGGTCTCAACTCTCCAGGTTTAAGGGATTCTTCCTTCAGCTAAAACATGCATGTGGAACCCAGAGTATGATCCACCGTGTGATCGGGATACATGTTCAAATGTGTCTCAGGTTTCGTCCCCTGGTACTCGGGTGCAACATTCCAGACGCTTTACTAACACTCTCCCCACTTGGAGAGTCAGTGCCTTTAACCACCTGTTTGGCCCAGTTTGCAATTATTGCGGAAGATGATCAGGAATAGGGAGAACCAGTGAGAGACTAGCTGGAGGTGTCTGGACGGGCAAATTTAACTCTCATTTCCCACCAGGAAGAGGAATTAACCAAAGGCTCAGCGTGCCATGCCGGAACCACACTAGGGCCTGAAGCAATCCTGCGGTGTTGCGGCCAGCTCACAAGAAAGCGAGTTGAAGAAAGGAGCTCAGAGGCACTGTAATTCACAAAACTGCAGAGTTATAAATGACAGCTATCGTCCAAAAATATATTGAAGTAAGGCTGCCAAGAGGACTTGAAAGCGGGGCACAATTGCAGGAAACCGATTTCAGGAGGTAGACTGGAATTGCATGTAAAGCATAGGAAAAGAGGCAGAACGTCCACAATGATGCACTTGGCCAAAAAGGGCGTATGCGTTTTTTCCTGAATATATTCAGGAAAAAACGCATACGCACTTTTTGGCCAACCAAGCAAGCTTGCAAAGGAAATCTGCACTACAATGAAGTCTCACTGCCCCCCGGTCAAAAGGGCCATCTGAAAAAAGTGTAAAATCCAGAAAGGCAGGACAGGCCATGGAGACGTGGGAGCCTTGTTATGCTGATGGGCGGGATGTAAATTGCCAACAGCCACTCTGGAGAAGTGTATGGTGTTTCCTGAAACATCTAAAAAACAAAGCAACAGAGCCTAGGGCACTTCCACTTATGGTCCTATAGCTTAGGGAAATTAAAATCAAAAAGACACAGCCACCCCAAAGTTTGGGACGGCTCTGTTTACAAGAACCTCGTTTACGGTACAAGTTCAATATCACAGAAAGCGAAAAATGGATAAAGAAGTGGTGGTACTTACGTACAATGCAATATCACTCAGCAATGAAATCTATGTCATCAGGCCCGTAGCAGCATAATGAGTGGATTCAGGTACGATGATTCTAAGTGAGATAAGTCACACAGAAAAAGAAACATCATAAGATATCACTACTACACGGAATGTAAACTTGGCTACACAGGAACTGAATTACAAAACAGAACACGGTCTCAAATGTAGAAAACCAACTTATGCTTGCTTAAGGGGAAAGGTGAGTTGGGGTGCTGCATAAAACCAGAGATTGAAATTAGCACAGATACCGTTCCATAAGCCAAATATGTAATAGACAAGAGCTACTCCTTGCTCAACGAAGAGGACTCAACACCCCATATTAAACGTCTAAGAATATACCTGACCAGTAAGAATCTTAAAACCTATGGATTTATATGTCTCCGAAAGAGAATCAAGCGTGTGTACAGTGGCATAAGCGCAGCAGTGATAGGATTGGTGAGGTTCGGTGAGCCAATGCAGAACCTTTGAAGTCATATTGCATGGTACCCATTCCATGGGTCTCAACTCTCCAGGTTTAAGGGATTCTTCCTTCAGCTAAAACATGCATGTGGAACCCAGAGTATGATCCACCGTGTGATCGGGAAACGTGTTCAAATGTGTCTCAGTTTTCGTCCCCAGGTACTCGGGTGCAACATTCCAGACGCTTTACTAAAACTCTCCCCACTTGGAGAGTCAGTGCCTTTAACCTCCTGTTTGGCCCAGTTTGCCATTTCTGCGGAAAATGAACAGGAATAGGGAGAACCAATGAGAGACTAGCTGGAGGTGTCTGGACGGGCAAATTTAACTCTCATTTCCCACCAGGAAGAGGAATTAACCAAAGGCTCAGCGTGCCATGCCGGAACCACACTAGGGCCTGAAGCAATCCTGCGGTGTTGCGGCCAGCTCACAAGAAAGCGAGTTGAAGAAAGGAGCTCAGGGGCATTGTAATTCACAAAACTGCAGAGTTATAAATGACAGCTATCGTCCAAAAATATATTAAAGTAAGGCTGCCAAGAGGACTTGAAAGCGGGGCAGAATTGCAGGAAACCGATTTCAGGAGGTAGACTGGAATTGCATGTAAAGCATAGGGAAAGAGACAGAACGTCCACAATGATGCACTTGGCCAAAAAGGGCGTATGCGTTTTTCCCTGAATATATTCAGGAAAAAACGCATACGCCCTTTTTGGCCAACCAAGCAAGCTTGCAAAGGAAATCTGCACTACAATGAAGTCTCACTGCCTTCCGGTCAAAAGGGCCATCTGAAAAAAGTGTAAAATCCAGAAAGGCCGGACAGGCCATGGAGAACTGGGAGCCTTGTTATGCTGATGGGCGGGATGTAAATTGCCAACAGCCACTCTGGAGAAGTGTATGGTGTTTCCTGAAACATCTAAAAAACAAAGGAACAGAGCCTAGGGCACTTCCACTTATGGTCCTATAGCTTAGGGAAATTAAAATCAAAAAGACACAGCCACCCCAAAGTTTGGGACGGCTCTGTTTACAAGAACTTCATTTACAGTACAAGTTCAATATCACAGAAAGCGAAAAATGGATAAAGAATTTGTGGTACTTACGTACAATGCAATATCACTCAGCAATGAAATCTATATCTTCAGGCCCGTAGCAGCATACTGAGTGGATTCAGGTACGATGATTCTTAGTGAGATAAGAAACACAGAAAAAGAAACATCATAAGATATCACTACTACACGGAATGTAAACTTGGCTACACAGGAACTGAATTACAAAACAGAACAGGGTCTCAAATGTAGAAAACCAACTTATGCTTGCTTAAGGGGAAAGGTGAGTTGGGGTGCTGCATAAAACCAGAGATTGAAATTAGCACAGATACCGTTCCATAAGCCAAATATGTAATAGACAAGAGCTACTCCTTGCTCAACGAAGTGGACTCTACACCCCATATTAAACGCCTAAGAATATACCTGACCAGTAAGAATCTTAAAACCTATACATTTCTATGTCTCCGAAAGAGAATCAAGCGTGTGCACAGCGGCATAAACGCAGCAGTGATAGGATTGGTGAGGTTCGGTGAGCAAATGCAGACCCTTTGAGGTCACATTGCATGGTACCCATTCCATGGGTCTCAACTCTCCAGGTTTAAGGGATTCTTCCTTCAGCTAAAACATGCATGTGGAACCCAGAGTATGATCCACCGTGTGATCGGGAAACGTGTTCAAATGTGTCTCAGGTTTCGTCCCCTGGTACTCGGGTGCAACATTCCAGACGCTTTACTAACACTCTCCCCACTTGGAGAGTCAGTGCCTTTAACCTCCTGTTTGGCCCAGTATGCCATTTCTGCGGAAGATGAACAGGAATAGGGAGAACCAGTGAGAGACTAGCTGGAGGTGCCTGGACGGGCAAATTTAACTCTCATTTCCCACCAGGAAGAGGAATTAACCAAAGGCTCAGCGTGCCATGCCGGAACCACACTAGGGCCTGAAGCAATCCTGCGGTGTTGCGGCCAGCTCACAAGAAAGCGAGTTGAAGAAAGGAGCTCAGGGGCACTGTAATTCACAAACCTGCAGAGTTATAAATGACAGCTATCGTCCAAAAATATATTGAAGTAAGGCTGCCAAGAGGACTTGAAAGCGGGGCAGAATTGCAGGAAACCGATTTCAGGAGGTAGACTGGAATTGCATGTAAAGCATAGGAAAAGAGGCAGAACGTCCACAATGATGCACTTGGCTAAAAAGGGCGTATGCGTTTTTTCCTGAATATATTCAGGAAAAAACGCATACGCCCTTTTGGGCCAACCAAGCAAGCTTGCAAAGGAAATCTGCACTACAATGAAGTCTCACTGCCCCCTGGTCAAAAGGGCCATCTGAAAAAAGTGTAAAATCCAGAAAGGCAGGACAGGCCATGGAGAACTGGGAGCCTTGTTATGCTGATGGGCGGGATGTAAATTGCCAACAGCCACTCTGGAGAAGTGTATGGTGTTTCCTGAAACATCTACAAAACAAAGCAACAGAGCCTAGGGCACTTCCACTTATGGTCCTATAGCTTAGGGAAATTAAAATCAAAAAGACACAGCCAGCCCAAAGTTTGGGACGGCTCTGTTTACAAGAACCTCGTTTGTGGTACAAGTTCAATATCACAGAAAGCGAAAAATGGATAAAGAATTTGTGGTACTTACGTACAATGCAATATCACTCAGCAATGAAATGTATATCATCAGGCCCGTAGCAGCATAATGAGTGGATTCAGGTACGATGATTCTAAGTGAAATAAGTCACACAGAAAAGAAACATCATAAGATATCACTAATACACGGAATGTAAACTTGGGTACACAGGAACTGAATTACAAAACAGAACAAGGTCTCAAATGTAGAAAACCAACTTATGCTTGCTTAAGGGCAAAGGTGAGTTGGGGTGCTGCATAAAACCAGAGATTGAAATTAGCACAGATACTGTTCCATAAGCCAAATATGTAATAGACAAGAGCTACTCCTTGCTCAACGAAGTGGACTCTACACCCCATATTAAACGCCTAAGAATATACCTGACCAGTAAGAATCTTAAAACCTATGGATTTATATGTCTCTGAAAGAGAATCAAGCGTGTGTACAGTGCATTAGCGCAGCAGTGATAGGATTGGTGAGGTTCGGTGAGCCAATGCAGACCCTTTGAAGTCATATTGCATGGTACCCATGCCAAGGGTCTCAACTCTCCAGGTTTAAGGGATTCTTCCTTCAGCTAAAACATGCATGTGGAACCCAGAGTATGATCCACCGTGTGATCGGGAAACGTGTTCAAATGTGTCTCAGGTTTCGTCCCCTGGTACTCGGGTGCAACATTCCAGACGCTTTACTAACACTCTCCCCACTTGGAGAGTCAGTGCCTTTAACCTCCTGTTTGGCCCAGTTTGCAAATTCTTTGAAAGTTGAACAGGAATAGGGAGAACCAATGAGAGACTAGCTGGAGGTGTCTGGACGGGCAAATTTAACTCTCATTTCCCACCAGGAAGAGGAATTAACCAAAGGCTCAGCGTGCCATGCCGGAACCACACTAGGGCCTGAAGCAATCCTGCGGTGTTGCGGCCAGCTCACAAGAAAGCGAGTTGAAGAAAGGAGCTTAGGGGCACTCTAATTCAAAAACCTGCAGAGTTATAAATGACAGCTATCGTCCAAAAATATATTGAAGTAAGGCTGCCAAGAGGACTTGAAAGCGGGGCAGAATTGCAGGAAACCGATTTCAGGAGGTAGACTGGAATTGCATGTAAAGCATAGGAAAAGAGGCAGAACGTCCACAATGATGCACTTGGCCAAAAAGGGCGTATGCGTTTTTTCCTGAATATATTCAGGAAAAAACGCATACGCCCTTTTTGGCAAACCAAGCAAGCTTGCAATGGAAATCCGAACTACTATGAAGTGTCACTTCCCCCCAGTTTAAAGAGCCATCTGAAAAAAGTGGAAAATGCAGAAAGGCAAGACAGGCCATGGGGATAAAGGAACCTTGTTATGCTGATGGGCGGGATGTAAATTGCCAACAGCCACTCTGGAGAAGTGTATGGTGTTTCCTGATACATCTGAAAAACAAAGCAACAGAGTCTAGGGCATTTCCACTTATGGTCCTATAGCTTAGGGAAATTAAAATCAAAAAGACACAGACACCCCAAAATTTGGGACGGCTCTGTTTACAGGAACCTCTTCTATGGTACAAGTTAAGTATCCCAGAGAGCAAATAATTGATAAAGAAGTTGCGGTACTTAACGTACAACAGAATACCACTCAGCAATGAAATCTGTGTCACCAGGCCTGTACCCGCATAATGAGTGGATTGAGGCACGATGATTCTAAGTGAAATAAGTCACACAGATAAGGAAACATCATAAGGTATCACTAATACATGGAATGTAAACTTGGCTACACATGAACTGAATTACAAAACAGAACAGGATCTCAAATGTAGAAAACCAACTTATGCTTGCTTAAGGGGAAAGGTGAGTTGGGGTGCTGCATAAAACCAGAGTTTGAAATTAGCACAGATACCGTTCCATAAGCCAAATATGTAATAGACAAGACCTACCCCTTGCTCAACGAAATGGACTCAACAATGAGGTATCACCTCACACCTGTTAGAATGGGCATCATCTGAAAATCTACAAACAACAATTGCTGGAAAGGGTGTGGGGAAAAGGAAGCCTCTTCCACTATTGTTGGGAATATAAATTGATACAGTCACTATGGAGAACAATATGGAGTCTTAAGAAACTAATAATAGAATTACCATATGATACAGCAATCCCAGTACTGGACATATACACAGACAAAACCATAAATCAAAAAGAGACATTCACCGCAATGTTCATTGCATCACTATTTACAATATCGAGGTAATGGAAGCAACCTAAATGCCCACAGACAGACGAATGCATAAAGATGTGGTACATATATAAAATGGAATATTACTAAGCCATGAAAGGAATGAAATTGGGTCATTTGTAGAGACGTCGATGGATCTAGAGACTGTCATACAGAGTGAAGTAAGTCAGAAAGAGAAAAACAAATCTTGTATATTCATGCATATATGTGGAACCTAGAAAAACTGTACAGATTAACCGTTTTGCAAGGCATAAATAGAGCAACAGATGTAGACAACAATCGTATGGACAACAAGGGGGGAAAGCTCTTGGGGGGGTGGTGGTGGGAGGAGCTGAGAGATTGGGATTGGCATGTAAACATTTATATGTATAAAATAGATAACCAATAAGAACCTGCTGTATAAAAATATAAAATAAAATTCAAAATTAAAAAGAAATAAAATTTAAAAAATAAAACAGAAAAAACAATTATTCCCTTCACATACATGTATTTATATGAATAAATTATTTCCATGCTTATATCTGTAAATACAAAAAAGAGGAATAAAATCTACCTTGAACCAAAAACGAAAAAGAGAAAAAAAAAAAAAACAGAACCCACCAGTTACTCAGAGGAAAACCGTATCAGGGCACTTGCTCCAGTTGTAAACAATTCTGAAGTTGGTCAGTGGTGGGGAATCGTCTCCCATTCAGCCAGCAGCCCCCACACAAGCGTACTCATTGCAAAGCTGGGGCACTGTGCCGAGGCATCTGTGAGTGAACGTGAGCTGAGCCCCAGGCCAGTTGCTGTTGAACTGTTCCCACCCTTCCCAGGTAAAACACCTGAATATATACAAGGACTTGAAAGCCTAGAGGAAGGGCCATGGAGCCACACGAGTGACAGCATGCCAGCTGACTTGGTGCCTGCAGGCCAGCCAGGATGGTCCTGTCCCTGGGTGCTCTTCTGGAAGATTTCCATTTCCCTGCCTGAGATACCCGTCCTGTCCCTGCCCCCACTGCTTTTTTCCTTCCTCACCTCTGCCCAGGGAGAAATTCCAGCAGCAGGTATGGGTGACACATCCTCTTCTTTAGCAGGTGGCAGCCTGGCAACTGCTGCAGAAAGTCCAGCAGAGCCCCACTCACACTGGGCCACCCACAAAGCCGTGGCCTCTCACTCCCTCCCACCAGCCCAGCCCCGAGACTGCTGACAGGGCAGAGAAAATGGCGTCAGGCACAGCTGCAGGGGCTCTTGCTGCCTGGAGTGGTATTTATATTGATCTCAACCCAGGCACACCTGGGGAGGGCTGGCCGGCATGGTAAGGCTGCCCAGGTCAGCCAATCATCACCCCTCAGGGGCTCACAGTTGCAGAAAATGGAACTTGCTGAACCGGCCAGGTCCAAGGAACAGGTGTGGGCTCCTGAGAGTCAGGATAGACAAGGGGCTGCAGATTTGGCTTGTTTTCTAATCATTTTATCTGGCCCATGAGTGGGAGACAACTTCAAGAAAACCCTCTCCTAATGAGAGGAACCCAGGAGTCAGGGAGAGGAGGGGTGGGTGGTGGTTGGAGACAGAGGCTTGGTGCCCCGGGTGCAGTGGAAGTCTCTGGAAGACCAGGTGGAGGGAGGCCACACAGAGTGATGCCCAGGGTCACAGACCTGTCGGAGCTGCTGTTTGTTAGTTCAAGTCCTGCTCTGAGGTGCTCTGTGTCAGCTCTGAGCGACAGGTGAGATGGGGGTGCTCTTCAATGAGGGCTATGTGCACAGTTCCTGTGTGCCCAGCCCTGCCACGGTACCTGCAAGGGTAGCTCTGTATCCTGGGAGAGGCCTGACCATGAGAGCCCCGTGGGCTGGGTTGGGGGTGGGGTACCTGCCCAGGAGAGCTCCATATCCTGGGATTGGCCTGACCACGAGAGCCCCATGGGCTGCTGGGGACCTGGTAAAGGATGTCAGGACAGTCAGTGAAGCCACCGAGGATATACCTCCAGTTGCTCCATTTCCTACACCCTGCTGGTCATTCTACCAACCACCAGGACATGGTATTCTGTATTAGTCTTCAATGATGCCTTCTTTTGTATTCCATTAGTCCCAGAGTCACAAGAAATTTTGGCTTGTGAGTGGCAGGACTCAACATACAACTAAAACAATACTTCCGGGCCGTCTTGCCCCAAGGGTTCAAAAATTCCCACACCATCTTTGGGGAAAGCTTAGCTAAAGACCGAAAAGTTCTACCTCTAGAAAAGGAAACCCTCCTTCAATATGCAGACGACATTCTGATCGCCAGCCCTACTAAGGAGGCCTCTGAACTACCAAGCCAATAAAGGATAGAAGTTGTCCAAGAAAAAGCTCAAATATCACAGACTGCGGTGACCTGCCTGGGCTTCATTCTCACAGAAGGTCGGAGAAGCCCATCCCAGGAAAGGGAAGAAACCATTTGCAGCCTTACCCCTTTCTAAAACTAGAAGACAGCTTAGGGGTTCCTGGGGAGGCCAGGGTTTGCTGCTTCTGGATCCCTAACTACAGTCTACTAGCTGGGCCTCTATATGAAACACTGAAAGGAAAAGATGATGATCCTTTTGAACAGAATCCAGAAGTGGCCTTTCAAGAATGGAAAGAGCAGTCAATTCAGACCCTTGCCCTGGAACTCCCTAATTGAGCTAAACCCTTTGACCTTTCCATTCCCGGTGAAAGGTGAGTCGCCATTGGAGAATTAGTGCAAAAACTGGGACCACTTGAAATGGAACAACGCAAGAATGCCATCCAGGTAGGATAAAATAGAGTCACCAAGGGGCTTGGCCCACTGCCACATCTGGCCAAGATACTGGCGGTATCTAAAAACCTGGAAATCAGCAGCCCAAAAGGCCACCTCCCTCCTAAGGGAAAAGGACCCCACGTGGTGATCCTAATCACCAACCATGCCCTGAAGTTGCAGGGTTCGCTCCGTGGGCACACCGACCTCGAGTGAGGAGGCCCTCCAACTCCAACATCCAGAGAGATAACCGGGGGCAACAGGGCACCATGACGACTCGTGTGAACATCACTTGACCTGGAGTTTCTCTCATAAAACAACAATAGTGTGTCCCGAATGAGTAGACTACTGCTTGCAGGACTTACTGCACCCGGAGGGGAGCTAATAGTCTTGGCGGGGGAAACGTATATCACACTGTCACCATAGAAAAGCCTACAGACACCGTGATGATGGTGGCCAATAAGACCGGCTGGACTCCTGTTTACTTCAAAAGGCTGTTGACTCAGTGGCCATCATGGTCCTTGATCACCACTGACCCTGGACTGTCTGGGAGTTGAGCGGGCAGGGCTCTGACACCTGGTGCTGTTTTTACGTTAATTCAGGGGCCTAATTGAAGAAAGAGCAGACTACTGGTCAGAGCATCTAGGCTGGCAGAAACGGTCAGCCTAAGGTGGCCGAACAAATGTGGGGCGGGGTGAAACCGGCCCCCACAGCGTCTCTGCACATCTCTTTCCTGAACCCTTAAAGGTCATTAGAATCTATAACACTTCCAATGCTGGTGCTCAGGCGGACGAGCAGGGAGGCAGGGGTCCTGGGGCCAATCAACGTCACCTGGAGGCTGCTGGGGAGAAGTTCTGACCCTCATCCCCTGGTATGAGGGCTCCCAACTCAGCACTCAGCAGTTACAGAAGAAGGGTCTGCACCCTCAGCACTCCAAGAATGAGGAACGGGACAAAAGGCAGAGGAGGGGTTTGTCCCCAGCAAAGCCCATTAAAAATCCCTGGGAGATAAAAATAGAATCTGGGCAATAAAGTCAAGTCTGACCTTTTTTATCCTTTGTGCTTTGTCTAATTTCACGTGCTCCTAGGGTCCCGCATGCAGAGGTTCCACACCCGGCACTTCAGACCAGATTTCCTAGTGCAGAATGGCTGGGTCGACACCTCAGCTCCTGGGGCCCAGTGCAGACTCTAAGATATAGAGCCTGAGCTGCAGCCAACCCGGCCCTTGAGTGCTCCGCCCCCTCCCTCCCACTGACTCTGACAGGATCTCTACACAGCAGCCCAGCCCACAGCCCACGGGGTAGTGCATGCTCTCACCTCTCCATTCTCTGATCAAAATATAAAGTTTCCTTTGCTTGTGAACCAAACTCAGTCTCGATCTGTTGGCCCCAATGACACTGGGCAGGGGGACACTTGTTGGGGTCCACTCTGGAGGATCAGTAACAGAAATTGAGACTATTGTAACTTCAATGAACAGATGTGTGAGCCAAACTGTAGTTAACATAGAACAGTTTATAAGGCTCGGGTAAAATAAGATGTTTCTAACACTTCCATTTGATATTTCCATCACTTTATTATAAGCAAGTTCAGTGAAAAGGTTTGTCTTATTTGTCAGGTCAATATTAGAGAAATGAAGTGATTTCTTTCCAAGGATGTACATCTAATAATCTTGGTTAAAGCTTCAATCTTGTTTTAAATGCTTTTCCATTGAAAATGATACCTCTCTTTCAGCTCCCCCATTTCTGAGAAGTATAAAATCTTATAATTTATTATTACCAAAGGGGAAAGGTGGGAGGAGGGATAAATTAACAGTTTGGAATTAACACATACACACTGCTATGTATAAAATAGATCATCAACAAGGAACCACTGTATAGCACAGGGAACTACACTCAATATTTTGCAATAACCTATAAGGGGAAATAATCGGAAAAAGAATAGATATTTTTATTGACATCATCTATCAATGACAGTTAAAGTGTAACCTAAGGGAAGCCAGTGGTGAGTGCTTCTGACCCTGAAGACTTCAATCATCTAAAGTTTGGACTCTGCCTACTTCCCAAGGCCCTTAATGAACATATGTGTAGCCGTAGCTTAAAAAATTCCCCAGTTTGGGTTTCGGGGAGACACTGATTTTGAAAAAGCCCTGGTGTTCTCCTTACATGAATGGGACTCTTCCTACTGCTAAAACATGTCTGTCACACACAGAGGATGGTATACCGTCTGATCAGGAAGAGTTTGGAAAAGGCATCTCATCTCCTCATCTCCTGGTGCTCGGGTTCACCCCTCCAGCGTCTTTACTAACAGTCTCCCCACTTGGAGATGTCAGCACTGTCAACATCCTGTTGCATACAGTTTGGAATTTGTCCAGAGGATGAAGCGGAAGGATGAGGAACAATGAGAGACAAGTCCTAGGTGTTCAGACAGGCACATGTCACTCTAATTTCCAATCAGGAAGACGAATTGACCAAAGGCTAGGGTTGCCCATGGAAACAGTATAGGGCTTGAGGAAATCCCACTGCTTTGTGGCCAGTTCCCATAAACACAAGTTGAACAATGGAACTCAGGGGCAGTAAAATTCACGAAACTGCAGAGTTGAAAATATCTATCACTGAAAAATGTCTTGAGGAAAGTCAGAGAAAAGGATTGGTAAGCAAGGGAGAATGGCAGGAAAGGGATTTGAGGAGGTAGAAAGGACTCGCCATTAAGCACAAGAAAAGGGGCTGAACATTGCCAACATTGCAGTTGGCCAAAAAGGCTGTATGCGTTTTTTTCTGTATATATTCAAGAAAAGGGCATACACTTTTTTAGCCAACCAAACAGGTGGGCACTGGAAATCAATACTACAAAAGATATCACTTCGCATCAGTCAGAAGAGCCATCCTCATAAAGTGTAAACACCAGAAATGCAGGACAGGGCAAGGAGAAGAGGGAGCCCTGTGAGGCTTATAGTGGAAATGTATATTGCCAATGGCCATTCTGGAGAAGTGTATTGTGTTTACTAAAGCATCTAAAAAATGAGCTACAGAGCATAGGGCACTTGCACTCATGGGCGTATGTCTTGGGAAAAACAAAAATCGAGAGGACACAGGCACCCCAATGTTTACTGCCTCTCTGTTTAAAAGATTCTCGACTAGGATATAACTTAAATGTCTCTGGAGGGAAAAAATGGATAGAGATGTGGTACTTATGTAGAGTGGAATATTACTCAGCCTGGAAGTCAATGAAATATGGCCAGTTGTAACAACTCCGGAGGAGTTACGTATGATCATTCTAAGTGACATAATTCAAAAAGAAAAAGACACATATCATAAGATATCACTTAAAGGTGGAATCCAAAATGGCTACACATGAAATAAATTACAAAACAAAAACATAGTCAAATATGTAGACAACACGCGTAAGGCTGCTAAACGGGAAAGGTGGGGAGGGGTGAGGCATCATCCAGGAGGTTGAAATTAGCAAAGATACCATTCCAAATACCAAACTGATAATCAACAAGGCCTACACGGTAGCTAAAAGAACTGCACTCAGCACACTCAAGTCACTGGAAAAGAATATATATGACTGGTAAGAATCTGAAAAAGAATTTATTGATGTCTCTCTGTATGTGAATCAAGTGGATGTACAGCAGCAAGAAACAGAGCTTTGAAAATCAGCTGTAACCAATATAGTAATAAATTGAAAAAAATAAACGACAAAGAGACAGAGAAAACCTCTTACAACTTTTCCTCAGGGACGGTGATGCAACATGGATTGAACACATCTAGACCCACAGCAGGATGAGACATAAGGCTGGAAACTGTTTACGCTAAGAGAAATATGAGGTTGGGTGAGGAAATGCACACCCTTTAAAGTAATACTACCTGGTACCCATTCAATGGGTCCCAAATCTGCAGGTTCAAGGGATCTTCCTACAGCGAAAACATGCATGGAAAACCCAGAGGACTGTACACCATGTGATCGGGAGATGTGTCTAAAATGCACCTCATTTATCCTCTCCTGGTGCTCCTGTTCATCATTCCAGCCACGTTACTTAGAATCTCCCCACTTAGAGAATCAGCACATTTAAACTTCTGTTTCACACATTTTGCAAATTGTGAGGAGGATGAACGGGAAGAGGGGGAACCAATGAGAGAATAGTTGTAGGGGTTTGGACGGGCACATGTCACTCTAATTTCCCATTAAGAATAAGAATTAAAAAAAGGCTCAGCCCGCCTCGCCGGAGCCAAAATAGGGCCTGAAGCAATCCTGCGGCTTTGAGGCCAGCTCACAAAAGAGCAACTTAAAAAATGGAGCTCAGGGTCACTGCAATTCACAAACCTGCAGAGTTATAAATGAAAACTAACGTCCCAAAATATGTTGAGGTAAGGCAAAGAAGAGGATCTGAATGCAAGACAGAATTGCAAGAAACAGATTTCAAGAGATAGATTGGACTCGTCTTTAAAGCACATGAAAAGCGGCAGAATTTCGACAATGATGCAGTTGGCCCAAAAGGGAGTATGCGTTTTTTCCTGAATATATCCAGGAAAAAACGCATACGCACTTTATGGGCAACCAAGCAAGCAAGCAATGCAAATGTGCACAACAAAGAAGTCTCATTTCCCACCGGTCAAAAGGGCCATCCGAAAAAATTGTAAAAACCAGAAATGCAGGACAGGCCATGGAGAACAGGGAGCCTTTATACGCTGATGGACAGTGTGTGAACTGCCGAGAGCCACTCTGGAGAAGTGTATGGTGGTTCCTAAATCATCTAAAAAACAGAGCTACAGAGCATAGGGCACTTCCAATCACGGAAGTATATCTAGGGAAGTCTAAAAATCAACAAGACACAAGCACACCACAGTTTAGGGCTACTCTGTTTACAAGAACCTCAACTTCAGTACACCTTAAATATCCCAGGAAAGAGAACAATGGATAAAGAAAATGTGGTACTTATGTACAATGGAATATCTCTTCACCATGAAATCAATGTAATAAGGCTAGTAGAAGGATAAAGAGTGGATTTAGGTCCGATAATACTACTTGAAATAAGTCAAACAGAAAAAGAAACATATCATAAGATATCACTTATAGAGGGAGGATAAATATGGCTGCACAAAAAATGAATTACAAAACAGAACAGTGTCTCACATTTAGAAAACACACTTATGTCAGCTTAAGGGGAAAGGAGAGGTGGGGTGATGCATAAAACCAGAGTTTGAAATTAGCACAGCTACCGTTCAATAAACCAAATAGGTATTAGACAAGATCTACACCTTGCTCAATGAACTGGCCTCAACACACCCTATACACCGCAGAGAAATATATCTGAGTAATAAGAATCTTAAAACCCATGTATTGATATATCTCCATAAGGGAATCAAGTGTGTGCAGAGCGGCCAAACACAGCAGTGAAAATGAGCTAAACCCCATTATAGAAATAAATTTTAAAACCAAAACGCAGAAACAATGAAAGAGAGAAAAATTCTTACAAAATTCGCTCAGGGGCTGTGATGCAACCTGGAATGACCACATATAAACCCACAGCTGGATAAGACATAAGGCTGGACACTTGGGGCTGAGAGGATTGGTGAGCTTTGGTGAGCAACTGCCGAAAGTTTAATGCAATACTTCATGCTACTCATTCCAAGGGTCCCAACACTCCAGGTTGAAGGGAATCTTCCTACAGCTAAACCATGCATGGGAAATCCAGCGGATGGTATACCATATGATCGGGAAAGGTTTCTAAAACGCACCTCATTTTCCTCTCCTGGGGCTCCGGATCAACATTCCAGCCACTTTACTAACAACATCTCCACATGGAGAGTCAATGCCTTTACGTTCCGGTATCGCACAGTCTGCAGTTAGTGCGGAGGATGAATGGGAATAGGGGGAACCATTGAGAAAATAGCTGTAGCGGTTTCAATGGGAACATGTCACTCTAATTCACATCAGGAAGAAGAATTAACCAAAGGCAGAGCAAGGCGACCCAGAAGAAGAATAGGGCCTGAAGAAATCCTGTGGACATGAGGCAAGATCACAAAAATAAGAGCTGAAAAATGCAGCTAAGGGCCACGGCAATTCAAAAACCTGCAGAGTTAAAAAGGCCAACAATTTTCAAAAAGTATATTGAGGTAAGGCTATGAAGAGGCACTGACAGCAAGGCAGAATTGCAGGAAACCGATTTCAGGAGGTAGACTGGAATTGCATTGAAAACATATGAAAACACTCAGAACGTCGACAATGATGCACTTGGCCAAAAAGGGCGTATGCGTTTTTTCCTGAATATATTCAGGAAAAAATGCATACGCCCTTTTTGGCCAACCAAGCAAGCTTGCAAAGGAAATCTGCACTACAATGAAGTATCACTTCCTCCCTGTCAAAAGGAGCATCTGAAAAAAGTGTAAAATCCAGAAAGGCAGGACAGGCCATGGAGAACTGGGAGCCTTGTTATGCTGATGGGCGGGATGTAAATTGCCAACAGCCACTCTGGAGAAGTGTATGGTGTTTCCTGAAACATCTAAAAAACAAAGCAACAGAGCCTAGGGCACTTCCACTTATGGTCCTATAGCTTAGGGAAATTAAAATCAAAAAGACACAGCCACCCCAAAGTTTGGGACGGCTCTGTTTACAAGATCCTCGTTTACGGTACAAGTTCAATAACACAGAAAGTGAAAAATGGATAAAGAATTTGTGGTACTTACGTACAATGCAATATCACTCAGCAATGAAATCTATATCATCAGGCCCGTAGCAGCATAATGAGTGGATTCAGGTACGATGATTCTAAGTGAAATAAGTCACACAGAAAAAGAAACATCATAAGATATCACTACTACAAGGAATGTAAACTTGCCTACACAGAAACTGAATTACAAAACAGAACAGGGTCTCAAATGTAGAAAACCAACTTATGCTTGCTTAAGGGGAAAGGTGAGTTGGGGTACTGCATAAAACCAGAGATTGAAATTAGCACAGATACCGTTCCATAAGCCAAATATGTAATAGACAAGAGCTACTCCTTGCTCAACGAAGTGGGCTCTACACCCCATATTAAACGCCTAAGAATATACCTGACTAGTAATAATCTTAAAACCTATGGATTTATATGTCTCCAAAAGAGAATCAAGCATGTGTACAGCAGCATAAACGCAGCAGTGATAGGATTGGTGAGGTTTGATGAGCAAATGCAGACCCTTTGAAGTCATATTGCATGCCAGCCATTCCATGGGTCTCAACTCTCCAAGTTTAAGGGATTCTTCCTTCAGCTAAAACATGCATGTGGAACCCAGAGTATGATCCACCGTGTGATCGGGAAACGTGTTCAAATGTGTCTCAGATTTTCTCCGCTGGTAGTCGGGTGCAACATTCCAGACGCTTTACTAAAACTCTCCCCACTTGGAGAGTCAGTGCCTTTAACCTCCTGTTTGGCCCAGTTTGCAATATTTGCGGAAGATGAACAGGAATAGGGAGAACCAGTGAGAGACTAGCTGGAGGTGTCTGGACGGGCAAATATAACTCTCATTTCCCACCAGGAAGAGGAATTAACCAAAGGCTCAGCGTGCCATGCCGGAACGACACTAGGGCCTGAAGCAATCCTGCGGTGTTGCGGCCAGCTCACAAGAAAGCGAGTTGAAGAAAGGAGCTCAGGGGCACTGTAATTCACAAACCTGCAGAGTTATAAATGACAGCTATCGTCCAAAAATATATTGAAGTAAGGCTGCCAAGAGGACTTGAAAGCGGGGCAGAATTGCAGGAAACCGATTTCAGGAGGTAGACTGGAATTGCATGTAAAGCATAGGAAAAGAGGCAGAACGTCCACAATGATGCACTTGGCCAAAAAGGGCGTATGCGTTTTTTCCTGAATATATTCAGGAAAAAACGCATATGCCCTTTTTGGCCAACCAAGCAAGCTTGCAAAGGAAATCTGCAGTACAATGAAGTCTCACTGCCCCCCAGACAAAAGGGCCATCTGAAAAAAGTTTAAAATCCAGAAAGCCCGGACAGGCCATGGAAAACTGGGAGCCTTGTTATGCTGATGGGCGGGATGTAAATTGCCAACAGCCACTCTGGAGAAGTGTATGGTGTTTCCTGAAACATCTAAAAAACAAAGCAACAGAGCCTAGGGCACTTCCACTTATGGTCCTATAGCTTAGGGAAATTAAAATCAAAAAGACACAGCCACCCCAAAGTTTGGGACGGCTCTGTTTACAAGAACCTCATTTACAGTACAAATTCAATATCACAGAAGGTGAAAAATGGATAAAGAATTTGTGGTACTTACGTACAATGCAATATCACTCAGCAATGAAATCTATATCATCAGGCCCGTAGCAGCATAATGAGTGGATTCAGGTACGATGATTCTAAGTGAGATAAGTCACACAGAAAAAGAAACATCATAAGATATCACTACTACACGGAATGAAAACTTGGCTACACAGAAACTGAATTACAAAACAGAACACGGTCTCAAATGTAGAAAACCAACTTATGCTTGCTTAAGGGGAAAGGTGAGTTGGGGTTCTGCATAAAACCAGAGATTGAAATTAGCACAGATACCATTCCATAAGCCAAATATGTAATAGACAAGAGCTACTCCTTGCTCAACGAAGTGGACTCTACACCCCATATTAATCGCCTAAGAATATACCTGACTAGTAATAATCTTAAAACCTATGGATTTATATGTCTCCAAAAGAGAATCAAGCATGTGTACAGCGGCATAAACGCAGCAGTGATAGGATTGGTGAGGTTTGATGAGCAAATGCAGACCCTTTGAAGTCATATTGCATGGTAGCCATTCCATGGGTCTCAACTCTCCAGGTTTAAGGGATTCTTCCTTCAGCTAAAACATGCATGTGGAACCCAGAGTATGATCCACCGTGTGATCGGGAAACGTGTTCAAATGTGTCTCAGATTTTCTCCGCTGGTACTTGGGTGCAACATTCCAGACGCTTTACTAAAACTCTCCCCACTTGGAGAGTCAGTGCCTTTAACCTCCTGTTTGGCCCAGTTTGCAATTTCTGTGGAAAATGAACAGGAATAGGGAGAACCAATGAGAGACTAGCTGGAGGTGTCTGGATGGGCAAATGTAACTCTCATTTCCCACCAGGAAGAGGAATTAACCAAAGGCTCAGCGTGCCATGCCGGAACCACACTAGGGACTGAAGTAATCCTGCGGTGTTGCGGCCAGCTCACAAGAAAGCGAGTTGAAGAAAGGAGCTCAGGGGCACTGTAATTCACAAACCTGCAGAGTTATAAATGACAGCTATCGTCCAAAAATATATTGAAGTAAGGCTGCCAAGAGGACTTGAAAGCAGGGCAGAATTGCAGGAAACCGATTTCAGGAGGTAGACTGGAATTGCATGTAAAGCATAGGAAAAGAGGCAGAACGTCCACAATGATGCACTTGGCCAAAAAGGGCATATGCGTTTTTTCCTGAATATATTCAGGAAAAAACGCATACGCCCTTTTTGGCCAACCAAGCAAGCTTGCAAAGGAAATCTGCACTACAATGAAGTCTCACTGCCCCCCAGTCAAAAGGGCCATCTGAAAAAAGTGTAAAATCCAGAAAGGCCGGACAGGCCATGTTGAACTGGGAGCCTTGTTATGCTGATGGGCGGGATGTAAATTGCCAACAGCCACTCTGGAGAAGTGTATGGTGTTTCCTGAAACATCTAAAAAACAAAGCAACAGAGCCTAGGGCACTTCCACTTATGGTCGTATAGCTTAGGGAAATTAAAATCAAAAAGACACAGCCACCCCAAAGTTTGGGACGGCTCTGTTTACAAGAACCTCGTTTACGGTACAAGTTCAATATCACAGAAAGCGAAAAATGGATAAAGAAGTTGTGGTACTTACGTACAATGCAATATCACTCAGCAATGAAATCTATGTCATCAGGCCCATAGCAGCATAATGAGTGGATTCAGGTACGATGATTCTAAGTGAGATAAGTCACACAGAAAAAGAAACATCATAAGATATCACTAATACACGGAATGTAAACTTGGCTACACAGGAACTGAATTACAAAACAGAACAAGGTCTCAAATGTAGAAAACCAACTTATGCTTGCTTAAGGGGAAAGGTGAGTTGGGGTGCTGCATAAAACCAGCGATTGAAATTAGCACAGATACCGTTCCATAAGCCAAATAGGTAATAGACAAGAGCTACTCCTTGCTCAACGAAGTGGACTCAACACCACATATTAAATGCCTAAGAATATACCTGACTAGTAAGAATCTTAAAACCTATGGATTTATATGTCTCCGAAAGAGAATCAAGCGTGTGTACAGCGGCATAAATGCAGCAGTGATAGGATTGGTGAGGTTCGGTGAGCAAGTGCAGACCCTTTGAAGTCATATTGCATGGTACCCATTCCATGGGTCTCAACTCTCCAGGTTTAAGGGATTCTTCCTTCAGCTAAAACATGCATGTGGAACCCAGAGTATGATCCACCGTGTGATCGGGAAACGTGTTCAAATGTGTCTCAGGTTTCGTCCCCTGGTACTCGGGTGCAACATTCCAGACGCTTTACTAACACTCTCCTCACTTGGAGAGTCAGTGCCTTTAACCTCCTGTTTGGCCCAGTTTGCAATTTCTGCGGAAAATGAACAGGAATAGGGAGAACCAATAAGAGACTAGCTGGAGGTGTCTGGACGGGCAAATTTAACTCTCATTTCCCACCAGGAAGAGGAATTAACCAAAGGCTCAGCGTGCCATGCCGGAACCACACTAGGGCCTGAAGCAATCCTGCAGTGTTGCGGCCAGCTCACAAGAAAGCGAGTTGAAGAAAGGAGCTCAGGGGCACTGTAATTCACAAACCTGCAGAGTTATAAATGACAGCTATCGTCCAAAAATATATTGAAGTAAGGCTGCCAAGAGGACTTGAAAGCAGGGCAGAATTGCAGGAAACCGATTTCAGGAGGTAGACTGGAATTGCATGTAAAGCATAGGAAAAGAGGCAGAACGTCCACAATGATGCACTTGGCCAAAAAGGGCGTATGCGTTTTTTCCTGAATATATTCAGGAAAAAACGCATACGCCCTTTTTGGCCAACCAAGCAAGCTTGCAAAGGAAATCTGCACTACAATGAAGTCTCACTGCCCCCCAGACAAAAGGGCCATCTGAAAAAAGTTTAAAATCCAGAAAGCCCGGACAGGCCATGGAGAACTGGGAGCCTTGTTATGCTGATGGGCGGGATGTAAATTGCCAACAGCCACTCTGGAGAAGTGTATGGTGTTTCCTGAAACATCTACAAAACAAAGCAACAGAGCCTAGGGCACTTCCACTTATGGTCCTATAGCTTAGGGAAATTAAAATCAAAAAGACACAGCCACCCCAAAGTTTGGGACGGCTCTGTTTACAAGAACCTCATTTACAGTACAAATTCAATATCACAGAAGGTGAAAAATGGATAAAGAATTTGTGGTACTTACGTAAAATGCAATATCACTCAGCAATGAAATCTATATCATCAGGCACGTAGCAGCATAATGAGTGGATTCAGGTACGATGATTCTAAGTGAGATAAGTCACACAGAAAAAGAAACATCATAAGATATCACTACTACACGGAATGTAAACTTGGCTACACAGGAACTGAATTACAAAACAAAACAGGGTCTCAAATGTAGAAAACCAACTTATGCTTGCTTAAGGGGAAAGGTGAGTTGGGGTGCTGCATAAAACCAGAGATTGAAATTAGCACAGATACCGTTCCATAAGCCAAATATGTAATAGACAAGAGCTAGTCTTTGCTCAACGAAGAGGACTCAACACCCCATATTAAACGTCTAAGAATATACCTGACTAGTAAGAATCTTAAAATCTATGGATTTATATGTCTCCAAAAGAGAATCAAGCGTGTGTACAGTGGCAAAAGCGCAGCAGTGATAGGATTGGTGAGGTTCGGTGAGCCAATGCAGAACCTTTGAAGTCATATTGCATGGTACCCATTCCATGGGTCTCAACTCTCCAGGTTTAAGGGATTCTTCCTTCAGCTAAAACATGCATGTGGAACCCAGAGTATGATCCACCGTGTGATCGGGAAACGTGTTCAAATGTGTCTCAGTTTTCGTCCCCTGGTACTCGGGTGCAACATTCCAGTCGCTTTACTAAAACTCTCTGCACTTGGAGAGTCAGTGCCTTTAACCTCCTGTTTGGCTCAGTTTGCCATTTCTGCGGAAAATGAACAGGAATAGGGAGAACCAATGAGAGACTAGCTGGAGGTGTCTGGACGGGCAAATTTAACTCTCATTTCCCACCAGGAAGAAGAATTAACCAAAGGCTCAGCGTGCCATGCCGGAACCACACTAGGGCCTGAAGCAAGGCTGCGGTGTTGTGGCCAGCTCACAAGAAAGCGAGTTGAAGAAAGTAGCTCAGGGGCACTATAATTCACAAACCTGCAGAGTTAAAAATGACAGCTATCGTCCAAAAATATATTGAAGTAAGGCTGCCAAGAGGACTTGAAAGCGGGGCAGAATTGCAGGAAACCGGTTTCAGGAGGTAGACTGGAATTGCATGTAAAGCATAGGAAAAGAGGCAGAACGTCCACAATGATGCACTTGGCCAAAAAGGGCGTATGCGTTTTTTCCTGATTATATTCAGGAAAAAACGCATATGCCATTTTTGGCCAACCAAGCAAGCTTGCAAAGGAAATCTGCACTACAATGAAGTCTCACTGCTCCCCAGTCAAAAGGGCCATCTGAAAAATGTATAAAATCCAGAAAGGCAGGACAGGCCATGGAGAACTGGGAGCCTTGTTATGCTGATGGGCGGGATGTAAATTGCCAACAGCCACTCTGGAGAAGTGTATGGTGTTTCCTGAAACATCTAAAAAACAAAGCAACAGAGCCTAGGGCACTTCCACTTATGGTCTTATAGCTTAGGCAAATTAAAATCAAAAAGACACAGCCACCCCAAAGTTTGGGACGGCTCTGTTTACAAGAACCTCGTTTACGGTACAAGTTCAATATCACAGAAAGCGAAAAATGGATAAAGAATTTGTGGTACTTACGTACAACGCAATATCACTCAGCAATGAAATCTATGTCATCAGGCCCGTAACAGCATAATGAGTAGATTCAGGTACGATGATTCTAAGTGAAATAAGTCACACAGAAAAAGAAACATCATAAGATATCACTACTACACGGAATGTAAACTTGGCTACACAGGAACTGAATTACAAAACAGAACAGGGTCTCAAATATAGAAAACTAACTTATGCTTGCTTAAGGGGAAAGGTGAGTTGGGGTGCTGCATAAAACCAGAGATTGAAATTAGCACATATACCGTTCCATAAGCCAAATATGTAATAGACAAGAGCTAGTCTTTGCTAAACGAAGAGGACTCAACACCCCATATTAAACGTCTAAGAATATACCTGACTAGTTAGAATCTTAAAATCTATGGATTTATATGTCTCCGAAAGAGAATCAAGCGTGTGTACAGTGGCAAAAGCACAGCAGTGATAGGATTGGTGAGGTTCAGTGAGCCAATGCAGAACCTTTGAAGTCATATTGCATGGTACCCATTCCATGGGTCTCAACTCTCCAGGTTTAAGGGATTCTTCCTTCAGCTAAAACATGCATGTGGAACCCAGAGTATGATCCACCGTGTGATTGGGAAAAGTGTTCAAATGTGTCTCAGGTTTGGTCCCCTGGTACTCGGGTGCAACATTCCAGACGCTTTACTAACCCTCTCCCCACTTGGAGAGTCAGTGCCTTTAACCTCCTGTTTGGCCCAGTTTGCAATTTCTGTGGAAAATGAACAGGAATAGGGAGAACCAATGAGAGACTAGCTGGAGGTGTCTGGACGGACAAATTTAACTCTCATTTCCCACCAGGAAGAGGAATTAACCAAAGGCTCAGCGTGCCATGCCGGAACCACACTAGGGCCTGAAGCAATGCTGCGGTCTTGCAGCCAGCTCACAAGAAAGCAAGTTGAAGAAAGGAGCTCAGAGGCTCTGTAATTCACAAACCTGCAGAGTTATAAATGACAGCTATCGTCCAAAAATATATTGAAGTAAGGCTGCCAAGAGGACTTGAAAGCGGGGCAGAATTGCAGAAAACCGATTTCACGAGGTAGACTGGAATTGCATGTAAAGCATAGGAAAAGAGGCAGAACGTCCACAATGATGCACTTGGCCAAAAAGGGCGTATGCGTTTTTTCCTGAATATATTCAGGAAAAAACGCATACGCACTTTTTGGCCATACAAGCAAGCTTGCAAAGGAAATCTGCACTACAATGAAGTCTCACTTCCTCCCTGTCAAAAGGAGCATCTGAAAAAAGTGTAAAATCCAGAAAGGCAGGACAGGCCATGGAGAACTGGGAGCCTTGTTATGCTGATGGGCGGGATGTAAATTGCCAACAGCCACTCTGGAGAAGTGTATGGTGTTTCCTGAAACATCTAAAAAACAAAGCAACAGAGCCTAGGGCACTTCCACTTATGGTCCTATAGCTTAGGGAAATTAAAATCAAAAAGACACAGCCACCCCAAAGTTTGGGACGGCTCTGTTTACAAGAACCTCGTTTATGGTACAAATTCAATATTGCAGAAAGCGAAAAATGGATAAAGAAGTTGTGGTACTTATGTACAATGCAATATCACTCAGCAATGAAATCTATGTCATCAGGCCCGTAGCAACATAATGAGTAGATTCAGGTACCATGATTCTAAGTGAAAAAAATCACACAGAAAAAGAAACATCATAAGATATCAGTACTACACGGAATGTAAACTTACCTACAAAGGAACTGAATTACAAAACAGAACAGGGTCTCAAATGTAGAAAACCAACTTATGCTTGCTTAAGGGGAAAGGTGAGTTGGGGTGCTGCATAAAACCAGAGATTGAAATTAGCACAGATACCATTCCATAAGCCAAATATGTAATAGACAAGAGCTACTCCTTGCTCAACGAAGTGGACTCTACACCCCATATTAAACGCCTAAGAATATACCTGACTAGTAAGAATCTTAAAACCTATGGATTTCTATGTCTCCGAAAGAGAATCAAGCATGTGTACAGCGGCATAAACGTAGCAGTGATAGGATTGGTGAGGTTCTGTGAGCCAATGCAGACCCTTTGAAGTCATATTGCATGGTACCCATTCCATGGGTCTCAACTCTCCAGGTTTAAGGGATTCTTCCTTCAGCTAAAACATGCATGTGGAACCCAGAGTATGATCCACCGTGTGATCGGGAAACGTGTTCAAATGTGTCTCAGGTTTCGTCCCCTGGTACTCGGGTGCAACATTCCAGTAGCTTTACTAACACTCTCCCCACTTGGAGAGTCAGTGCCTTTAACCTCCTGTATGGCCCATTTTGCCATTTCTGCGGCAAATGAACAGGAATAGGGAGAACCAATGAGAGACTAGCTGGAGGTGCCTGTACGGGCAAATTTAACTCTCATTTCCCACCAGGAAGAGGAATTAACCAAAGGCTCAGCGTGCCATGCCGGAACCACACTAGGGCCTGAAGCAATGCTGTGGTGTTGCGGCCAGCTCACAAGAAAGCGAGTTGAAGAAAGGAGCTCAGGGGCACTGTAATTCACAAACCTGCAGAGTTATAAATGACAGCTATCGTCCAAAAATATATTGAAGTAAGGCTGCCAAGAGGACTTGAAAGCGGGGCAGAATTGCAGGAAACCGATTTCAGGAGGTAGACTGGAATTGCATGTAAAGCATAGGGAAAGAGGCAGAACGTCCACAATGATGCACTTGGCCAAAAAGGGCGTATGCGTTTTTCCCTGAATATATTCAGGAAAAAACGCATACGCCCTTTTTGGCCAACCAAGCAAGCTTGCAAAGGAAATCTGCACTACAATGAAGTCTCACTGCCCCCCGGTCAAAAGGGCCATCTGAAAAAAGTGTAAAATCCAGAAAGGCCGGACAGGCCATGGAGAACTGGGAGCCTTGTTATGCTGATGGGCGGGATGTAAATTGCCAACAGCCACTCTGGAGAAGTGTATGGTGTTTCCTGAAACATCTAAAAAACAAAGCAACAGAGCCTATGGCACTTCCACTTATGGTCCTATAGCTTAGGGAAATTAAAATCAGTAAGACACAGCCACCCCAAAGTTTGGGACGGCTCTGTTTACAAGAACCTCGTTTACGGTACAAGTTCAATATCACAGAAAGTGAAAAATGGATAAAGAAATTGTGGTACTTACGTACAATGCAATATCACTCAGCAATGAAATGTATATCATCAGGCCCATAGCAGCATAATGAGTGGATTCAGGTACGATGATTCTAAGTGAAATAAGTCACACAGAAAAAGAAACATCATAAGATATCACTACTACATGGAATGTAAACTTGGCTACCCAGGAAATGAATTACAAAACAGAACAGGGTCTCAAATGTAGAAAACCAACTTATGCTTGCTTAAGGGGAAAGGTGAGTTGGGGTACTGCATAAAACCAGAGATTGAAATTAGCACAGATACCGTTCCATAAGCCAAATATGTAATAGACAAGAGCTACTCCTTGCTCAACGAAGTGGACTCTACATCCCATATTAAACGCCTAAGAATATACCTGACTAGTAAGAATCTTAAATCCTATGGATTTATATGTCTCCAAAAGAGAATCAAGCGTGTGTACAGCGGCATAAACGCAGCAGTGATAGGATTGGTGAGGTTCGGTGAGCAAATGCAGACCCTTTGAAGTCATATTGCATGATACTCATTCCATGGGTCTCAACTCTCCAGGTTTAAGGGATTCTTCCTTCAGCTACAACATGCATGTGGAACCCAGAGTATGATCCACCGTGTGATCGGGAAACGTGTTCAAATGTGTCTCAGTTTTCGTCCCCTGGTACTCGGGTGCAACATTCCAGTCGCTTTACTAAAACTCTCTCCACTTGGAGAGTCAGTGCCTTTAACCTCCTGTTTGGCCCAGTTTGCCATTTCTGTGGAAAATGAACAAGAATAGGGAGAACCAATGAGAGACTAGCTGGAGGTGTCTGGACGGGCAAATTTAACTCTCATTTCCCACCAGGAAGAGGAATTAACCAAAGGCTCAGCGTGCCATGCCGGAACCACACTAGGGCCTGAAGCAAGGCTGCGGTGTTGTGGCCAGCTCACAAGAAAGCGAGTTGAAGAAAGTAGCTCAGGGGCACTATAATTCACAAACCTGCAGAGTTAAAAATGACAGCTATCGTCCAAAAATATATTGAAGTAAGGCTGCCAAGAGGACTTGAAAGCGGGACAGAATTGCAGGAAACCGGTTTCAGGAGGTAGACTGGAATTGCATGTAAAGCATAGGAAAAGAGGCAGAACGTCCACAATGATGCACTTGGCCAAAAAGGGCGTATGCGTTTTTTCCTGATTATATTCAGGAAAAAACGCATATGACATTTTTGGCCAACCAAGCAAGCTTGCAAAGGAAATCTGCACTACAATGAAGTCTCACTGCTCCCCAGTCAAAAGGGCCATCTGAAAAATGTATAAAATCCAGAAAGGCAGGACAGGCCATGGAGAACTGGGAGCCTTGTTATGCTGATGGGCGGGATGTAAATTGCCAACAGCCACTCTGGAGAAGTGTATGGTGTTTCCTGAAACATCTAAAAAACAAAGCAACAGAGCCTAGGGCACTTCCACTTATGGTCCTATAGCTTAGGGAAATTAAAATCAAAAAGACACAGCCACCCCAAAGTTTGGGACGGCTCTGTTTACAAGAACCTCGTTTACGGTACAAGTTCAATATCACAGAAAGCGAAAAATGGATAAAGAATTTGTGGTACTTACGTACAACGCAATATCACTCAGCAATGAAATCTATGTCATCAGGCCCGTAACAGCATAATGAGTAGATTCAGGTACGATGATTCTAAGTGAAATAAGTCACACAGAAAAAGAAACATCATAAGATATCACTACTACATTGAATGTAAACTTGGCTACACAGGAACTGAATTACAAAACAGAACAGGGTCTCAAATATGGAAAACCAACTTATGCTTGCTTAAGGGGAAAGGTGAGTTGGGGTGCTGCATAAAACCAGAGATTGAAATTAGCACAGATACCGTTCCATAAGCCAAATATGTAATAGACAAGAGCTACTCTTTGCTAAACGAAGAGGACTCAACACCCCATATTAAACGTCTAAGAATATACCTGACTAGTAAGAATCTTAAAATCTATGGATTTATATGTCTCCGAAAGAGAATCAAGCGTGTGTACAGTGGCAAAAGCACAGCAGTGATAGGATTGGTGAGGTTCGGTGAGCCAATGCAGAACCTTTGAAGTCATATTGCATGGTACCCATTCCATGGGTCTCAACTCTCCAGGTTTAAGGGATTCTTCCTTCAGCTAAAACATGCATGTGGAACCCAGAGTATGATCCACCGTGTGATTGGGAAAAGTGTTCAAATGTGTCTCAGGTTTCGTCCCCTGGTACTCGGGTTCAACATTCCAGACGCTTTACTAACACTCTCCCCACTTGGAGAGTCAGTGCCTTTAACCTCCTGTTTGGCCCAGTTTGCAATTTCTGCGGAAAATGAACAGGAATAGGGAGAACCAATGAGAGACTAGCTGGAGGTGTCTGGACGGACAAATTTAACTCTCATTTCCCACCAGGAAGAGGAATTAACCAAAGGCTCAGCGTGCCATGCCGGAACCACACTAGGGCCTGAATCAATGCTGCGGTCTTGCAGCCAGCTCACAAGAAAGCAAGTTGAAGAAAGGAGCTCAGAGGCTCTGTAATTCACAAAACTGCAGAGTTATAAATGACAGCTATCGTCCAAAAATATATTGAAGTAAGGCTGCCAAGAGGACTTGAAAGCGGGGCAGAATTGCAGAAAACCGATTTCAGGAGGTAGACTGGAATTGCATGTAAATCATAGGAAAAGAGGCAGAACGTCCACAATGATGCACTTGGCCAAAAAGGGCGTATGCGTTTTTTCCTGAATATATTCAGGAAAAAACGCATACGCCCTTTTGGCCAACCAAGCAAGCTTGCAAAGGAAATCTGCACTACAATGAAGTCTCACTGCCACCTGGTCAAAAGGGCCATCTGAAAAAAGTATAAAATCCAGAAAGGCAGGACAGGCCATGGAGAACTGGGAGCCTTGTTATGCTGATGGGCGGGATGTAAATTGCAAACAGCCACTCTGGAGAAGTGTATGGTGTTTCCTGAAACATCTAAAAAACAAAGCAACAGAGCCTAGGTCACTTCCACTTATGGTCCTATAGCTTAGGGAAATTAAAATCAAAAAGACACAGCCACCCCAAAGTTTGGGACGGCTCTGTTTACAAGAACCTCATTTACAGTACAAATTCAATATCACAGAAAGTGATAAATGGATAAAGAATTTGTGGTACTTACGTACAATGCAATATCACTCAGCAATGAAATCTATATCATCAGGCCTGTAGCAGCATAATGAGTGGATTCAGGTACGATGATTCTAAGTGAAATAAGTCACACAGAAAAAGAAACATCATAAGATATCACTACTACACGGAATGTAAACTTGGCTACACAGGAACTGAATTACAAAACAGAACAGGGTCTCAAATGTAGAAAACCAACTTATGCTTGCTTAAGGGGAAAGGTGAGTTGGGGTTCTGCATAAAACCAGAGATTGAAATTAGCACAGATACCGTTCCATAAGCCCAATATGTAATAGACAAGAGCTACTCCTTGCTCAACGAAGTGGGCTCTACACCCCATATTAATCGCCTAAGAATATACCTGACTAGTAATAATCTTAAAACCTACGGATTTATATGTCTCCAAAAGAGAATCAAGCATGTGTACAGCGGCATAAACGCAGCAGTGATAGGATTGGTGAGGTTCGATGAGCAAATGCAGACCCTTTGAAGTCATATTGCATGGTAGCCATTCCATGGGTCTCAACTCTCCAGGTTTAAGGGATTCTTCCTTCACCTAAAACATGCATGTGGAACCCAGAGTATGATCCACCGTGTGATCGGGAAACGTGTTCAAATGTGTCTCTGTTTTTGTCCCCTGGTACTCGGGTGCAACATTCCAGACGCTTTACTAAAACTCTCCCCACTTGGAGAGTCAGTGCCTTTAACCTCCTGTTTGGCCCAGTTTGCAATTTCTGCGGAAAATGAACAGGAATAGGGAGAACCAATGAGAGACTAGCTGGAGGTGTCTGGACGGGCAAATTTAACTCTCATTTCCCACCAGGAAGAGGAATTAACCAAAGGCTCAGCGTGCCATGCTGGAACCACACTAGGGCCTGAAGCAATCCTGCGGTGTTGCGGCCAGCTCACAAGAAAGCGAGTTGAAGAAAGGAGCCCAGGGGCACTGTAATTCACAAACCTGCAGAGTTATAAATGACAGCTATCGTCCAAAAATATATTGAAGTAAGGCTGCCAAGAGGACTTGAAAGCGGGGCAGAATTGCAGGAAACCGATTTCAGGAGGTAGACTGGAATTGCATGTAAAGCATAGGAAAAGAGGCAGAACGTCCACAATGATGCACTTGGCCAAAAAGGGCGTATGCGTTTTTTCCTGAATATATTCAGGAAAAAACGCATACGCCCTTTTTGGCCAACCAAGCAAGCTTGCAAAGGAAATCTGCACTACAATGAAGTCTCACTGCCCCCCGGTCAATAGGGCCATCTGAAAAAAGTGTAAAATCCAGAAAGGCAGGACAGGCCATGGAGAACTGGGAGCCTTGTTATGCTGATGGGCGGGATGTAAATTGCCAACAGCCACTCTGGAGAAGTGTATGGTGTTTCCTGAAACATCTAAAAAACAAAGCAACAGAGCCTAGGGCACTTCCACTTATGGTCCTATAGCTTAGGGAAATTAAAATCAAATAGACACAGCCACCCCAAAGTTTGGGACGGCTCTGTTTACAAGAACCTCGTTTACGGTACAAGTTCAATATCACAGAAAGCGAAAAATGGATAAAGAAGTTGTGGTACTTACGTACAATGCAATATCACTCAGCAACGAAATGTATATCATCAGGCCCATAGCAGCATAATGAGTGGATTCAGGTACGATGATTCTAAGTGAGATAAGTCACACAGAAAAAGAAACATCATAAGATATCACTACTACATGGAATGTAAACTTGGCTACACAGGAACTGAATTACAAAACAGAACAGGGTCTCAAATGTAGAAAACCAACTTATGCTTGCTTAAGGTGAAAGGTGAGTTGGGGTGCTGCATAAAACCAGAGATTGAAATTAGCACAGATACCGTTCCATAAGCCAAAGATGAAATAGACAAGAGCTACTCCTTGCTCAACGAAGTGGACTCTACATCTCATATTAAACGCCTAAGAATACACCTGACTAGTAAGAATCTTAAATCCTATGGATTTATATGTCTCCAAAAGAGAATCAAGCGTGTGTACAGCGGCATAAACGCAGCAGTGATAAGATTGGTGAGGTTCGGTGAGCAAATGCAGACCCTTTGAAGTCATATTTCATGGTACCCATTCCATGGGTCTCAACTCTCCAGGTTTAAGGGATTCTTCCTTCAGCTAAAACATGCATTTGGAACCCAGAGTATGATCCACCGTGTGATCGGGAAACGTGTTCAAATGTGTCTCAGGTTTCGTCCCCTGGTACTCGGGTGCAACATTCCAGACGCTTTACTAAAACTCTCCCCACTTGGAGAGTCAGTGCCTTTAACCTCCTGTTTGGCCCAGTTTGCAATTTCTGCGGAAAATGAACAGGAATAGGGAGAACCAATGAGAGACTAGCTGGAGGTGTCTGGACGGGCAAATTTAACTCTCATTTCCCACCAGGAAGAGGAATTAACCAAAGGCTCAGCATGCCATTCCGGAACCACACTAGGGCCTGAAACAATGCTGCGGTGTTGCGGCCAGCTCACAAGAAAGCGAGTTGAAGAAAGGAGCTCAGGGGCACTGTAATTCACAAACCTGCAGAGTTATAAATGACAGCTATCGTCCAAAAATATATTGAAGTAAGGCTGCCAAGAGGACTTGAAAGCGGGGCAGAATTGCAGGAAACCGATTTCAGGAGGTAGACTGGAATTGCATGTAAAGCATAGGAAAAGAGGCAGAACGTCCACAATGATGCACTTGGCCAAAAAGGGCGTATGCGTTTTTTCCTGAATATATTCAGGAAAACACGCATACGCCCTTTTTGGCCAACCAAGCAAGCTTGCAAAGGAAATCTGCACTACAATGAAGTCTCACTGCCCCCCGGTCAAAAGGGCCATCTGAAAAAAGTGTAACATCCAGAAAGGCAGGACAGGCCATGGAGAACTGGGAGCCTTGTTATGCTGATGGGCGGGATGTAAATTGCCAACAGCCACTCTGGAGAAGTGTATGGTGTTTCCTGAAACATCTAAAAAACAAAGCAACAGAGCCTAGGACATTTCCACTTATGGTCCTATAGCTTAGGGAAATTAAAATAAAAAAGACACAGTCACCCCAAAGTTTGGGACAGCTCTGTTTACAAGAACCTCGTTTACGGTACAAGTTCTATATCACAGAAAGCAAAAAATGGATAAAGAAGTTGTGGTACTTACGTACAATGCAATATCACTCAGCAATGAAATGTATGTCATCAGGCCCGTAACAGCATAATGAGTGGATTCAGGTACGATGATTCTAAGTAAGATAAGTCACACAGAAAAAGAAACATCATAAGATATCACTACTACACGGAATGTAAACTTGGCTACACAGGAACTGAATTACAAAACAGAACAGGGTGTCAAATGTAGAAAACCAACTTATGCTTGCTTAAGGGGAAAGGTGAGTTGGGGTGCTGCATAAAACCAGAGATTGAAATTAGCACAGATACTGTTCCACAAGCCAAATATGTAATAGACAAGATCTACTCCTTGCTCAAGAAAGAGGACACAACACCCCATATTAAACGCCTAAGAATATACCTGACTAGTAAGATTCTTAAAACCTATGGACTTATTTGTCTCCGAAAGAGAATCAAGCGTGTGTACAGCGGCATAAGCGCAGCAGTGATAGGATTGGTGACGTTCGGTGAGCAAATGCAGACCCTTTGAAGTCATATTGCGTGGTACCTATTCCTTGGGTCTCAACTTTCCAGGTTTAAGGGATTCTTCCTTCAGCTAAAACATGCATGTGGAACCCAGAGTATGATCCACCGTGTGATCGGAAAACGTGTTCAAATGTGTCAGTTTTCGTCCGCTGGTACTCGGGTGCAACATTCCAGATGCTTTACTAACACTCTCCCCACTTGGAGAGTCAGTGCCTTTAACCTCCTGTTTGGCCCAGTTCGCAATTTCTGCGGAAGATGAACAAGAATAGGGAGAACCAATGAGAGACTAGCTGGAGGTGTCTGGACGGGCAAATTTAACTCTCATTTCCCACCAGGAAGAGGAATTAACCAAAGGCTCAGCGTGCCATTCCGGAACCACCCTATGTCCTGAAGCAATCCTGCGGTGTTGCGGCCAGCTCACAAGAAAGCGAGTTGAAGAAAGGAGCTCAGGGGCACTGTATTTCACAAACCTGCAGAGTTAAAAATGACAGCTATCGTCCAAAAATATATTGAAGTAAGGGTACCAAAAGGACTTGAAAGCGGGGCAGAATTGTAGGAAACCGATTTCAGGAGGTAGACTGGAATTGCATGTAAAGCATAGGAAAAGAGGCAGAACGTCCACAATGATGCACTTGGCCAAAAAGGGCGTATGCGTTTTTTCCTGAATATATTCAGGAAAAAACGCATACGCCCTTTTTGGCCAAC
The DNA here is from genome assembly GCF_039906515.1 of Pseudorca crassidens. Lineage (NCBI taxonomy): Eukaryota > Metazoa > Chordata > Mammalia > Artiodactyla > Delphinidae > Pseudorca > Pseudorca crassidens. The sequence continues at coordinate 179,278,827 of NC_090298.1, read as the reverse complement.
CAAGCAAGCTTGCAAAGGAAATCTGCACTACAATGAAGTCTCACTGCCCCCCGGTCAATAGGGCCATCTGAAAAAAGTGTAAAATCCAGAAAGGCAGGACAGGCCATGGAGAACTGGGAGCCTTGTTATGCTGATGGGCGGGATGTAAATTGCCAACAGCCACTCTGGAGAAGTGTATGGTGTTTCCTGAAACATCTAAAAAACAAAGCAACAGAGCCTAGGGCACTTCCACTTATGGTCCTATAGCTTAGGGAAATTAAAATCAAAAAGACACAGCCACCCCAAAGTTTGGGCCGGCTCTGTTTACAAGAATCTCATTTATGGTACAAGTTCAATATCGCAGAAAGTGAAAAATGGATAAAGAAGTTGTGGTACTTACGTACAATGCAATATCACTCAGGAATGAAATCTATGTCATCAGGCCCGTAGCAGCATAATGAGTGGATTCAGGTACGATGATTCTAAGTGAAATAAGTCACACAGAAAAAGAAACATCATAAGATATCACTAATACACGGAATGTAAACTTGGCTACACAGGAACTGAATTACAAAACAGAACAGGATCTCAAATGTAGAAAACCAACTTATGCTTGCTTAAGGGGAAAGGTGAGTTGGGGTGCTGCATAAAACCAGAGATTGAAATTAGCACAGATACCATTCCATAAGCCAAATAGGTAATAGACAAGAGCTACTCCTTGCTCAACAAAGTGGACTCAACACCCCATATTAAATGCCTAAGAATATACCTGACTAGTAAGAATCTTAACACCTATGGATTTATATGTCTCCGAAAGAGAATCAAGCGTGTGTACAGCGGCATAAATGCAGCAGTGATAGGATTGGTGAGGTTCGGTGAGCAAATGCAGACCCTTTGAAGTCATATTGCATGGTACCCATTCCATGGGTCTCAACTCTCCAGGTTTAAGGGATTCTTCCTTCAGCTAAAACATGCATGTGGAACCCAGAGTATGATCAACCGTGTGATCGGGAAACGTGTTCAAATGTGTCTCAGTTTTTGTCCCCTGGTACTCGGGTGCAACATTCCAGACGCTTTACTAACACTCTCCCCACTTGGAGAGACAGTGCCTTTAACCTCCTGTTTGGCCCAGTTTGCAATTTCTGCGGAAAATGAACAGAAATAGGGAGAACCAATGAGAGACTAGCTGGAGGTGTCTGGATGGGCAAATTTAACTCTCATTTCCCACCAGGAAGAGGAATTAACCAAAGGCTCAGCGTGCCATGCCGGAACCACACTAGGGCCTGAAGCAATGCTGCGGTGTTGCGGCCAGCTCACAAAAAAGCGAGTTGAAGAAAGGAGCTCAGGGGCACCGTAATTCACAAACCTGCAGAGTTAAAAATGACAGCTATCGTCCAAAAATATATTGAAGTAAGGCTGCCAAGAGGACTTGAAAGCAGGGCAGAATTGCAGGAAACCGATTTCAGGAGGTAGACTGGAATTGCATGTAAAGCATAGGAAAAGAGGCAGAACGTCCACAATGATGCACTTGGCCAAAAAGGGCGTATGCATTTTTTCCTGAATATATTCAGGAAAAAACGCATACGCCCTTTTTGGCCAACCAAGCAAGCTTGCAAAGGAAATCTGCACTACAATGAAGTCTCACTGCCCCCCGGTCAAAAGGGCCATCTGAAAAAAGTGTAACATCCAGAAAGGCAGGACAGGCCATGGAGAACTGGGAGCCTTGTTATGCTGATGGGCGGGATGTAAATTGCCAACAGCCACTCTGGAGAAGTGTATGGTGTTTCCTGAAACATCTAAAAAACAAAGCAACAGAGCCTAGGGCACTTCCACTTATGGTCCTATAGCTTAGGGAAATTAAAATCAAAAAGACACAGCCACCCCAAAGTTTGGGCCGGCTCTGTTTACAAGAATCTCGTTTATGGTACAAGTTCAATATCGCAGAAAGTGAAAAATGGATAAAGAAGTTGTGGTACTTACGTACAATGCAATATCACTCAGCAATGAAATCTATATCATCAGGCCCGTAGCAGCATAATGAGTGGATTCAGGTACGATGATTCTAAGTGAGATAAGTCACACAGAAAAGGAAACATCATAAGATATCACTACTACACGGAATGTAAACTTGGCTACACAGAAACTGAATTACAAAACAGAACACGGTCTCAAATGTAGAAAACCAACTTATGCTTGCTTAAGGGGAAAGGTGAGTTGGGGTTCTGCATAAAACCAGAGATTGAAATTAGCACAGATACCATTCCATAAGCCAAATATGTAATAGACAAGATCTACTCCTTGCTCAACGAAGTGGACTCTACACCACATATTAATCGCCTAAGAATATACCTGACTAGTAATAATCTTAAAACCTATGGATTTATATGTCTCCAAAAGAGAATCAAGCATGTGTACAGTGGCATAAACGCAGCAGTGATAGGATTTCTGAGGTTTGATGAGCAAATGCAGACCCTTTGAAGTCATATTGCATGGTAGCCATTCCATGGGTCTCAACTCTCCAGGTTTAAGGGATTCTTCCTTCAGCTAAAACATGCATGTGGAACCCAGAGTATGATCCACCGTGTGATCGGGAAACGTGTTCAAATGTGTCTCAGTTTTCGTCCCCTGGTACTCGGGTGCAACATTCCAGACGCTTTACTAACACTCTCCCCACTTGGAGAGTCACTGCCTTTAACCTCCTGTTTGGCCCAGTTTGCAATTTCTGCGGAAAATGAACAGGAATAGGGAGAACCAATGAGAGACTAGCTGGAGGTGTCTGGATGGGCAAATTTAACTCTCATTTCCCACCAGGAACAGGAATTAACCAAAGGCTCAGCGTGCCATGCCGGAACCACACTAGGGCCTGAAGCAATCCTGCGGTGTTGCGGCCAGCTCACAAGAAAGCGAGTTGAAGAAAGGAGCTCAGGGGCACTGTAATTCACAAACCTGCAGAGTTAAAAATGACAGCTATCGTCCAAAAATATATTGAAGTAAGGCTGCCAAGAGGACTCGAAATTGGGGCAGAATTGCAGGAATCCGATTTCAGGAGGTAGACTGGAATTGCATGTAAAGCATAGGAAAAGAGACAGAATGTCCACAATGATGCACTTGGCCAAAAAGGGCGTATGCGTTTTTTCCTGAATATATTCAGGAAAAATCCCATACGCCCTTTTTGGCCAACCAAGCAAGCTTGCAAAGGAAATCTGCAGTACAATGAAGTCTCACTGCCCCCCAGTCAAAAGGGCCATCTGAAAAAAGTGTAAAATCCAGAAAGGCCGGACAGGCCATGGAGAACTGGGAGCCTTGTTATGCTGATGGGCGGGATGTAAATTGCCAACAGCCACTCTGGAGAAGTGTATGGTGTTTCCTGAAACATCTAAAAAACAAAGCAACAGAACCTAGGGCACTTCCACTTATGGTCTTATAGCTTAGGGAAATTAAAATCAAAAAGAAACAGCCACCCCAAAGTTTGGGACGGCTCTGTTTACAAGAACCTCATTTACGGTACAAGTTCAATATCACAGAAAGCGAAAAATGGATAATGAATTTGTGGTACTTACGTACAATGCAATATCACTCAGCAATGAAATGTATATCATCAAGCCCGTAGCAGCATAATGAGTGGATTCAGGTACGATGATTCTAAGTGAAATAAGTCACACAGAAAAAGAAACATCATAAGATATCCCTACTACACGGAATGTAAACTTGGCTACCCAGGAACTGAAATACAAAACAGAACAGTGTCTCAAATGTAGAAAACCAACTTATGCTTGCTTAAGGGGAAAGGTGAATTGGGGTGCTGCATAAAACCAGAGATTGAAATTAGCACAGATACCGTTCCATAAGCCAAATATGTAATAGACAAGAGCTACTCCTTGCTCAACGAAGAGGACTCAACACCCCATATTAAACGTCTAGGAATATACCTGACTAGTAAGAATCTTAAAACCTATGGATTTATATCTCTCCGAAAGGGAATTAAGCGTGTGTACAGTGGCATAAGCACAGCAGTGATAGGATTGGTGAGGTTCGGTGAGCCAATGCAGAACCTTTGAAGTCATATTGCATGGTACCCATTCCATGGGTCTCAACTCTCCAGGTTTAAGGGATTCTTCCTTCAGCTAAAACATGCATGTGGAACCCAGAGTATGATCCACCGTGTGATCGGGAAACGTGTTGAAATGTGTCTCAGGTTTCGTCTCCTCGTACTCGGGTGCAACATTCCAGACGCTTTACTAACACTCTCCCCACTTGGAGAGTCAGTGCCTTTAACCTCCTGTTTGGCCCAGTTTGCAATTTCTGCGGAAGATGAACAGGAATAGGGAGAACCAATGAGAGACTATCTGGAGGTGTCTGGACGGGCAAATTTAACTCTCATTTCCCACCAGGAAGAGGAATTAACCAAAGGCTCAGCTTGCCATGCCGGAACCACACTAGGGCCTGAAGCAATCCTGCGGTGTTGCGGCCAGCTCACAAGAAAGCGAGTTGAAGAAAGCAGATCAGGGGCACTGTAATACACAAACCTGCAGAGTTAAAAATGACAGCTATCGTCCAAAAATATATTGAAGTAAGGCTGCCAAGAGGACTTGAAAGCGGGGCAGAATTGCAGGAATCCGATTTCAGGAGGTAGACTGGAATTGCATGTAAAGCATAGGAAAAGAGGCAGAACGTCCACAATGATGCACTTGGCCAAAAAGGGCGTATGCGTTTTTTCCTGAATATATTCAGGAAAAAACGCATACGCACTTTTTGGCCAACCAAGCAAGCTTGCAAAGGAAATCTGCACAACAATGAAGTCTCACTGCCCCCCGGTCAAATGGGCCATCTGAAAAAAGTGTAAAATCCAGAAAGGCAGGACAGGCCATGGAGAACTGGGAGCCTTGTTATGCTGATGGGCGGGATGTAAATTGCCAACAGCCACTCTGGAGAAGTGTATGGTGTTTCCTGAAACATCTACAAAACAAAGCAACAGAGCCTAGGGCACTTCCACTTATGGTCCTATAGCTTAGGGAAATTAAAATCAAAAAGACACAGCCACCCCAAAGTTTGGGACGGCTCTGTTTACAAGAACCTCGTTTACAGTACAAGTTCAATATCACAGAAAGTGAAAAATGGATAAAGAAGTTGTGGTACTTACGTACAATGCAATATCACTCAGCAATGAAATCTATGTCATCAGGCCCATAGCAGCATAATGAGTGGATTCAGGTACGATGATTCTAAGTGAGATAAGTCACACAGAAAAAGAAACATCATAAGATATCACTACTACACGGAATGTAAACTTGGCTACACAGGAACAGAATTACAAAACAGAACAGGGTCTCAAATGTAGAAAACCAACTTATGCTTTCTTAAGGGGAAAGGTGAGTTGGGGTGCTGCATAAAACCAGAGATTGAAATTAGCACAGATACCGTTCCATAAGCCAAATATGTAATAGACAAGAGCTACTCCTTTCTCAACCAAGTGGAATCAACACCCCATATTAAACGCCTAAGAATATACCTGACTAGTAAGAATCTTAAAACCTATGGATTTCTATGTCTCCGAAAGAGAATCAAGCGTGTGTACAGCGGCATAAACGCAGCAGTGATAGGATTGGTGAGGTTCGGTGAGCAAATGCAGACCCTTTGAAGTCATATTGCATGGTACCCATTCCATGGGTCTCAACTCTCCAGGTTTAAGGGATTCTTCCTTCAGCTAAAACATGCATTTGGAACCCAGAGTATGATCCACCATGTGATCGGGAAACGTGTTTAAATGTGTCTCAGGTTTCGTCCCCTGGTACTCGGGTGCAACATTCCAGACGCTTTACTAACACTCTCCCCACTTGGAGAGTCAGTGCCTTTAAACTCCTGTTTGGCCCAGTTTGCAATTTCTGCGGAAAATGAACAGGAATAGGGAGAACCAATGAGAGACTAGCTGGAGGTGTCTGGACGGGCAAATTTAACTCTCATTTCCCACCAGGAAGAGGAATTAACCAATGGCTCAGCATGCCATTCCAGAACCACACTAGGGCCTGAAGCAATGCTGCGGTGTTGCGGCCAGCTCACAAGAAAGCGAGTTGAAGAAAGGAGCTCAGAGGCACTGTAATTCACAAACCTGCAGAGTTATAAATGACAGCTATCGTCCAAAAATATATTGAAGTAAGGCTGCCAAGAGGACTTGAAAGCGGGGCAGAATTGCAGGAAACCGGTTTCAGGAGGTAGACTGGAATTGCATGTAAAGCATAGGAAAAGAGGCAGAACGTCCACAATGATGCACTTGGCCAAAAAGGGCGTATGCGTTTTTTCCTGAATATATTCAGGAAAAAACGCATACGCCCTTTTTGGCCAACCAAGCAAGCTTGCTAAGGAAATCTGCACTACAATGAAGTCTCACTGCCCCCCGGTCAAAAGGGCCATCTGAAAAAAGTATAACATCCAGAAAGGCAGGACAGGCCATGGAGAACTGGGAGCCTTGTTATGCTGATGGGCGGGATGTAAATTGCCAACAGCCACTCTGGAGAAGTGTATGGTGTTTCCTGAAACATCTAAAAAACAAAGCAACAGAGCCTAGGGCACTTCCACTTATGGTCCTATAGCTTAGGGAAATTAAAATCAAAAAGACACAGCCACCCCAAAGTTTGGGCCGGCTCTGTTTACAAGAATCTCGTTTATGGTACAAGTTCAATATCGCAGAAAGTGAAAAATGGATAAAGAAGTTGTGGTACTTACGTACAATGCAATATCACTCAGGAATGAAATCTATGTCATCAGGCCCGTAGCAGCATAATGAGTGGATTCAGGTACGATGATTCTAAGTGAAATAAGTCACACAGAAAAAGAAACATCATAAGATATCACTAATACACGGAATGTAAACTTGGCTACACAGGAACTGAATTACAAAACAGAACAGGATCTCAAATGTAGAAAACCAACTTATGCTTGCTTAAGGGGAAAGGTGAGTTGGGGTGCTGCATAAAACCAGAGATTGAAATTAGCACAGATACCATTCCATAAGCCAAATAGGTAATAGACAAGAGCTACTCCTTGCTCAACGAAGTGGACTCAACACCCCATATTAAATGCCTAAGAATATACCTGACTAGTAAGAATCTTAACACCTATGGATTTATATGTCTCCGAAAGAGAATCAAGCGTGTGTACAGCGGCATAAATGCTGCAGTGATAGGATTGGTGAGGTTCGGTGAGCAAATGCAGACCCTTTGAAGTCATATTGCATGGTACCCATTCCATGGGTCTCAACTCTCCAGGTTTAAGGGATTCTTCCTTCAGCTAAAACATGCATGTGGAACCCAGAGTATGATCCACCGTGTGATCGGGAAACGTGTTCAAATGTGTCTCAGTTTTCGTCCCCTGGTACTCGGGTGCAACATTCCAGTCGCTTTACTAACACTCTCCCCACTTGGAGAGTCAGTGCCTTTAACCTCCTGTTTGGCCCAGTTTGCAATTTCTGCGGAAAATGAACAGAAATAGGGAGAACCAATGAGAGACTAGCTGGAGGTGTCTGGACGGGCAAATTTAACTCTCATTTCCCACCAGGAAGAGGAATTAACCAAAGGCTCAGCGTGCCATGCCAGAACCACACTAGGGCCTGAAGCAATCCTGCGGTGTTGCGGCCAGCTCACAAGAAAGCGAGTTGAAGAAAGGAGCTCAGGGACACTGTAATTCACAAACCTGCAGAGTTAAAAATGACAGCTATCGTCCAAAAATATATTGAAGTAAGGCTGCCAAGAGGACTTGAAAGCGGGGCAGAATTGCAGGAATCCGATTTCAGGAGGTAGACTGGAATTGCATGTAAAGCATAGGAAAAGAGGCAGAACGTCCACAATGATGCACTTGGCCAAAAAGGGCGTATGCGTTTTTTCCTGAATATATTCAGGAAAAAACGCATACGCCCTTTTTGGCCAACCAAGCAAGCTTGCAAAGGAAATCTGCACTACAATGAAGTCTCACTGCCCCCCGGTCAAAAGGGCCATCTGAAAAAAGTGTAAAATCCAGAAAGGCAGGACAGGCCATGTAGAACTGGGAGCCTTGTTATGCTGATGGGCGGGATGTAAATTGCCAACAGCCACTCTGGAGAAGTGTATGGTGTTTCCTGAAACATCTAAAAAACAAAGCAACAGAGCCTAGGGCACTTCCACTTATGGTCCTATAGCTTAGGGAAATTAAAATCAAAAAGACACAGCCACCCCAAAGTTTGGGACGGCTCTGTTTACAAGAACCTCATTTACAGTACAAATTCAATATCACAGAAGGTGAAAAATGGATAAAGAATTTGTGGTACTTACGTACAATGCAATATCACTCAGCAATGAAATCTATATCATCAGGCCCGTAGCAGCATAATGAGTGGATTCAGGTACGATGATTCTAAGTGAGATAAGTCACACAGAAAAGGAAACATCATAAGATATCACTACTACACGGAATGTAAACTTGGCTACACAGAAACTGAATTACAAAACAGAACATGGTCTCAAATGTAGAAAACCAACTTATGCTTGCTTAAGGGGAAAGGTGAGTTGGGGTTCTGCATAAAACCAGAGATTGAAATTAGCACAGATACCATTCCATAAGCCAAATATGTAATAGACAAGAGCTACTCCTTGCTCAACGAAGTGGACTCTACACCCCATATTAATCGCCTAAGAATATACCTGACTAGTAATAATCTTAAAACCTATGGATTTATATGTCTCCAAAAGAGAATCAAGCATGTGTACAGTGGCATAAACGCAGCAGTGATAGGATTTCTGAGGTTTGATGAGCAAATGCAGACCCTTTGAAGTCATATTGCATGGTAGCCATTCCATGGGTCTCAACTCTCCAGGTTTAAGGGATTCTTCCTTCAGCTAAAACATGCATGTGGAACCCAGAGTATGATCCACCGTGTGATCGGGAAACGTGTTCAAATGTGTCTCAGTTTTCGTCCCCTGGTACTCGGGTGCAACATTCCAGACGCTTTACTAACACTCTCCCCACTTGGAGAGTCACTGCCTTTAACCTCCTGTTTGGCCCAGTTTGCAATTTCTGCGGAAAATGAACAGGAATAGGGAGAACCAATGAGAGACTAGCTGGAGGTGTCTGGATGGGCAAATTTAACTCTCATTTCCCACCAGGAAGAGGAATTAACCAAAGGCTCAGCGTGCCATGCCGGAACCACACTAGGGCCTGAAGCAATCCTGCGGTGTTGCGGCCAGCTCACAAGAAAGCGAGTTGAAGAAAGGAGCTCAGGGGCACTGTAATTCACAAACCTGCAGAGTTAAAAATGACAGCTATCGTCCAAAAATATATTGAAGTAAGGCTGCCAAGAGGACTCGAAATTGGGGCAGAATTGCAGGAATCCGATTTCAGGAGGTAGACTGGAATTGCATGTAAAGCATAGGAAAAGAGACAGAATGTCCACAATGATGCACTTGGCCAAAAAGGGCGTATGCGTTTTTTCCTGAATATATTCAGGAAAAATCCCATACGCCCTTTTTGGCCAACCAAGCAAGCTTGCAAAGGAAATCTGCAGTACAATGAAGTCTCACTGCCCCCCAGTCAAAAGGGCCATCTGAAAAAAGTGTAAAATCCAGAAAGGCCGGACAGGCCATGGAGAACTGGGAGCCTTGTTATGCTGATGGGCGGGATGTAAATTGCCAACAGCCACTCTGGAGAAGTGTATGGTGTTTCCTGAAACATCTAAAAAACAAAGCAACAGAACCTAGGGCACTTCCACTTATGGTCTTATAGCTTAGGGAAATTAAAATCAAAAAGAAACAGCCACCCCAAAGTTTGGGACGGCTCTGTTTACAAGAACCTCATTTACGGTACAAGTTCAATATCACAGAAAGCGAAAAATGGATAATGAATTTGTGGTACTTACGTACAATGCAATATCACTCAGCAATGAAATGTATATCATCAAGCCCGTAGCAGCATAATGAGTGGATTCAGGTACGATGATTCTAAGTGAAATAAGTCACACAGAAAAAGAAACATCATAAGATATCCCTACTACACGGAATGTAAACTTGGCTACCCAGGAACTGAAATACAAAACAGAACAGTGTCTCAAATGTAGAAAACCAACTTATGCTTGCTTAAGGGGAAAGGTGAATTGGGGTGCTGCATAAAACCAGAGATTGAAATTAGCACAGATACCGTTCCATAAGCCAAATATGTAATAGACAAGAGCTACTCCTTGCTCAACGAAGAGGACTCAACACCCCATATTAAACGTCTAGGAATATACCTGACTAGTAAGAATCTTAAAACCTATGGATTTATATCTCTCCGAAAGGGAATTAAGCGTGTGTACAGTGGCATAAGCACAGCAGTGATAGGATTGGTGAGGTTCGGTGAGCCAATGCAGAACCTTTGAAGTCATATTGCATGGTACCCATTCCATGGGTCTCAACTCTCCAGGTTTAAGGGATTCTTCCTTCAGCTAAAACATGCATGTGGAACCCAGAGTATGATCCACCGTGTGATCGGGAAACGTGTTGAAATGTGTCTCAGGTTTCGTCTCCTCGTACTCGGGTGCAACATTCCAGACGCTTTACTAACACTCTCCCCACTTGGAGAGTCAGTGCCTTTAACCTCCTGTTTGGCCCAGTTTGCAATTTCTGCGGAAGATGAACAGGAATAGGGAGAACCAATGAGAGACTATCTGGAGGTGTCTGGACGGGCAAATTTAACTCTCATTTCCCACCAGGAAGAGGAATTAACCAAAGGCTCAGCTTGCCATGCCGGAACCACACTAGGGCCTGAAGCAATCCTGCGGTGTTGCGGCCAGCTCACAAGAAAGCGAGTTGAAGAAAGCAGATCAGGGGCACTGTAATACACAAACCTGCAGAGTTAAAAATGACAGCTATCGTCCAAAAATATATTGAAGTAAGGCTGCCAAGAGGACTTGAAAGCGGGGCAGAATTGCAGGAATCCGATTTCAGGAGGTAGACTGGAATTGCATGTAAAGCATAGGAAAAGAGGCAGAACGTCCACAATGATGCACTTGGCCAAAAAGGGCGTATGCGTTTTTTCCTGAATATATTCAGGAAAAAACGCATACGCACTTTTTGGCCAACCAAGCAAGCTTGCAAAGGAAATCTGCACAACAATGAAGTCTCACTGCCCCCCGGTCAAATGGGCCATCTGAAAAAAGTGTAAAATCCAGAAAGGCAGGACAGGCCATGGAGAACTGGGAGCCTTGTTATGCTGATGGGCGGGATGTAAATTGCCAACAGCCACTCTGGAGAAGTGTATGGTGTTTCCTGAAACATCTACAAAACAAAGCAACAGAGCCTAGGGCACTTCCACTTATGGTCCTATAGCTTAGGGAAATTAAAATCAAAAAGACACAGCCACCCCAAAGTTTGGGACGGCTCTGTTTACAAGAACCTCGTTTACAGTACAAGTTCAATATCACAGAAAGTGAAAAATGGATAAAGAAGTTGTGGTACTTACGTACAATGCAATATCACTCAGCAATGAAATCTATGTCATCAGGCCCATAGCAGCATAATGAGTGGATTCAGGTACGATGATTCTAAGTGAGATAAGTCACACAGAAAAAGAAACATCATAAGATATCACTACTACACGGAATGTAAACTTGGCTACACAGGAACAGAATTACAAAACAGAACAGGGTCTCAAATGTAGAAAACCAACTTATGCTTTCTTAAGGGGAAAGGTGAGTTGGGGTGCTGCATAAAACCAGAGATTGAAATTAGCACAGATACCGTTCCATAAGCCAAATATGTAATAGACAAGAGCTACTCCTTTCTCAACCAAGTGGAATCAACACCCCATATTAAACGCCTAAGAATATACCTGACTAGTAAGAATCTTAAAACCTATGGATTTCTATGTCTCCGAAAGAGAATCAAGCGTGTGTACAGCGGCATAAACGCAGCAGTGATAGGATTGGTGAGGTTCGGTGAGCAAATGCAGACCCTTTGAAGTCATATTGCATGGTACCCATTCCATGGGTCTCAACTCTCCAGGTTTAAGGGATTCTTCCTTCAGCTAAAACATGCATTTGGAACCCAGAGTATGATCCACCATGTGATCGGGAAACGTGTTTAAATGTGTCTCAGGTTTCGTCCCCTGGTACTCGGGTGCAACATTCCAGACGCTTTACTAACACTCTCCCCACTTGGAGAGTCAGTGCCTTTAAACTCCTGTTTGGCCCAGTTTGCAATTTCTGCGGAAAATGAACAGGAATAGGGAGAACCAATGAGAGACTAGCTGGAGGTGTCTGGACGGGCAAATTTAACTCTCATTTCCCACCAGGAAGAGGAATTAACCAATGGCTCAGCATGCCATTCCAGAACCACACTAGGGCCTGAAGCAATGCTGCGGTGTTGCGGCCAGCTCACAAGAAAGCGAGTTGAAGAAAGGAGCTCAGAGGCACTGTAATTCACAAACCTGCAGAGTTATAAATGACAGCTATCGTCCAAAAATATATTGAAGTAAGGCTGCCAAGAGGACTTGAAAGCGGGGCAGAATTGCAGGAAACCGGTTTCAGGAGGTAGACTGGAATTGCATGTAAAGCATAGGAAAAGAGGCAGAACGTCCACAATGATGCACTTGGCCAAAAAGGGCGTATGCGTTTTTTCCTGAATATATTCAGGAAAAAACGCATACGCCCTTTTTGGCCAACCAAGCAAGCTTGCTAAGGAAATCTGCACTACAATGAAGTCTCACTGCCCCCCGGTCAAAAGGGCCATCTGAAAAAAGTATAACATCCAGAAAGGCAGGACAGGCCATGGAGAACTGGGAGCCTTGTTATGCTGATGGGCGGGATGTAAATTGCCAACAGCCACTCTGGAGAAGTGTATGGTGTTTCCTGAAACATCTAAAAAACAAAGCAACAGAGCCTAGGGCACTTCCACTTATGGTCCTATAGCTTAGGGAAATTAAAATCAAAAAGACACAGCCACCCCAAAGTTTGGGCCGGCTCTGTTTACAAGAATCTCGTTTATGGTACAAGTTCAATATCGCAGAAAGTGAAAAATGGATAAAGAAGTTGTGGTACTTACGTACAATGCAATATCACTCAGGAATGAAATCTATGTCATCAGGCCCGTAGCAGCATAATGAGTGGATTCAGGTACGATGATTCTAAGTGAAATAAGTCACATAGAAAAAGAAACATCATAAGATATCACTAATACACGGAATGTAAACTTGGCTACACAGGAACTGAATTACAAAACAGAACAGGATCTCAAATGTAGAAAACCAACTTATGCTTGCTTAAGGGGAAAGGTGAGTTGGGGTGCTGCATAAAACCAGAGATTGAAATTAGCACAGATACCATTCCATAAGCCAAATAGGTAATAGACAAGAGCTACTCCTTGCTCAACGAAGTGGACTCAACACCCCATATTAAATGCCTAAGAATATACCTGACTAGTAAGAATCTTAACACCTATGGATTTATATGTCTCCGAAAGAGAATCAAGCGTGTGTACAGCGGCATAAATGCTGCAGTGATAGGATTGGTGAGGTTCGGTGAGCAAATGCAGACGCTTTGAAGTCATATTGCATGGTACCCATTCCATGGGTCTCAACTCTCCAGGTTTAAGGGATTCTTCCTTCAGCTAAAACATGCATGTGGAACCCAGAGTATGATCCACCGTGTGATCGGGAAACGTGTTCAAATGTGTCTCAGTTTTCGTCCCCTGGTACTCGGGTGCAACATTCCAGTCGCTTTACTAACACTCTCCCCACTTGGAGAGTCAGTGCCTTTAACCTCCTGTTTGGCCCAGTTTGCAATTTCTGCGGAAAATGAACAGAAATAGGGAGAACCAATGAGAGACTAGCTGGAGGTGTCTGGACGGGCAAATTTAACTCTCATTTCCCACCAGGAAGAGGAATTAACCAAAGGCTCAGCGTGCCATGCCAGAACCACACTAGGGCCTGAAGCAATCCTGCGGTGTTGCGGCCAGCTCACAAGAAAGCGAGTTGAAGAAAGGAGCTCAGGGACACTGTAATTCACAAACCTGCAGAGTTAAAAATGACAGCTATCGTCCAAAAATATATTGAAGTAAGGCTGCCAAGAGGACTTGAAAGCGGGGCAGAATTGCAGGAATCCGATTTCAGGAGGTAGACTGGAATTGCATGTAAAGCATAGGAAAAGAGGCAGAACGTCCACAATGATGCACTTGGCCAAAAAGGGCGTATGCGTTTTTTCCTGAATATATTCAGGAAAAAACGCATACGCCCTTTTTGGCCAACCAAGCAAGCTTGCAAAGGAAATCTGCACTACAATGAAGTCTCACTGCCCCCCGGTCAAAAGGGCCATCTGAAAAAAGTGTAAAATCCAGAAAGGCAGGACAGGCCATGTAGAACTGGGAGCCTTGTTATGCTGATGGGCGGGATGTAAATTGCCAACAGCCACTCTGGAGAAGTGTATGGTGTTTCCTGAAACATCTAAAAAACAAAGCAACAGAGCCTAGGGCACTTCCACTTATGGTCCTATAGCTTAGGGAAATTAAAATCAAAAAGACACAGCCACCCCAAAGTTTGGGACGGCTCTGTTTACAAGAACCTCATTTACAGTACAAATTCAATATCACAGAAGGTGAAAAATGGATAAAGAATTTGTGGTACTTACGTACAATGCAATATCACTCAGCAATGAAATCTATATCATCAGGCCCGTAGCAGCATAATGAGTGGATTCAGGTACGATGATTCTAAGTGAGATAAGTCACACAGAAAATGAAACATCATAAGATATCACTACTACACGGAATGTAAACTTGGCTACACAGAAACTGAATTACAAAACAGAACACGGTCTCAAATGTAGAAAACCAACTTATGCTTGCTTAAGGGGAAAGGTGAGTTGGGGTTCTGCATAAAACCAGAGATTGAAATTAGCACAGATACCATTCCATAAGCCAAATATGTAATAGACAAGAGCTACTCCTTGCTCAACGAAGTGGACTCTACACCCCATATTAATCGCCTAAGAATATACCTGACTAGTAATAATCTTAAAACCTATGGATTTATATGTCTCCAAAAGAGAATCAAGCATGTGTACAGTGGCATAAACGCAGCAGTGATAGGATTTCTGAGGTTTGATGAGCAAATGCAGACCCTTTGAAGTCATATTGCATGGTAGCCATTCCATGGGTCTCAACTCTCCAGGTTTAAGGGATTCTTCCTTCAGCTAAAACATGCATGTGGAACCCAGAGTATGATCCACCGTGTGATCGGGAAACGTGTTCAAATGTGTCTCAGTTTTTGTCCCCTGGTACTCGGGTGCAACATTCCAGACGCTTTACTAACACTCTCCCCACTTGGAGAGTCACTGCCTTTAACCTCCTGTTTGGCCCAGTTTGCAATTTCTGCGGAAAATGAACAGGAATAGGGAGAACCAATGAGAGACTAGCTGGAGGTGTCTGGATGGGCAAATTTAACTCTCATTTCCCACCAGGAAGAGGAATTAACCAAAGGCTCAGCGTGCCATGCCGGAACCACACTAGGGCCTGAAGCAATCCTGCGGTGTTGCGGCCAGCTCACAAGAAAGCGAGTTGAAGAAAGGAGCTCAGGGGCACTGTAATTCACAAACCTGCAGAGTTAAAAATGACAGCTATCGTCCAAAAATATATTGAAGTAAGGCTGCCAAGAGGACTCGAAATTGGGGCAGAATTGCAGGAATCCGATTTCAGGAGGTAGACTGGAATTGCATGTAAAGCATAGGAAAAGAGACAGAATGTCCACAATGATGCACTTGGCCAAAAAGGGCGTATGCGTTTTTTCCTGAATATATTCAGGAAAAAACCCATACGCCCTTTTTGGCCAACCAAGCAAGCTTGCAAAGGAAATCTGCACTACAATGAAGTCTCACTGCCCCCCAGTCAAAAGGGCCATCTGAAAAAAGTGTAAAATCCAGAAAGGCAGGACAGGCCATGGAGAACTGGGAGCCTTGTTATGCTGATGGGCGGGATGTAAATTGCCAACAGCCACTCTGGAGAAGTGTATGGTGTTTCCTGAAACATCTAAAAAACAAAGCAACAGAGCCTAGGGCACTTCCACTTATGGTCTTATAGCTTAGGGAAATTAAAATCAAAAAGAAACAGCCACCCCAAAGTTTGGGACGGCTCTGTTTACAAGAACCTCATTTACGGTACAAGTTCAATATCACAGAAAGCGAAAAATGGATAAAGAATTTGTGGTACTTACGTACAATGCAATATCACTCAGCAATGAAATGTATATCATCAAGCCCGTAGCAGCATAATGAGTGGATTCAGGTACGATGATTCTAAGTGAGATAAGTCACACAGAAAAAGAAACATCATAAGATATCACTACTACACGGAATGTAAACTTGGCTACACAGGAACAGAATTACAAAACAGAACAGGGTCTCAAATGTAGAAAACCAACTTATGCTTTCTTAAGGGGAAAGGTGAGTTGGGGTGCTGCATAAAACCAGAGATTGAAATTAGCACAGATACCGTTCCATAAGCCAAATATGTAATAGACAAGAGCTACTCCTTTCTCAACCAAGTGGAATCAACACCCCATATTAAACGCCTAAGAATATACCTGACTAGTAAGAATCTTAACACCTATGGATTTATATGTCTCCGAAAGAGAATCAAGCGTGTGTACAGCGGCATAAACGCAGCAGTGATAGGATTGGTGAGGTTCGGTGAGCAAATGCAGACCCTTTGAAGTCATATTGCATGGTACCCATTCCATGGGTCTCAACTCTCCAGGTTTAAGGGATTCTTCCTTCAGCTAAAACATGCATTTGGAACCCAGAGTATGATCCACCGTGTGATCGGGAAACGTGTTTAAATGTGTCTCAGGTTTCGTCCCCTGGTACTCGGGTGCAACATTCCAGACGCTTTACTAACACTCTCCCCACTTGGAGAGTCAGTGCCTTTAAACTCCTGTTTGGCCCAGTTTGCAATTTCTGCGGAAAATGAACAGGAATAGGGAGAACCAATGAGAGACTAGCTGGAGGTGTCTGGACGGGCAAATTTAACTCTCATTTCCCACCAGGAAGAGGAATTAACCAATGGCTCAGCATGCCATTCCAGAACCACACTAGGGCCTGAAGCAATGCTGCGGTGTTGCGGCCAGCTCACAAGAAAGCGAGTTGAAGAAAGGAGCTCAGGGGCACTGTAATTCACAAACCTGCAGAGTTATAAATGACAGCTATCGTCCAAAAATATATTGAAGTAAGGCTGCCAAGAGGACTTGAAAGCGGGGCAGAATTGCAGGAAACCGGTTTCAGGAGGTAGACTGGAATTGCATGTAAAGCATAGGAAAAGAGGCAGAACGTCCACAATGATGCACTTGGCCAAAAAGGGCGTATGCGTTTTTTCCTGAATATATTCAGGAAAAAACGCATACGCCCTTTTTGGCCAACCAAGCAAGCTTGCAAAGGAAATCTGCACTACAATGAAGTCTCACTGCCCCCCGGTCAAAAGGGCCATCTGAAAAAAGTGTAACATCCAGAAAGGCAGGACAGGCCATGGAGAACTGGGAGCCTTGTTATGCTGATGGGCGGGATGTAAATTGCCAACAGCCACTCTGGAGAAGTGTATGGTGTTTCCTGAAACATCTAAAAAACAAAGCAACAGAGCCTAGGACATTTCCACTTATGGTCCTATAGCTTAGGGAAATTAAAATAAAAAAGACACAGTCACCCCAAAGTTTGGGACAGCTCTGTTTACAAGAACCTCGTTTACGGTACAAGTTCTATATCACAGAAAGCGAAAAATGGATAAAGAAGTTGTGGTACTTACGTACAATGCAATATCACTCAGCAATGAAATGTATGTCATCAGGCCCGTAACAGCATAATGAGTGGATTCAGGTACGATGATTCTAAGTAAGATAAGTCACACAGAAAAAGAAACATCATAAGATATCACTACTACACGGAATGTAAACTTGGCTACACAGGAACAGAATTACAAAACAGAACAGGGTGTCAAATGTAGAAAACCAACTTATGCTTGCTTAAGGGGAAAGGTGAATTGGGGTGCTGCATAAAACCAGAGATTGAAATTAGCACAGATACCGTTCCACAAGCCAAATATGTAATAGACAAGATCTACTCCTTGCTCAACGAAGAGGACACAACACCCCATATTAAACGCCTAAGAATATACCTGACTAGTAAGAATCTTAAAACCTATGGACTTATTTGTCTCCGAAAGAGAATCAAGCGTGTGTACAGCGGCATAAGCGCAGCAGTGATAGGATTGGTGACGTTCGGTGAGCAAATGCAGACCCTTTGAAGTCATATTGCGTGGTACCTATTCCTTGGGTCTCAACTTTCCAGGTTTAAGGGATTCTTCCTTCAGCTAAAACATGCATGTGGAACCCAGAGTATGATCCACCGTGTGATCGGAAAACGTGTTCAAATGTGTCAGTTTTCGTCCGCTGGTACTCGGGTGCAACATTCCAGATGCTTTACTAACACTCTCCCCACTTGGAGAGTCAGTGCCTTTAACCTCCTGTTTGGCCCAGTTCGCAATTTCTGCGGAAGATGAACAGGAATAGGGAGAACCAATGAGAGACTAGCTGGAGGTGTCTGGACGGGCAAATTTAACTCTCATTTCCCACCAGGAAGAGGAATTAAACAAAGGCTCAGCGTGCCATTCCGGAACCACACTATGTCCTGAAGCAATCCTGTGGTGTTGCGGCCAGCTCACAAGAAAGCGAGTTGAAGAAAGGAGCTCAGGGGCACTGTATTTCACAAACCTGCAGAGTTAAAAATGACAGCTATCGTCCAAAAATATATTGAAGTAAGGGTACCAAGAGGACTTGAAAGCGGGGCAGAATTGTAGGAAACCGATTTCAGGAGGTAGACTGGAATTGCATGTAAAGCATAGGAAAAGAGGCAGAACGTCCACAATGATGCACTTGGCCAAAAAGGGCGTATGCGTTTTTTCCTGAATATATTCAGGAAAAAACGCATACGCCCTTTTTGGCCAACCAAGCAAGCTTGCAAAGGAAATCTGCACTACAATGAAGTCTCACTGCCCCCCGGTCAATAGGGCCATCTGAAAAAAGTGTAAAATCCAGAAAGGCAGGACAGGCCATGGAGAACTGGGAGCCTTGGTATGCTGATGGGCGGGATGTAAATTGCCAACAGCCACTCTGGAGAAGTGTATGGTGTTTCCTGAAACATCTAAAAAACAAAGCAACAGAGCCTAGGGCACTTCCACTTATGGTCCTATAGCTTAGGGAAATTAAAATCAAAAAGACACAGCCACCCCAAAGTTTGGGACGGCTCTGTTTACAAGAACCTCGTTGACAGTACAAGTTCAATATCACAGAAAGTGAAAAATGGACAAAGATTTTGTGGTACTTACGTACAATGCAATATCACTCAGCAATGAAATCTATATCATCAGGCCCGTAGCAGCATAATGAGTGGATTCAGGTACGATGATTCTAAGTGAGATAAGTCACACAGAAAAAGAAACATCATAAGATATCACTACTACACGGAATGTAAACTTGGCTACACAGAAACTGAATTACAAAACAGAACACGGTCTCAAATGTAGAAAACCAACTTATGCTTGCTTAAGGGGAAAGGTGAGTTGGGGTTCTTCATAAAACCAGAGATTGAAATTAGCACAGATACCATTCAATAAGCCAAATATGTAATAGACAAGAGCTACTCCTTGCTCAACGAAGTGGACTCTACACCTCATATTAATCGCCTAAGAATATACCTGACTAGTAATAATCTTAAAACCTATGGATTTATATGTCTCCAAAAGAGAAACAAGCATGTGTACAGCGGCATAAACGCAGCAGTGATAGGATTGGTGAGGTTCGGTGAGCAAATGCAGACCCTTTGAAGTCATATTGCATGGTACCCATTCCATGGGTCTCAACTCTCCAGGTTTAAGGGATTCTTCCTTCAGCTAAAACATGCATGTGGAACCCAGAGTATGATCAACCGTGTGATCGGGAAACGTGTTCAAATGTGTCTCAGTTTTTGTCCCCTGGTACTCGGGTGCAACATTCCAGACGCTTTACTAACACTCTCCCCAATTGGAGAGACAGTGCCTTTAACCTCCTGTTTGGCCCAGTTTGCAATTTCTGCGGAAAATGAACAGAAATAGGGAGAACCAATGAGAGACTAGCTGGAGGTGTCTGGATGGGCAAATTTAACTCTCATTTCCCACCAGGAAGAGGAATTAACCAAAGGCTCAGCGTGCCATGCCGGAACCACACTAGGGCCTGAAGCAATGCTGCGGTGTTGCGGCCAGCTCACAAAAAAGCGAGTTGAAGAAAGGAGCTCAGGGGCACTGTAATTCACAAACCTGCAGAGTTATAAATGACAGCTATCGTCCAAAAATATATTGAAGTAAGGCTGCCAAGAGGACTTGAAAGCGGGGCAGAATTGCAGGAAACCGATTTCAGGAGGTAGACTGGAATTGCATGTAAAGCATAGGAAAAGAGGCAGAACGTCCACAATGATGCACTTGGCCAAAAAGGGCGTATGCGTTTTTTCCTGAATATATTCAGGAAAAAACGCATACGCCCTTTTTGGCCAACCAAGCAAGCTTGCAAAGGAAATCTGCACTACAATGAAGTCTCACTGCCCCCCGGTCAATAGGGCCATCTGAAAAAAGTGTAAAATCCAGAAAGGCAGGACAGGCCATGGAGAACTGGGAGCCTTGTTATGCTGATGGGCGGGATGTAAATTGCCAACAGCCACTCTGGAGAAGTGTATGGTGTTTCCTGAAACATCTAAAAAACAAAGCAACAGAGCCTAGGGCACTTCCACTTATGGTCCTATAGCTTAGGGAAATTAAAATCAAAAAGACACAGCCACCCCAAAGTTTGGGACGGCTCTGTTTACAAGAACCTCGTTGACAGTACATGTTCAATATCACAGAAAGTGAAAAATGGACAAAGATTTTGTGGTACTTACGTACAATGCAATATCACTCAGCAATGAAATCTATATCATCAGGCCCGTAGCAGCATAATGAGTGGATTCAGGTACGATGATTCTAAGTGAGATAAGTCACACAGAAAAAAAAACATCATAAGATATCACTACTACACGGAATGTAAACTTGGCTACACAGAAACTGAATTACAAAACAGAACACGGTCTCAAATGTAGAAAACCAACTTATGCTTGCTTAAGGGGAAAGGTGAGTTGGGGTTCTTCATAAAACCAGAGATTGAAATTAGCACAGATACCATTCAATAAGCCAAATATGTAATAGACAAGAGCTACTCCTTGCTCAACAAAGTGGACTCTACACCCCATATTAATCGCCTAAGAATATACCTGACTAGTAATAATCTTAAAACCTATGGATTTATATGTCTCCAAAAGAGAAACAAGCATGTGTACAGCGGCATAAACGCAGCAGTGATAGGATTGGTGAGGTTCGGTGAGCAAATGCAGACCCTTTGAAGTCATATTGCATGGTACCCATTCCATGGGTCTCAACTCTCCAGGTTTAAGGGATTCTTCCTTCAGCTAAAACATGCATGTGGAACCCAGAGTATGATCAACCGTGTGATCGGGAAACGTGTTCAAATGTGTCTCAGTTTTTGTCCCCTGGTACTCGGGTGCAACATTCCAGACGCTTTACTAACACTCTCCCCAATTGGAGAGACAGTGCCTTTAACCTCCTGTTTGGCCCAGTTTGCAATTTCTGCGGAAAATGAACAGAAATAGGGAGAACCAATGAGAGACTAGCTGGAGGTGTCTGGATGGGCAAATTTAACTCTCATTTCCCACCAGGAAGAGGAATTAACCAAAGGCTCAGCGTGCCATGCCGGAACCACACTAGGGCCTGAAGCAATGCTGCGGTGTTGCGGCCAGCTCACAAAAAAGCGAGTTGAAGAAAGGAGCTCAGGGGCACTGTAATTCACAAACATGCAGAGTTATAAATGACAGCTATCGTCCAAAAATATATTGAAGTAAGGCTGCCAAGAGGACTTGAAAGCGGGGCAGAATTGCAGGAAACCGATTTCAGGAGGTAGACTGGAATTGCATGTAAAGCATAGGAAAAGAGGCAGAACGTCCACAATGATGCACTTGGCCAAAAAGGGCGTATGCGTTTTTTCCTGAATATATTCAGGAAAAAACGCATACGCCCTTTTTGGCCAACCAAGCAAGCTTGCAAAGGAAATCTGCACTACAATGAAGTCTCACTGCCCCCCGGTCAAAAGGGCCATCTGAAAAAAGTATAACATCCAGAAAGGCAGGACAGGCCATGGAGAACTGGGAGCCTTGTTATGCTGATGGGCGGGATGTAAATTGCCAACAGCCACTCTGGAGAAGTGTATGGTGTTTCCTGAAACATCTACAAAACAAAGCAACAGAGCCTAGGGCACTTCCACTTATGGTCCTATAGCTTAGGGAAATTAAAATCAAAAAGACACAGCCACCCCAAAGTTTGGGCCGGCTCTGTTTACAAGAATCTCGTTTATGGTACAAGTTCAATATCGCAGAAAGTGAAAAATGGATAAAGAAGTTGTGGTACTTACGTACAATGCAATATCACTCAGGAATGAAATCTATGTCATCAGGCCCGTAGCAGCATAATGAGTGGATTCAGGTACGATGATTCTAAGTGAAATAAGTCACACAGAAAAAGAAACATCATAAGATATCACGACTACATGGAATGTTACCTTGGCTACACAGGAACTGAATTACAAAACAGAACAGGGTCTCAAATGTAGAAAACCAACTTATGCTTGCTTAAGGGGAAAGGTGAGTTGGGGTGCTGCATAAAACCAGAGATTGAAATTAGCACAGATACCATTCCATAAGCCAAATAGGTAATAGACAAGAGCTACTCCTTGCTCAACGAAGTGGACTCTACACCCCATATTAATCGCCTAAGAATATAACTGACTAGTAATAATCTTAAAACCTATGGATTTATATGTCTCCAAAAGAGAATCAAGCATGTGTACAGCGGCATAAACGCAGCAGTGATAGGATTTCTGAGGTTTGATGAGCAAATGCAGACCCTTTGAAGTCATATTGCATGGTAGCCATTCCATGGGTCTCAACTCTCCAGGTTTAAGGGATTCTTCCTTCAGCTAAAACATGCATGTGGAACCCAGAGTATGATCCACCGTGTGATTGGGAAACGTGTTCAAATGTGTCTCAGTTTTCGTCCCTTGGTACTCGGGTGCAACATTCCAGACGCTTTACTAACACTCTCCCCACTTGGAGAGTCAGTGCCTTTAACCTCCTGTTTGGCCCAGTTTGCAATTTCTGCGGAAAATGAACAGGAATAGGGAGAACCAATGAGAGACTAGCTGGAGGTGTCTGGATGGGCAAATGTAACTCTCATTTCCCACCAGGAAGAGGAATTAACCAAAGGCTCAGCGTACCATGCCGGAACCACGCTAGGGCCTGAAGCAATCCTGCGGTGTTGCGGCCAGCTCACAAGAAAGCGAGTTGAAGAAAGGAGCTCAGGGACACTGTAATTCACAAACCTGCAGAGTTAAAAATGACAGCTATCGTCCAAAAATATATTGAAGTAAGGCTGCCAAGAGGACTCGAAAGCGGGGCAGAATTGCAGGAATCCGATTTCAGGAGGTAGACTGGAATTGCATGTAAAGCATAGGAAAAGAGACAGAATGTCCACAATGATGCACTTGGCCAAAAAGGGCGTATGCGTTTTTTCCTGAATATATTCAGGAAAAAACGCATACGCCCTTTTTGGCCAACCAAGCAAGCTTGCAAAGGAAATCTGCACTACAATGAAGTCTCACTGCCCCCCAGTCAAAAGGGCCATCTGAAAAAAGTGTAAAATCCAGAAAGGCCTGACAGGCCTTGGAGAACTGGGAGCCTTGTTATGCTGATGGGCGGGATGTAAATTGCCAACAGCCACTCTGGAGAAGTGTATGGTGTTTCCTGAAACATCTAAAAAACAAAGCAACAGAGCCTAGGGCACTTCCACTTATGGTCCTATAGCTTAGGGAAATTAAAATCAAAAAGAAACAGCCACCCCAAAGTTTGGGACGGCTCTGTTTACAAGAACCTCATTTACGGTACAAGTTCAATAACACAGAAAGCGAAAAATGGATAAAGAATTTGTGGTACTTACGTACAATGCAATATCACTCAGCAATGAAATCTATATCATCAGGCCCGTAGCAGCATAATGAGTGGATTCAGGTACGATGATTCTAAGTGAAATAAGTCACACAGGAAAAGAAACATCATAAGATATCCCTACTACACGGAATGTAAACTTGGCTACCCAGGAACTGAAATACAAAACAGAACAGGGTCTCAAATGTAGAAAACCAACTTATGCTTGCTTAAGGGGAAAGGTGAGTTGGGGTTCTGCATAAAACCAGAGATTGAAATTAGCACAGATACCGTTCCATAAGCCAAATATGTAATAGACAAGAGCTACTCCTTGCTCAACGAAGAGGACTCAACACCCCATATTAAACGTCTAAGAATATACCTGACTAGTAAGAATCTTAAAATCTATGGATTTATATGTCTCCGAAAGAGAATCAAGTTTGTGTACAGTGGCATAAGCGCAGCAGTGATAGGATTGGTGAGGTTCGGTGAGCCAATGCAGAACCTTTGAAGTCATATTGAATGGTACCCATTCCATGGGTCTCAACTCTCCAGGTTTAAGGGATTCTTCCTTCAGCTAAAACATGCATGTGGAACCCAGAGTATGATCCACCGTGTGATCGGGAAACGTGTTCAAATGTGTCTCAGTTTTTGTCCCCTGGTACTC
Source organism: Pseudorca crassidens (assembly GCF_039906515.1). NCBI lineage: Eukaryota > Metazoa > Chordata > Mammalia > Artiodactyla > Delphinidae > Pseudorca > Pseudorca crassidens. The sequence goes on along the minus strand of NC_090298.1, from coordinate 179,254,096 downwards.
GGGTGCAACATTCCAGACGCTTTACTAAAACTCTCCCCACTTTGAGAGTCAGTGCCTTTAACCTCCTGTTTGGCCCAGTTTGCAATTTCTATGGAAAATGAACAGGAATAGGGAGAACCAATGAGAGACTAGCTGGAGGTGTCTGGACGGGCAAATTTAACTCTCATTTCCCACCAGGAAGAGGAATTAACCAAAGGCTCAGCGTGCCATACCGGAACCACACTAGGGCCTGAAGGAATCCTGCGGTGTTGCGGCCAGCTCACAAGAAAGCGAGTTGAAGAAAGGAGCTCAGGGGCACTGTAATTCACAAACCTGCAGAGTTATAAATGACAGCTATCGTCCAAAAATATATTGAAGTAAGGCTGCCAAGAGGACTCGAAAGCGGGGCAGAATTGCAGGAATCCGATTTCAGGAGGTAGACTGGAATTGCATGTAAAGCATAGGAAAAGAGGCAGAACGTCCACAATGATGCACTTGGCCAAAAAGGGCATATGCGTTTTTTCCTGAATATATTCAGTAAAAAACGCATACGCCCTTTTTGGCCAACCAAGCAAGCTTGCAAAGGAAATCTGCAGTACAATGAAGTCTCACTGCCCCCCGGTCAAAAGGGCCATCTGAAAAAAGTGTAAAATCCAGAAAGGCAGGACAGGCCATGGAGAACTGGGAGCCTTGTTATGCTGATGGGCGGGATGTAAATTGCCAACAGCCACTCTGGAGAAGTGTATGGTGTTTCCTGAAACATCTAAAAAACAAAGCAACAGAGCCTAGGGCACTTCCACTTATGGTCCTATAGCTTAGGGAAATTAAAATCAAAAAGACACAGCCACCCCAAAGTTTGGGACGGCTCTGTTTACAAGAACCTCGTTTACGGTACAAGTTCAATGTCACAGAAAGCGAAAAATGGATAAAGAATTTGTGGTACTTACGTACAATGCAATATCACTCAGCAATGAAATCTATGTCATCAGGCCCGTAGCAGCATAATGAGTGGATTCAGGTACGATGATTCTAAGTGAGATAAGTCACACAGAAAAAGAAACATCATAAGATATCACTAATACATGGAATGTAAACTTGGCTACACAGGAACTGAATTACAAAACAGAACAGGATCTCAAATGTAGAAAACCAACTTATGCTTGCTTAAGGGGAAAGGTGAGTTGGGGTGCTGCATAAAACCAGAGATTGAAATTAGCACAGATACCGTTCCATAAGCCAAATATGTAATAGACAAGAGCTACTCCTTGCTCAACGAAGTGGACTCAACACCCCATATTAAACGTCTAAGAATATACCTGACTAGTAAGAATCTTAAAACCTATGGATTTATATGTCTCCAAAAGAGAATCAAGCATGTGTACAGCGGCATAAACGCAGCAGTGATAGGATTGGTGAGGTTTGATGAGCAAATGCAGACCCTTTGAAGTCACATTGCATGGTAGCCATTCCATGGGTCTCAACTCTCCAGGTTTAAGGGATTCTTCCTTCAGCTAAAACATGCATGTGGAACCCAGAGTATGATCCACCGTGTGATCGGGAAACGTGTTCAAATGTGTCTCAGTTTTTGTCCCCTGGTACTCGGGTGCAACATTCCAGACGCTTTACTAACACTCTCCCCACTGGAGAGTCAGTGCCTTTAACCTCCTGTTTGGCCCAGTTTGCAATTTCTGTGGAAAATGAACAGGAATAGGGAGAACCAATGAGAGACTAGCTGGAGGTGTCTGGATGGGCAAATTTAACTCTCATTTCCCACCAGGAAGAGGAATTAACCAAAGGCTCAGCGTGCCATGCCAGAACCACACTAGGGCCTGAAGCAATCCTGCGGTGTTGCGGCCAGCTCACAAGAAAGCGAGTTGAAGAAAGGAGCTCAGGGACACTGTAATTCACAAACCTGCAGAGTTAAAAATGACAGCTATCGTCCAAAAATATATTGAAGTAAGGCTGCCAAGAGGACTTGAAAGCGGGGCAGGATTGCAGGAAACTGATTTCAGGAGGTAGACTGGAATTGCATGTAAAGCATAGGAAAAGAGGCAGAACGTCCACAATGATGCACTTGGCCAAAAAGTGCGTATGCGTTTTTTCCTGAATATATTCAGGAAAAAACGCATACGCCCTTTTTGGCCAACCAAGCAAGCTTGCAAAGGAAATCTGCACTACAATGAAGTCTCACTGCCCCCCGGTCAAAAGGGCCATCTGAAAAAAGTGTAAAATCCAGAAAGGCAGGATAGGCCATGGAGAACTGGGAGCCTTGTTATGCTGATGGGCGGGATGTAAATTGCCAACAGCCACTCTGGAGAAGTGTATGGTGTTTCCTGAAACATCTAAAAAACAAAGCAACAGAGCCTAGGGCACTTCCACTTATGGTCCTATAGCTTAGGGAAATTAAAATCAAAAAGACACAGCCACCCCAAAGTTTGGGACGGCTCTGTTTACAAGATCCTCGTTTACGGTACAAGTTCAATATCACAGAAAGCGAAAAATGGATAAAGAAGTTGTGGTACTTACGTACAATGCAATATCACTCAGCAATGAAATGTATATCATCAGGCCCGTAGCAGCATAATGAGTGGATTCAGGTACGATGATTCTAAGTGAAATAAGTCACACAGGAAAAGAAACATCATAAGATATCCCTACTACACGGAATGTAAACTTGGCTACCCAGGAACTGAAATACAAAACAGAACAGGGTCTCAAATGTAGAAAACCAACTTATGCTTGCTTAAGGGGAAAGGTGAATTGGGGTGCTGCATAAAACCAGAGATTGAAATTAGCACAGATACCATTCCATAAGCCAAATATGTAATAGACAAGAGCTACTCGTTGCTCAACGAAGAGGACTCAACACCCCATATTAAACGTCTAGGAATATACCTGACTAGTAAGAATCTTAAAACCTATGGATTTATATGTCTCCGAAAGGGAATCAAGCGTGTGTACAGTGGCATAAGCACAGCAGTGATAGGATTGGTGAGGTTCGGTGAGCCAATGCAGAACCTTTGAAGTCATATTGCATGGTACCCATTCCATGGGTCTCAACTCTCCAGGTTTAAGGGATTCTTCCTTCAGCTAAAACATGCATGTGGAACCCAGAGTATGATCCACCGTGTGATCGGGAAACGTGTTGAAATGTGTCTCAGGTTTCGTCTCCTCGTACTCGGGTGCAACATTCCAGACGCTTTACTAACACTCTCCCCACTTGGAGAGTCAGTGCCTTTAACCTCCTGTTTGGCCCAGTTTGCAATTTCTGCGGAAAATAAACAGGAATAGGGAGAACCAATGAGAGACTAGCTGGAGGTGTCTGGACGGGCAAATTTAACTCTCATTTCCCACCAGGAACAGGAATTAACCAAAGGCTCAGCATGCCATGCCGGAACCACACTAGGGCCTGAAGCAATCCTGCGGTGTTGCGGCCAGCTCACAAGAAAGCGAGTTGAAGAAAGCAGCTCAGGGGCACTGTAATACACAAACCTGCAGAGTTAAAAATGACAGCTATCGTCCAAAAATATATTGAAGTAAGGCTGCCAAGAGGACTTGAAAGCGGGGCAGAATTGCAGGAAACCGATTTCAGGAGGTAGACTGGAATTGCATGTAAAGCATAGGAAAAGAGGCAGAACGTCCACAATGATGCACTTGGCCAAAAAGGGCGTATGCGTTTTTTCCTGAATATATTCAGGAAAAAACGCATACGCCCTTTTTGGCCAACCAAGCAAGCTTGCAAAGGAAATCTGCACTACAATGAAGTCTCACTGCCCCCTGGTCAAAAGGGCCATCTGAAAAAAGTGTAAAATCCAGAAAGGCAGGACAGGCCATGGAGAACTGGGAGCCTTGTTATGCTGATGGGCAGGATGTAAATTGCCAACAGCCACTCTGGTGAAGTGTATGGTGTTTCCTGAAACATCTAAAAAACAAAGCAACAGAGCCTAGTGCACTTCCACTTATGGTCCTATAGCTTAGGGAAATTAAAATCAAAAAGACACAGTCACCCCAAAGTTTGGGACAGCTCTGTTTACAAGAACCTCGTTTACAGTTCGAGTTCAATATCACAGAAAGTGAAAAATGGATAAAGAAGTTGTGGTAGGTACGTACAATGCAATATCACTCAGCAATGAAATCTATGTCATCAGGCCCATAGCAGCATAATGAGTGGATTCAGGTACTATGATTCTAAGTGAGATAAGTCACACAGAAAAAGAAACATCATAAGATATCACTACTACACGGAATGTAAACTTGGCTACACAGGAACAGAATTACAAAACAGAACAGGGTCTCAAATGTAGAAAACCAACTTATGCTTTCTTAAGGGGAAAGGTGAGTTGGGGTGCTGCATAAAACCAGAGATTGAAATTAGCACAGATACCGTTCCATAAGCCAAATATGTAATAGACAAGAGCTACTCCTTTCTCAACCAAGTGGAATCAACACCCCATATTAAACGCCTAAGAATATACCTGACTAGTAAGAATCTTAAAACCTATGGATTTCTATGTCTCCGAAAGAGAATCAAGCGTGTGTACAGTGGCATAAGCGCAGCAGTGATAGGATTGGTGACGTTCGGTGAGCAAATGCAGACCCTTTGAAGTCATATTGCGTGGTACCCATTCCATGGGTCTCAACTCTCCAGGTTTAAGGGATTCTTCCTTCAGCTAAAACATGCATGTGGAACCCAGAGTATGATCCACCATGTGATCGGAAAACGTGTTCAAATGTGTCAGGTTTCGTCCGCTGGTACTCGGGTGCAACATTCCAGATGCTTTACTAACACTCTCCCCACATGGAGAGTCAGTGCCTTTAACCTCCTGTTTGGCCCAGTTAGCAATTTCTGCGGAAGATGAACAGGAATAGGGAGAACCAATGAGAGACTAGCTGGAGGTGTCTGGACGGGCAAATTTAACTCTCATTTCCCACCAGGAAGAGGAATTAAACAAAGGATCAGCGTGCCATTCCGGAACCACACTATGTCCTGAAGCAATCCTGCGGTGTTGCGGCCAGCTCACAAGAAAGCAAGTTGAAGAAAGGAGCTCAGGGGCACTGTATTTCACAAACCTGCAGAGTTAAAAATGACAGCTATCGTCCAAAAATATATTGAAGTAAGGGTGCCAAGAGGACTTGAAAGCGGGGCAGAATTGTAGGAAACCGATTTCAGGAGGTAGACTGGAATTGCATGTAAAGCATAGGAAAAGAGGCAGAACGTCCACAATGATGCACTTGGCCAAAAAGGGCGTATGCGTTTTTTCCTGAATATATTCAGGAAAAAACACATACGCCCTTTTTGGCCAACCAAGCAAGCTTGCAAAGGAAATCTGCACTACAATGAAGTCTCACTGCCCCTCGGTCAATAGGGCCATCTGAAAAAAGTGTAAAATCCAGAAAGGCAGGACAGGCCATGGAGAACTGGGAGCCTTGTTATGCTGATGGGCGGGATGTAAATTGCCAACAGCCACTCTGGAGAAGTGTATGGTGTTTCCTGAAACATCTAAAAAACAAAGCAACAGAGCCTAGGGCACTTCCACTTATGGTCCTATAGCTTAGGGAAATTAAAATCAAAAAGACACAGCCACCCCAAAGTTTGGGACGGCTCTGTTTACAAGAACCTCGTTTACAGTACAAGTTCAATATCACAGAAAGTGAAAAATGGACAAAGATTTTGTGGTACTTACGTACAATGGAATATCACTCAGCAATGAAATCTATATCATCAGGCCCGTAGCAGCATAATGAGTGGATTCAGGTACGATGATTCTAAGTGAGATAAGTCACACAGAAAAAGAAACATCATAAGATATCACTACTACACGGAATGTAAACTTGGCTACACAGAAACTGAATTACAAAACAGAACACGGTCTCAAATGTAGAAAACCAACTTATGCTTGCTTAAGGGGAAAGGTGAGTTGGGGTTCTGCATAAAACCAGAGATTGAAATTAGCACAGATACCATTCCATAAGCCAAATATGTAATAGACAAGAGCTACTCCTTGCTCAACGAAGTGGACTCTACACCCCATATTATTCGCCTAAGAATATACCTGACTAGTAATAATCTTAAAACCTATGGATTTATATGTCTCCAAAAGAGAATCAAGCATGTGTACAGCGGCATAAACGCAGCAGTGATAGGATTGGTGAGGTTTGATGAGCAAATGCAGACCCTTTGAAGTCATATTGCATGGTAGCCATTCCATGGGTCTCAACTCTCCAGGTTTAAGGGATTCTTCCTTCAGCTAAAACATGCATGTGGAACCCAGAGTATGATCAACCGTGTGATCGGGAAACGTGTTCAAATGTGTCTCAGTTTTTGTCCCCTGGTACTCGGGTGCAACATTCCAGACGCTTTACTAACACTCTCCCCACTTGGAGAGACAGTGCCTTTAACCTCCTGTTTGGCCCAGTTTGCAATTTCTGCGGAAAATGAACAGAAATAGGGAGAACCAATGAGAGACTAGCTGGAGGTGTCTGGATGGGCAAATTTAACTCTCATTTCCCACCAGGAAGAGGAATTAACCAAAGGCTCAGCGTGCCATGCCGGAACCACACTAGGGCCTGAAGCAATCCTGCGGTGTTGCGGCCAGCTCACAAAAAAGCGAGTTGAAGAAAGGAGCTCAGGGGCACTGTAATTCACAAACCTGCAGAGTTAAAAATGACAGCTATCGTCCAAAAATATATTGAAGTAAGGCTGCCAAGAGGACTTGAAAGCGGGGCAGAATTGCAGGAAACCGATTTCAGGAGGTAGACTGGAATTGCATGTAAAGCATAGGAAAAGAGGCAGAACGTCCACAATGATGCACTTGGCCAAAAAGGGCGTATGCGTTTTTTCCTGAATATATTCAGGAAAAAACGCATACGCCCTTTTTGGCCAACCAAGCAAGCTTGCAAAGGAAATCTGCACTACAATGAAGTCTCACTGCCCCCCGGTCAAAAGGGCCATCTGAAAAAAGTATAACATCCAGAAAGGCAGGACAGGCCATGGAGAACTGGGAGCCTTGTTATGCTGATGGGCGGGATGTAAATTGCCAACAGCCACTCTGGAGAAGTGTATGGTGTTTCCTGAAACATCTAAAAAACAAAGCAACAGAGCCTAGGGCACTTCCACTTATGGTCCTATAGCTTAGGGAAATTAAAATCAAAAAGACACAGCCACCCCAAAGTTTGGGCCGGCTCTGTTTACAAGAATCTCGTTTATGGTACAAGTTCAATATTGCAGAAAGTGAAAAATGGATAAAGAAGTTGTGGTACTTACGTACAATGCAATATCACTCAGGAATGAAATCTATGTCATCAGGCCCGTAGCAGCATAATGAGTGGATTCAGGTACGATGATTCTAAGTGAAATAAGTCACACAGAAAAAGAAACATCATAAGATATCACTAATACACGGAATGTAAACTTGGCTACACAGGAACTGAATTACAAAACAGAACAGGGTCTCAAATGTAGAAAACCAACTTATGCTTGCTTAAGGGGAAAGGTGAGTTGGGGTGCTGCATAAAACCAGAGATTGAAATTAGCACAGATACCATTCCATAAGCCAAATATGTAATAGACAAGAGCTACTCCTTGCTCAACGAAGTGGACTCAACACCCCATATTAAATGCCTAAGAATATACCTGACTAGTAAGAATCTTAACACCTATGGATTTATATGTCTCCGAAAGAGAATCAAGCGTGTGTACAGCGGCATAAACGCAGCAGTGATAGGATTGGTGAGGTTCGGTGAGCAAATGCAGACCCTTTGAAGTCATATTGCATGGTACCCATTCCATGGGTCTCAACTCTCCAGGTTTAAGGGATTCTTCCTTCAGCTAAAACATGCATGTGGAACCCAGAGTATGATCCACCGTGTGATCGGGAAACGTGTTCAAATGTGTCTCAGTTTTCGTCCCCTGGTACTCGGGTGCAACATTCCAGTCGCTTTACTAACACTCTCCCCACTTGGAGAGTCAGTGCCTTTAACCTCCTGTTTGGCCCAGTTTGCAATTTCTGCGGAAAATGAACAGGAATAGGGAGAACCAATGAGAGACTAGCTGGAGGTGTCTGGACGGGCAAATTTAACTCTCATTTCCCACCAGGAAGAGGAATTAACCAAAGGCTCAGCGTGCCATGCCAGAACCACACTAGGGCCTGAAGCCATGCTGTGGTGTTGCGGCCAGCTCAAAAGAAAGCGAGTTGAAGAAAGGAGCTCAGGGGCACTGTAATTCACAAACCTGCAGAGTTATAAATGACAGCTATCGTCCAAAAATATATTGAAGTAAGGCTGCCAAGAGGACTTGAAAGCGGGGCAGAATTGCAGGAAACCGATTTCAGGAGGTAGACTGGAATTGCATGTAAAGCATAGGAAAAGAGGCAGAACGTCCACAATGATGCACTTGGCCAAAAAGGGCGTATGCGTTTTTTCCTGAATATATTCAGGAAAAAACGCATACGCCCTTTTGGGCCAACCAAGCAAGCTTGCAAAGGAAATCTGCACTACAATGAAGTCTCACTGCCCCCCGGTCAAAAGGGCCATCTGAAAAAAGTATAAAATCCAGAAAGGCAGGACAGGCCATGGAGAACTGGGAGCCTTGTTATGCTGATGGGCGGGATGTAAATTGCCAATAGCCTCTCTGGAGAAGTGTATGGTGTTTCCTGAAACATCTACAAAACAAAGCAACAGAGCCTAGGGCACTTCCACTTATGGTCGTATAGCTTAGGGAAATTAAAATCAAAAAGACACAGCCACCATAAAGTTTGGGACGGCTATGTTTACAAGAACCTCGTTTACGGTACAAGTTCAATATCACAGAAAGCAAAGAATGGATAAAGAATTTGTGGTACTTACGTACAATGCAATATCACTCAGCAATGAAATGTATATCATCAGGCACGTAGCAGCATAATGAGTGGATTCAGGTACGATGATTCTAAGTGAAATAAGTCACACAGAAAAAGAAACATCATAAGATATCACTACTACATGGAATGTAACCTTGGCTACACAGGAACTGAATTACAAAACAGAACAGGGTCTCAAATGTAGAAAACAAACTTATGCTTGCTTAAGGGGAAAGGTGAGTTGGGGTGCTGCATAAAACCAGAGATTGAAATTAGCACAGATACCGTTCCATAAGCCAAATATGTAATAGACAAGAGCTACTCCTTGCTCAGCGAAGAGGACTCAACACCCCATATTAAACGTCTAAGAATATACCTGACTAGTAAGAATCTTAAAATCTATGGATTTATAAGTCTCCGAAAGAGAATCAAGCGTGTGTACAGAGGCATAAGCGCAGCAGTGATAGGATTGGTGAGGTTCGGTGAGCCAATGCAGAACCTTTGAAGTCATATTGCATGGTACCCATTCCATGGGTCTCAACTCTCCAGGTTTAAGGGATTCTTCCTTCAGCTAAAACATGCATGTGGAACCCAGAGTATGATCCACCGTGTGATCGGGAAACGTGTTCAAATGTCTCACTTTTCGTCCCCTGGTACTCGGGTGCAACATTCCAGACGCTTTACTAACACTCTCCCCACTTGGAGAGTCAGTGCCTTTAACCTCCTGTTTGGCCCAGTTTGCAATTTCTGCGGAAAATGAACAGGAATAGGGAGAACCAATGAGAGACTAGCTGGAGGTGTCTGGACGGGCAAATTTAACTCTCATTTCCCACCAGGAAGAGGAATTAACCAAAGGCTCAGCGTGCCATGCCGGAAACACACTAGGGCCTGAAGCAATCCTGCGGTGTTGCGGCCATCTCAGAAGAAAGCGAGTTGAAGAAAGGAGCTCAGGGGCACTGTAATTCACAAACCTGCAGAGTTAAAAATGACAGCTATCGTCCAAAAATATATTGAAGTAAGGCTGCCAAGAGGACTTGAAAGCGGGGCAGAATTGCAGGAAACCGATTTCAGGAGGTAGACTGGAATTGCATGTAAAGCATAGGAAAAGAGGCAGAACGTCCACAATGATGCACTTGGCCAAAAAGGGCGTATGCGTTTTTTCCTGAATATATTCAGAAAAAAACGCATACGCCCTTTTTGGCCAACCAAGCAAGCTTGCAAAGGAAATCTGCACTACAATGAAGTCTCACTGCCCCCCGGTCAAAAGGGCCATCTGAAAAAAGTATAAAATCCAGAAAGGCAGGACAGGCCATGGAGAACTGGGAGCCTTGTTATGCTGATGGGCGGGATGTAAATTGCCAACAGCCACTCTGGAGAAGTGTATGGTGTTTCCTGAAACATCTAAAAAACAAAGCAACAGAGCCTAGGGCACTTCCACTTATGGTCCTATAGCTTAGGGAAATTAAAATCAAAAAGACACAGCCACCCCAAAGTTTGGGACGGCTCTGTTTACAAGAACCTCATTTACAGTACAAATTCAATATCACAGAAGGTGAAAAATGGATAAAGAATTTGTGGTACTTACGTACAATGCAATATCACTCAGCAATGAAATCTATATCATCAGGCCCGTAGCAGCATAATGAGTGGATTCAGGTACGATGATTCTAAGTGAGATAAGTCACACAGAAAAAGAAACATCATAAGATATCACTACTACACGGAATGTAAACTTGGCTACACAGAAACTGAATTACAAAACAGAACACGGTCTCAAATGTAGAAAACCAACTTATGCTTGCTTAAGGGGAAAGGTGAGTTGGGGTTCTGCATAAAACCAGAGATTGAAATTAGCACAGATACCATTCCATAAGCCAAATATGTAATAGACAAGAGCTACTCTTTGCTCAACGAAGTGGACTCTACACCCCATATTAATCGCCTAAGAATATACCTGACTAGTAATAATCTTAAAACCTATGGATTTATATGTCTCCAAAAGAGAATCAAGCATGTGTACAGCAGCATAAACGCAGCAGTGATAGGATTGGTGAGGTTTGTTGAGCAAATGCAGACCCTTTGAAGTCATATTGCATGGTAGCCATTCCATGGGTCTCAACTCTCCAGGTTTAAGGGATTCTTCCTTCAGCTAAAACATGCATGTGGAACCCAGAGTATGATCCACCGTGTGATCGGGAAACGTGTTCAAATGTGTCTCAGATTTTCTCCGCTGGTACTCGGGTGCAACATTCCAGACGCTTTACTAAAACTCTCCCCACTTGGAGAGTCAGTGCCTTTAACCTCCTGTTTGGCCCAGTTTGCAATTTCTGCGGAAAATGAACAGGAATAGGGAGAACAAATGAGAGACTAGCTGGAGGTGTCTGGATGGGCAAATTTAACTCTCATTTCCCACCAGGAAGAGGAATTAAACAAAGGCTCAGCGTGCCATGCCGGAACGACACTAGGGCCTGAAGCAATCCTGCGGTGTTGGGGCCAGCTCACAAGAAAGTGAGTTGAAGAAAGGAGCTCAGGGACACTGTAATTCACAAACCTGCAGAGTTATAAATGACAGCTATCGTCCAAAAATATATTGAAGTAAGGCTGCCAAGAGGACTTGAAAGCGGGGCAGAATTGCAGGAAACCGATTTCAGGAGGTAGACTGGAATTGCATGTAAAGCATAGGAAAAGAGGCAGAACGTCCACAATGATGCACTTGGCCAAAAAGGGCGTATGCGTTTTTTCCTGAATATATTCAGGAAAAAACGCATACGCACTTTTTGGCCAACCAAGCAAGCTTGCAAAGGAAATCTGCACTACAATGAAGTCTCACTGCCCCCCAGTCAAAAGGGCCATCTGAAAAAAGTGTAAAATCCAGAAAGGCCGGACAGGCCATGGAGAACTGGGAGCCTTGTTATGCTGATGGGCGGGATGTAAATTGCCAACAGCCACTCTGGAGAAGTGTATGGTGTTTCCTGAAACATCTAAAAAACAAAGCAACAGAGCCTAGGGCACTTCCACTTATGGTCGTATAGCTTAGGGAAATTAAAACCAAAAAGACACAGCCACCCCAAAGTTTGGGACGGCTCTGTTTACAAGAACCTCGTTTACGGTACAAGTTCAATATCACAGAAAGCGAAAAATGGATAAAGAAGTTGTGGTACTTACGTACAATGCAATATCACTCAGCAATGAAATCTGTCATCAGGCCCATAGCAGCATAATGAGTGGATTCAGGTACGATGATTCTAAGTGAGATAAGTCACACAGAAAAAGAAACATCATAAGATATCACTACTACACGGAATGTAAACTTGGCTACACAGGAACTGAATTACAAAACAGAACAGGGTCTCAAATGTAGAAAACCAACTTATGCTTGCTTAAGGGGAAAGGTGAGTTGGGGTGCTGCATAAAACCAGAGATTGAAATTAGCACAGATACCGTTCCATAAGCCAAATATGTAGTAGACAAGAGCTACTCCTTGCTCAACGAAGAGGACTCAACACCCCATATTAAACGTCTAAGAATATACCTGACTAGGAAGAATCTTAAAATCTATGGATTTATATGTCTACGAAAGAGAATCAAGCGTGTGTACAGTGGCATAAGCGCAGCAGTGATAGGATTGGTGAGGTTCGGTGAGCCAATGCAGAACCTTTGAAGTCATATTGCATGGTACCCATTCCATGGGTCTCAACTCTCCAGGTTTAAGGGATTCTTCCTTCAGCTAAAACATGCATGTGGAACCCAGAGTATGATCCACCGTGTGATCGGGAAACGTGTTCAAATGTGTCTCAGTTTTTGTCCCCTGGTACTCGGGTGCAACATTCCAGACGCTTTACTAAAACTCTCTCCACTTGGAGAGTCAGTGCCTTTAACCTCCTGTTTGGCCCAGTTTGCAATTTCTGCGGAAAATGAACAGGAATAGGGAGAACCAATGAGAGACTAGCTGGAGGTGTCTGGACGGGCAAATTTAACTCTCATTTCCCACCAGGAAGAGGAATTAACCAAAGGCTCAGCGTGCCATGCCGGAACCACACTAGGGCCTGAAGCAATGCTGCGGTGTTGCGGCCAGCTCACAAGAAAGCGAGTTGAAGAAAGGAGCTCAGGGGCACTGTAATTCACAAACCTGCAGAGTTATAAATGACAGCTATCGTCCAAAAATATATTGAAGTAAGGCTGCCAAGAGGACTCGAAAGCGGGGCAGAATTGCAGGAATCCGATTTCAGGAGGTAGACTGGAATTACATGTAAAGCATAGGAAAAGAGGCAGAACGTCCACAATGATGCACTTGGCCAAAAAGGGCGTATGCGTTTTTTCCTGAATATATTCAGGAAAAAACGCATACGCCCTTTTTGGCCAACCAAGCAAGCTTGCAAAAGAAATCTGCAGTACAATGAAGTCTCACTGCCCCCCAGTCAAAAGGGCCATCTGAAAAATGTGTAAAATCCAGAAAGGCAGGACAGGCCATGGAGAACTGGGAGCCTTGTTATGCTGATGGGCGGGATGTAAATTGCCAACAGCCACTCTGGAGAAGTGTATGGTGTTTCCTGAAACATCTAAAAAACAAAGCAACAGAGCCTAGGGCACTTCCACTTATGGTCCTATAGCTTAGGGAAATTAAAATCAAAAAGACACAGCCACCCCAAAGTTTGGGCCGGCTCTGTTTACAAGAATCTCGTTTATGGTACAAGTTCAATATCGCAGAAAGTGAAAAATGGATAAAGAAGTTGTGGTACTTACGTACAATGCAATATCACTCAGGAATGAAATCTATGTCATCAGGCCCGTAGCAGCATAATGAGTGGATTCAGGTACGATGATTCTAAGTGACATAAGTCACACAGAAAAAGAAACATCATAAGATATCACTAATACACGGAATGTAAACTTGGCTACACAGGAACTGAATTACAAAACAGAACAGGATCTCAAATGTAGAAAACCAACTTATGCTTGCTTAAGGGGAAAGGTGAGTTGGGGTGCTGCATAAAACCAGAGATTGAAATTAGCACAGATACCATTCCATAAGCCAAATAGGTAATAGACAAGAGCTACTCCTTGCTCAACAAAGTGGACTCAACACCCCATATTAAATGCCTAAGAATATACCTGACTAGTAAGTATCTTAAAACCTATGGATTTATATGTCTCCGAAAGAGAATCAAGCGTGTGTACAGTGGCATAAGCGCAGCAGTGATAGGATTGGTGAGGTTCGGTGAGCCAATGCAGAACCTTTGAAGTCATATTGCATGGTACCCATTCCATGGGTCTCAACTCTCCAGGTTTAAGGGATTCTTCCTTCAGCTAAAACATGCATGTGGAACCCAGAGTATGATCCACCGTGTGATCGGGAAACGTGTTCAAATGTGTCTCAGGTTTCGTCCCCTGGTACTCGGGTGCAACATTCCAGACGCTTTACTAACACTCTCCCCACTTGGAGAGTCAGTGCCTTTAACCTCCTGTTTGGCCCAGTTTGCAATTTTTGCGGAAGATGAACAGGAATAGGGAGAACCAGTGAGAGACTAGCTGGAGGTGTCTGGACGGGCAAATTTAACTCTCATTTCCCACCAGGAAGAGGAATTAACCAAAGGCTCAGCGTGCCATGCCGGAACGACACTAGGGCCTGAAGCAATCCTGCGGTGTTGCGGCCAGCTCACAAGAAAGCGAGTTGAAGAAAGGAGCTCAGGGGCACTGTAATTCACAAACCTGCAGAGTTATAAATGACAGCTATCGTCCAAAAATATATTGAAGTAAGGCTGCCAAGAGGACTTGAAAGCGGGGCAGAATTGCAGGAAACCGATTTCAGGAGGTAGACTGGAATTGCATGTAAAGCATAGGAAAAGAGGCAGAACGTCCACAATGATGCACTTGGCCAAAAAGGGCGTATGCGTTTTTTCCTGAATATATTCAGGAAAAAACGCATACGCCCTTTTTGGTCAACCAAGCAAGTTTGCAAAGGAAATCTGCACTACAATGAAGTCTCACTGCCCCCCGGTCAAAAGGGCCATCTGAAAAAATTGTAAAATCCAGAAAGGCCGGACAGGCCATGGAGAACTGGGAGCCTTGTTATGCTGATGGGCGGGATGTAAATTGCCAACAGCCACTCTGGAGAAGTGTATGGTGTTTCCTGAAACATCTAAAAAACAAAGCAACAGAGCCTAGGGCACTGCCACTTATGGTCCTGTAGCTTAGGGAAATTAAAATCAAAAAGACACAGCCACCCCAAAGTTTGGGACGGCTCTGTTTACAAGAACCTCGTTTACGGTACAAGTTCAATATCACAGAAAGCGAAAAATGGATAAAGAAGTTGTGGTACTTACATACAATGCAATATCACTCAGCAATGAAATCTATGTCATCAGGCCCGTAGCAGCATAATGAGTGGATTCAGGTACGATGATTCTAAGTGAGATAAGTCACACAGAAAAAGAAACATCATAAGATATCACTACTACACGGAATGTAAACTTGGCTACACAGGAACTGAATTACAAAACAGAACAGGGTCTCAAATGTAGAAAACCAACTTATGCTTGCTTAAGGGGAAAGGTGAGTTGGGGTGCTGCATAAAACCAGAGATTGAAATTAGCACAGATACCGTTCCATAAGCCAAATATGTAATAGACAAGAGCTACTCCTTGCTCAATGAAGTGGACTCAACACCCCATATTAAACGTCTAAGAATATACCTGACTAGTAAGAATCTTGAAACCTATGGATTTATATGTCTCCAAAAGAGAATCAAGCATGTGTACAGCGGCATAAACGCAGCAGTGATAGGATTGGTGAGGTTTGATGAGCAAATGCAGGCCCTTTGAAGTCATATTGCATGGTAGCCATTCCATGGGTCTCAACTCTCCAGGTTTAAGGGATTCTTCCTTCAGCTAAAACATGCATGTGGAACCCAGAGTATGATCCACCGTGTGATCGGGAAACGTGTTCAAATGTGTCTCAGTTTTTGTCCCCTGGTACTCGGGTGCAACATTCCAGACGCTTTACTAACACTCTCCCCACTTGGAGAGTCAGTGCCTTTAACCTCCTGTTTGGCCCAGTTTGCAATTTCTGTGGAAAATGAACAGGAATAGGGAGAACCAATGAGAGACTAGCTGGAGGTGTCTGGATGGGCAAATTTAACTCTCATTTCCCACCAGGAAGTGGAATTAACCAAAGGCTCAGCGTGCCATGCCGGAACCACGCTAGGTCCTGAAGCAATCCTGCAGTGTTGCGGCCAGCTCACAAGAAAGTGAGTTGAAGAAAGGAGCTCAGGGGCACTGTAATTCACAAACCTGCAGAGTTAAAAATGACAGCTATCGTCCAAAAATATATTGAAGTAAGGCTGCCAAGAGGACTTGAAAGCGGGGCAGGATTGCAGGAAACCGATTTCAGGAGGTAGACTGGAATTGCATGTAAAGCATAGGAAAAGAGGCAGAACGTCCACAATGATGCACTTGGCCAAAAAGGGCGTATGCGTTTTTTCCTGAATATATTCAGGAAAAAACGCATACGCCCTTTTTGGCCAACCAAGCAAGCTTGCAAAGGAAATCTGCACTACCATGAAGTCTCACTGCCCCCCGGTCAAAAGGGCCATCTGAAAAAAGTGTAAAATCCAGAAAGGCAGGACAGGCCATGGAGAACTGGGAGCCTTGTTATGCTGATGGGCAGGATGTAAATTGCCAACAGCCACTCTGGAGAAGTGTATGGTGTTTCCTGAAACATCTAAAAAGCAAAGCAACAGAGCCTAGGGCACTTCCACTTATGGTCCTATAGCTTAGGGAAATTAAAATCAAAAAGACACAGCCACCCCAAAGTTTGGGACGGCTCTGTTTACAAGAACCTCATTTACAGTACAAATTCAATATCACAGAAGGTGAAAAATGGATAAAGAATTTGTGGTACTTACGTACAATGCAATATCACTCAGCAATGAAATCTATATCATCAGGCCCGTAGCAGCATAATGAGTGGATTCAGGTACGATGATTCTAAGTGAGATAAGTCACACAGAAAAAGAAACATCATAAGATATCACTACTACACGGAATGTAAACTTGGCTACACAGAAACTGAATTACAAAACAGAACACGGTCTCAAATGTAGAAAACCAACTTATGCTTGCTTAAGGGGAAAGGTGAGTTGGGGTTCTGCATAAAACCAGAGATTGAAATTAGCACAGATACCATTCCATAAGCCAAATATGTAATAGACAAGAGCTACTCCTTGCTCAACGAAGTGGACTCTACACCCCATATTAATCGCCTAAGAATATACCTGACTAGTAATAATCTTAAAACCTATGGATTTATATGTCTCCAAAAGAGAATCAAGCATGTGTACAGCGGCATAAACGCAGCAGTGATAGGATTGGTGAGGTTTGATGAGCAAATGCAGACCCTTTGAAGTCATATTGCATGGTAGCCATTCCATGGGTCTCAACTCTCCAGGTTTAAGGGATTCTTCCTTCAGCTAAAACATGCATGTGGAACCCAGAGTATGATCCACCGTGTGATCGGGAAACGTGTTCAAATGTGTCTCAGTTTTTGTCCCCTGGTACTCGGGTGCAACATTCCATACGCTTTACTAACACTCTCCCCACTTGGAGAGTCAGTGCCTTTAACCTCCTGTTTGGCCCAGTTTACAATTTCTGCGGAAAATGAACAGGAATAGGGAGAACCAATGAGAGACTAGATGGAGGTGTCTGGATGGGCAAATTTAACTCTCATTTCCCACCAGGAAGAGGAATTAACCAAAGGCTCAGCGTGCCATGCCAGAACCACACTAGGGCCTGAAGCAATCCTGCGGTGTTGCGGCCAGCTCACAAGAAAGCGAGTTGAAGAAAGGAGCTCAGGGACACTGTAATTCACAAACCTGCAGAGTTAAAAATGACAGCTATCGTCCAAAAATATATTGAAGTAAGGCTGCCAAGAGGACTTGAAAGCGGGGCAGAATTGCAGGAAACCGATTTCAGGAGGTAGACTGGAATTGCATGTAAAGCATAGGAAAAGAGGCAGAACGTCCACAATGATGCACTTGGCCAAAAAGGGCGTATGCATTTTTTCCTGAATATATTCAGAAAAAAACGCATACGCCCTTTTTGGCCAACCAAGCAAGCTTGCAAAGGAAATCTGCACTACAATGAAGTCTCACTGCCCCCCAGTCAAAAGGGCCATCTGAAAAAAGTGTAAAATCCAGAAAGGCCGGACAGGCCATGGAGAACTGGGAGCCTTGTTATGCTGATGGGCGGGATGTAAATTGCCAACAGCCACTCTGGAGAAGTGTATGGTGTTTCCTGAAACATCTAAAAAACAAAGCAACAGAGCCTAGGGCACTGCCACTTATGGTCCTGTAGCTTAGGGAAATTAAAATCAAAAAGACACAGCCACCCCAATGTTTGGGACGGCTCTGTTTACAAGAAGCTCGTTTACGGTACAAGTTCAATATCACAGAAAGCGAAAAATGGATAAAGAAGTTGTGGTACTTACATACAATGCAATATCACTCAGCAATGAAATCTATATCATCAGGCCCGTAGCAGCATAATGAGTGGATTCAGGTACGATGATTCTAAGTGAGATAAGTCACACAGAAAAAGAAACATCATAAAATATCACTACTACACGGAATGTAAACTTGGCTACACAGAAACTGAATTACAAAACAGAACACGGTCTCAAATGTAGAAAACCAACTTATGCTTGCTTAAGGGGAAAGGTGAGTTGGGGTTCTGCATAAAACCAGAGATTGAAATTAGCACAGATACCATTCCATAAGCCAAATATGTAATAGACAAGAGCTACTCCTTGCTCAACGAAGTGGACTCTACACCCCATATTAATCGCCTAAGAATATACCTGACTAGTAATAATCTTAAAACCTATGGATTTATATGTCTCCGAAAGAGAATCAAGGGTGTGTACAGTGGCATAAGCGCAGCAGTGATAGGATTGGTGAGGTTCGTTGAGCCAATGCAGAACCTTTGAAGTCATATTGCATGGTACCCATTCCATGGGTCTCAACTCTCCAGGTTTAAGGGATTCTTCCTTCAGCTAAAACATGCATGTGGAACCCAGAGTATGATCCACCATGTGATCGGGAAACGTGTTCAAATGTGTCTCAGGTTTTGTCCCCTGGTACTCGGGTGCAACATTCCAGACGCTTTACTAACACTCTCCCCACTTGGAGAGTCAGTGCCTTTAACCTCCTGTTTGGCCCAGTTTGCAATTTCTGCGGAAAATGAACAGGAATACGGAGAACCAATAAGAGACTAGCTGGAGGTGTCTGGACGGGCAAATTTAACTCTCATTTCCCACCAGGAAGAGGAATTAACCAAAGGCTCAGCGTGCCATGCCGGAACCACACTAGGGCCTGAAGCAATCCTGCGGTGTTGCGGCCAGCTCACAAGAAAGCGAGTTGAAGAAAGGAGCTCAGGGGCACTGTAATTCACAAACCTGCAGAGTTAAAAATGACAGCTATCGTCCAAAAATATATTGAAGTAAGGCTGCCAAGAGGATTTGAAAGCAGGGCAGAATTGCAGGAAACCGATTTCAGGAGGTAGACTGGAATTGCATGTAAAGCATAGGAAAAGAGGCAGAACGTCCACAATGATGCACTTGGCCAAAAAGGGCGTATGCGTTTTTTCCTGAATATATTCAGGAAAAAACGCATACGCCCTTTTTGGCCAACCAAGCAAGCTTGCAAAGGAAATCTGCACTACAATGAAGTCTCACTGCCCCCCGGTCAAAAGGGCCATCTGAAAAAAGTATAAAATCCAGAAAGGCAGGACAGGCCATGGAGAACTGGGAGCCTTGTTATGCTGATCGGCGGGATGTAAATTGCCAACAGCCACTCTGGAGAAGTGTATGGTGTTTCCTGAAACATCTAAAAAACAAAGCAACAGAGCCTAGGGCACTTCCACTTATGGTCCTATAGCTTAGGGAAATTAAAATCAAAAAGACACAGCCACCCCAAAGTTTGGGACGGCTCTGTTTACAAGAACCTCATTTACAGTACAAATTCAATATCACAGAAGGTGAAAAATGGATAAAGAATTTGTGGTACTTACGTACAATGCAATATCACTCAGCAATGAAATCTATATCATCAGGCCCGTAGCAGCATAATGAGTGGATTCAGGTACGATGATTCTAAGTGAGATAAGTCACACAGAAAAAGAAACATCATAAGATATCACTACTACACGGAATGAAAACTTGGCTACACAGAAACTGAATTACAAAACAGAACACGGTCTCAAATGTAGAAAACCAACTTATGCTTGCTTAAGGGGAAAGGTGAGTTGGGGTTCTGCATAAAACCAGAGATTGAAATTAGCACAGATACCATTCCATAAGCCAAATATGTAATAGACAAGAGCTACTCCTTGCTCAACGAAGTGGACTCTACACCCCATATTAATCGCCTAAGAATATACCTGACTAGTAATAATATTAAAACCTATGGATTTATATGTCTCCAAAAGAGAATCAAGCATGTGTACAGCGGCATAAATGCAGCAGTGATAGGATTGGTGAGGTTTGATGAGCAAATGCAGACCCTTTGAAGTCATATTGCATGCTAGCCATTCCATGGGTCTCAACTCTCCAGGTTTAAGGGATTCTTCCTTCAGCTAAAACATGCATGTGGAACCCAGAGTATGATCCACCGTGTGATCGGGAAACGTGTTCAAATGTGTCTCAGATTTTCTCCGCTGGTACTTGGGTGCAACATTCCAGACGCTTTACTAAAACTCTCCCCACTTGGAGAGTCAGTGCCTTTAACCTCCTGTTTGGCCCAGTTTACAATTTCTGCGGAAAATGAACAGGAATAGGGAGAACCAATGAGAGACTAGCTGGAGGTGTCTGGATGGGCAAATGTAACTCTCATTTCCCACCAGGAAGAGGAATTAACCAAAGGCTCAGCGTGCCATGCCGGAACCACACTAGGGCCTGAAGCAATCCTGCGGTGTTGCGGCCAGCTCACAAGAAAGCGAGTTGAAGAAAGGAGCTCAGGGGCACTGTAATTCACAAACCTGCAGAGTTAAAAATGACAGCTATCGTCCAAAAATATATTGAAGTAAGGCTGCCAAGAGGACTTGAAAGCGGGGCAGAATTGCAGGAAACCGATTTCAGGAGGTAGACTGGAATTGCATGTAAAGCATAGGAAAAGAGGCAGAACGTCCACAATGATGCACTTGGCCAGAAAGGGCGTATGCGTTTTTTCCTGAATATATTCAGGAAAAAACGCATACGCCCTTTTTGGCCAACCAAGCAAGCTTGCAAAGGAAATCTGCACTACAATGAAGTCTCACTGCCCCCCGGTCAAAAGGGCCATCTGAAAAAAGTATAAAATCCAGAAAGGCAGGACAGGCCATGGAGAACTGGGAGCCTTGTTATGCTGATGGGCGGGATGTAAATTGCCAACAGCCACTCTGGAGAAGTGTATGGTGTTTCCTGAAACATCTAAAAAACAAAGCAACAGAGCCTAGGGCACTTCCACTTATGGTCCTATAGCTTAGGGAAATTAAAATCAAAAAGACACAGCCACCCCAAAGTTTGGGACGGCTCTGTTTACAAGAACCTCGTTTACGGTACAAGTTCAATATCACAGAAAGCGAAAAATGGATAAAGAAGTGGTGGTACTTACGTACAATGCAATATCACTCAGCAATGAAATCTATGTCATCAGGCCCATAGCAGCATAATGAGTGGATTCAGGTACGATGATTCTAAGTGAGATAAGTCACACAGAAAAAGAAACATCATAAGATATCACTAATACACGGAATGTAAACTTGGCTACAGAGTAACTGAATTACAAAAGAGAACAAGGTCTTAAATGTAGAAAACCAACTTATGCTTGCTTAAGGGGAAAGGTGAGTTGGGGTTCTGCATAAAACCAGAGATTGAAATTAGCACAGATACCGTTCCATAAGCCAAATATGTAATAGAAAAGAGCTACTCCTTGCTCAACGAAGAGGACTCAACACCCCATATTAAACGTCTAAGAATATAGCTGACTAGTAAGAATCTTAAAACCTATGGATTTATATGTCTCCGAAAGAGAATCAAGCGTGTGTACAGTGGCATAAGCGCAGCAGTGATAGGATTGGTGAGGTTCGGTGAGCCAATGCAGAACCTTTGAAGTCATATTGCATGGTACCCATTCCATGGGTCTCAACTCTCCAGGTTTAAGGGATTCTTCCTTCAGCTAAAACATGCATGTGGAACCCAGAGTATGATCCACCGTGTGATCGGGAAACGTGTTCAAATGTGTCTCAGGTTTCGTCCCCTGGTACTCGGGTGCAACATTCCAGACGCTTTACTAACACTCTCCCCACTTGGAGAGTCAGTGCCTTTAACCTCCTGTTTGGCCCAGTTTGCAATTTTTGCGGAAAATGAACAGGAATAGGGAGAACCAGTGAGAGACTAGCTGGAGGTGTCTGGACGGGCAAATTTAACTCTCATTTCCCACCAGGAAGAGGAATTAACCAAAGGCTCAGCGTGCCATGCCGGAACGACACTAGGGCCTGAAGCAATCCTGCGGTGTTGCGGCCAGCTCACAAGAAAGCGAGTTGAAGAAAGGAGCTCAGGGGCACTGTAATTCAGAAACCTGCAGAGTTATAAATGACAGCTATCGTCCAAAAATATATTGAAGTAAGGCTGCCAAGAGGACTTGAAAGCGGGGCAGAATTGCAGGAAACCGATTTCAGGAGGTAGACTGGAATTGCATGTAAAGCATAGGAAAAGAGGCAGAACGTCCACAATGATGCACTTGGCCAAAAAGGGCGTATGCGTTTTTTCCTGAATATATTCAGGAAAAAACGCATACGCCCTTTTTGGCCAACCAAGCAAGCTTGCAAAGGAAATCTGCACTACAATGAAGTCTCACTGCCCCCCGGTCAAAAGGGCCATCTGAAAAAAGTGTAAAATCCAGAAAGGCAGGACAGGCCATGGAGAACTGGGAGCCTTGTTATGCTGATGGGCGGGATGTAAATTGCCAACAGCCACTCTGGAGAAGTGTATGGTGTTTCCTGAAACATCTAAAAAACAAAGCAACAGAGCCTAGGGCACTTCCACTTATGGTCCTATAGCTTAGGGAAATTAAAATCAAAAAGACACAGCCACCCCAAAGTTTGGGACGGCTCTGTTTACAAGAACCTCGTTTACGGTACAAGTTCAATATCACAGAAAGCGAAAAATGGATAAAGAATTTGTGGTACTTACGTACAATGCAATATCACTCAGCAATGAAATCTATATCATCAGGCCCGTAGCAGCATAATAAGTGGATTCAGGTACGATGATTCTAAGTGAGATAAGTCACACAGAAAAAGAAACATCATAAGATATCACTACTACACGGAATGTAAACTTGGCTACACAGAAACTGAATTACAAAACAGAACACGGTCTCAAATGTAGAAAACCAACTTATGCTTGCTTAAGGGGAAAGGTGAGTTGGGGTTCTGCATAAAACCAGAGATTGAAATTAGCACAGATACCATTCCATAAGCCAAATATGTAATAGACAAGAGCTACTCCTTGCTCAACGAAGTGGACTCTACACACCATATTAATCGCCTAAGAATATACCTGACTAGTAATAATCTTAAAACCTATGGATTTATATGTCTCCAAAAGAGAATCAAGCATGTGTACAGCAGCATAAACGCAGCAGTGATAGGATTGGTGAGGTTTGATGAGCAAATGCAGACCCTTTGAAGTCATATGGCATGCTAGCCATTCCATGGGTCTCAACACTCCAGGTTTAAGGGATTCTTCCTTCAGCTAAAACATGCATGTGGAACCCAGAGTATGATTCACCGTGTGATCGGGAAACGTGTTCAAATGTGTCTCAGATTTTCTCCGCTGGTACTCGGGTG
The DNA here is from genome assembly GCF_039906515.1 of Pseudorca crassidens. NCBI lineage: Eukaryota > Metazoa > Chordata > Mammalia > Artiodactyla > Delphinidae > Pseudorca > Pseudorca crassidens. The sequence continues at coordinate 179,230,398 of NC_090298.1, read as the reverse complement.
CAACATTCCAGACGCTTTACTAAAACTCTCCCCACTTGGAGAGTCAGTGCCTTTAACCTCCTGTTTGTCCCAGTTTGCAATTTCTGCAGAAAATGAACAGGAATAGGGAGAACCAATGAGAGACTAGCTGGAGGTGTCTGGATGGGCAAATTTAACTCTCATTTCCCACCAGGAAGAGGAATTAATCAAAGGCTCAGCGTGCCATGCCGGAACGACACTAGGGCCTGAAGCAATCCTGCGGTGTTGCGGCCAGCTCACAAGAAAGCGAGTTGAAGAAAGGAGCTCAGGGGCACTGTAATTCACAAACCTGCAGAGTTATAAATGACAGCTATCGTCCAAAAATATATTGAAGTAAGGCTGCCAAGAGGACTTGAAAGCGGGGCAGAATTGCAGGAAACCGATTTCAGGAGGTAGACTGGAATTGCATGTAAAGCATAGGAAAAGAGGCAGAACGTCCACAATGATGCACTTGGCCAAAAAGGGCATATGCGTTTTTTCCTGAATATATTCAGGAAAAAACGCATACGCACTTTTTGGCCAACCAAGCAAGCTTGCAAAGGAAATCTGCACTACAATGAAGTCTCACTGCCCCCCAGTCAAAAGGGCCATCTGAAAAAAGTGTAAAATCCAGAAAGGCAGGACAGCTCATGGAGAATTGGGAGCCTTGTTATGCTGATGGGCGGGATGTAAATTGCCAACAGCCACTCTGGAGAAGTGTATGGTGTTTCCTGAAACATCTAAAAAACAAAGCAACAGAGCCTAGGGCACTTCCACTTATGGTCCTATAGCTTAGGGAAATTAAAATCAAAAAGACACAGCCACCCCAAAGTTTGGGACGGCTCTGTTTACAAGAACCTCATTTACAGTACAAATTCAATATCACAGAAGGTGAAAAATGGATAAAGAATTTGTGGTACTTACGTACAATGCAATATCACTCAGCAATGAAATCTATATCATCAGGCCCGTAGCAGCATAATGAGTGGATTCAGGTACGATGATTCTAAGTGAGATAAGTCACACAGAAAAAGAAACATCATAAGATATCACTACTACACGGAATGTAAACTTGGCTACACAGAAACTGAATTACAAAACAGAACACGGTCTCAAATGTAGAAAACCAACTTATGCTTGCTTAAGGGGAAAGGTGAGTTGGGGTGCTGCATAAAACCAGAGATTGAAATTAGCACAGATACCGTTCCATAAGCCAAATATGTAATAGACAAGAGCTACTCCTTGCTCAACGAAGAGGACTCAACATCCCATATTAAACGTCTAAGAATATACCTGACCAGTAAGAATCTTAAAATCTATGGATTTATATGTCTCCGAAAGAGAATCAAGCGTGTGTACAGTGGCATAAGCGCAGCAGTGATAGGATTGGTGAGGTTCGGTGAGCCAATGCAGAACCTTTGAAGTCATATTGCATGGTACCCATTCCATGGGTCTCAACTCTCCAGGTTTAAGGGATTCTTCCTTCAGCTAAAACATGCATGTGGAACACAGAGTATGATCCACCGTGTGATTGGGAAACGTGTTCAAATGTGTCTCAGTTTTTGTCCCCTGGTTCTCGGGTGCAACATTCCAGATGCTTTACTAAAACTCTCCCCACTTGGAGAGTCAGTGCCTTTAACCTCCTGTTTGGCCCAGTTTGCCATTTCTGCGGAAAATGAACAGGAATAGGGAGAACCAATGAGAGACTAGCTGGAGGTGTCTGGACGGGCAAATTTAACTCTCATTTCCCACCAGGAAGAGGAATTAACCAAAGGCTCAGCGTGCCATGCCGGAACCACACTAGGGCCTGAAGCAATCCTGCGGTGTTGCGGCCAGCTCACAAGAAAGCGAGTTGAAGAAAGGAGCTCAGGGGCATTGTAATTCACAAACCTGCAGAGTTATAAATGACAGCTATCGTCCAAAAATATATTAAAGTAAGGCTGCCAAGGGGACTCGAAAGCGGGGCAGAATTGCAGGAATCCGATTTCAGGAGGTAGACTGGAATTGCATGTAAAGCATAGGAAAAGAGACAGAACGTCCACAATGATGCACTTGGCCAAAAAGGGCGTATGCGTTTTTTCCTGAATATATTCAGGAAAAAACGCATACGCCCTTTTTGGCCAACCAAGCAAGCTTGCAAAGGAAATCTGCACTACAATGAAGTCTCACTGCCCCCCGGTCAAAAGGGCCATCTGAAAAAAGTGTAAAATCCAGAAAGGCAGGACAGGCCATGGAGAACTGGGAGCCTTGTTATGCTGATGGGCGGGATGTAAATTGCCAACAGCCACTCTGGAGAAGTGTATGGTGTTTCCTGAAACATCTAAAAAACAAAGCAACAGAGCCTAGGGCACTTCCACTTATGGTCGTATAGCTTAGGGAAATTAAAATCAAAAAGACACAGCCACCCCAAAGTTTGGGACGGCTCTGTTTACAAGAACCTCTTTTGTGGTACAAGTTCAATATCACAGAAAGCGAAAAATGGATAAAGAATTTGTGGTACTTACGTACAATGCAATATCACTCAGCAATGAAATGTATATCATCAGGCCCGTAGCAGCATAATGAGTGGATTCAGGTACGATGATTCTAAGTGAAATAAGTCACACAGAAAAGAAACATCATAAGATATCACTAATACACGGAATGTAAACTTGGGTACACAGGAACTGAATTACAAAACAGAACAGGGTCTCAAATGTAGAAAACCAACTTATGCTTGCTTAAGGGCAAAGGTGAGTTGGGGTGCTGCATAAAACCTGAGATTGAAATTAGCACAGATACTGTTCCATAAGCCAAATATGTAATAGACAAGAGCTACTCCTTGCTCAACGAAGTGGACTCTACACCCCATATTAAACGCCTAAGAATATACCTGACTAGTAAGAATCTTAAAACCTATGGATTTATATGTCTCTGAAAGAGAATCAAGCGTGTGTACAGTGCATTAGCGCAGCAGTGATAGGATTGGTGAGGTTCGGTGAGCCAATGCAGACCCTTTGAAGTCATATTGCATGGTACCCATGCCAAGGTTCTCAACTCTCCAGGTTTAAGGGATTCTTCCTTCAGCTAAAACATGCATGTGGAACCCAGAGTATGATCCACCGTGTGATCGGGAAACGTGTTCAAATGTGTCTCAGGTTTCGTCCCCTGGTACTCGGGTGCAACATTCCAGACGCTTTACTAACACTCTCCCCACTTGGAGAGTCAGTGCCTTTAACCTCCTGTTTGGCCCAGTTTGCAAATTCTTTGAAAGTTGAACAGGAATAGGGAGAACCAATGAGAGACTAGCTGGAGGTGTCTGGACGGGCAAATTTAACTCTCATTTCCCACCAGGAAGAGGAATTAACCAAAGGCTCAGCGTGCCATGCCGGAACCACACTAGGGCCTGAAGCAATCCTGCGGTGTTGCGGCCAGCTCACAAGAAAGCGAGTTGAAGAAAGGAGCTTAGGGGCACTCTAATTCAAAAACCTGCAGAGTTATAAATGACAGCTATCGTCCAAAAATATATTGAAGTAAGGCTGCCAAGAGGACTTGAAAGCGGGGCAGAATTGCAGGAAACCGATTTCAGGAGGTAGACTGGAATTGCATGTAAAGCATAGGAAAAGAGGCAGAACGTCCACAATGATGCACTTGGCCAAAAAGGGCGTATGCGTTTTTTCCTGAATATATTCAGGAAAAAACGCATACGCCCTTTTTGGCAAACCAAGCAAGCTTGCAATGGAAATCCGAACTACTATGAAGTGTCACTTCCCCCCAGTTTAAAGAGCCATCTGAAAAAAGTGGAAAATGCAGAAAGGCAAGACAGGCCATGGGGATAAAGGAACCTTGTTATGCTGATGGGCGGGATGTAAATTGCCAACAGCCACTCTGGAGAAGTGTATGGTGTTTCCTGATACATCTGAAAAACAAAGCAACAGAGTCTAGGGCATTTCCACTTATGGTCCTATAGCTTAGGGAAATTAAAATCAAAAAGACACAGCCACCCCAAAATTTGGGACGGCTCTGTTTACAGGAACCTCTTCTATGGTACAAGTTAAGTATCCCAGAGAGCAAATATTTGATAAAGAAGTTGCGGTACTTAACGTACAACAGAATACCACTCAGCAATGAAATCTGTGTCACCAGGCCTGTACCCGCATAATGAGTGGATTGAGGCACGATGATTCTAAGTGAAATAAGTCACACAGATAAGGAAACATCATAAGGTATCACTAATACATGGAATGTAAACTTGGCTACACATGAACTGAATTACAAAACAGAACAGGATCTCAAATGTAGAAAACCAACTTATGCTTGCTTAAGGGGAAAGGTGAGTTGGGGTGCTGCATAAAACCAGAGTTTGAAATTAGCACAGATACCGTTCCATAAGCCAAATATGTAATAGACAAGACCTACCCCTTGCTCAACGAAATGGACTCAACAATGAGGTATCACCTCACACCTGTTAGAATGGGCATCATCTGAAAATCTACAAACAACAATTGCTGGAAAGGGTGTGGGGAAAAGGAAGCCTCTTCCACTATTGTTGGGAATATAAATTGATACAGTCACTATGGAGAACAATATGGAGTCTTAAGAAACTAATAATAGAATTACCATATGATACAGCAATCCCAGTACTGGACATATACACAGACAAAACCATAAATCAAAAAGAGACATTCACCGCAATGTTCATTGCATCACTATTTACAATATCGAGGTAATGGAAGCAACCTAAATGCCCACAGACAGACGAATGCATAAAGATGTGGTACATATATAAAATGGAATATTACTAAGCCATGAAAGGAATGAAATTGGGTCATTTGTAGAGACGTCGATGGATCTAGAGACTGTCATACAGAGTGAAGTAAGTCAGAAAGAGAAAAACAAATCTTGTATATTCATGCATATATGTGGAACCTAGAAAAACTGTACAGATTAACCGTTTTGCAAGGCATAAATAGAGCAACAGATGTAGACAACAATCGTATGGACAACAAGGGGGGAAAGCTCTTGGGGGGGTGGTGGTGGGAGGAGCTGAGAGATTGGGATTGGCATGTAAACATTTATATGTATAAAATAGATAACCAATAAGAACATGCTGTATAAAAATATAAAATAAAATTCAAAATTAAAAAGAAATAAAATTTAAAAAATAAAACAGAAAAAACAATTATTCCCTTCACATACATGTATTTATATGAATAAATTATTTCCATGCTTATATCTGTAAATACAAAAAAGAGGAATAAAATCTACCTTGAACCAAAAACGAAAAAGAGAAAAAAAAAAAAACAGAACCCACCAGTTACTCAGAGGAAAACCGTATCAGGGCACTTGCTCCAGTTGTAAACAATTCTGAAGTTGGTCAGTGGTGGGGAATCGTCTCCCATTCAGCCAGCAGCCCCCACACAAGCGTACTCATTGCAAAGCTGGGGCACTGTGCCGAGGCATCTGTGAGTGAACGTGAGCTGAGCCCCAGGCCAGTTGCTGTTGAACTGTTCCCACCCTTCCCAGGTAAAACACCTGAATATATACAAGGACTTGAAAGCCTAGAGGAAGGGCCATGGAGCCACACGAGTGACAGCATGCCAGCTGACTTGGTGCCTGCAGGCCAGCCAGGATGGTCCTGTCCCTGGGTGCTCTTCTGGAAGATTTCCATTTCCCTGCCTGAGATACCCGTCCTGTCCCTGCCCCCACTGCTTTTTTCCTTCCTCACCTCTGCCCAGGGAGAAATTCCAGCAGCAGGTATGGGTGACACATCCTCTTCTTTAGCAGGTGGCAGCCTGGCAACTGCTGCAGAAAGTCCAGCAGAGCCCCACTCACACTGGGCCACCCACAAAGCCGTGGCCTCTCACTCCCTCCCACCAGCCCAGCCCCGAGACTGCTGACAGGGCAGAGAAAATGGCATCAGGCACAGCTGCAGGGGCTCTTGCTGCCTGGAGTGGTATTTATATTGATCTCAACCCAGGCACACCTGGGGAGGGCTGGCCGGCATGGTAAGGCTGCCCAGGTCAGCCAATCATCACCCCTCAGGGGCTCACAGTTGCAGAAAATGGAACTTGCTGAACCGGCCAGGTCCAAGGAACAGGTGTGGGCTCCTGAGAGTCAGGATAGACAAGGGGCTGCAGCTTTGGCTTGTTTTCTAATCATTTTATCTGGCCCATGAGTGGGAGACAACTTCAAGAAAACCCTCTCCTAATGAGAGGAACCCAGGAGTCAGGGAGAGGAGGGGTGGGTGGTGGTTGGAGACAGAGGCTTGGTGCCCCGGGTGCAGTGGATGTCTCTGGAAGACCAGGTGGAGGGAGGCCACACAGAGTGATGCCCAGGGTCACAGACCTGTCGGAGCTGCTGTTTGTTAGTTCAAGTCCTGCTCTGAGGTGCTCTGTGTCAGCTCTGAGCGACAGGTGAGATGGGGGTGCTCTTCAATGAGGGCTATGTGCACAGTTCCTGTGTGCCCAGCCCTGCCACGGTACCTGCAAGGGTAGCTCTGTATCCTGGGAGAGGCCTGACCATGAGAGCCCCGTGGGCTGGGTTGGGGGTGGGGTACCTGCCCAGGAGAGCTCCATATCCTGGGATTGGCCTGACCACGAGAGCCCCATGGGCTGCTGGGGACCTGGTAAAGGATGTCAGGACAGTCAGTGAAGCCACCGAGGATATACCTCCAGTTGCTCCATTTCCTACACCCTGCTGGTCATTCTACCAACCACCAGGACATGGTATTCTGTATTAGTCTTCAATGATGCCTTCTTTTGTATTCCATTAGTCCCAGAGTCACAAGAAATTTTGGCTTGTGAGTGGCAGGACTCAACATACAACTAAAACAATACTTCCGGGCCGTCTTGCCCCAAGGGTTCAAAAATTCCCACACCATCTTTGGGGAAAGCTTAGCTAAAGACCGAAAAGTTCTACCTCTAGAAAAGGAAACCCTCCTTCAATATGCAGACGACATTCTGATCGCCAGCCCTACTAAGGAGGCCTCTGAACTACCAAGCCAATAAAGGATAGAAGTTGTCCAAGAAAAAGCTCAAATATCACAGACTGCGGTGACCTGCCTGGGCTTCATTCTCACAGAAGGTCGGAGAAGCCCATCCCAGGAAAGGGAAGAAACCATTTGCAGCCTTACCCCTTTCTAAAACTAGAAGACAGCTTAGGGGTTCCTGGGGAGGCCAGGGTTTGCTGCTTCTGGATCCCTAACTACAGTCTACTAGCTGGGCCTCTATATGAAACACTGAAAGGAAAAGATGATGATCCTTTTGAACAGAATCCAGAAGTGGCCTTTCAAGAATGGAAAGAGCAGTCAATTCAGACCCTTGCCCTGGAACTCCCTAATTGAGCTAAACCCTTTGACCTTTCCATTCCCGGTGAAAGGTGAGTCGCCATTGGAGAATTAGTGCAAAAACTGGGACCACTTGAAATGGAACAACGCAAGAATGCCATCCAGGTAGGATAAAATAGAGTCACCAAGGGGCTTGGCCCACTGCCACATCTGGCCAAGATACTGGCGGTATCTAAAAACCTGGAAATCAGCAGCCCAAAAGGCCACCTCCCTCCTAAGGGAAAAGGACCCCACGTGGTGATCCTAATCACCAACCATGCCCTGAAGTTGCAGGGTTCGCTCCGTGGGCACACCGACCTCGAGTGAGGAGGCCCTCCAACTCCAACATCCAGAGAGATAACCGGGGGCAACAGGGCACCATGACGACTCGTGTGAACATCACTTGACCTGGAGTTTCTCTCATAAAACAACAATAGTGTGTCCCGAATGAGTAGACTACTGCTTGCAGGACTTACTGCACCCGGAGGGGAGCTAATAGTCTTGGCGGGGGAAACGTATATCACACTGTCACCATAGAAAAGCCTACAGACACCGTGATGATGGTGGCCAATAAGACCGGCTGGACTCCTGTTTACTTCAAAAGGCTGTTGACTCAGTGGCCATCATGGTCTTTGATCACCACTGACCCTGGACTGTCTGGGAGTTGAGCGGGCAGGGCTCTGACACCTGGTGCTGTTTTTACGTTAATTCAGGGGCCTAATTGAAGAAAGAGCAGACTACTGGTCAGAGCATCTAGGCTGGCAGAAACGGTCAGCCTAAGGTGGCCGAACAAATGTGGGGCGGGGTGAAACCGGCCCCCACAGCGTCTCTGCACATCTCTTTCCTGAACCCTTAAAGGTCATTAGAATCTATAACACTTCCAATGCTGGTGCTCAGGCGGACGAGCAGGGAGGCAGGGGTCCTGGGGCCAATCAACGTCACCTGGAGGCTGCTGGGGAGAAGTTCTGACCCTCATCCCCTGGTATGAGGGCTCCCAACTCAGCACTCAGCAGTTACAGAAGAAGGGTCTGCACCCTCAGCACTCCAAGAATGAGGAACGGGACAAAAGGCAGAGGAGGGGTTTGTCCCCAGCAAAGCCCATTAAAAATCCCTGGGAGATAAAAATAGAATCTGGGCAATAAAGTCAAGTCTGACCTTTTTTATCCTTTGTGCTTTGTCTAATTTCACGTGCTCCTAGGGTCCCGCATGCAGAGGTTCCACACCCGGCACTTCAGACCAGATTTCCTAGTGCAGAATGGCTGGGTCGACACCTCAGCTCCTGGGGCCCAGTGCAGACTCTAAGATATAGAGCCTGAGCTGCAGCCAACCCGGCCCTTGAGTGCTCCGCCCCCTCCCTCCCACTGACTCTGACAGGATCTCTACACAGCAGCCCAGCCCACAGCCCACGGGGTAGTGCATGCTCTCACCTCTCCATTCTCTGATCAAAATATAAAGTTTCCTTTGCTTGTGAACCAAACTCAGTCTCGATCTGTTGGCCCCAATGACACTGGGCAGGGGGACACTTGTTGGGGTCCACTCTGGAGGATCAGTAACAGAAATTGAGACTATTGTAACTTCAATGAACAGATGTGTGAGCCAAACTGTAGTTAACATAGAACAGTTTATAAGGCTCGGGTAAAATAAGATGTTTCTAACACTTCCATTTGATATTTCCATCACTTTATTATAAGCAAGTTCAGTGAAAAGGTTTGTCTTATTTGTCAGGTCAATATTAGAGAAATGAAGTGATTTCTTTCCAAGGATGTACATCTAATAATCTTGGTTAAAGCTTCAATCTTGTTTTAAATGCTTTTCCATTGAAAATGATACCTCTCTTTCAGCTCCCCCATTTCTGAGAAGTATAAAATCTTATAATTTATTATTACCAAAGGGGAAAGGTGGGAGGAGGGATAAATTAACAGTTTGGAATTAACACATACACACTGCTATGTATAAAATAGATCATCAACAAGGAACCACTGTATAGCACAGGGAACTACACTCAATATTTTGCAATAACCTATAAGGGGAAATAATCGGAAAAAGAATAGATATTTTTATTGACATCATCTATCAATGACAGTTAAAGTGTAACCTAAGGGAAGCCAGTGGTGAGTGCTTCTGACCCTGAAGACTTCAATCATCTAAAGTTTGGACTCTGCCTACTTCCCAAGGCCCTTAATGAACATATGTGTAGCCGTAGCTTAAAAAATTCCCCAGTTTGGGTTTCGGGGAGACACTGATTTTGAAAAAGCCCTGGTGTTCTCCTTACATGAATGGGACTCTTCCTACTGCTAAAACATGTCTGTCACACACAGAGGATGGTATACCGTCTGATCAGGAAGAGTTTGGAAAAGGCATCTCATCTCCTCATCTCCTGGTGCTCGGGTTCACCCCTCCAGCGTCTTTACTAACAGTCTCCCCACTTGGAGATGTCAGCACTGTCAACATCCTGTTGCATACAGTTTGGAATTTGTCCAGAGGATGAAGCGGAAGGATGAGGAACAATGAGAGACAAGTCCTAGGTGTTCAGACAGGCACATGTCACTCTAATTTCCAATCAGGAAGACGAATTGACCAAAGGCTAGGGTTGCCCATGGAAACAGTATAGGGCTTGAGGAAATCCCACTGCTTTGTGGCCAGTTCCCATAAACACAAGTTGAACAATGGAACTCAGGGGCAGTAAAATTCACGAAACTGCAGAGTTGAAAATATCTATCACTGAAAAATGTCTTGAGGAAAGTCAGAGAAAAGGATTGGTAAGCAAGGGAGAATGGCAGGAAAGGGATTTGAGGAGGTAGAAAGGACTCGCCATTAAGCACAAGAAAAGGGGCTGAACATTGCCAACATTGCAGTTGGCCAAAAAGGCTGTATGCGTTTTTTTCTGTATATATTCAAGAAAAGGGCATACACTTTTTTAGCCAACCAAACAGGTGGGCACTGGAAATCAATACTACAAAAGATATCACTTCGCATCAGTCAGAAGAGCCATCCTCATAAAGTGTAAACACCAGAAATGCAGGACAGGGCAAGGAGAAGAGGGAGCCCTGTGAGGCTTATAGTGGAAATGTATATTGCCAATGGCCATTCTGGAGAAGTGTATTGTGTTTACTAAAGCATCTAAAAAATGAGCTACAGAGCATAGGGCACTTGCACTCATGGGCGTATGTCTTGGGAAAAACAAAAATCGAGAGGACACAGGCACCCCAATGTTTACTGCCTCTCTGTTTAAAAGATTCTCGACTAGGATATAACTTAAATGTCTCTGGAGGGAAAAAATGGATAGAGATGTGGTACTTATGTAGAGTGGAATATTACTCAGCCTGGAAGTCAATGAAATATGGCCAGTTGTAACAACTCCGGAGGAGTTACGTATGATCATTCTAAGTGACATAATTCAAAAAGAAAAAGACACATATCATAAGATATCACTTAAAGGTGGAATCCAAAATGGCTACACATGAAATAAATTACAAAACAAAAACATAGTCAAATATGTAGACAACACGCGTAAGGCTGCTAAACGGGAAAGGTGGGGAGGGGTGAGGCATCATCCAGGAGGTTGAAATTAGCAAAGATACCATTCCAAATACCAAACTGATAATCAACAAGGCCTACACGGTAGCTAAAAGAACTGCACTCAGCACACTCAAGTCACTGGAAAAGAATATATATGACTGGTAAGAATCTGAAAAAGAATTTATTGATGTCTCTCTGTATGTGAATCAAGTGGATGTACAGCAGCAAGAAACAGAGCTTTGAAAATCAGCTGTAACCAATATAGTAATAAATTGAAAAAAATAAACGACAAAGAGACAGAGAAAACCTCTTACAACTTTTCCTCAGGGACGGTGATGCAACATGGATTGAACACATCTAGACCCACAGCAGGATGAGACATAAGGCTGGAAACTGTTTACGCTAAGAGAAATATGAGGTTGGGTGAGGAAATGCACACCCTTTAAAGTAATACTACCTGGTACCCATTCAATGGGTCCCAAATCTGCAGGTTCAAGGGATCTTCCTACAGCGAAAACATGCATGGAAAACCCAGAGGACTGTACACCATGTGATCGGGAGATGTGTCTAAAATGCACCTCATTTATCCTCTCCTGGTGCTCCTGTTCATCATTCCAGCCACGTTACTTAGAATCTCCCCACTTAGAGAATCAGCACATTTAAACTTCTGTTTCACACATTTTGCAAATTGTGAGGAGGATGAACGGGAAGAGGGGGAACCAATGAGAGAATAGTTGTAGGGGTTTGGACGGGCACATGTCACTCTAATTTCCCATTAAGAATAAGAATTAAAAAAAGGCTCAGCCCGCCTCGCCGGAGCCAAAATAGGGCCTGAAGCAATCCTGCGGCTTTGAGGCCAGCTCACAAAAGAGCAACTTAAAAAATGGAGCTCAGGGTCACTGCAATTCACAAACCTGCAGAGTTATAAATGAAAACTAACGTCCCAAAATATGTTGAGGTAAGGCAAAGAAGAGGATCTGAATGCAAGACAGAATTGCAAGAAACAGATTTCAAGAGATAGATTGGACTCGTCTTTAAAGCACATGAAAAGCGGCAGAATTTCGACAATGATGCAGTTGGCCCAAAAGGGAGTATGCGTTTTTTCCTGAATATATCCAGGAAAAAACGCATACGCACTTTATGGGCAACCAAGCAAGCAAGCAATGCAAATGTGCACAACAAAGAAGTCTCATTTCCCACCGGTCAAAAGGGCCATCCGAAAAAATTGTAAAAACCAGAAATGCAGGACAGGCCATGGAGAACAGGGAGCCTTTATACGCTGATGGACAGTGTGTGAACTGCCGAGAGCCACTCTGGAGAAGTGTATGGTGGTTCCTAAATCATCTAAAAAACAGAGCTACAGAGCATAGGGCACTTCCAATCACGGAAGTATATCTAGGGAAGTCTAAAAATCAACAAGACACAAGCACACCACAGTTTAGGGCTACTCTGTTTACAAGAACCTCAACTTCAGTACACCTTAAATATCCCAGGAAAGAGAACAATGGATAAAGAAAATGTGGTACTTATGTACAATGGAATATCTCTTCACCATGAAATCAATGTAATAAGGCTAGTAGAAGGATAAAGAGTGGATTTAGGTCCGATAATACTACTTGAAATAAGTCAAACAGAAAAAGAAACATATCATAAGATATCACTTATAGAGGGAGGATAAATATGGCTGCACAAAAAATGAATTACAAAACAGAACAGTGTCTCACATTTAGAAAACACACTTATGTCAGCTTAAGGGGAAAGGAGAGGTGGGGTGATGCATAAAACCAGAGTTTGAAATTAGCACAGATACCGTTCAATAAACCAAATAGGTATTAGACAAGATCTACACCTTGCTCAATGAACTGGCCTCAACACACCCTATACACCGCAGAGAAATATATCTGAGTAATAAGAATCTTAAAACCCATGTATTGATATATCTCCATAAGGGAATCAAGTGTGTGCAGAGCGGCCAAACACAGCAGTGAAAATGAGCTAAACCCCATTATAGAAATAAATTTTAAAACCAAAACGCAGAAACAATGAAAGAGAGAAAAATTCTTACAAAATTCGCTCAGGGGCTGTGATGCAACCTGGAATGACCACATATAAACCCACAGCTGGATAAGACATAAGGCTGGACACTTGGGGCTGAGAGGATTGGTGAGCTTTGGTGAGCAACTGCCGAAAGTTTAATGCAATACTTCATGCTACTCATTCCAAGGGTCCCAACACTCCAGGTTGAAGGGAATCTTCCTACAGCTAAACCATGCATGGGAAATCCAGCGGATGGTATACCATATGATCGGGAAAGGTTTCTAAAACGCACCTCATTTTCCTCTCCTGGGGCTCCGGATCAACATTCCAGCCACTTTACTAACAACATCTCCACATGGAGAGTCAATGCCTTTACGTTCCGGTATCGCACAGTCTGCAGTTAGTGCGGAGGATGAATGGGAATAGGGGGAACCAGTGAGAAAATAGCTGTAGCGGTTTCAATGGGAACATGTCACTCTAATTCACATCAGGAAGAAGAATTAACCAAAGGCAGAGCAAGGCGACCCAGAAGAAGAATAGGGCCTGAAGAAATCCTGTGGATATGAGGCAAGATCACAAAAATAAGAGCTGAAAAATGCAGCTAAGGGCCACGGCAATTCAAAAACCTGCAGAGTTAAAAAGGCCAACAATTTTCAAAAAGTATATTGAGGTAAGGCTATGAAGAGGCACTGACAGCAAGGCAGAATTGCAGGAAACCGATTTCAGGAGGTAGACTGGAATTGCATTGAAAACATATGAAAACACTCAGAACGTCGACAATGATGCACTTGGCCAAAAAGGGCGTATGCGTTTTTTCCTGAATATATTCAGGAAAAAACGCATACGCCCTTTTTGGCCAACCAAGCAAGCTTGCAAAGGAAATCTGCACTACAATGAAGTCTCACTTCCTCCCTGTCAAAAGGAGCATCTGAAAAAAGTGTAAAATCCAGAAAGACAGGACAGGCCATGGAGAACTGGGAGCCTTGTTATGCTGATGGGCGGGATGTAAATTGCCAACAGCCACTCTGGAGAAGTGTATGGTGTTTCCTGAAACATCTAAAAAACAAAGCAACAGAGCCTAGGGCACTTCCACTTATGGTCCTATAGCTTAGGGAAATTAAAATCAAAAAGACACAGCCACCCCAAAGTTTGGGACGGCTCTGTTTACAAGAACCTCGTTTATGGTACAAGTTCAATATCGCAGAAAGCAAAAAATGGATAAAGAAGTTGTGGTACTTATGTACAATGCAATATCACTCAGCAATGAAATCTATGTCATCAGGCCCGTAGCAGCATAATGAGTAGATTCAGGTACCATGATTCTAAGTGAAAAAAATCACACAGAAAAAGAAACATCATAAGATATCACTACTACACGGAATGTAAACTTAGCTACAAAGGAATTGAATTACAAAACAGAACAGGGTCTCAAATGTAGAAAACCAACTTATGCTTGCTTAAGGGGAAAGGTGAGTTGGGGTGCTGCATAAAACCAGAGATTGAAATTAGCACAGATACCGTTCCATAAGCCAAATATGTAATAGACAAGAGCTACTCCTTGCTCAACGAAGTGGACTCTACACCCCATATTAAACGCCTATGAATATACCTGACTAGTAAGAATCTTAAAACCTATGGATTTCTATGTCTCCGAAAGAGAATAAGGCGTGTGTACAGCGGCATAAACGTAGCAGTGATAGGATTGGTGAGGTTCTGTGAGCCAATGCAGACCCTTTGAAGTCATATTGCATGGCACCCATTCCATGGGTCTCAACTCTCCAGGTTTAAGGGATTCTTCCTTCAGCTAAAACATGCATGTGGAACCCAGAGTATGATCCACCGTGTGATCGGGAAACGTGTTCAAATGTGTCTCAGGTTTCGTCCCCTGGTACTCGGGTGCAACATTCCAGTAGCTTTACTAACACTCTCCCCACTTGGAGAGTCAGTGCCTTTAACCTCCTGTTTGGCCCAGTTTGCCATTTCTGCGGAAAATGAACAGGAATAGGGAGAACCAATGAGAGACTAGCTGGAGGTGCCTGTACTGGCAAATTTAACTCTCATTTCCCACCAGGAAGAGGAATTAACCAAAGGCTCAGCGTGCCATGCCGGAACCACACTAGGGCCTGAAGCAATGCTGCGGTGTTGCGGCCAGCTCACAAGAAAGCGAGTTGAAGCAAGGAGCTCAGGGGCACTGTAATTCACAAACCTGCAGAGTTATAAATGACAGCTATCGTCCAAAAATATATTGAAGTAAGGCTGCCAAGAGGACTTGAAAGCGGGGCAGAATTGCAGGAAACCGATTTCAGGAGGTAGACTGGAATTGCATGTAAAGCATAGGGAAAGAGGCAGAACGTCCACAATGATGCACTTGGCCAAAAAGGGCGTATGCGTTTTTTCCTGAATATATTCAGGAAAAAACGCATACGCCCTTTTCGGCCAACCAAGCAAGCTTGCAAAGGAAATCTGCACTACAATGAAGTCTCACTGCCCCCCGGTTAAAAGGGCCATCTGAAGAACGTATAAAATCCAGAAAGGCAGGACAGGCCATGGAGAACTGGGAGCCTTGTTATGCTGATGGGCGGGATGTAAATTGCCAACAGCCACTCTGGAGAAGTGTATGGTGTTTCCTGAAACATCTACAAAACAAAGCAACAGAGCCTAGGGCACTTCCACTTATGGTGGTATAGCTTAGGGAAATTAAAATCAAAAAGACACAGCCACCCCAAAGTTTGGGACGGCTCTGTTTACAAGATCCTCGTTTACGGTACAAGTTCAATAACACAGAAAGTGAAAAATGGATAAAGAATTTTTGGTACTTACGTACAATGCAATATCACTCAGCAATGAAATCTATATCATCAGGCCCGTAGCAGCATAATGAGTGGATTCAGGTACGATGATTCTAAGTGAAATAAGTCACACAGAAAAAGAAACATCATAAGATATCACTACTACAAGGAATGTAAACTTGCCTACACAGAAACTGAATTACAAAACAGAACAGGGTCTCAAATGTAGAAAACCAACTTATGCTTGCTTAAGGGGAAAGGTGAGTTGGGGTACTGCATAAAACCAGAGATTGAAATTAGCACAGATACCGTTCCATAAGCCAAATATGTAATAGACAAGAGCTACTCCTTGCTCAACAAAGTGGGCTCTACACCCCATATTAAACGCCTAAGAATATACCTGACTAGTAAGAATCTTAAAACCTATGGATTTATATGTCTCCGAAAGAGAATCAAGCGTGTGTACAGTGGCATAAACACAGCAGTGATAGGATTGGTGAGGTTCGGTGAACACATGCAGACCCTTTGAGGTCATATTGCATGGTACCCATTCCATGGGTCTCAACTCTCCAGGTTTAAGGGATTCTTCCTTCAGCTAAAACGTGCATGTGGAACCCAGAGTATGATCCACCGTGTGATCGGGAAACGTGTTCAAATGTGTCTCAGTTTTCGTCCCCTCGTACTCGGATGCAACATTCCAGTCACTTTACTAACACTCTCCCCACTTGGAGAGTCAGTGCCTTTAACCTCCTGTTTGGCCCAGTTTGCCATTTCTGCGGAAAATGAACAGGAATAGGGAGAACCAATGAGAGACTAGCTGGAGGTGTCTGGACGGGCAAATTTAACTCTCATTTCCCACCAGGAAGAGGAATTAAGCAAAGGCTCAGCATGCCATGCTGGAACCACACTAGGGCCTGAAGCAATGCTGCGGTGTTGCGGCCAGCTCACAAGAAAGCGAGTTGAAGAAAGGAGCTCAGGGGCACTGTAATTCACAAACCTGCAGAGTTATAAATGACAGCTATCGTCCAAAAATATATTGACGTAAGGCTGCCAAGAGGACTTGAAAGCGGGGCAGAATTGCAGGAAACCGATTTCAGGAGGTAGACTGGAATTGCATGTAAAGCATAGGGAAAGAGGCAGAACGTCCACAATGATGCACTTGGCCAAAAAGGGCGTATGCGTTTTTCCCTGAATATATTCAGGGAAAAACCCATACGCCCTTTTTGGCCAACCAAGCAAGCTTGCAAAGGAAATCTGCACTACAATGAAGTCTCACTGCCCCCCGGTCAAAAGGGCCATCTGAAAAAAGTGTAAAATCCACAAAGGCCGGACAGGCCATGGAGAACTGGGAGCCTTGTTATGCTGATGGGCGGGATGTAAATTGCCAACAGCCACTCTGGAGAAGTGTATGGTGTTTCCTGAAACATCTAAAAAACAAAGCAACAGAGCCTGTGGCACTTCCACTTATGGTCCTATAGCTTAGGGAAATTAAAATCAGTAAGACACAGCCACCCCAAAGTTTGGGACGGCTCTGTTTACAAGAACCTCGTTTACAGTACAAGTTCAATATCACAGAAAGTGAAAAATGGATAAAGAAGTTGTGGTACTTACGTACAATGCAATATCACTCAGCAATGAAATCTATATCTTCAGGCCCGTAGCAGCATACTGAGTGGATTCAGGTACGATGATTCTAAGTGAAATAAGTCACACA
Organism: Pseudorca crassidens; assembly: GCF_039906515.1. Taxonomy (NCBI): domain Eukaryota; kingdom Metazoa; phylum Chordata; class Mammalia; order Artiodactyla; family Delphinidae; genus Pseudorca; species Pseudorca crassidens. Next base: position 179,213,036 of record NC_090298.1, on the reverse strand, counting down.
GAAAAAGAAACATCATAAGATATCACTACTACACGGAATGTAAACTTGGCTACACAGGAACTGAATTACAAAACAAAACAGGGTCTCAAATGTAGAAAACCAACTTATGCTTGCTTAAGGGGAAAGGTGATTTGGGGTACTGCATAAAACCAGAGATTGAAATTAGCACAGATACCGTTCCATAAGCCAAATATGTAATAGACAAGAGCTACTCCTTGCTCAACGAAGTGGACTCTACATCCCATATTAAACGCCTAAGAATATACCTGACTAGTAAGAATCTTAAATCCTATGGATTTATATGTCTCCAAAAGAGAATCAAGCGTGTGTACAGCGTCATAAACGCAGCAGTGATAGGATTGGTGAGGTTCGGTGAGCAAATGCAGACCCTTTGAAGTCATATTGCATGATACTCATTCCATGGGTCTCAACTCTCCAGGTTTAAGGGATTCTTCCTTCAGCTAAAACATGCATGTGGAACCCAGAGTATGATCCACCGTGTGATCGGGATACGTGTTCAAATGTGTCTCAGTTTTCGTCCCCTGGTACTCGGGTGCAACATTCCAGACGCTTTACTAAAACTCTCTCCACTTGGAGAGTCAGTGCCTTTAAACTCCTGTTTGGCCCAGTTTGACATTTCTGCGGAAAATGAACAGGAATAGGGAGAACCAATGAGAGACTAGCTGGAGGTGCCTGTACTGTCAAATTTAACTCTCATTTCCCACCAGGAAGAGGAATTAACCAAAGGCTCAGCGTGCCATGCCGGAACCACACTAGGGCCTGAAGCAATGCTGCGGTGTTGCGGCCAGCTCACAAGAAAGCGAGTTGAAGAAAGGAGCTCAGGGGCACTGTAATTCACAAACCTGCAGAGTTATAAATGACAGCTATCGTCCAAAAATATATTGAAGTAAGGCTGCCAAGAGGACTTGAAAGCGGGGCATAATTGCAGGAAACCGATTTCAGGAGGTAGACTGGAATTGCATGTAAAGCATATGAAAAGAGGCAGAACGTCCACAATGATGCACTTGGCCAAAAAGGGCGTATGCGTTTTTTCCTGAATATATTCAGGAAAAAACGCATACGCCCTTTTCGGCCAACCAAGCAAGCTTGCAAAGGAAATCTGCACTACAATGAAGTCTCAGTGCCCCCCGGTTAAAAGGGCCATCTGAAGAACGTATAAAATCCAGAAAGGCAGGACAGGCCATGGAGAACTGGGAGCCTTGTTATGCTGATGGGCGGGATGTAAATTGCCAACAGCCACTCTGGAGAAGTGTATGGTGTTTCCTGAAACATCTACAAAACAAAGCAACAGAGCCTAGGGCACTTCCACTTATGGTGGTATAGCTTAGGGAAATTAAAATCAAAAAGACACAGCCACCCCAAAGTTTGGGACGGCTCTGTTTACAAGATCCTCGTTTACGGTACAAGTTCAATAACACAGAAAGTGAAAAATGGATAAAGAATTTTTGGTACTTACGTACAATGCAATATCACTCAGCAATGAAATCTATATCATCAGGCCCGTAGCAGCATAATGAGTGGATTCAGGTACGATGATTCTAAGTGAAATAAGTCACACAGAAAAAGAAACATCATAAGATATCACTACTACAAGGAATGTAAACTTGCCTACACAGAAACTGAATTACAAAACAAAACAGGGTCTCAAATGTAGAAAACCAACTTATGCTTGCTTAAGGGGAAAGGTGAGTTGGGGTACTGCATAAAACCAGAGATTGAAATTAGCACAGATACCGTTCCATAAGCCAAATATGTAATAGACAAGAGCTACTCCTTGCTCAACGAAGTGGGCTCTACACCCCATATTAAACGCCTAAGAATATACCTGACTAGTAAGAATCTTAAAACCTATGGATTTATATGTCTCCGAAAGAGAATCAAGCGTGTGTACAGTGGCATAAACACAGCAGTGATAGGATTGGTGAGGTTCGGTGAACACATGCAGACCCTTTGAGGTCATATTGCATGGTACCCATTCCATGGGTCTCAACTCTCCAGGTTTAAGGGATTCTTCCTTCAGCTAAAACGTGCATGTGGAACCCAGAGTATGATCCACCGTGTGATCGGGAAACGTGTTCAAATGTGTCTCAGTTTTCGTCCCCTCGTACTCGGATGCAACATTCCAGTCACTTTACTAACACTCTCCCCACTTGGAGAGTCAGTGCCTTTAACCTCCTGTTTGGCCCAGTTTGCCATTTCTGCGGAAAATGAACAGGAATAGGGAGAACCAATGAGAGACTAGCTGGAGGTGTCTGGACGGGCAAATTTAACTCTCATTTCCCACCAGGAAGAGGAATTAAGCAAAGGCTCAGCATGCCATGCTGGAACCACACTAGGGCCTGAAGCAATGCTGCGGTGTTGCGGCCAGCTCACAAGAAAGCGAGTTGAAGAAAGGAGCTCAGGGGCACTGTAATTCACAAACCTGCAGAGTTATAAATGACAGCTATCGTCCAAAAATATATTGAAGTAAGGCTGCCAAGAGGACTTGAAAGCGGGGCAGAATTGCAGGAAACCGATTTCAGGAGGTAGACTGGAATTGCATGTAAAGCATAGGGAAAGAGGCAGAACGTCCACAATGATGCACTTGGCCAAAAAGGGCGTATGCGTTTTTCCCTGAATATATTCAGGGAAAAACCCATACGCCCTTTTTGGCCAACCAAGCAAGCTTGCAAAGGAAATCTGCACTACAATGAAGTCTCACTGCCCCCCGGTCAAAAGGGCCATCTGAAAAAAGTGTAAAATCCAGAAAGGCCGGACAGGCCATGGAGAACTGGGAGCCTTGTTATGCTGATGGGCGGGATGTAAATTGCCAACAGCCACTCTGGAGAAGTGTATGGTGTTTCCTGAAACATCTAAAAAACAAAGCAACAGAGCCTGTGGCACTTCCACTTATGGTCCTATAGCTTAGGGAAATTAAAATCAGTAAGACACAGCCACCCCAAAGTTTGGAACGGCTCTGTTTACAAGAACCTCGTTTACAGTACAAGTTCAATATCACAGAAAGCGAAAAATGGATAAAGAATTTGTGGTACTTACGTACAATGCAATATCACTCAGCAATGAAATCTATATCTTCAGGCCCGTAGCAGCATACTGAGTGGATTCAGGTACGATGATTCTAAGTGAAATAAGTCACACAGAAAAAGAAACATCATAAGATATCACTACTACACGGAATGTAAACTTGGCTACACAGGAACTGAATTACAAAACAAAACAGGGTCTCAAATGTAGAAAACCAACTTATGCTTGCTTAAGGGGAAAGTTGAGTTGGGGTGCTGCATAAAACCAGAGATTGAAATTAGCACAGATACCGTTCCATAAGCCAAATATGTAATAGACAAGAGCTAGTCTTTGCTCAACGAAGAGTACTCAACACCCCATATTAAACGTCTAAGAATATACCTGACTAGTAAGAATCTTAAAATCTATGGATTTATATGTCTCCAAAAGAGAATCAAGCGTGTGTACAGTGGCAAAAGCGCAGCAGTGATACGATTGGTGAGGTTCGGTGAGCCAATGCAGAACCTTTGAAGTCATATTGCATGGTACCCATTCCATGGGTCTCAACTCTCCAGGTTTAAGGGATTCTTCCTTCAGCTAAAAGATGCATGTGGAACCCAGAGTATGATCCACCATGTGATCGGGAAACGTGTTCAAATGTGTCTCAGGTTTGGTCCCCTGGTACTCGGGTGCAACATTCCAGACGCTTTACTAACCCTCTCCCCACTTGGAGAGTCAGTGCCTTTAACCTCCTGTTTGGCCCAGTTTGCAATTTCTGCGGAAAATGAACAGGAATAGGGAGAACCAATGAGAGACTAGCTGGAGGTGTCTGGACGGGCAAATTTAACTCTCATTTCCCACCAGGAAGAGGAATTAACCAAAGGCTCAGCGTGCCATGCCGGAACCACACTAGGGCCTGAAGCAATGCTACGGTGTTGCAGCCAGCTCACAAGAAAGCGAGTTGAAGAAAGGAGCTCAGAGGCACTGTAATTCACAAACCTGCAGAGTTATAAATGACAGCTATCGTCCAAAAATATATTGAAGTAAGGCTGCCAAGAGGACTCGAAAGCGGGGCAGAATTGCAGGAATCCGATTTCAGGAGGTAGACTGGAATTGCATGTAAAGCATAGGAAAAGAGGCAGAACGTCCACAATGATGCACTTGGCCAAAAAGGGCGTATGCGTTTTTTCCTGAATATATTCAGGAAAAAACGCATACGCCCTTTTGGGCCAACCAAGCAAGCTTGCAAAGGAAATCTGCACTACAATGAAGTCTCACTGCCCCCCGGTCAAAAGGTCCATCTGAAAAAAGTATAACATCCAGAAAGGCAGGACAGGCCATGGAGAACTGGGAGCCTTGTTATGCTGATGGGCGGGATGCAAATTGCCAACAGCCACTCTGGAGAAGTGTATGGTGTTTCCTGAAACATCTACAAAACAAAGCAACAGAGCCTAGGGCACTTCCACTTATGGTCCTATAGCTTAGGGAAATTAAAATCAAAAAGACACAGCCACCCCAAAGTTTGGGACGGCTCTGTTTACAAGAACCTCGTTTACGGTACAAGTTCAATATCACAGAAAGCGAAAAATGGATAAAGAATTTGTGGTACTTACGTACAATGCAATATCACTCAGCAATGAAATGTATATCATCAGGCCCATAGCAGCATAATGAGTGGATTCAGGTACGATGATTCTAAGTGAGATAAGTCACACAGAAAAAGAAACATCATAAGATATCACTACTACACGGAATGTAAACTTGGCTACACAGGAACTGAATTACAAAACAAAACAGGGTCTCAAATGTAGAAAACCAACTTATGCTTGCTTAAGGGGAAAGGTGAGTTGGGGTGCTGCATAAAACCAGAGATTGAAATTAGCACAGATACCGTTCCATAAGCCAAATATGTAATAGACAAGAGCTAGTCTTTGCTCAACGAAGAGGACTCAACACCCCATATTAAACGTCTAAGAATACACCTGACTAGTAAGAATCTTAAAATCTATGGATTTATATGTCTCCGAAAGAGAATCAAGCGTGTGTACAGTGGCAAAAGCGCAGCAGTGATAGGATTGGTGAGGTTCGGTGAGCCAATGCAGAACCTTTGAAGTCATATTGCATGGTACCCATTCCATGGGTCTCAACTCTCCAGGTTTAAGGGATTCTTCCTTCAGCTAAAAGATGCATGTGGAACCCAGAGTATGATCCACCATGTGATCGGGAAACGTGTTCAAATGTGTCTCAGGTTTGGTACCCAGGTACTCGGGTGCAACATTCCAGACGCTTTACTAACCCTCTCCCCACTTGGAGAGTCAGTGCCTTTAACCTCCTGTTTGGCCCAGTTTGCAATTTCTGCGGAAAATGAACAGGAATAGGGAGAACCAATGAGAGACTAGCTGGAGGTGTCTGGAAGGGCAAATTTAACTCTCATTTCCCACCAGGAAGAGGAATTAACCAAAGGCTCAGCGTGCCATGCCGGAACCACACTAGGGCCTGAAGCAATGCTACGGTGTTGCAGCCAGCTCACAAGAAAGCGAGTTGAAGAAAGGAGCTCAGAGGCACTGTAATTCACAAACCTGCAGAGTTATAAATGACAGCTATCGTCCAAAAATATATTGAAGTAAGGCTGCCAAGAGGACTTGAAAGCGGGGCAGAATTGCAGGAATCCGATTTCAGGAGGTAGACTGGAATTGCATTGAAAACATATGAAAACACTCAGAACGTCGACAATGATGCACTTGGCCAAAAAGGGCGTATGCGTTTTTTCCTGAATATATTCAGGAAAAAACGCATACGCACTTTTTGGCCAACCAAGCAAGCTTGCAAAGGAAATCTGCACTACAATGAAGTCTCACTGCCCCCCAGTCAAAAGGGGCATCTGAAAAAAGTGTAAAATCCAAAAGGCAGGACAGCTCATGGAGAATTGGGAGCCTTGTTATGCTGATGGGTGGGATGTAAATTGCCAACAGCCACTCTGGAGAAGTGTATGGTGTTTCCTGAAACATCTAAAAAACAAAGCAACAGAGCCTAGGGCACTTCCACTTATGGTCCTATAGCTTAGGGAAATTAAAATCAAAAAGACACAGCCACCCCAATGTTTGGGACGGCTCTGTTTACAAGAATCTCGTTTATGGTACAAGTTCAATATTGCAGAAAGCGAAAAATGGATAAAGAAGTTGTGGTACTTATGTACAATGCAATATCACTCAGCAATGAAATCTATGTCATCAGGCCCGTAGCACCATAATGAGTAGATTCAGGTACCATGATTCTAAGTGAAAAAAATCACACAGAAAAAGAAACATCATAAGATATCACTACTACACGGAATGTAAACTTAGCTACAAAGGAACTGAATTACAAAACAGAACAGGGTCTCAAATGTAGAAAACCAACTTATGCTTGCTTAAGGGGAAAGGTGAGTTGGGGTGCTGCATAAAACCAGAGATTGAAATTAGCACAGATACCGTTCCATAAGCCAAATATGTAATAGACAAGAGCTACTCCTTGCTCAACGAAGTGGACTCTACACCCCATATTAAACGCCTAAGAATATACCTGACTAGTAAGAATCTTAAAACCTATGGATTTCTATGTCTCCGAAAGAGAATCAAGCATGTGTACAGCGGCATAAACGTAGCAGTGATAGGATTGGTGAGGTTCTGTGAGCCAATGCAGACCCTTTGAAGTCATATTGCATGGTACCCATTCCATGGGTCTCAACTCTCCAGGTTTAAGGGATTCTTCCTTCAGCTAAAACATGCATGTGGAACCCAGAGTATGATCCACCGTGTGATCGGGAAACGTGTTCAAATGTGTCTCAGGTTTCGTCCCCTGGTACTCGGGTGCAACATTCCAGTAGCTTTACTAACACTCTCCCCACTTGGAGAGTCAGTGCCTTTAACCTCCTGTATGGCCCATTTTGCCATTTCTGCGGAAAATGAACAGGAATAGGGAGAACCAATGAGAGACTAGCTGGAGGTGCCTGTACGGGCAAATTTAACTCTCATTTCCCACCAGGAAGAGGAATTAACCAAAGGCTCAGCGTGCCATGCCGGAACCACACTAGGGCCTGAAGCAATGCTGCGGTGTTGCGGCCAGCTCACAAGAAAGCGAGTTGAAGAAAGGAGCTCAGGGGCACTGTAATTCACAAACCTGCAGAGTTATAAATGACAGCTATCGTCCAAAAATATATTGAAGTAAGGCTGCCAAGAGGACTTGAAAGCGGGGCAGAATTGCAGGAAACCGATTTCAGGAGGTAGACTGGAATTGCATGTAAAGCATAGGAAAAGAGGCAGAACGTCCACAATGATGCACTTGGCCAAAAAGGGCGTATGCGTTTTTCCCTGAATATATTCAGGGAAAAACCCATACGCCCTTTTTGGCCAACCAAGCAAGCTTGCAAAGGAAATCTGCAGTACAATGAAGTCTCACTGCCCCCCGGTCAAAAGGGCCATCTGAAAAAAGTGTAAAATCCAGAAAGGCAGGACAGGCCATGGAGAACTGGGAGCCTTGTTATGCTGATGGGCGGGATGTAAATTGCCAACAGCCACTCTGGAGAAGTGTATGGTGTTTCCTGAAACATCTAAAAAACAAAGGAACAGAGCCTATGGCACTTCCACTTATGGTCCTATAGCTTAGGGAAATTAAAATCAGTAAGACACAGCCACCCCAAAGTTTGGGACGGCTCTGTTTACAAGAACCTCGTTTACGGTACAAGTTCAATATCACAGAAAGTGAAAAATGGATAAAGAAGTTGTGGTACTTACGTACAATGCAATATCACTCAGCAATGAAATGTATATCATCAGGCCCATAGCAGCATAATGAGTGGATTCAGGTACGATGATTCTAAGTGAAATAAGTCACACAGAAAAAGAAACATCATAAGATATCACTACTACATGGAATGTAAACTTGGCTACCCAGGAAATGAATTACAAAACAGAACAGGATCTCAAATGTAGAAAACCAACTTATGCTTGCTTAAGGGGAAAGGTGAGTTGGGGTACTGCATAAAACCAGAGATTGAAATTAGCACAGATACCGTTCCATAAGCCAAATATGTAATAGACAAGAGCTACTCCTTGCTCAACGAAGTGGACTCTACATCCCATATTAAACGCCTAAAAATATACCTGACTAGCAAGAATCTTAAATCCTATGGATTTATATGTCTCCAAAAGAGAATCAAGCGTGTGTACAGCGGCATAAACGCAGCAGTGATAGGATTGGTGAGGTTCGGTGAGCAAATGCAGACCCTTTGAAGTCATATTGCATGATACTCATTCCATGGGTCTCAACTCTCCAGGTTTAAGGGATTCTTCCTTCAGCTACAACATGCATGTGGAACCCAGAGTATGATCCACCGTGTGATCGGGAAACGTGTTCAAATGTGTCTCAGTTTTCGTCCCCTGGTACTCGGGTGCAACATTCCAGTCGCTTTACTAAAACTCTCTCCACTTGGAGAGTCAGTGCCTTTAACCTCCTGTTTGGCCCAGTTTGCCATTTCTGCGGAAAATGAACAGGAATAGGGAGAACCAATGAGAGACTAGCTGGAGGAGCCTGGACTGGCAAATTTAACTCTCATTTCCCACCAGGAAGAGGAATTAACGAAAGGCTCTGCGTGCCATGCCGGAACCACACTAGGGCCTGAAGCAATCCTGCGGTGTTGCGGCCAGCTCACAAGAAAGCGAGTTGAAGAAAGGAGCTCAGGGGCACTGTAATTCACAAACCTGCAGAGTTAAAAATGACAGCTATCGTCCAAAAATATATTGAAGTAAGGCTGCCAAGAGGACTTGAAAGAGGGGCAGAATTGCAGGAAACCGGTTTCAGGAGGTAGACTGGAATTGCATGTAAAGCATAGGAAAAGAGGCAGAACGTCCACAATGATGCACTTGGCCAGAAATGGCATATGCGTTTTTTCCTGAATATATTCAGGAAAAAACGCATATGCCCTTTTTGGCCAACCAAGCAATCTTGCAAAGGAAATCTGCACTACAATGAAGTCTCACTGCCCCCCGGTCAAAAGGGCCATCGGAAAAAAGTGTAAAATCCAGAAAGGCAGGACAGGCCATGGAGAATTGGGAGCCTTGTTATGCTGATGGGCGGGATGTAAATTGCCAACAGCCACTCTGGAGAAGTGTATGGTGTTTCCTGAAACATCTAAAAAACAAAGCAACAGAGCCTGTGGCACTTCCACTTATGGTCCTATAGCTTAGGGAAATTAAAATCAGTAAGACACAGCCACCCCAAAGTTTGGGACGGCTCTGTTTACAAGAACCTCGTTTACAGTACAAGTTCAATATCACAGAAAGTGAAAAATGGATAAAGAAGTTGTGGTACTTACGTACAATGCAATATCACTCAGCAATGAAATCTATATCATCAGGCCCGTAGCAGCATAATGAGTGGATTCAGGTACGATGATTCTAAGTGAAATAAGTCACACAGAAAAAGAAACATCATAAGATATCACTACTACAAGGAATGTAAACTTGCCTACACAGAAACTGAATTACAAAACAGAACAGGATCTCAAATGTAGAAAACCAACTTATGCTTGCTTAAGGGGAAAGGTGAGTTGGGGTGCTGCATAAAACCAGAGATTGAAATTAGCACAGATACCGTTCCATAAGCCAAATATGTAATAGACAAGAGCTAGTCTTTGCTCAACGAAGAGGACTGAATACCCCATATTAAACGTCTAAGAATATACCTGACTAGTAAGAATCTTAAAATCTATGGATTTATATGTCTCCGAAAGAGAATCAAGCGTGTGTACAGTGGCAAAAGCGCAGCAGTGATAAGATTGGTGAGGTTCGGTGAGCCAATGCAGAACCTTTGAATTTATATTGCATGGTACCCATTCCATGGGTCTCAACTCTCCAGGTTTAAGGGATTCTTCCTTCAGCTAAAACATGCATGTGGAACCCAGAGTATGATCCACCGTGTGATTGGGAAAAGTGTTCAAATGTGTCTCAGGTTTCGTCCCCTGGTACTCGGGTGCAACATTCCAGACGCTTTACTAACACTCTCCCCACTTGGAGAGTCAGTGCCTTTAACCTCCTGTTTGGCCCAGTTTGCAATTTCTGCGGAAAATGAACAGGAATAGGGAGAACCAATGAGAGACTAGCTGGAGGTGTCTGGACGGACAAATTTAACTCTCATTTCCCACCAGGAAGAGGAATTAACCAAAGGCTCAGCGTGCCATGCCGGAACCACACTAGGGCCTGAAGCAATGCTGCGGTCTTGCAGCCAGCTCACAAGAAAGCGAGTTGAAGAAAGGAGCTCAGAGGCTCTGTAATTCACAAAACTGCAGAGTTATAAATGACAGCTATCGTCCAAAAATATATTGAAGTAAGGCTGCCAAGAGGACTTGAAAGCGGGGCAGAATTGCAGAAAACCGATTTCAGGAGGTAGACTGGAATTGCATGTAAAGCATAGGAAAAGAGGCAGAACGTCCACAATGATGCACTTGGCCAAAAAGGGCACTGCGTTTTTTCCTGAATATATTCAGGAAAAAACGCATACGCCCTTTTGGGCCAACCAAGCAAGTTTGCAAAGGAAATCTGCACTACAATGAAGTCTCACTGCCCCCCGGTCAAAAGGGCCATCTGAAAAAAGTATAAAATCCAGAAAGGCAGGACAGGCCATGGAGAACTGGGAGCCTTGTTATGCTGATGGGCGGGATGCAAATTGCCAACAGCCACTCTGGAGAAGTGTATGGTGTTTCCTGAAACATCTAAAAAACAAAGCAACAGAGCCTAGGACATTTCCACTTATGGTCCTATAGCTTAGGGAAATTAAAATCAAAAAGACACAGTCACCCCAAAGTTTGGGACAGCTCTGTTTACAAGAACCTCGTTTACGGTACAAGTTCTATATCACAGAAAGCGAAAAATGGATAAAGAAGTTGTGGTACTTACGTACAATGCAATATCACTCAGCAATGAAATGTATGTCATCAGGCCCATAGCAGCATAATGAGTGGATTCAGGTACGATGATTCTAAGTGAGATAAGTCACACAGAAAAAGAAACATCATAAGATATCACTACTACACGGAATGTAAACTTGGCTACACAGGAACTGAATTACAAAACAGAACAGGGTGTCAAATGTAGAAAACCAACTTATGCTTGCTTAAGGGGAAAGGTGAGTTGGGGTGCTGCATAAAACCAGAGATTGAAATTAGCAGAGATACCGTTCCATAAGCCAAATATGTAATAGACAAGAGCTACTCCTTTCTCAACCAAGTGGAATCAACACCCCATATTAAACGCCTAAGAATATACCTGACTAGTAAGAATCTTAAAACCTATGGATTTCTATGTCTCCGAAAGAGAATCAAGCGTGTGTACAGCGGCATAAACGCAGCAGTGATAGGATTGGTGAGGTTCGGTGAGCAAATGCAGACCCTTTGAAGTCATATTGCATGGTACCCATTCCATGGGTCTCAACTCTCCAGGTTTAAGGGATTCTTCCTTCAGCTAAAACATGCATGTGGAACCCAGAGTATGATCCACCGTGTGATCGGGAAACGTGTTCAAATGTGTCTCAGGTTTCGTCCCCTGGTACTCGGGTGCAACATTCCAGACGCTTTACTAACACTCTCCCCACTTGGAGAGTCAGTGCCTTTAACCTCCTGTTTGGCCCAGTTTGCAATTTCTGCGGAAAATGAACAGGAATAGGGAGAACCAATGAGAGACTAGCTGGAGGTGTCTGGACAGGCAAATTTAACTCTCATTTCCCACCAGGAACAGGAATTAACCAAAGGCTCAGCGTGCCATTCCGGAACCACCCTATGTCCTGAAGCAATCCTGCGGTGTTGCGGCCAGCTCACAAGAAAGCGAGTTGAAGAAAGGAGCTCAGGGGCACTGTAATTCACAAACCTGCAGAGTTATAAATGACAGCTATCGTCCAAAAATATATTGAAGTAAGGCTGCCAAGAGGACTTGAAAGCGGGGCAGAATTGCAGGAAACCGGTTTCAGGAGGTAGACTGGAATTGCATGTAAAGCATAGGAAAAGAGGCAGAACGTCCACAATGATGCACTTGGCCAAAAAGGGCGTATGCGTTTTTTCCTGAATATATTCAGGAAAAAACGCATACGCCCTTTTGGGCCAACCAAGCAAGCTTGCAAAGGAAATCTGCACTACAATGAAGTCTCACTGCCCCCCGGTCAAAAGGGCCATCTGAAAAAAGTGTAACATCCAGAAAGGCAGGACAGGCCATGGAGAACTGGGAGCCTTGTTATGCTGATGGGCGGGATGTAAATTGCCAACAGCCACTCTGGAGAAGTGTATGGTGTTTCCTGAAACATCTAAAAAACAAAGCAACAGAGCCTAGGACATTTCCACTTATGGTCCTATAGCTTAGGGAAATTAAAATCAAAAAGACACAGTCACCCCAAAGTTTGGGACAGCTCTGTTTACAAGAACCTCGTTTACGGTACAAGTTCTATATCACAGAAAGCGAAAAATGGATAAAGAAGTTGTGGTACTTACGTACAATGCAATATCACTCAGCAATGAAATGTATGTCATCAGGCCCGTAACAGCATAATGAGTGGATTCAGGTACGATGATTCTAAGTGAGATAAGTCACACAGAAAAAGAAACATCATAAGATATCACTACTACACGGAATGTAAACTTGGCTACACAGGAACTGAATTACAAAACAGAACAGGGTGTCAAATGTAGAAAACCAACTTATGCTTGCTTAAGGGGAAAGGTGAGTTGGGGTGCTGCATAAAACCAGAGATTGAAATTAGCAGAGATACCGTTCCATAAGCCAAATATGTAATAGACAAGAGCTACTCCTTTCTCAACCAAGTGGAATCAACACCCCATATTAAACGCCTAAGAATATACCTGACTAGTAAGAATCTTAAAACCTATGGATTTCTATGTCTCCGAAAGAGAATCAAGCGTGTGTACAGCGGCATAAACGCAGCAGTGATAGGATTGGTGAGGTTCGGTGAGCAAATGCAGACCCTTTGAAGTCATATTGCATGGTACCCATTCCATGGGTCTCAACTCTCCAGGTTTAAGGGATTCTTCCTTCAGCTAAAACATGCATGTGGAACCCAGAGTATGATCCACCGTGTGATCGGGAAACGTGTTCAAATGTGTCTCAGGTTTCGTCCCCTGGTACTCGGGTGCAACATTCCAGACGCTTTACTAACACTCTCCCCACTTGGAGAGTCAGTGCCTTTAACCTCCTGTTTGGCCCAGTTTGCAATTTCTGCGGAAAATGAACAGGAATAGGGAGAACCAATGAGAGACTAGCTGGAGGTGTCTGGACAGGCAAATTTAACTCTCATTTCCCACCAGGAACAGGAATTAACCAAAGGCTCAGCGTGCCATTCCGGAACCACCCTATGTCCTGAAGCAATCCTGCGGTGTTGCGGCCAGCTCACAAGAAAGCGAGTTGAAGAAAGGAGCTCAGGGGCACTGTAATTCACAAACCTGCAGAGTTATAAATGACAGCTATCGTCCAAAAATATATTGAAGTAAGGCTGCCAAGAGGACTTGAAAGCGGGGCAGAATTGCAGGAAACCGGTTTCAGGAGGTAGACTGGAATTGCATGTAAAGCATAGGAAAAGAGGCAGAACGTCCACAATGATGCACTTGGCCAAAAAGGGCGTATGCGTTTTTTCCTGAATATATTCAGGAAAAAACGCATACGCCCTTTTGGGCCAACCAAGCAAGCTTGCAAAGGAAATCTGCACTACAATGAAGTCTCACTGCCCCCCGGTCAAAAGGGCCATCTGAAAAAAGTGTAACATCCAGAAAGGCAGGACAGGCCATGGAGAACTGGGAGCCTTGTTATGCTGATGGGCGGGATGTAAATTGCCAACAGCCACTCTGGAGAAGTGTATGGTGTTTCCTGAAACATCTAAAAAACAAAGCAACAGAGCCTAGGACATTTCCACTTATGGTCCTATAGCTTAGGGAAATTAAAATCAAAAAGACACAGTCACCCCAAAGTTTGGGACAGCTCTGTTTACAAGAACCTCGTTTACGGTACAAGTTCTATATCACAGAAAGCGAAAAATGGATAAAGAAGTTGTGGTACTTACGTACAATGCAATATCACTCAGCAATGAAATGTATGTCATCAGGCCCGTAACAGCATAATGAGTGGATTCAGGTACGATGATTCTAAGTGAGATAAGTCACACAGAAAAAGAAACATCATAAGATATCACTACTACACGGAATGTAAACTTGGCTACACAGGAACTGAATTACAAAACAGAACAGGGTGTCAAATGTAGAAAACCAACTTATGCTTGCTTAAGGGGAAAGGTGAGTTGGGGTGCTGCATAAAACCAGAGATTGAAATTAGCACAGATACCGTTCCACAAGCCAAATATGTAATAGACAAGATCTACTCCTTGCTCAACGAAGAGGACACAACACCACATATTAAACGCCTAAGAATATACCTGACTAGTAAGAATCTTAAAACCTATGGACTTATTTGTCTCCGAAAGAGAATCAAGCGTGTGTACAGCGGCATAAGCGCAGCAGTGATAGGATTGGTGACGTTCGGTGAGCAAATGCAGACCCTTTGAAGTCATATTGCGTGGTACCTATTCCTTGGGTCTCAACTTTCCAGGTTTAAGGGATTCTTCCTTCAGCTAAAACATGCATGTGGAACCCAGAGTATGATCCACCGTGTGATCGGAAAACGTGTTCAAATGTGTTAGTTTTCGTCCGCTGGTACTCGGGTGCAACATTCCAGATGCTTTACTAACACTCTCCCCACTTGGAGAGTCAGTGCCTTTAACCTCCTGTTTGGCCCAGTTCGCAATTTCTGCGGAAGATGAACAGGAATAGGGAGAACCAATGAGAGACTAGCTGGAGGTGTCTGGACGGGCAAATTTAACTCTCATTTCCCACCAGGAAGAGGAATTAAACAAAGGCTCAGCGTGCCATTCCGGAACCACCCTATGTGCTGAAGCAATCCTGCGGTGTTGCGGCCAGCTCACAAGAAAGCGAGTTGAAGAAAGGAGCTCAGGGGCACTGTATTTCACAAACCTGCAGAGTTAAAAATGACAGCTATCGTCCAAAAATATATTGAAGTAAGGGTACCAAGAGGACTTGAAAGCGGGGCAGAATTGTAGGAAACCGATTTCAGGAGGTAGACTGGAATTGCATGTAAAGCATAGGAAAAGAGGCAGAACGTCCACAATGATGCACTTGGCCAAAAAGGGCGTATGCGTTTTTTCCTGAATATATTCAGGAAAAAACGCATACGCCCTTTTTGGCCAACCAAGCAAGCTTGCAAAGGAAATCTGCACTACAATGAAGTCTCACTGCCTCCCGGTCAATAGGGCCATCTGAAAAAAGTGTAAAATCCAGAAAGGCAGGACAGGCCATGGAGAACTGGGAGCCTTGTTATGCTGATGGGCGGGATGTAAATTGCCAACAGCCACTCTGGAGAAGTGTATGGTGTTTCCTGAAACATCTAAAAAACAAAGCAACAGAGCCTAGGGCACTTCCACTTATGGTCCTATAGCTTAGGGAAATTAAAATCAAAAAGACACAGCCACCCCAAAGTTTGGGACAGCTCTGTTTACAAGAACCTCGTTTACGGTACAAGTTCAATATCACAGAAAGTGAAAAATGGACAAAGATTTTGTGGTACTTACGTACAATGCAATATCACTCAGCAATGAAATCTATATCATCAGGCCCGTAGCAGCATAATGAGTGGATTCAGGTACGATGATTCTAAGTGAGATAAGTCACACAGAAAAAGAAACATCATAAGATATCACTACTACACGGAATGTAAACTTGGCTACACAGAAACTGAATTACAAAACAGAACACGGTCTCAAATGTAGAAAACCAACTTATGCTTGCTTAAGGGGAAAGGTGAGTTGGGGTTCTGCATAAAACCAGAGATTGAAATTAGCACAGATACCATTCCATAAGCCAAATAGGTAATAGACAAGAGCTACTCCTTGCTCAACGAAGTGGACTCAACACCCCATATTAAATGCCTAAGAATATACCTGACTAGTAAGAATCTTAACACCTATGGATTTATATGTCTCCGAAAAAGAATCAAGCGTGTGTACAGCGGCATAAATGCAGCAGTGATAGGATTGGTGAGGTTCGGTGAGCAAATGCAGACCCTTTGAAGTCATATTGCATGGTACCCATTCCATGGGTCTCAACTCTCCAGGTTTAAGGGATTCTTCCTTCAGCTAAAACATGCATGTGGAACCCAGAGTATGATCCACCGTGTGATCGGGAAACGTGTTCAAATGTGTCTCAGTTTTTGTCCCCTGGTACTCGGGTGCAACATTCCAGATGCTTTACTAACACTCTCCCCACTTGGAGAGTCAGTGCCTTTAACCTCCTGTTTGGCCCAGTTTGCAATTTCTGCGGAAAATGAACAGGAATAGGGAGAACCAATGAGAGACTAGCTGGAGGTGTCTGGATGGGCAAATTTAACTCTCATTTCCCACCAGGAAGAGGAATTAACCAAAGGCTCAGCGTGCCATGCCGGAACCACACTAGGGCCTGAAGCAATGCTGCGGTGTTGCGGCCAGCTCACAAAAAAGCGAGTTGAAGAAAGGAGCTCAGGGGCACTGTAATTCACAAACCTGCAGAGTTAAAAATGACAGCTATCGTCCAAAAATATATTGAAGTAAGGCTGCCAAGAGGACTTGAAAGCGGGGCAGAATTGCAGGAAACCGATTTCAGGAGGTAGACTGGAATTGCATGTAAAGCATAGGAAAAGAGGCAGAACGTCCACAATGATGCACTTGGCCAAAAAGGGTGTATGCGTTTTTTCCTGAATATATTCAGGAAAAAACGCATACGTCCTTTTTGGCCAACCAAGCAAGCTTGCAAAGGAAATCTGCACTACAATGAAGTCTCACTGCCCCCCGGTCAAAACGGACATCTGAAAAAAGTATAACATCCAGAAAGGCAGGACAGGCCATGGAGAACTGGGAGCCTTGTTATGCTGATGGGCGGGATGTAAATTGCCAAAAGCCACTCTGGAGAAGTGTATGGTGTTTCCTGAAACATCTAAAAAACAAAGCAACAGAGCCTAGGGCACTTCCACTTATGGTCCTATAGCTTAGGGAAATTAAAATCAAAAAGACACAGCCACCCCAAAGTTTGGGACGGCTCTGTTTACAAGAACCTCGTTTATGGTACAAGTTCAATATAGCAGAAAGTGAAAAATGGATAAAGAAGTTGTGGTACTTACGTACAATGCAATATCACTCAGGAATGAAATCTATGTCATCAGGCCCGTAGCAGCATAATGAGTGGATTCAGGTACGATGATTCTAAGTGAAATAAGTCACACAGAAAAAGAAACATCATAAGATATCACTAATACACGGAATGTAAACTTGGCTACACAGGAACTGAATTACAAAACAGAACAGGATCTCAAATGTAGAAAACCAACTTATGCTTGCTTAAGGGGAAAGGTGAGTTGGGGTGTTGCATAAAACCAGAGATTGAAATTAGCACAGATACCATTCCATAAGCCAAATAGGTAATAGACAAGAGCTACTCCTTGCTCAACGAAGTGGAGTCAACACCCCATATTAAATGCCTAAGAATATACCTGACTAGTAAGAATCTTAACACCTATGGATTTATATGTCTCCGAAAGAGAATCAAGCGTGTGTACAGCGGCATAAATGCAGCAGTGATAGGATTGGTGAGGTTCGGTGAGCAAATGCAGACCCTTTGAAGTCATATTGCATGGTACCCATTCCATGGGTCTCAACTCTCCAGGTTTAAGGGATTCTTCCTTCAGCTAAAACATGCATGTGGAACCCAGAGTATGATCAACCGTGTGATCGGGAAACGTGTTCAAATGTGTCTCAGTTTTTGTCCCCTGGTACTCGGGTGCAACATTCCAGACGCTTTACTAACACTCTCCCCACTTGGAGAGACAGTGCCTTTAACCTCCTGTTTGGCCCAGTTTGCAATTTCTGCGGAAAATGAACAGAAATAGGGAGAACCAATGAGAGACTAGCTGGAGGTGTCTGGATGGGCAAATTTAACTCTCATTTCCCACCAGGAAGAGGAATTAACCAAAGGCTCAGCGTGCCATGCCGGAACCACACTAGGGCCTGAAGCAATGCTGCGGTGTTGCGGCCAGCTCACAAAAAAGCGAGTTGAAGAAAGGAGCTCAGGGGCACTGTAATTCACAAACCTGCAGAGTTAAAAATGACAGCTATCGTCCAAAAATATATTGAAGTAAGGCTGCCAAGAGGACGTGAAAGCGGGGCAGAATTGCAGGAAACCGATTTCAGGAGGTAGACTGGAATTGCATGTAAAGCATAGGAAAAGAGGCAGAACGTCCACAATGATGCACTTGGCCAAAAAGGGCGTATGCGTTTTTTCCTGAATATATTCAGGAAAAAACGCATACGCCCTTTTTGGCCAACCAAGCAAGCTTGCAAAGAAAATCTGCACTACAATGAAGTCTCACTGCCCCCCGGTCAAAAGGGCCATCTGAAAAAAGTATAACATCCAGAAAGGCAGGACAGGCCATGGAGAACTGGGAGCCTTGTTATGCTGATGGGCGGGATGTAAATTGCCAACAGCCACTCTGGAGAAGTGTATGGTGTTTCCTGAAACATCTACAAAACAAAGCAACAGAGCCTAGAGCACTTCCACTTATGGTCCTATAGCTTAGGGAAATTAAAATCAAAAAGACACAGCCACCCCAAAGTTTGGGCCGGCTCTGTTTACAAGAATCTCGTTTATGGTACAAGTTCAATATAGCAGAAAGTGAAAAATGGATAAAGAAGTTGTGGTACTTACGTACAATGCAATATCACTCAGGAATGAAATCTATGTCATCAGGCCCGTAGCAGCATAATGAGTGGATTCAGGTACGATGATTCTAAGTGAAATAAGTCACACAGAAAGAGAAACATCATAAGATATCACTAATACACGGAATGTAAACTTGGCTACACAGGAACTGAATTACAAAACAGAACAGGATCTCAAATGTAGAAAACCAACTTATGCTTGCTTAAGGGGAAAGGTGAGTTGGGGTGCTGCATAAAACCAGAGATTGAAATTAGCACAGATACCATTCCATAAGCCAAATAGGTAATAGACAAGAGCTACTCCTTGCTCAACGAAGTGGACTCAACACCCCATATTAAATGCCTAAGAATATACCTGACTAGTAAGAATCTTAACACCTATGGATTTATATGTCTCCGAAAGAGAATCAAGCGTGTGTACAGCGGCATAAATGCAGCAGTGATAAGATTGGTGAGGTTCGGTGAGCAAATGCAGACCCTTTGAGGTCATATTGCATGGTACCCATTCCATGGGTCTCAACTCTCCAGGTTTAAGGGATTCTTCCTTCAGCTAAAACATGCATGTGGAACCCAGAGTATGATCCACCGTGTGATCGGGAAACGTGTTCAAATGTGTCTCAGTTTTCGTCCCCTGGTACTCGGGTGCAACATTCCAGTCGCTTTACTAACACTCTCCCCACTTGGAGAGTCAGTGCCTTTAACCTCCTGTTTGGCCCAGTTTGCAATTTCTGCGGAAAAAGAACAGGAATAGGGAGAACCAATGAGAGACTAGCTGGAGGTGTCTGGACGGGCAAATTTAACTCTCATTTCCCACCAGGAAGAGGAATTAACCAAAGGCTCAGCGTGCCATGCCGGAACCACACTAGGGCCTGAAGCAATCCTGCAGTGTTGCGGCCAGCTCACAAGAAAGCGAGTTGAAGAAAGGAGCTCAGGGGCACTGTAATTCACAAACCTGCAGAGTTATAAATGACAGCTATCGTCCAAAAATATATTGAAGTAAGGCTGCCAAGAGGACTTGAAAGCGGGGCAGAATTGCAGGAAACCGATTTCAGGAGGTAGACTGGAATTGCATGTAAAGCATAGGAAAAGAGGCAGAACGTCCACAATGATGCACTTGGCCAAAAAGGGCGTATGCGTTTTTTCCTGAATATATTCAGGAAAAAACGCATACGCCCTTTTTGGCCAACCAAGCAAGCTTGCAAAGGAAATCTGCACTACAATGAAGTCTCACTGCCCCCCGGTCAAAAGGGCCATCTGAAAAAAGTGTAAAATCCAGAAAGGCAGGACAGGCCATGGAGAACTGGGAGCCTTGTTATGCTGATGGGCGGGATGTAAATTGCCAACAGCCACTCTGGAGAAGTGTATGGTGTTTCCTGAAACATCTAAAAAACAAAGCAACAGAGCCTAGGGCACTTCCACTTATGGTCCTATAGCTTAGGGAAATTAAAATCAAAAAGACACAGCCACCCCAAAGTTTGGGACGGCTCTGTTTACAAGAACCTCATTTACAGTACAAATTCAATATCACAGAAGGTGAAAAATGGATAAAGAATTTGTGGTACTTACGTACAATGCAATATCACTCAGCAATGAAATCTATATCATCAGGCCCGTAGCAGCATAATGAGTGGATTCAGGTACGATGATTCTAAGTGAGATAAGTCACACAGAAAAGGAAACATCATAAGATATCACTACTACACGGAATGTAAACTTGGCTACACAGAAACTGAATTACAAAACAGAACACGGTCTCAAATGTAGAAAACCAACTTATGCTTGCTTAAGGGGAAAGGTGAGTTGGGGTTCTGCATAAAACCAGAGATTGAAATTAGCACAGATACCATTCCATAAGCCAAATAGGTAATAGACAAGATCTACTCCTTGCTCAATGAAGTGGACTCTACACCCCATATTAATCGCCTAAGAATATACCTGACTAATAATAATCTTAAAACCTATGGATTTATATGTCTCCAAAAGAGAATCAAGCATGTGTACAGCGGCATAAACGCAGCAGTGATAGGATTGGTGAGGTTTGATGAGCAAATGCAGACCCTTTGAAGTCATATTGCATGGTAGCCATTCCATGGGTCTCAACTCTCCAGGTTTAAGGGATTCTTCCTTCAGCTAAAACATGCATGTGGAACCCAGAGTATGATCCACCGTGTGATCGGGAAACGTGTTCAAATGTGTCTCAGTTTTTGTCCCCTGGTACTCGGGTGCAACATTCCAGATGCTTTACTAACACTCTCCCCACTTGGAGAGTCAGTGCCTTTAACCTCCTGTTTGGCCCAGTTTGCAATTTCTGCGGAAAATGAACAGGAATAGGGAGAACCAATGAGAGACTAGCTGGAGGTGTCTGGACGGGCAAATTTAACTCTCATTTCCCACCAGGAAGAGGAATTAACCAAAGGCTCAGCGTGCCATGCCGGAACCACACTAGGGCCTGAAGCAATCCTGCAGTGTTGCGGCCAGCTCACAAGAAAGCGAGTTGAAGAAAGGAGCTCAGGGGCACTGTAATTCACAAACCTGCAGAGTTATAAATGACAGCTATCGTCCAAAAATATATTGAAGTAAGGCTGCCAAGAGGACTTGAAAGCGGGGCAGAATTGCAGGAAACCGATTTCAGGAGGTAGACTGGAATTGCATGTAAAGCATAGGAAAAGAGGCAGAACGTCCACAATGATGCACTTGGCCAAAAAGGGCGTATGCGTTTTTTCCTGAATATATTCAGGAAAAAACGCATACGCCCTTTTTGGCCAACCAAGCAAGCTTGCAAAGGAAATCTGCACTACAATGAAGTCTCACTGCCCCCCGGTCAAAAGGGCCATCTGAAAAAAGTGTAAAATCCAGAAAGGCAGGACAGGCCATGGAGAACTGGGAGCCTTGTTATGCTGATGGGCGGGATGTAAATTGCCAACAGCCACTCTGGAGAAGTGTATGGTGTTTCCTGAAACATCTAAAAAACAAAGCAACAGAGCCTAGGGCACTTCCACTTATGGTCCTATAGCTTAGGGAAATTAAAATCAAAAAGACACAGCCACCCCAAAGTTTGGGACGGCTCTGTTTACAAGAACCTCATTTACAGTACAAATTCAATATCACAGAAGGTGAAAAATGGATAAAGAATTTGTGGTACTTACGTACAATGCAATATCACTCAGCAATGAAATCTATATCATCAGGCCCGTAGCAGCATAATGAGTGGATTCAGGTACGATGATTCTAAGTGAGATAAGTCACACAGAAAAGGAAACATCATAAGATATCACTACTACACGGAATGTAAACTTGGCTACACAGAAACTGAATTACAAAACAGAACACGGTCTCAAATGTAGAAAACCAACTTATGCTTGCTTAAGGGGAAAGGTGAGTTGGGGTTCTGCATAAAACCAGAGATTGAAATTAGCACAGATACCATTCCATAAGCCAAATAGGTAATAGACAAGATCTACTCCTTGCTCAATGAAGTGGACTCTACACCCCATATTAATCGCCTAAGAATATACCTGACTAATAATAATCTTAAAACCTATGGATTTATATGTCTCCAAAAGAGAATCAAGCATGTGTACAGCGGCATAAACGCAGCAGTGATAGGATTGGTGAGGTTTGATGAGCAAATGCAGACCCTTTGAAGTCATATTGCATGGTAGCCATTCCATGGGTCTCAACTCTCCAGGTTTAAGGGATTCTTCCTTCAGCTAAAACATGCATGTGGAACCCAGAGTATGATCCACCGTGTGATCGGGAAACGTGTTCAAATGTGTCTCAGTTTTCGTCCCCTGGTACTCGGGTGCAACATTCCAGACGCTTTACTAACACTCTCCCCACTTGGAGAGTCAGTGCCTTTAACCTCCTGTTTGGCCCAGTTTGCAATTTCTGCGGAAAATGAACAGGAATAGGGAGAACCAATGAGAGACTAGCTGGAGGTGTCTGGATGGGCAAATTTAACTCTCATTTCCCACCAGGAAGAGGAATTAACCAAAGGCTCAGCGTGCCATGCCGGAACCACACTAGGGCCTGAAGCAATCCTGCGGTGTTGCGGCCAGCTCACAAGAAAGTGAGTTGAAGAAAGGAGCTCAGGGGCACTGTAATTCACAAACCTGCAGAGTTAAAAATGACAGCTATCGTCCAAAAATATATTAAAGTAAGGCTGCCAAGAGGACTTGAAAGCGGGGCAGGATTGCAGGAATCCGATTTCAGGAGGTAGACTGGAATTGCATGTAAAGCATAGGAAAAGAGGCAGAACGTCCACAATGATGCACTTGGCCAAAAAGGGCGTATGCGTTTTTTCCTGAATATATTCAGGAAAAAACGCATACGCCCTTTTTGGCCAACCAAGCAAGCTTGCAAAGGAAATCTGCACTACAATGAAGTCTCACTGCCCCCCGGTCAAAAGGGCCATCTGAAAAAAGTATAAAATCCAGAAAGGCAGGACAGGCCATGGAGAACTGGGAGCCTTGTTATGCTGATGGGCGGGATGTAAATTGCCAACAGCCACTCTGGAGAAGTGTATGGTGTTTCCTGAAACATCTAAAAAACAAAGCAACAGAGCCTAGGGCACTTCCACTTATGGTGGTATAGCTTAGGGAAATTAAAATCAAAAAGACACAGCCACCCCAAAGTTTGGGACGGCTCTGTTTACAAGAACCTCGTTTACGGTACAAGTTCAATATCACAGAAAGCGAAAAATGGATAAAGAAGTTGTGGTACTTACGTACAATGCAATATCACTCAGCAATGAAATCTATGTCATCAGGCCCATAGCAGCATAATGAGTGGATTCAGGTACGATGATTCTAAGTGAGATAAGTCACACAGAAAAAGAAACATCATAAGATATCACTACTACACGGAATGAAAACTTGGCTACACAGGAACTGAATTACAAAACAGAACAAGGTCTCAAATGTAGAAAACCAACTTATGCTTGCTTAAGGGGAAAGGTGAGTTGGGGTGCTGCATAAAACCAGAGATTGAAATTAGCACAGATACCGTTCCATAAGCCAAATATGTAATAGACAAGAGCTACTCCTTGCTCAACGAAGAGGACTCAACACCCCATATTAAACGTCTAAGAATATACCTGACTAGTAAGAATCTTAAAATCTATGGATTTCTATGTCTCTGAAAGAGAATCAAGCGTGTGTACAGTGGCATAAGCGCAGCAGTAATAGGATTGGTGAGGTTCGGTGAGCCAATGCAGAACCTTTGAAGTCATATTGAATGGTACCCATTCCATGGGTCTCAACTCTCCAGGTTTAAGGGATTCTTCCTTCAGCTAAAACATGCATGTGGAACCCAGAGTATGATCCACCGTGTGATCGGGAAACGTGTTCAAATGTGTCTCAGTTTTTGTCCCCTGGTACTCGGGTGCAACATTCCAGACGCTTTACTAAAACTCTCCCCACTTGGAGAGTCAGTGCCTTTAACCTCCTGTTTGGCCCAGTTTGCAATTTCTGTGGAAAATGAACAGGAATAGGGAGAACCAATGAGAGACTAGCTGGAGGTGTCTGGACGGGCAAATTTAACTCTCATTTCCCACCAGGAAGAGGAATTAACCAAAGGCTCAGCGTGCCATACCGGAACCACACTAGGGCCTGAAGCAATCCTGCGGTGTTGCGGCCAGCTCACAAGAAAGCGAGTTGAAGAAAGGAGCTCAGGGGCACTGTAATTCACAAACCTGCAGAGTTATAAATGACAGCTATCGTCCAAAAATATATTGAAGTAAGGCTGCCAAGAGGACTCGAAAGCGGGGCAGAATTGCAGGAATCCGATTTCAGGAGGTAGACTGGAATTGCATGTAAAGCATAGGAAAAGAGGCAGAACGTCCACAATGATGCACTTGGCCAAAAAGGGCGTATGCGTTTTTTCCTGAATATATTCAGGAAAAAACGCATACGCCCTTTTTGGCCAACCAAGCAAGCTTGCAAAGGAAATCTGCACTACAATGAAGTCTCACTGCCCCCCAGTCAAAAGGGCCATCTGAAAAAAGTGTAAAATCCAGAAAGGCAGGACAGCTCATGGAGAATTGGGAGCCTTGTTATGCTGAAGGGCAGGATGTAAATTGCCAACAGCCACTCTGGAGAAGTGTATGGTGTTTCCTGAAACATCTAAAAAACAAAGCAACAGAGCCTAGGGCACTTCCACTTATGGTCCTATAGCTTAGGGAAATTAAAATCAAAAAGACACAGCCACCCCAAAGTTTGGGACGGCTCTGTTTACAAGAACCTCGTTTACGGTACAAGTTCAATATCACAGAAAGCGAAAAATGGATAAAGAAGTTGTGGTACTTACGTACAATGCAATATCACTCAGCAATGAAATCTATGTCATCAGGCCCATAGCAGCATAATGAGTGGATTCAGGTACGATGATTCTAAGTGAGATAAGTCACACAGAAAAAGAAACATCATAAGATATCACTAATACACGGAATGTAAACTTGGCTACACAGGAACTGAATTACAAAACAGAACAAGGTCTCAAATGTAGAAAACCAACTTATGCTTGCTTAAGGGGAAAGGTGAGTTGGGGTGCTGCATAAAACCAGAGATTGAAATTAGCACAGATACCGTTCCATAAGCCAAATATGTAATAGACAAGAGCTACTCCTTGCTCAACGAAGAGGACTCAACACCCCATATTAAACGTCTAAGAATATACCTGACTAGTAAGAATCTTAAAATCTATGGATTTCTATGTCTCTGAAAGAGAATCAAGCGTGTGTACAGTGGCATAAGCGCAGCAGTGATAGGATTGGTGAGGTTCGGTGAGCCAATGCAGAACCTTTGAAGTCATATTGAATGGTACCCATTCCATGGGTCTCAACTCTCCAGGTTTAAGGGATTCTTCCTTCAGCTAAAACATGCATGTGGAACCCAGAGTATGATCCACCGTGTGATCGGGAAACGTGTTCAAATGTGTCTCAGTTTTTGTCCCCTGGTACTCGGGTGCAACATTCCAGACGCTTTACTAAAACTCTCCCCACTTGGAGAGTCAGTGCCTTTAACCTCCTGTTTGGCCCAGTTTGCAATTTCTGTGGAAAATGAACAGGAATAGGGAGAACCAATGAGAGACTAGCTGGAGGTGTCTGGACGGGCAAATTTAACTCTCATTTCCCACCAGGAAGAGGAATTAACCAAAGGCTCAGCGTGCCATACCGGAACCACACTAGGGCCTGAAGCAATCCTGCGGTGTTGCGGCCAGCTCACAAGAAAGCGAGTTGAAGAAAGGAGCTCAGGGGCACTGTAATTCACAAACCTGCAGAGTTATAAATGACAGCTATCGTCCAAAAATATATTGAAGTAAGGCTGCCAAGAGGACTCGAAAGCGGGGCAGAATTGCAGGAATCCGATTTCAGGAGGTAGACTGGAATTGCATGTAAAGCATAGGAAAAGAGGCAGAACGTCCACAATGATGCACTTGGCCAAAAAGGGCGTATGCGTTTTTTCCTGAATATATTCAGGAAAAAACGCATACGCCCTTTTTGGCCAACCAAGCAAGCTTGCAAAGGAAATCTGCACTACAATGAAGTCTCACTGCCCCCCAGTCAAAAGGGCCATCTGAAAAAAGTGTAAAATCCAGAAAGGCAGGACAGCTCATGGAGAATTGGGAGCCTTGTTATGCTGAAGGGCAGGATGTAAATTGCCAACAGCCACTCTGGAGAAGTGTATGGTGTTTCCTGAAACATCTAAAAAACAAAGCAACAGAGCCTAGGGCACTTCCACTTATGGTCCTATAGCTTAGGGAAATTAAAATCAAAAAGACACAGCCACCCCAAAGTTTGGGACGGCTCTGTTTACAAGAACCTCGTTTACGGTACAAGTTCAATATCACAGAAAGCGAAAAATGGATAAAGAAGTTGTGGTACTTACGTACAATGCAATATCACT